>NC_068303.1:4969612-6169612 GCF_025860055.1 Xyrauchen texanus
CCCTCCCCACCGCCCTGATCTATGGGCAGCTGGAAGACACAAACATGAGATATTCTCAACAGCTTTAAACCGTTCATTTCAACTAAATGATTCAAAACACTGATTCAATTATTAATGTCATCATCACTCAACAATGTTCTCAGAAGTCCTCACGGTTTTAAATGTATACCCCATGTAGGAAAGGACTGGGTAAAAATATAGATTTTCCGATGCGTTGCAATCTTCATTTGAACAATGGCGATTCTAAAATCCCAAGATCTCATCTTTTACTATTATAGAAATGAGAAAGGGTTTTAAAAGTGACATTTATTCAATGACAAATGGTCACGTCGATCTCGTCTTTGGACACGTGAAACAACTTTTACTCACAACACGCTGTGAAAGGCAGTGTTGGCAACTAGTTTCAATGAAAAGTAGCTAAAGCCTGCTCGTAAAGTCGCTAGATGAAGTCATACGCTAATTAACATATTTGTGACGTCACCGCGTCTCATTTGCATTTTGCATAGTGTCCGCCCTTTACATGTGTTTGCTTCTCTGTGCTTACCGTACATACTGTAATACCCTATTAATTCCCTATATACAAATGTAGCTAAATGTAAAGTTTGTTACATGTTTGAATAAAGTGCAAATGTACAGAGTTGTCCAAGTAAGTGTCTAAATTCAGAGAGTTCAGAAACAGGAATGAACAACAGTCTAAAAATCTCCTGTGATTAAGTGCATGAAAAGAATAAAAATATATGGTCAAATTAAACTCTTTAAATGTAAAACTAAAGGGGAGCAAACAATACAGATTCGTGATTGGTCCTTGACAATGCTGTTTGCACATGCGCAGCTCATGCACAGCTATAACAGCTGCTGTGCGGTCAACTGATTGCACCTTCTCACCTCTGTCTCTGTCAGTCTCACTGAACAGAGTAGACGCAGAGAGGTGTTCCTCCGAGTCTGGCAAAAAGCAAGACCACGCGCTCGCAGAGCAGTATTGGCGACTTTCTTCTATGGAAGTAGCTAAGGTTGTCCAAAAATTCACTAGATTTGTCGCTAGTCGCTTTTTTGAATAAAAGTCGCTAAATCTAGCAACATCGTCCCCAAGTTGGCAACACTGGTGAAAGGATCTCGCTTCAGAATACTTCACCATTAGACTACATAATTCATTCATGGTGAGTGAAATCGAATCATTTACAAGCCAGTTGCCAAATAGATTGTTGTCGCATAGCAAATTAGATTGCAAATGCGAGTGATTTCCTTTCACTGTTGTGGAAGGCTACACAGAGTAAAAGATCGATCTTGGGATTTAAGAATCGATATTGAGATTGTTCAAATGAAGCTCACGATGCATCGGAAAACAATGTTTTTTTACCAAACCCTGATATTTTTTACTTCTTGCGTTAAACATTTAATTCTTCTACGCAACAATATCTGTTTGGTCAAAATTATAATTTCTCTGATAGAAAAAAAACATATATAAATAAATAGTTACAGATGTATATACTGTAGGGCTGGGTGATAAAATGATATCGATATATATCATGATAAAGAAAATCCACGATAAGCTTTTGAGGAATTTTTGATATTCGCTGCGTGTCGCTAAAAACACAAGCAATTCGGCTTTCTCAGGCTGCGTTTCCACTGGGGCGGACCAAATCCGCTCAAAGGCGCTCACAGCGCTAGGAGAGAGCTTGCTCCGCACCGCTGCCAATCCTACGATCCAGCTTGTGAGCATGACACTCGGCTTTCATAGGAATGAATTGAAAACGCTCTCAGCTTCGCTCACAACGTACCAGTGGTAACGTAGGGTCAGACTGGATGAACTTGCTAATGCTAGCTGCCTTGCTAACAATTAGGTTAAGTTGGACACCGGATTGATTCATCCACACAGCAAGACTTCATGACAACGGTTGCACCCTCTCATCGTCTCTAGTGAAGAGCGCGACAGAACAACAGTGATGTGGACAACAGCTCTGATCTTTCTGCTCTGTAATCTTGAATATTGTTCTCTAGCAACAAACATGCATAATGTCTGCACTGACTCACTTGCCTCTTTTCCCTGCATGTGTGTAGACATGAAGCGCCGCATGAGTTAACGTGGTTTCAAAGCATCTTTTAGAACAAAACTTTTTCCCTTCTAAATGTATCTTTATTAATCAGCATGTTACCAGCCTTTAATAATAAACAAATCGATTTCTGTTCTAATTTTGTGAAAATTAATTAGATGTCTGGAATGGATAAAGAAAGACTAAAATTACTAGTTGGTAGACTAGTCTCTCACTTTAATGAAAATATACAAATGTTCTAAATTTTCTCTCGGGACACCCCTGAACCCACATTCAGCATTATTGCACAGTCACAAGGGCTTCTATGCCCCATACTTGGGTATCTGAATCTAAAGAAATATAAAAAATATTTAATTTTAATGTAAAAATATTCCAACAAATACTGGACTGCTGTCACTATGCTTCAGAACAAACCGATGATCTTTAAACATTCATTTTCAATTGATAAACGGTAAAAGACGGTAAAATTGGTAAAAGATCCCGCAGACCCCACTGCTTTGGCCGTCTCTGGATCCCCTGTGCAGTTTTATAGAGACTATTTTGACTGTTTAGAATACATTTTTTCTTCTTTTCTTCCGTCAACTTTGAAATAAAAAAAAAGAAAGTGCAATGTGTAAATGTAAATCGTGATAAATATCGATATCAAACAATATAAAAAAGATTATCGTGAAACAATTTTGGCCATATCGCCCAGCCCTAATATACTGCATCTTCAAAATGCTGAAAACTAGAAAAAAAAAAAACATTTGTTTGTTTTTTGAAACTCTTGTTTATGAAGATCAATATGATCAAATTTTCTAGCATTTTTCTCAGTAATCAAAATAGCAAACGACAATCAGATAAAGATGACGATTAGATAATGAAAGTTGCAAGGAGCACTACCTGGCAGGTGACGGCCAGCGTGTGACACAGCTGCGTCTTTCCTGTCCGGAATTCCCCAAACATCTCGGTGATAGAGCCCGTCTCGATTCCTCCTGCAGAACACACGCACACTTTAACTTTAAGAGAAAGATATTAAATCTATGAGTTCCATCATGTGAATGTTGAGCATTAGTTTTGTTGTCATATTCAATGACATCAAGACTCAGGGTAGTTCAGTGCCAGACCTTGTAGGAGTTTATCAAGCTCTTTTGATCCAGTGGAGATCTGGATGATTTCAGCTCTGCGCTGGTGAAACTCTGTCGCCGTGGTGAATCCCATCGGTACCATCTTAGCAGCCTCCGTCTGTTTTTTAAAAACAAAGTTCATAACCTCATCTGTGCACTGAAAATAAGTCTTTGTAAATTCTAAGTCTAAATTACTTAGAAAAGTAGTAGCACACTACTTCTCAATAAGCTGCATGCTTTGATGTATAATTCATGTCCATATCACAAATGGGGCAGCACGAGTTACACACTGAAGTTTAATCCTCAAAGCCTATTCAAACCAGATTTGTTATGAATTTGTGAGACGAACGTCCGACAAAAGGTTATTCACACCAAGACAGTTACGAATAAACCAAGTGTGAAGGCTTCACGGCATCGTACCAGAAATTTCATATCGGTGTATCTCTAAATAGACCTTTAAAATCAGATCGGGTTTAAATTTGAAGTATCAAAGCTTCATGAACTGCAACTATTTATTTGTCATTTTTCTGAGGTGTGAATCAGCTGTATGTCCAATGCCGCTGTTAGCCAGTTGATTAGCACCACCAACACACTGGATTGTGCAGCAGCAAGGACTCTGGAAAAAATTACAAAAAAACTTGAATCTCATTGGTCAGTCACATTTCATCGCAGTACGAAAAAAATTATCTTTGGAAATCCATTGTCCCTATTCAAAAAACAGGCGAAGCATGAACAGGCCTTTTTTTTTTTTTTTTACTAACCCTACGTATGTGCAAAAGCAATAGTGATGTTTGTCTCCTCACTATTGCAAACATCACTAATGAAATCTCACCAGGATCTTGTCAGCTTTGGCTTCACTAATGCCTTTGATGTTCAGCAGTTCCTTTTTGGGTGCGTACGCTACGGCCTCAATAGTGTGAAACCCAGCATCTTCCAGCTTCTTGATGTCACTGCTGCTGATGCCACACTGCTGCAGGAAGACATGAGAGAGTGTCAGATCATGATCATCATTAATGTGTCATCAGACACAGTGTTTATGTGGCCTTGTACTGTAGCAGTCATACCTCCAGACGGGCAACCAGTTGCGGCCCAAAGCTCTCCTCCTCCTCGAGTTCCGTCTCCACCTCCACACGGGTCGCACTCCTCATAGCCATATTTACTGCTTCATAACACAACACACTTTCACATTATACTGTATATAAATATTTACATTTAAACTGAACACTTCAATAGTCCAGGGTTCCCATACTTTTTGACCAGTGCATTTCTATAACATTTCCACTTGTTTGTGATTGCTGGAAAATGATTATTATTATAATTGCTCTATCAGAATAAAATTAAGACAATATAATAGAGAATAGCAAGAGCAAAACTCTGAACATTTACACAGGACTTTTACAAGGTTTTTGCAGGTTTTTCATAAAACTGGGGACCCTGTATGACATCACTAAAAAAATAAACAGTACTACAAAGTGAACTTAGAAGTAGCATGGCACATAAGTACCAATGTACATAAAGTACATGATGTCACCATCTGATCCAATGATATCTGTACTGTTTTGTAAGGATCAAATTCAAGATATAATGGACTATTTTAAATATAATTCCTCATGATAGTTTATCAGCTGTAATCGGATAATGTGTAAGAAAAGAACATACTCATACCCTCACACTCTCATCGACACAAATACAATATATAAAAAACTGTTACGTCACTATAATTTATATAAATGTGTAAGTATAAGCCGGTAAAATTGTAATGAATTACTGAAATCTTCGCGATAATTGTTTTTTGTCACTCACCAGCACAGCCGCTCCTCACTGAGTCTGAACTTTCCCGCGTGCCACCGTCAGTCCACGTCACAGACGTCGTGACATCACGTGACTTACATAAAAGTCTTACGTAATGATGGAAAAATGTTTGTTTGTTACCCCAGAAGTACCATATGCGAAACAAAATTAAAGAGGTTTATTTTAAACGTATACGTAGATTATATCCAGCAAGTTATTATTTACCAAATAATAATACAAATTATATAAATTGTGTTTGACTACTATGAAACTGCTCTGCATTTATTTTGGCATTGCATTCATTCGGTTACACTGTGGTGTAAAGTAAATACATTTATTAATGAAAAATTTCCACCAGATATCCAAAAGAAGATGAAGAACATTTCTGACGGAATTTCAAATCCATATATATCTGTTGTTTATTGAATAAAAAACCTTTTTTTTATTACTAGCAATATTTTATGCATATTAATAAAAACACAAAGACAAAAGTTCCAGACTTCAAGTGCTATGAACAAAATCGTATCAGATTTTAAGTTTAGAATTATGTAAAATATGAAAAGGTGCCACTTACACAAACATTTTTTGCTTTTACATTACAATAAACCGTGTTCTTGTGTGAGGCAGGTATTTGATTAATTTTATGCAAAGACAAACCAGCAGGACGGTGTAAAATCAGTACTATCAATCTAATAGGAAAGGTAAAAGATACATCAACATTTACAATAACAGACTGGCAGGAGGAAAATAATCTCCTGAACACACACACACACACACACACACACACACACACACATGTTGTGTTTCCATGTTTTATGGGGACTTTCCATAGACATAATGGTTTTTATACTGTACAAACTTTATATTCTATCCCCTAAACCTAACCCTACCCCTAAACCTAACCCTCACAGAAAACTTTCTGCATTTTTACATTTTCAAAAAACATAATTTAGTATGATTTATAAGCTGTTTTCCTCATGGGGACCGACAAAATGTCCCCACAAGGTCAAAAATTTCGGGTTTTACTATCCTTATGGGGACATTTGGTCCCCACAAAGTGATAAATACACGCTCACACATACACACACACACACACACACACACACACTAATAGACTAAGGTAACATTTTCTTAGAAGCAAAACAATTATCAAGGCAAGCTGATTAAAAAGATCCTAACACCACTTTGACCAACATTCCTGTCCAATTATCCCAATTGTGGGAATTGTGTGTTGCAGAAATAAAAAATTTAATACAAACAATTATTTATAATGTACAGATAAATACATCAGTAGGACAGTATTATGCTATGTTTAATATGAAGCAGCCTTTTACATTTAACTGCAGTCAATAATAAATTATATAGGAGTAGGTCATGCCGGGGGCTCCCCTGCCTGAGAGAACGAGGGAGGAGTGTGGCAGGGTCCTTTATCAGGCTAATCAAGCCTCAGAGAGGGATAAAGGCCGACTGCGGAGGATTGTGCGGAAGAGAGAGATGTCCATCATATATATGTGTGTGTGTGTGTGTGTGTGTGTGTGTGTAGAGAGAGATGTTTCTCATTAAAATTTATATCGTCAAGCCGGTTCTCGCCTCCTCCTTTCCATTGACTGCTTCACATGAATTTAAACAGAATGCACAGTTTTTAACATATGGACTATTTTTAGATTATTTTAATAATCAATGTTTTAAATATAGAAATATGTATTTAAATTGCAGTATATCTATAATTCATTTTATTTAAAAATGTGTCTTTTAATGTATAGAAATTTCCAACTCATGAACTGAAATGGAACCAAAAGTCAGAATTTTGTCCAATCCTCTAATACAGCAAGTTTAGTGATTTGCATTGCCTAAAAACATTAAAGATAAAGGTATTCATTCCGTAAAGTTGTTCACTGGGAGTATTAAAAAAATTAAAGGTGCTGTAAACCATTTTTGTAAATGGAAACGTATGAAATAAGTGTTGTGAGATATCGCAACCTTTCTCTGTGACAGCTCTAGACTCTGTAAACAGCAAACAAAAATGTGTCTGCGGGCCGTGGTCTCTGGCACTTTCTGCTTGTTAATCATTTAGCATGTTCTCATAGTATTGTAGTTGCAGCAGATTATTGAGACTTAATGTCATTTTACTGTCATGCTGTTTTTAACAGTTGTCAGTGGAGGGTGCTATTTTGTTGCTGTTGTTTTTGACAACTGTTTCCACTTGATATCGGTCTCATTTGTTATCTTTGGAGTGCAAGGTTTTGCAAAAAAGGGGGTGTTGGTAATCCAACAGCTCAGCTTGTGGAAATTCTAAAAGGGTTGACCTTACTGTTGACTCTCAGTAATAAAATAATGAATATCAATAGTGTAAACAGATATCTACACTGTGAAAAAGTGGTGAAGTGCAATTAAAAATGTCACTTTAAAGATCTATTTCTATTTCATCTAACCATTGCATTGCTTTGGTGTAACCTAATGTATTCTGGTTGATTTTAACTTGAAATACACAAGTTAATATAAATATTACAACATGAAACACATTTTTTGGGTTACCTGACAAAACATGTTTTAGTAGTGTATATTCCTATCATATACGTAAATATCAATAGACAGATATGACATTTCAAATTTGCAGATACAATATAAAGGTGTCTTATTAGTCACAGGACTTTGTGGTGGTTGTTGACAGTTGGTTGTCATATGGATTTTCTGTTTTGGTCTCCTCTGACAAGCTGCTCTGGTTTGAAGGTGCAGCTTCTCCAAATAAGGTGCTTGATTTCAGGTAATATATGAACAAGAAGAATCCTATAAAACACAAATGTAGAATCAGAAACGACATATAGTGCTACTCAGTGATGACACAATTTTTAAATCTGACATTGGTTGTATATGTATAGCAGGTTCTTTCCTAACTTGCTGGTATTGCAATACCCCCCTACACACACACACACACACAAATCACTTTCATTTACTTGCATTTTTTTGCATAGAATGAATGTGAATGGTGACTGAGACTGTCAACCCCTAACATTCTGCCTAACATCACTGACTGAGTTACATGGAAGAAAGAAAGTCACACCGGTGCATACATGACACAACATCTGTATATAAATGATGTCAGAATTGCCCTTTAATGTTCTTGACTGAAAGCTTTTGCAATGATATTATGCTCTCACCTTGAAAGGAGTTCAGTATGGTAGAGATGTAGTATGAGGGTATTTGCATAGCTCCATAGCTGAAGAACGTGAAGCCCCAGGTGAGTCCCAAGAGACAGCAGAGCCCCATGGCGGTGGTGATGTCAGAGTTGGCCGTTCCTGAGCGCTTCACTTTGTCAGTCCCATTACACTTGTTTGCCCTCAGCATGCAGAGCCACCGCAGCACCACAATGAAGATGCTGAAGGTGAAGATGAAGATGAAGCTGTAGTAACCGATGTTCACAATGTAGTGGACATTGATGTCTACAATCCAGCACCTGCAGTGAGAACAGGGGGAAAATGTACTTACTTTACAATTACTTACCCTAATGTTGTTCCAAACCCATATGTTTCTTTTTTATGGAACAGTAGATATTAGGCAGAAAGTTAGCCTTGGTCACTAGGGCTAATCATTATTAACTATTCTTGCCATTTCCTTACATTAAAGGGATAAGATTTTTAAAACAATATCTCAGCCCTGTAGGTCCATACAATGCAAATTAATGGTGTCTAGAACTTTGAAGCCTAAAAAAAACACATAAATGCAGCATAAAAGTAATCCATATGACTCCAGTGGTTTAATCCATGTCTTCAGAAGTGATGCAGTTTTGGGTGAGAGCAGACCAAAGCGTAACTCATTTTTTACTGTACCTCTTGCCATTGCAGTCTCTAGGCACGATCATGATTTCAAGCTCGATTACACTTCCTAGTGCTTGACGCATAGGCAGAGGGCTAGATGGCACTATACGCGGTGTAATAGAGCTTGATATAATCACCAAGGAGAATGCTGATGTCAAGATTTATAGTGAAAAAGGAGTTATAGTTGGGTCTGTTCTCACCCAAATCCAACTGGACCACTTCAGAAGACATGGATTAAACCACGTGACTCTTTCGGATAAATTTTATGCTGCCTTTATGTGCTTTTTGGAGGGTCAAAAATGTTGGTCAACATTCACTTGCATTTCATGGACTTACAGAGCTGAAATATTCTTCTTGAAATCTTTGTTTGTGTTCTGCAGAAGAAAGAAAGTCATACTAACTATCCCTTTAAGATTAACCACCTATGTGACATCAGCCCAAAAAGGAAAGATGCTTCAGAGACAGAGCGTTTGATAAAATATTACGTTCACTGATAACTCATGCATAAAAAGACTGGGAGGTGTGTATTATGAAAGTAAATCAGCTCAAATATTTTTATTTTACATTGACTTTAATAGCAATGATCAGTGCTAGCACACCGTAATGAAAGATGAAGGGTAACTATAAAGGTCACACTCACATGGTTACATTATTGCCTGTGTCCGTATATATGGTCTGTTCACCGTATTTGCCAAAGAAGAAAATGATGGTCACAACAATAGCAGGAGGAACTGAAAAACACAAATAAAGTATAAATCACATTTTGCAAAGAGTCTGAAAGATCACAACACATATTGGTGCTTCACCTTTACATATGAAATCAATGCTCAATTTCTGGCATTGTGTATGTATGAGCAATAATGGTTATGTCTGTCTTACCAAACAACACTTTTGATAACATAGTAATCGTCCACATCGTTCTGCATGCACATTTTAGGCATTTTATAACTGAACTCACCCCACCCAGCCACAGTCATCTTGATAATGTAGTGTTTGATGGTGACCGAGTATTTGGACATTTGCAAGCAGAGGTGAAAAGCCTCCAGACCAAACCAGGTGAAACTGGCCAGTAGGCTGTAATGCAGGAATCCAGCCATGATCCGGCAGGAGGCGAGGTCCCTCGCACGTGCTACATACTCATTGGACAGGAAGGCCACGTTAAGCAGGAACAATGCCACAAAGACATTGATCAACACGCGGACTGAGTTACTGGCTTTTGCTCTCCTGTGATTTAAAGTGCAAAATTGAAATCAGTATTTTGGATTCATTGCCCAAATAAAATAAAACATAATAAAATTGAATATTCCGGGTTCAAAGTTAGGATCAATCGACAGCATTTGTGGCATAATATTGATAACCACAAAAAATTACTTAAAATCATCCGTCCTTTTCTTTAAAAAGCAAAAACCAAAGTAATAGTGAGGCACTAACAATGGAAGTAAATGGAGACAAACAAATTTAAGGCAGAAATTTTAAGCTTATAATTTTAGAAATGCACTTACATTAATAATTTGTAAAACAAATAATACATTTGTTAAAACTTGTGTATTATTTGAGCAGTAAAGTTGTTTACATCGTCGATTTAAGGTTGACAGCGTTAAGTCGTCATGCTAACACGTATATTGATTATGTCTTCTGGCTGACTATTTTGACATTTAGGGACTGGCCCCCATTCACTTCAATTGCATAATTTATATTTAACCTAGATTATTCCTTTAAGTGTGGATTGTAGCAATTAGGACTAAAATTAAAGGGACAGTTTGCAAAAAAAAGAACAATCCTTTCATAATTTTATTCCCTCATTAAGTTCCAAATTACTTACTTTCTTTTGTGGAAAACAATAGAAAGTTTTAGGCAGCAAATTAGTCTCAGTCACTTTTTTTATTGCATCTTTTCTCCATACACTCGCGTACACATGCGTGGACATTGTATTTTGGCTTTGCTACACACGACACATAATTTAAATTCATTTCAATGGACTGATCTCAGTTCAGAAGACTCTGTGCTGTCAGTAAAGGGTTAAACTTTAACGAATGGAGTCATGTGACAAAACAACATGGTGCCGATCACAGCGGGCTTTGACTATGGGAGAAATAATCACCAAAAAACTACATCTGGAAACAAGAAATCTCATTCAGCTTTTACATAAAAACCTGTTTGAGTCAAAAGATTAAGAGTCTCTAGTTTTATCCAATATGCCAATTTTTATTATCCAATATGCCAAAATCTTATATATACTGTGCATTATCATACTGGAAATAAATGGTTTCAACTAAAATTTGAAAGATATTGCTCTCAGAGGCTTTATATGGAGTTATTTCTAACTGTTCTGAGACCAGTGCAGATAGACAGCACACTGGAGTTTAAGTCAGTCTCTAAATAGGGAGCAAGGGAGCATCCTAGCTTTCTATGCAGATAAGTGCATTCAATCCTAAAATCTAACCAATAGTTCAGTTTCAGGCTACAGATGATGTTTGGACCACTCAACATGTTTGGCAAATGTGGGAGAATAGAAATCAGTACATAGATTCAGAATTTATAATGTATAATTTTATTTTAAGATGGTTGGCAGTGATTGGATGATGATGTCGATTACTTTGAATTAGAAAGTATTATGCTAATTTCTGATGTAATGTCTGTAACGTTTCAAAATCATGATTTACCAGCCTTCTGGAAACATAATAAACAATTTGCTGAAAAAAATGTGACTTTCTATAGTTTAGAATTATTTCAAATTGTTCAAAATGGTTGATGTCCACATATGTGGACAGCAGGGCTTGATTGTTTTGATCTCAACTATTTGTTGAATAGTTGATCTCAACTATTTGCTCAAGATTTTTTTCTGCATGTTTATTAAGTGCTACTAGTTACAAATCGAAAAGGAAATGAAATGTGCACACAGCAGTCACGCTCGGCTTTATGAGGATACAATGGAAGTGAATGGTGACTCCAGCTGCCTAAAATCTCCTTTTGTTTTTGATTAAATAATGTTCATTTATACATCCAAACCGTTATTTTAATATTTGTTTTAATTTACTCTATTATTTTAAACATAGAGTTAAACTTTAATTAGGGCTTAAATGTAGTGTGTAATTTATTTAGTTAAAAAAGTTCCTCCTATCCCAGCAGATACAACTATAAGTAAGCAATTCACAGATTGATTTCTTAAAAAAAAGTGTAAACATTGTGAATCAGATACATCGGCTAAAACAGTGATGTGAGTTTAGGGCGGGACTATTTGTTTGTCTGATCAATGGAGGATGAAGGGAGATTTTGGGAAACCTGTTTGAAAACAATCATTCTTTTTGCAATTCTGCTTGATGATGCTAGTGGTGTAGAAATCACACACCACACCTTTAATCCATATTGGTCCAAACCACAATAGACAAGATTTCCACAGTGAAACCGCAATTTCTAAAATTTAATTAGTAACTTTTGTTGTTCCTTTTAAAATAATTTATAAGTTGTCGTACAGAGAATCGTCTCACCTCAAGAGAAAGTGCATGAAGAGCCCGATGCCCAGGAAGAACATGGACAGGCCACAGCCGATGTAGGTGATGTATGTGAGACTTATGAGATCTTGTGAAGGGATTTCTTTAACAGGAGCCTGTATTAAAACAATGTCCATTTATACAGATCTTTCTAGATATTGGTCATCTTCATGGAATAGTTCACCAAAAAACATTGATGCACACTCATGTCATTCCAAATCTGAATGACTTTCTTTATTCTGTAGAATACAAAAGGAGATGTTAGGATGAATGTTAGTCTCAGTCACCATTCACTTTAATTGGTGCAATGAAAAGTGAATGGTGACTGAGACTAACATTTAGCCAAATATCTCCTTTTGTGTTCTACAGAATAAAGAAAGTCATTCAGATGACTTTGTAGGCAAATGTAAATTGTTCCAACATTTTTTATTTGATTTTATTCACATCGAGTCTGAAACAGGAAACCTACCATAAGCACAGCGAAGAAAGTCAAGTGTTCACATTTACAAGTGACCTTGTCTTTTTCAATAGTAGTATTACACCCATCAGTAGACCAGTTAGGCTTATCTCCTGATGAGAAGGAGATACTGGTTAGTGTTGAGTAAGCATATTGAGAAATTATTCATTAAAGCTGGTGTAATTTCTGCAACACTTGCGCCACCGAACGGCATTGCAAAAATATATATTTTTCAAAACAACTTTCTGAATATGCTCAACGCCTGCAGTTGTTCAAAGAGTCAGATAGCCCCGCCCCCCAACTCACACCATTGGTTGAGTTATGATGTTGGGGCGGGTCTAAGCGGGTAGCTCAAAACAATTACAGGAATTCTTATAGCGCCACTGAGACACAGTGTTACAATACATTTGTTTTACAAATACATTATGTTCACAGTTTCGATAAAATTATCCTATGAATAGCATACATATATTTGTCCCTATAGTTTAAGCTGGGATAGAAGAAAGTATTTTAACACAGAAAAAGTTACACACTTCAGATTTAATGATAAACTGATTAATAAGAAATCAAAATTCTCTCTAAAGTTTAGAATCGTAAGATAAATGTATCACTGAGGAGATGATTAGGGTCTTCATCTTTTTCCATATTCTTTTTAATTCTTTAAAAAACACAGCTTTTGATAAGAAGCATAACATGTGCAAAACACAAGAGCATAAACAGACCACTTCCATCCCATGCATGACAGGTAGGAGTAAACTTTGCATCCTAAAGAAGAGAAATAATTCAGAAGTTCAGAAAATCAGTTTTATGAATTGTTCGAAATATTAGAAATATACTTTTTTATGTTTCTTAAGGAATACCTTTTCTTACCTGTATTTTTTGGAAGCTTAACTCAATGCCTTTACTTAAATTAGAAATCTTTGTCCCCATTTCAATCGCATAAACTTCATCATTCAAAATATCACTGTTGTTTTCATCCTTAAAAAAGAGAGAGTGCATAATTTGGATTCTAGAGAAACATAATAAGGTTTATATGGAATAACATTGTCTTTTATCAGATAATCTGGTACAAATAAAATAAATGTGATTCTAGCTATTTGGAACCACTGACATACCCTGAACTCTATTTAAAGTGATAGTTCACCCGAAAATGAAAATTCTCTCATCATTTACTCACCCTCATGCCATCCCAGATGTGTATGACTTTCTTCCTTCTTCTGAACACAAACAAAGATTTTTAGAGGAATATCACAGCTCTGTTGGTCCATTCAATGCAAATGAACAGTGGCCAGAAATCTGAAAGCCCAAAAATCACATAAAACCAGCATAAATGTAATCAATTAAACCCCAGTGGTTTAATCCATGTCTTTAGAAGAAATATTATAGGTGTGAGTGAGAAAGAGATCAACATTTAAGTCCTTTTTTACTATAAATCTCCACTTTCACATTCTTTTGTTTTGGGCGAGTCACATTAATAGTGCATATCGCCACCTACTGGGCAGGGAGGAGAATTTCCAATAAGCTGTTTCTCACTCACAATCATCATTTAACTTCTGAAAACATGGATTTTAAACAACTGGAGTCATATTGATTACATTTATGCTGTATGTGTTTTTTGGGGCTTCAAAGTTTTGGTACCTTTTCACTTACATTAAATGAACCTATAGAGCTGAAGTATTCTTCTAAAACTCTCTGTGTTCAGCAGAAGAAAGAAAGTCATACACATCTGGGATGGCATGATGGAATGGTTTGGAATGGTTTTAGGTGAACTATTCCTTTAAGAAGTCACATGATTACATTCTGTAATCAACAGACAGAAATCATAATAATCAGAATTTGTTTGCCTGCAAAGATGGATTATTTAAATGTATAGCAACAAATGATTTTGTATTAATACATTATTTTTTATTAATATTCAGATTGATTATCTGTTTACATTCATGCATTTGGCAGACAACTACCAATGCTACCAGTTACAGGCATTCACTATATGAGTTAGAATTTAAAGAACCCATTTAGAACCCATTATAAAAAGCTTGTAGTAGATTTGCACCATCATTTCAAGAGAAATTTCAAAATATTGAATTCATAATTATTCACATTGAGAGACACAAATCAGAACGTTTGACACAAAATACCTGATGGAAACTTTTGTAGCACAGTTCTTACTTTAATCGTCTTGCATTACAGAAATTCTAACGTCAGAAGTTTCTTTATACCTTTGTCATGTTGGGAAATCGGAACAGACCCAGAAGAGCTTTTCCTGAGGTTTGGTTGAATGCTTTCAGTGTGGCTTCTTCCGGAACAATAAATGCATTGGGATATTTTTCCAGTTCTGCAAAATCCTCTATAACCTGTAAACAGCGATGATTTCTGTGTTGCAGTACTTCATGAAGTAATTCATTATTTTGGGTGATAAATATTTTGTTACAACACTAAATAGACTGTCATACAAATTTAAAGCTGAAGTGCGTAACAACTGTTTCCAAACATTTTCCTGCTCGCCTCCCATCGGTCAGACATAGTGCCGGCCAAACTCTACACTGACGTTACAGTGACAGGCTGGTCGAGATGTTATAACAAACAGCAATGTTCAAAACACCACAGAGCCACTTTATGGAGAAATCACACACCTTCACAGGCTTAATTTATGTTTTTCTGCATATTAATGTTGGATATATTTTGACATAAAAATGGCACACTTCAGCTTTAAATAAGACAAGTTCATCTAGTAACTCACTTTGATTCCGGTGTTTGAAGTGTAGATGAAAGCAGATTTTGTGATATCAGACTCAGATTCAATTTTCTTTAAAACGCCTTGAATGTTACCCATGGACACAGCTGCTATGGTTAAATTCCCCATCAGGGACAGCAGGTTGGAGAGATTTTTCATAGCCCCACTGTAGGTGATCAAATATTTGTGGTGCATATCATTATTAATATGAAGTAATCAGAGTAAATATAAGCATTCGAAAAAGTTTTAATTTCATAACAAAGTTAGATCAATTTGAATTGTGTAATGTTTAAAAAAAGTTAAATAAATAAAAACAAATATTTTAATACTCAATTCAATTTGATGGAATTTGTTTGCGTAAATCTTAAAATAATATTTACTTTTTTGAGTGAGATCCTCTCTGGGCAAGGATAAATCCTATTACAATATGTCTTTATAGATATTAATAACTTAGGAACTTAGGGAGGAAGTTGAGCCATGTCTGGGGGTAAGCTGAACCACTTGGGGTAAAATCAGTTTAATTTGAGTTTTTGTTTTGAGTATTTATTTATTTATTTTTGTCTCAATTAGCCTTTCCCGAGAACAATAAAAAAGAACATAATTACAAATAAATTAAATAAAGGAATAGATGAAATAATATTTAACAATCCATTGATACAGACTGTGTGGTATGGACACTTCTCTTCAAAAATGAATTAAAAGGGAGCCAAATGTTTAATTTTGCCCTATGATAGGGCAACATTTTTTAATAAAATTGCTTTGACATAAAACTCATCATAGGCTACTGGTCGTGGCACAATGCAGAAAATGTTGTTTCTACTCTCAATTACAGGCAACAATATAAGATGGGAACTTCTTGAAACTGTATAACAGGGGGTGGCTCAACTTACCCACTGGCACAACTTACCCCACCATCACATGTTTGAAATTGTACGTACGCAGCTGCCACAGCATTTATCTCTGTTTTATTAAACAGACTTTCCATTTCTGCTGGTGCTTTCACTGATATCAAATTTTGAAAAGGACCTCCACACTTGAAACAAGCTCCATTTTGATTTGTGATCTTAATGGTGTTCACCTTTCTCTCATCACTTGCATTATCATCTGCATAAAATAGAATACAGAAAGATTCTAGGATGAATCAAATGATACCATGATTATAACAAATAGACTATTGACTGTATGGTGGTTGAATGTGATATTGAGTCTGCTCTGAACGTGATTACAGCGGAATTTTATTACCTCTACAGCCGGGATCATATTGTGCACTCTCGCATGTCTTTGTGGGATCCAGGCAGGTCATTTTACATGCTTACATACACAACACACACAGCACACAACAGAACAAAATAATATTACACACAACTACATACATCTACTGTATTATAACACAGCTCTATTTATTACTTGATTCTGATTGGTCAATCACCAGCAAACACTTTTTATAAAGACCGCTAAATGGAACTTGTGCTCTCTCTTTTCATACCAAATTTAGAATAGCTAGTTGGCAGTCAATGTTAATTTTACAATAATGACCGACAGAATATATTGTACATTATGCCTTACGAGTGTTTGGAGAGACAAATAAACCCTTTTTCACTCAGGAATAATAATAGGAATCAGGGTCGGTAATCCAGATAATACTCACTGTTGTTGTGAGTTAAGTTGGTCCAATTGCAACCTTTCATAAACAGAACAACAGAGAAATAAGTCAATAATCAATGCCTGACCTGCTAAATCTCATCAACGCTGGTGTAAAATATCTTCTTTAGTGTTGCGTTTAAAACTGCACTTTTGAGTAATTGATGAATTTATCAACCCTAAGAGCAAAAGAATCTTGAAACACATTTTTGTTCTTTGTACTAGCCTACAAATGATAAACCAAAACAAGGCACATCATATTAAAAAAGCCAGAAAAACACTCATAACGTGAATATAAGTACTATTCTGAATAGTGAATATAAATATTTCACCTTTTGTAATCCAGTTTGACCAGGTGTTATTTGTGCAGTTCCCCTCAATTAAACAGACAAATGTGGGTATAATGTTTCTGTTAATGCTGATCAGATAATCATCTGAGGTATTTTTTGTCAAATACACACCAGAGTCTGGAAAACAGTGGGTTGGAATATAAGGTTACTCAATAGGGCTTCAATCAATGAAAATGTTAATCAAATCAAATACATAAATGAATGAATCCCATATGTAGGTCTAATTACAAATAGTCCCCAAAATATTTGCAAATAAAATAATTGAACATAATTCGAAGACATTAGGCTACAAATTCAAAACATCAACATTTCAAGGTATCTTCAGAGCACTAAAAGCTGTTTTTGAACACAGTCCTGAACGTCTCTTTCATTGTTCTGTGCGGTCTATTCTGTGTGATTTGGGCAATTTGGCAAAAGCATGAAGGTGGTTCTGCAAACTTGATTTATTCTAATAGTACATTTCCTTATTCGACCAGGGTACATGAATTGCATTCTTTTAAATGCAGTTTTTAAATAACTTATCCCACTAGATCAACATGTTAAATTGACAGCACTCATTTTAAATAAGAATAAGTCATACATTTCTAAACTTTTTAGAATATCCACAGGTTTTCATTATTGATTGTACCAAAGCTTAGGCCAGGAGAGGGATTAAAATAACCTCTCAGTCCAATACTCACCACTGCAGTATGTGTTAACTGATGTACTAGAATATGAAGAGGTGTTTGCTGTACAGTTGTCACTGCCATTGAATGAAAAAACCGTGATCTTGGATGTGTTGTCTATGGAAAAAGAAAATCATTTTAAATGAATGCAGCCGACAGTTAGCAACACTTGTTTAAAACTCAAAACAATCTAATGTAAAATTACGCTTGTGAAACTGTATATTTCTGTTGCAGTGATCTAGTAAGTGTCATTGTGCAGCTTCTGTGAAGTTTCTTTTTATAACATTGAGACTAAATATATTATAAATGGGTCTAAACCTATTATGCACTTATTTTGAGTGGAAGAAATCCCAAACAAAAACATATTTTCGAGGAACATATATAAGTAGAAATTATGCTGCAAAATTGTTTTTAAATAATGTTTAGGCTGAATTTGGTTTCTCCTTACCTGCCAATGCTTTAGAATCACACACAAGTGACACATTTTTCATGCTGACATTCCAAGAACCATCAGTACAATCAGCTATTAAAAAAAAAAGACAAACACACACACACACACACACACACACAAAAGAAAGAAAAAGAAAGAAGAAAAAAGCATATTTTCATTACTTTTATTATACAATTACATGTTTTTAATCTGATTAACTAAAAATAGTCAGATTGCGTCATATTACACAATCTATTTGGCAAAACCAGTTCATTAAGATATACAAAATGAAGCATATTTTTTTCGGTTAAGTGAAAAACATTCTGTACAGTGCTGCTTAGTTTAGAAGTCGCAAAAGACATAGAATAACAGATGTCTTCCTAGTGTCAACCTAAACCAGTTTATTTACTCTTTAAATTGAGAATTTGAATTAAGATATTCATTATCCCATATCTTCCAAAGATCTTCTCTGATTTGAGTCACCTGTTTTCATAACTCCCATGAAACCATCTGCACCCAGTATGACCAGATTAGAGGATTCTTGGGTAGTGAAAGGACAAACTTTTGTTTTGTTTTTTACTTTACAATTATTGCCATTATTATCAGTTTTGCAATTCACTGGTAAAATGAGCAGGAGGCCACAGATGTACCACTTCATCCCTGACAGCATTTCCAGCATGAGTTTATTCAATAACACCTGCATAGCAGTAAAGAAAAAAAGTGTCAAACATAAAATACAGGGCATGTTAAAAACTTGAATAGGCTATGAGAAATTATATATATATATATATATATATATATATATATATATATATATATATATGTGTGTGTATGCAAAAGTTTAGACACCCCTGACAATTTCCATGATTTTCATTTATAAATAACTGGGTGTTTGGATCAGAAATTTCATTTTGATCTATCAAATAACTGAAGGACAGTAATATTTCGGTAGTGAAATGAGATTCATTGGATTAACAGAAAATGTGCAATATGCATCAAAACGAAATTAGACAGGTGCATAAATGGTCAGGGGTGCCTAAACATTTGCATATGCCTGTATATAAATATATATAAAACTTCATTGATAAAAAATAATGCAACGTTGTGTTGAAAAATAATCGTGAATGTTTTGAGTCCATTTGATTGATCAACATTTTGATGATAATACTGAAAAAATAAACTATGGAATTCAGAAAAAAATATTTTTTCTGAATTTGTATATACTGTATGTATGTTTATATATATATCAGCAAAATTATATATATATATATATATATATATATATATATATATATATATATATATATATATATTAGGGCTGTCAATCGATTAACATTTGTAATCAAATTAATTACGTGTCCCGATTAATTAATCGCATATACAAATATTTGCTGAGAAAGCCCCTCATATAACAATATTTCAGTATATACATATTCAAAAGATACATATTTGTATCAATATATAATTATACATAGTTATTTTTAAATATTTTAAAATGATATATATATATATATATATATATATATATATATATATATATAATAAAAATATTTATATAATTAAAATGCATTACATTCTTGTGGCAGAAGTTAATCATTGATAAGACAATACAAAAAGCGGCTTTAGAATACAATGTATTGTTTACTACCATATTATTGATCATAAGTCAATCATTGCAATCCATTTCACAAGTGAATTTGACAATCAGTTGGAGATTTATTAAGAGGGCTTGTTCAAGAGCCCGTCAATGTACACCTGCGTGTAGCGTCTAGGGTGCGTTGCGTCATAAACATAAAATGTTTAGTTCACAGTTTCAAGTTAAATATAGTTTAATACTCAATCTTTAAACACATCTTGAGATCCCTTAGTTCGCATTTGTGCTCCTTCAAGTGTTTTGAACCCAAGAATGTAACGAATGTTTACGTTTTTCATATATATATATATATATATATATATATATATATATATATATATATATATATAATTTTGCTGATTTCAACTTGTCACCAAACCAACATTACCTAGTTTTTTTTTTTGGAAAATGACTGGTTTTAGTCTTAAAGGCATCAGTAAGAAAGGGTTGAAATTTACAAACCAGTCAGTAACATTTTGCATTGTTTTCCAGCAACAGTGCATTTATGAGTTTATAGATGTCATGGAGTTACATTATATCTGCAGAATTTGCAGCTATTATTGCAAATTAAAAAAACTTTTTTTATTTTTGTAAATAAAACTTAACATAATAAAACATTTAAGTACAATTCCTGGTGTTGGGACCAGTGAAAATTTGGCAGGGCAAGTAATAATCTGAGCAACTGGCCCAACATGGGCCAACAGAAAAAAATAACATTTGAATTTAAATGTATTAATGTGCCCATATAAAAACATTGTAAATGAGTCTTTTTTAGACAGCAATAAGATTAAAATGAGAGCAAATGGAGACAAATGGTCCCCTCTGTGTAACAGACCCCGATTATCTCACATGAGTCTCAGAAGAGATCTCAACAGTCTGAAACTGTGCTCATATTTTCTCAAGACACCAAAGTCTGTGATTTCAATATGAACTAAAACATTTCTTACCAATATCTACCAAGTCCAAATGATCTGAGCTATGTAATACACATTCATTTCATTGCTCTATACTCTTGCTTTATGTCAACAATTGCACTATGTTTATGTATTCTTATTTTTCCTATGGAATTTCGAGGAACATCTGAGATGTTCAGACTATTGAATTACATTGTGTTATTTTCCCTATATTCTACTCAATGAGATCACTAAAACAAAACTTCCTACCTGGTGAAGAGACGATGACTCTATAGTCCAAATACTTGTATGTCTTTTGTCCTCAGAAATATACAGTACTTAATTTTGCATGTAACCTTTCTCCCATTCCTCTGTGGTTTTCTGTTTTGCAAACCAAATCTCAGATGCAAATCGGCTGTCGAGAGAACAGAGGGTTATACATCAGACATTAACAATCTGAACTGTGATGTTCTTTTCTGTTAAAATACTCTGTCCAGTATTATTCTGCATGAAGAGGTGTTTGTGGTCAGTGTCAATGAAAAACATGAATGTAAATAATAGTAATATTCATAATACTATTATGAATAATACTATTATGAATATTGGGAGGGGGAACATGTCCCTCTCAATGTCAATGGTGGTTACGGCCCTGCGTTATAGTGTTACAGCAAGACATAATTACAATAAGTAAATCAATGAAACTTAAAGAAATTTAGATTAGTATACACTGCTATTTCATAAGATCCAGGAAGAATCTGAACTTTCTGTGCTGATTTTGAGGGAAAATCTGCTATCTGTCTGTAACCTTCAGACTACCACCTGCAAACTTCAAACTTTTTAAAATTTGTAAGCTTTCAGACAAGGCTTTGTCAAGCTAACATCAAAGTTTGTCTTGACAAACTTTACCAATCTAGTTTCACATGTTTTTAAAACGTGTGTCAAACGGTTCTTATACTCCATAATGTAAAAAAAAGAAGAGAAATGGAAATTCATTAAAAATGTAGTTTCATTATTTATATCTTTGCGGATCTTATCTGCTTAATGTAAGCGCAGCGTAGTTCTAGCGGGAAGACTAGCAGCTGTACATCATCGCACCATTAGCCGGGTAATTCCCAGCCAATCACGTGTAAGCCGTCGCTTTATAAGGCTGCTCACAATCACATTGCTGTTTCAGTGTGCTAGTGTGATATAGCGAATACAAGTTATGTTTATGTATATTTCTATTTTCTATATAAAATTGCTAAATGTTATTTTTCTAATAATGCTAAATATTGTTCGATTTCCTATTTGTGCTTTATGTTAAAAAAGAGTGTTATGTGCATTTAGTGAATTCATTATTTTCATTTGACATAGTTGCTTTATGACATCATCGCATGCTTCAGTTGGGTGTGCGCCTGTGATGTGCTTCATTCATAGTAAAGACACCGATGAGAAGCCATCACATCAGCATTCTTCGTTTAATCATATTATACTTCTTTTCAGGAGTACTACCCTAACACGGCAACCTCCACCACCCCACCACCACCAGTTGAGTCCCGTCCTGCATGGGGGTAGGCTCCTCGCCCCTGCCTCCCTATCTCCGGCAGGATATGACGGTTCTGAGAACAACTTCTTCGGACAGCCAGACGGGGACTACGCCAAAGAGAGACATCACATTTCTGTTTTATATTCATCAAATAAATGTCATCTTAAATCTCACTCAAGTCTGCAGACTTGAAGTTCAGAAGACTACAAAGGACAGTTTATACACTTCCAGAGTGAGGAAAAAGGCTGGTAAAATCACTCTGGACCCCACTCACCCTGCCCACTACCTTTTTGAACGGTTGCCTTCTGGCCGGCGCTTCAGAGCTCTGAACACCAGAACCGTCAGACACAGGAACAGTTTTTTCCCTCAGGCCATCCATCTAATGAACAATTAAATTGCCCCATTGAGCAATAATGATGTGCAATACACAGTTTAAGTCTATTTATATTATCCAACATATCCACTTCTGCCATTACTTACATTGCTCTGTACATAATATACTGTATTTTTGTTCTTTATATAACAGATTGTAATAGATTTGCACTACGTGTGTGTATGTATGAAGGTGAGTGTATGTACGTATATGTATAATTATTTATTTTTTATTCTTTTTTGTTTTAATTACCTATGTCTGGCTGCTGTTTTTGGTATTGTTTGTATTGTTGTACACTGGAAGCTCAAGACAAATTCCTTGTGTGTGTAATCATATTTGGCAATAAAGGTGATTCTGATTCTGATTCTGAAGTCTTCCTGATAGAAATAACAATGATTACGTGTTCACAAAGTATCATCTTTTATTGTAGTTATGATATCCTGATTTTCTGGCTTCATTAAGACAGCTATGCAACTAAACAAGCTAAGTTTCCATTTTATATTCACAGTACAGTATCTAATGTCACATCATCTGTAAAAAACAAATTAGGTGTTTTGCATCATCTGAGCAAACAAAACCTTTACAGTGATGTGGACGTAAACATTCAAAAGGCTTTTAGGCTAATGCACATCACACAGTAGATACATAAAATGTGGGAATAATCATGTGCATTATGGTCATTTGACCACTAATGGAGGAACTCAATTGAAAGAGACATGCACCTTTTTTCAAATATATTCCTTAAGCAGTACTTTATTGTTAAGTCTTGTACTGTCTAGTCTGACCATTACCAGGCATGCACTGCATCAGTCAGTAATTGAAATCCAGATTATTACAATTACAATTTTCTCATGAAATAAACATTTATTTATCATTCAGCATATCATTCAAAAAGGTGGAAATAATTATGGTCTTGTCACAAGATTATTATCTTTTAAATATCTCGAATGTCCGTACAAATATAGGTAAAAGGGCATTTAGTTATGCTGCTCCATTTGATTGGAACCAGTTACAAGATACATTATGTTTTAAAGAGTTGGTCTCTCTAAATGAATTTAAGGGTATCTTAAATTATTTGGTTTCAGATTTGTTTATATAATTAATGTATTTCTTTGTTTTTTATTTAACTTAGTGTGCTGCCTGTCTTGGCCAGGACCCTCTTATAAAAGAGATTTAAAATCTCAAGTTTTTATTTCATGGTTAAATAAAGGTAAAATAAAAAAAAAACCATTGTCTTGTTTTGTGGCATAAGGGTATAATATGATCTCAGGGTCTCTCTAGTTCACGTTTACGAGGGAAAGAACCAGCATTTCAGTGGTTGAAAGTGTAAAAAGGGTGATATTTACACACAAAAAATTAAGTTTGAAGTGAATTAATTGTCTTTTCACTTTGTTTTGAATACCTTTTGTTACTTTGTGCAACATAAATATTCAGATAATATTGTGTGATCTGTACTAGGTGTTTTTGCACATATAATTGTACAGTAACTAATCCGTCAACCTACATTTTACATGCTTGCCACTGTTCTGTTTTTCTAAACCTTGCCAGACCTTTTTTTTTCTTCCACTGAGCAGAATTAACAGGAGTCGTTCTATGAAACAGGTGCCTTTTCCACTATAAAAAGTGCTAATAAATGGCATTTTTCTCATTGAATATGCAGTCAGTAACTTTTGCCTTTGTGTCATCTTACACTGACACCTAGTGGCTTGGATGCAACATAATTAAAAATGAATAATTTTTGGTTTCAGATGCCATTGTAGAAATGTAGTATTCAGAGTCAGCCATGATTACTTTAATCAAAGAGTGAAAGTGTTAAATAACAGGACTCTTACTGCGTTTAAGTGAGTAGTATTCGGCTGGTCATGTGATTCAAGCATGGCAGCCCCCATGAGGAGACCCTCTCCATGTACTGTAGAATAAAACCTCTTTTATAAGATTAATGATAGGACTAAAGTCTTGATTTTAATGTGAGCAGTCACGATTTCTGACATATATTGCAAAATTACATTTAATGTTTTTAGGAGTTAAACGTATTTTTAATTTTTTTTTATCCCCTTTTCCCACTGGTTACTAGGTCGTTGTGGTGGCGCTGTTACTCACTTCAATCCGGGTGGCAAAGGACAAGTCTCAGTTGCCACCGCTTCTGAGATAGTCAATCTGCGCATTTTATCACGTTTTATCACAATCCACGCACAACTCACCACGTGCCCCATTAAGAGCGAGAACATCTAAAAGTTACCCCACGTGACTCTACCGTCCTTAGTAACCAGGCGAATTTAATTGCTTAGGAGACCTGGCTGGAGTCACTCAGCACGCACTGGATTCGAACTCGCGACTACTAGCGTGGTAGTCCACGTCAATACTCGCCCCAGGAGTTAAAGTTTTTTTAATGAGGAAAAAATTACTGAGTGCACTTTTATGCAGCTGACAAACATGATATGACCTATTATTTGTCCTTCACATTTACTTGTCCCAGTTCACATGCTGAAAGCATGAAGACGCCATTACGAAAAATTAAAAAGAAATTATGGAAGGACATCACTGGACCCTTATTAGACCCCCTTCAATTTGCTTATCGAGCAAACAGGAATGTGGATGATGCAGTCAACATGGGATTGCATCATATCCTGCAACATCTGGACAGACCAGGGACATATGCAAGGATCCTTTTGGTGGACTTCAGTTCGTCTATCAACACCATCATCCCATCTATACTCCAGACTAAATTACACCAACTCTCTGTTCCCACGTCTATCTGTCAGTGGATTACCAGCTTTCTGACAGACAGGCAGCAGCTTGTGAGACAGGGGAAACTCACTTCCAGCACCTGTACAATCAGCACTGGTGCCCCCAGGGATGTGTGCTCTCCCCACTACTCTTCTCCCTGTATACCAATGACTGCACTGCCAAGGACCCCTCTGTCAAGCTCCTGAAGTTTGTGAAGTGGTTTGCAGATGACACCACTGTCTTCGAACTCATCACAGATGCCGATGAGTCTGCATACAGAAAGGAGGTTTAACAGCTGGCTGTCTGGTGCAGTCAAAACAACCTTGAGCTGAATACGCTCAAAATGGTGGAGATGATTGTGGACTTTAGGAGGAACGTCCCAACACTGACCCCCCTCACCATTCTAAACAGCACTGTGGCAGCAGTGGAGTCATTCAGGTTCCTGGGCACTACCATCTCACAGGACCTGAAATGGGTGACAGACATTGACTCAATTTTAAAAAAGACCCAACAGAGGTTGTACTTCCATCGCCAGTTGAGGAAGTTCATCCTGTCACAGGCGCTGCTGATACAGCTCTACTCAAATGTCTTGTCCTGTGTCATGTAGTGTTCTAGTCTTTTAGAGCTCCTTGGTTCAAGGTACAAAATGAATGTGGTTTATTGAAACTTTTTTAACACATTGCAGGCAGTGACATTTTTTTTTGTTCCTTCTGGTAACTACAGTGCAGACATATAATAAACACTGAGTAATAAAACATTGTTACAACATAACTATCCATTATTCAAATTAATTCTATTCAGAGTCAACACAACATTCAGTCTGTCCTTTGCACTTCTATAACTGTCTGGTTTGGTGCAGCTACGAAAGCGGATATCAGACGACTACTGAGGACAGTTCGTACTGTTGAGAGGATTATTGGTTGCCCCCTGCCCTCCCTTCAAGAACTATACACTTTCAGAGTGAGGAAAAAGTCTAGAGAAATCACTCTGGACCCCACTCACCCAGCACACTAACTTTTTGAACTGTTGCCTTCTGGCTGATGCTTCAGAGCTCTGAGCACCAGAACCGTCAGACACAAGAACAGTTTTTCCCTCAGGCTATCCACTTGATGAACAGATTAAACTCCCCCATTGAGCAATAATTATGTGCAATTAACAGTTATCTTTTTATATCTATCGAATACATCATCCAAACTCTTCTGCAATTACATGCCCTTGCAATGTATATAACAGATTTGTATTTGCACTACGTATGTATGTATGTGTGTGTGTGTGTGTGTGTATATATATATGTATGTTTTGTATTATTGTGTATTCTATATATACTTTATTTTCCATCCAATTTGTATTCTTTTTCTATTTCTATTTATTTATTGACTATTTTTTTCTTATTGTATTCTTGTATTGTATTGTTGTGCACTGGATGCTCATATTACTAAGACAAATTCCTTGTATGTGTATGCATACCTGGCAATAAAGCTGATTCTGAATAGAATGAATTTGAATAATGGACAGTTATGTTGTAACAATGTTTTCTTACTTAATGTTTACCTAATGTCTATTATATGTCTGCACTGTAGGTACCAGAAGGAACAATATTTTTTTTTCACTGCCCTGCAATGTGTTTCAATGAACCATATTGATTTTGTACCTCAAAGTGGTGGTGGTGTGGACTAAAGCACATAACTGGTAATCAGAAGGTCGCTGGTTCGATCCCCACAGCCACCACCATTGTGTCCTTGAGCAAGGCACTTAACTCCAGGTTGCTCCGGGGGGTTTCCCTGCAGGGCCGTGCAGAGACCTTTGGAGGGGCAGGTGCTCAAAGTATAAAAGGGGCACATGGAACAAGGCTTTAAATAGCACGGTGCTCAAAATATCAATACAGTAATATATCGTGACACATTCCTTGCTGATTCGCCTATCGATACGGATGATTCTGTATTGATACGGCAGCAAATGCTGTGATGCAGTTTTGGAAAAGAAACAGAACAGAAAAGACAATTTTAAGTTTAAAAGTTAAAAAAATATTTTCTGTCCAGAATAATTAGAAACTGAAGTGTCTTAAGTTGTACCAACCTGATGGCTTTTTCTTCTCTGTTATACAGAATAATTAAGAACAGCCGTTATAGTAAAAACTATAGTAAACGTTATAGTAAAATCAACGTGGCCCATGTTTCGTACAGTAGAGTATAGTTTTATTTAATGCCATGTCAGCATTTGTGGCTATTTTGATGGCAAAAACTGAATTACAAAAATACAAGAGTTCCATTAATATAATAAAAACAAAAACAAAGCAAACAGAAAAAATACAGCAATTTTATTTTACAGCAAATACAACAGATTTTTTACATTAATGTGATACCTGTTCTGGTAAAATCTTACTAAATTCCTTGAGTGAGTATGCTGCCTTTGCTGTTGTTGTTGCTGCTGCTAATACTGGAGTTGATCTGAGAGACTGTAGACATTAAAACAACAAACACATAGGAGATATATTAGCTGATTAAACAATTGTTATGTTACCATGACAAGATGTAAAGATTGCTGAGAGTGTTTGGAACTGGCTCACTGACCTGCCAAGGCTGACTGCTCCATGAAAATAAGAGGGAGATGCTCACAGAGGCTGCTGCACACCAAGAGCTGCAGGTAGAGAAAATAAGATACCAGATTCAAAAAAGTAAAATTATCTGAGGAAAAAAAAACATTCATGGGGGATAGGATGATGGTGGCCATGGCAGGGGTGAGAGTGAGACACAAACATCTATATAGACAGAGGTGTGTGTGCTTGTCTGTCTACAGTACACAATACTGTGATCATGATTTCAAGTTGCATTGTGACTCTGAGATGTAGTTGGATTTTGATTGATTATGTCTAATCAAAAATATAAATAAAGAAACTAAAATGTGTATGTGCGTGTTCATTCTGTTGGCACCTACTAAAAATCACAGTGTAGCATTAATCTTACCAATAAGTGGAGGATGAGTTGTTGTAGGCTTTTATAACAGAAATTTCCTGTTGGCCATGTCCCTAAAAATGTTAATGACATTATTGTCATTTATTGGAATGTCCTTCTCAATGGCCAACAGAAGAAGGTCAGACAATCTCTGCTCTTTGCAAAGGCTGCGAAGTTTGGTTTTCACAAGCTTCAGTTTTGAGAAGGAATGTTCCACAGTTGCTGTGGACACCGGAAGTGTGCTATATGTCTTCAGCAGCAGAGTCATGTTGGGGAAAACTAGATGTGCATTGTTTTCCTTGACCACTGACAGAATAGAAGACACATTGGCTGGTGGTGGGCATGAGTATGACGTATGGAAGACCTTCAATTCTGTCTGCAATTTGTCTTCATCTTCAATATTGTAGAACTGGCACAGTTTCTTCACAGCTTGGAGTGCTGCTGTTGGAATGCTAGCTGTTTTCCAGTTCTCTGGGACTGTCAGGCAATGGAAGGCATGCAATATTTCCCATTTGAAATTATCTCCTCCTTTAAAGCATCTCTGAAGCTCTTGTATCATTGTGTCCACAAAAACGTAATACACTTTAACACGGTAGTACTCCAGCAAAGTTGGGAAAGCATGGTCAGTCGTAGCTGATGTGGCAGCAAACTTGAACTTCTCTGGCACTTTCCTCCTCCTAGCTTGACCAGAGACATTGATATTTTTACATGTATTTCCACAGAGATATTATTGAGTTTCCAGGCTATAGTGGTCTTTGCTGTTGTAGAAAGAAAATATTTTTGTCATTTAAAATATAATTATATTTGAATCCTGTTCTGAATTGTTTTATTTTTATAATGATAATTCAGAGAATGAGAAAATCAGTATAAGCCTTATCAGTGTTGTTGTGATAATTATTTTTAAGGCACTCTACATTTTTTAAAATAAATACTGAAATAATAATAATAATTTAGTCAAAAGGCATAAAAAGACAAGACCCCTCGATGCCTTTGAGTGAAACTTTTCTCCCTCAAACAGCAAGCTAACGTAACGTTACTTCTACAGGCTACACACAGCAATATATACAACATATCTGCATGCTCTCTTCACGTCGTTCTTGTAAAATAATAATAATAAGTAAATAAACATCAAAATCACTTCACTGGGAATGAATCCCCACTTACCAGCTGCCGCGGTCGCGGTGTTGAACATATCTTCCGGTAATTAAAAAATGCGCGTGCTGCGGCCGTGCGGCGTGAGGAATAGTCCCGGTCGGATGAGGTCGTCGTCAGGTGAAAGGTCATCATCTGGATCATTTTATTTAAGGCTAAATTATTAATCATACATTTTACTAATATTTAGATTTGGCATAGGCAGGCATTCACAAAAGGGCCTTTAATAAATAAAAAAAATGAGAGGAATTTTTTCTTTGACAAAAGGGCACTTTGGGCACTAAGGGGCAAAGGGGCAAAGGGGCAGGTGCTCAAGTCTAATTAGCACTTGGTTCCCTCGTGATTTTCCTATGCTTTTTTTTTTTTTACAATAGGGGTTTTGAACTTATGAGTAAAATAAGGCCTGTGGTAAACATAACTTGACGATACTTGGACGTTTTATTCAACAACATAAATTACACGCTGTCATACCTCAAACGTACATTTTGAAGTCGTATTGAATTATATACTACTTTTTTTTTTTTTTTTTTTTAAACACGGTGGCTTCAAAATTCACGTTTGAGGTATGACTGTGTGTTATTTATGCTATAGAACAAAACGTCCAAGTATCGTCAAGTAATGTTTACCACATACCTTATTTTACTCACAATTTTATTTATAAGAAAATCCTGAGGGAACCAATGGCGAATTAGACTTCCGGGTTCGCCTACAAATTGACGTCACGGTTCGAATGTAACAAACATTATTTAACCCACACAAGAAATGTAATTGAGAAGTTTAAGTTGGTCAGGTAATACTTTAATAATACTGTTTAATTGTTGCTCGATAGCCAATATGATAAATATTAATTTTTGTTGATTAACTACTGCTAATGATTGCACTTAGAAATTATTTAATTAGATCTTAAATTACATTATGGTTACAGTTTTGGCATTAAATATGGCTGATATCCCTGCAGAAAGTTTTAGGCTACTAAATTTAATGTAATACCATACATGTGTCAATCATCCAGTAGCATCCAAAGTTCAAGGTGTACTAAGGTGTACTAAGGTTTACCCGGTGGAACGCTGGTGGCACAACATGTACTAGTACTATTGCATGCTAGTAGGGAACACTACTGTCTTTACATTTGTATGGATGCCTATGACACAACACACAAGGAGCTGAAAACTGCTTATCTCACACCTCAGGAATGTATGGGACTTTCTGTTCTATTTTTAGAGCTAAGTTAACTTTGTGGTAATAAGGTGGTGGGACTTCTGTCCTTTCAATGAACACACATGCTGGTTTAGAGGCTGCAGGTGGCTCAGCACAGGAGATCCCCGGAGACCCTATTGGATGCCAGGCTACAGTTTGCTGACATCACCAGTCATGTCTTTCATATGGGCCTTGGCTAAGGATGGAAGAGTTTTCTTTGATCTGGTGTGATTGACATCATCTGTGGGATTTCCACATTGTTGTCACATACACACACTTATTAGTGTAATATAAATCATTGTATGTTGTATATAAAATGCCAGATTAGTGCAGAAAATGCAATGTTGGCTGACTCTTAACCCCTTGCAGAATGGAAAAAGATGAATTGATGACACTTGTCTTTTTGATTTTTCAAGTTGTATCAAACACTGAGGAAATTGAGGCTTAAGCTGCTACAGCGTTTTTAATTGTAAGATATAAGTAGAAATTAAGGAATAATAAATATAAAATTCGACATGTGTACTTCAATGTAAACATGTAAAAATGTATGCTCTAGCATATATGCCAATATTATTTATTGTCGTTCGTAATCTGTATAATGCATCATCATCTATCAATCCTGAAGTAGAAAACCTTGTCTTATTTATTCGCTAATTTGAGTACAGTTCCTAGAGAAATAAAATAAGTTATTTTTATGTAACCGTTTGAAGCTGCAATGTGCTTGAATAATGAATGAGCCTGCACATTATGTTTGGTAACTTCTTGCATTGTGAAGTCTGAAGTTCGTTTTCTACACAAAATTACTTGATTTTTACCTTCATCGTGTTTTGTGCACCAAGTGTTGAGGTCTGCGTGCACAATCCTGTGCTTCATAACTATTATCAGTAATGCAAGGTGCATGCATAAACCTTCCCCGTGGAAGTCTTCAACGTGTCATGGTTAATGATGAAAAGTTTTTATAAGGAAAGTAAAAAAGTGTACAGTAAATGTTATTTAAATGTACTGTATTAACTGAAATGTTTATGTTAAATTTACTCACACTAGGAAAACTGTGTGCAAAAAACTTGCAAATTAAAAATGCAATAAATCTTACTAGTCATTGTTTTCTGTGTAGCAAATCAAAGCTGATTCAATCAGTTGGCTAATTAGTGAGTTCTCATATCATCTTGAAGTTGCACAGATGTCTAAAATGATCCAAGCACAAACTCCTTGCCTGCTATTCAACAACTTTAGCATTTCCAATAAAATAATTATCCATCTGAAAATGACTTAAGCACATAAATTGTATATTCTAAATATCAGTTTGACAAATTATTCTTTTCACAGGTGCACTGCACACCTGAGGCTGACTATAAAAATGTTTCTTGGAATATGCCAAGCAGAGATTTTCTCACAACATCTTCCAAATATACAGACTCAAATGTCTGACTGAATATTTGTTGCCACAACCAATTAAAGCCAATGTGGTTTATGGATTAAAAGAGTTTAAAGCAGCCTGTTGTATCAACCCATTTGAAAATAATCCAGTATTTTACTCCTCATATTACTGATTGTCTTCATCCCATTCCCTGAAGCAGTGAGATCAGTTTCTTTGGCAGTGCCTTGGGATTCAAATTTGACACATTCACCCTTAAATGCATAGGTTTTTCGCCAAATATTATTACATACTCTGGTCTTTAGTGACACAGCATGTACAGCGATAAGCCACAACGTTAAAACCGCCTGCTTAATATTATGTAGTCCCCTTCGTGCCACCAGAACAGCGCCAACCCGCATCTCAGAATAGCATTCTGAGATAATATTCTTCTCATCACAATTATACGGAGTGGTTATCTTATCATTTCAAACCAGTCTGGCCATTCTCTGTTGACCTCTCTCATCAACAAGGCATTTCCATCCACAGAACTGCCACTCACTGGATGTTTTTTGTTTTTGGCCCCATTCAGATTTATTCAAGCGTCTGTTGTGTGTTAAAATCCCAGGAGATCAGCAGTTACAGAAATACTCAAACCAGCCCGTCTGGCACCAACAATCATGCCATGGTCGAAATCAATGAGATCACGTTTTTTCCCCATTTTGATGGTTGATGTGAACATTAACTGAAGCTCCTGCCCCATATATGCATGATTTTATGCACTGCTGCCACACGATTGGCTGATTAGATAATCGCATGGATGATTGTTGGTGCCAGACGGGCTGTTTTGAGTATTTCTGTAACTGCTGATCTCCTGGGATTTTCACACACAGTCTCTAGAGTTTAACAAATTGTCACAAATGACAATAGCCAAATCATACTGTTCATGTGTTACACTTGCTATAGTTTACATCCACGTTGATTCCTCTCAAATAGCAATGTCAAATGTAAATAAAGTAAATCACTAAAACATCAGCGCCACCTTAGTAAGAAATAGCATGTATAATGATGAATGTTATATGGTAGTCATCAGTATGAATATAGTACTCATTTGTCTTGAGTACAATGGGGGGCCTTGAAGTAAAAATGGTTGAGAGTCTTGGTCTTGTCTGAAGCATGATGTCATGCAATCTTAAAGCTAAGAAAAACTTCACTGCTGTGATCAAAGTTTAAACATCTAACAACACAAGTGAACATAAGGCCTGAGGGATTAACTGCACCTCCTTATATATATACCTGTACATATATTAGGAGGTGCAGTGAAAAAAGTAAATCTTATATATATATATATATATATATATATATATATATATATATATATATATATATATATATATATATTACATTTACTTTAAAATGTACATTTATTTTAAAATTCAATTTATTCTTAAAACTTTCAGACAGTTTCTTGAAGGGATTTTAGACACAAACAAAATCCTAAATTTCTAGGGTGAATAAATATCTGGGGAAGACCAATGTGAACCACCAAATGTACATTTGGAAGAAAGATGCCCAACAGAAGCACAAATTATCAGCACTGAATCTTAGCCAATACTGTTGTGTTCATATAAATATGTGAGAACAAACATTTAAAAGAACTCATGGACTTACGCTTACAATACTTGCACTACACTCATAAGAAGTACTTTTACCTAGAGATATTACAAGTGGAAAAAGTGTGTAATCATTGGTTAATTAATGCTTGTTTGTCAAACAAAATACTTCTTACTAAGAGGGAAACGGCAGCAACAACATCATGTTTGGCCAGCATTCAGATGATTGACACAAGTCTAACCACACCCTAGTTTAGCAATTGTGGTTTGTTACTAGGAGTCCATGTTGTTGCTCAGCCAATCAGAATGAAGAGAACTTGACCTTCTGTTGTGGGTGTATCCCTCCAGGGCAAGAGAGAGCACCCACAAAACATATGAATGACTTGGAGATCGTAATGAGTAGCCAATAGGCACTGAACAGCAGGTCTGACCAATCAGAGCTGGTTTCTGTTCTGCCAGACAGTTACCAAGTCACTGTTACTGCCTGAGTTAGCTAGGGCTGTCTGCCATTGGCTGAAAGTGGAGACAACACAGTGCCTCACTGGCTGAATAACCACACACCGTTGCCAGGGGGCAGCACCAATCACAGTGAGGCAGCAGTCAGCTGTTTGGTTTCTAGGCAGGATTTACATTCTGAGATGTTTTGGCGGGAGAATGGGAAGGAGGGGATAGGGAGGGGGGCTCTAGTATGAAGTGGAGCATGTGATGTGTTTATGTCTGTGTGTTTAGCTCTTCCTCTTGTAGGATCTTTCTGATGCAACATGCAGTTGTGAGGGAGGTGTCTCTTGGGCATGTTATGTTTTTATTTATTTTTTACGGGTCTTTACTATGAAACAAGAACCAATGATGTAGCTGTTGCCACGGAGGGAGTGCCAGCATTTGTTTTGCCTGCTCTCTCATCTCCTGTACCTCCCCATCCACAGTTACCGTAGAAACAGAGTCACTTTGAGTCTATTTCCATCCTCTTCCTCTAGTCGGTGATTTGTCTGTCCCTCATCTGCTTCTGAAACCATCCCAACTCTACACTATCCAGCAAACTGAAATCCCTGCCAACACAGTGTTGGCATTAACTGACTAATGAAGTTAGGATGCAGCCTGTACAGAATCAGACAGGCACACTTATTTTCTCGAACAAAATCAATTCTCCCTGACAACCGTCTTTGCTGCTAAATATTTTTAAATTCCTTACTCAGTATATTTTTTCTTATTCCCAAGGAACATTATTGAAACATCCTTGACATGGTAATAAGCAAAACATTAAGTCTTATTTACAGAGACATGTATGTTACAACAAGAAAAAAAAACTATTTGCCAATGGGGTAAGAAAAATGAACTTAATTTAAAGGAAAAACTTTTATTTTTCTTATCTCATTGCCATTTTTCTTTTCTAGTTTTCAAGCATAAACCTCACTCGATTTTGTTAGATATCTCTGAAAATGACACTTAATATCTTCTGTCATTTGGTTTCTTAATAAAAATGTTACTGGAAAAACAAGACATGAAATTGTTTTTGCAGTACATGTGGCAATTAGAGTTTTCTAGTGCACTAACTTTAAATTGGTCATTGCAATCTCATGGTTGAGAACCGCAGCATAAAGTGTTCAGGAATGCTGAGCCCAATGGGAGTCATAAACGATGATGTCATCGTAAGCCAGTGAGAAGAGGAAGATTGCAATATTCAGGCGAATCACTGCCCATTTATAACAAGTGCACTAGAATTCTGCCTTATGTAAATACACACAAATAACAAATGGGTTTTTGTACATTTATCACAACATCCCCACATATTCCTCTGTCCAGTCAACATAACTAATAACTGTAAATGGCCAATCTTCATCATTGTATCTGTCCATTACCAAACAACAAGCTTTCCCTAGAAAGGAGTTATCGATTAGTTTAAGTTAGAATTTAGTTTACACTTCACCCTTTGGACATGTTTTTCTTATGAAAAAAATGAACACTAAACATAAACAACATCTAGATTCAAAAATGACAACCACAAAAAACAAACTATTGCACTTGCACGTAGAAACATATATTCCAAGTCTTCTGAAGTGATACAATCTCTTTAAATAATGACAGAATTTACTTTATGGGGATCTATAACAGCTTCATCAAAGTCTTTCTAGCAAGTCTGTCCACTGGTGCCATTCATGAAAGTGCAGCTCCCATCTACTTGAATGGGGAATCTCCAAAGTGGTTGGTCACGATCAAAGAACATTTTTAAAATCAGCAGTAAAATCTGACAACACTGGTATCATAAATTGTGCTTCATTACCTCAGATTAAGCTTAAAAACGAAATTTGACCAGCTTGTATAGCTAATGACCTTAAAGAATGACCCTCACTACTGTACTACCATAATATTTAGGAGGGAGTTGGCTAATGTCTGGCTGAATGCATATATTTTCCAATACACCAATAAATCATAGAGAAATCATACTGAAATAGTATTAGCTTTCTACCAAGTAGACAGTTTGACCTGAAAAGATCAGAGTGAAACATTAATATAGGATCCATATAATTTCATTGAGGATGTGTGGTTTATACACTAGGGAGATGTATATTTAGTTCTTAATTTCCCTATAGAGGCTTTAGATCTAGATCTCTAATCAAACTCTGCAGTCTCTGACACAGTGGGAAGTATTGGGCCTCATTAATAGACTGTTGCACAAACTGCCTAGGAAAAAATGCAGAATGTGCATTTCTAGGGGAAGATGCACACTGTTTATTTATTTATTCTTCCAGAGGGAAAGAGGCAGCCCACACTTCCTTGACTAACCTTGATAGAGGTCTGCAACCCAACCCGGGCCCGACGGGACCTTAAAATCCGATGGGTTACGGGCTGGGTTCGGGCTAGTTTTTCAAGTAGGACTTGGGGTTCTGGTCAGGTTTGTAATTAATGGAGAAAAAACAACACTTTTTTTTAGCGCAGTTGTCATAAAGATTCAATGTTCTGAACAAGTTCAGGCTGTAAAGAGGGGACTGCATTGCTTAATATTATTCCAGATTGTTCTGCACCAAGCATCGTTTCAGCCCATAAACTGTAAGCCAATGCTTTTTCCGTTCTGCTCTAGTGTACTGAGGGGCTGCCACGCCTTGTTAAAACTATATGTTTACTGTTTCAATACTGTTACAAATGTTGCCTATATACTAACATAAAATATAACCTATTGCAACAGTACTTGCTAGGAGAAGAAATTCTAAAGATAGATAGTGATTTCGGGTTCAGGCTTATAATCTGATTCATTTTCAGGCCTGTGCAACTACTTGAGTGAGTTTCTTTCCATATCTACCAAGACAAGATGTTGCCTCTTGACTTTGCTCATGTCTATGTATGGATGAATCTCCGTAAAGCACCTTTTTTGTAATAACTAAGTCCTACAGAAATATAACATATCAACATTTTTTAAATTAGAAATAAAACTGGATAAGCAGTAGACTTCAACTATGTTTTGGTCTGCTTTAATGAGGCTTTTAAGAGAAATAATTACTTTCCAATTTTAAATGGATAAAATCTAGTTTAGCTGCATAATGTGGCCAAAATACGGGCAATCAGCCTTTTTAACAACGTATTAAAAATATAACAGCAAAATAACATGTTTGAGGAAATCAATACAGTACTGCTGCGCATGCAATATAATAAATTCCTCATAACATTACTGTAAATAGATGCAAGGAAATATCATACTTCACAATGTAAATATTAAAATGATGGCACTGTTGGTTACATTCTGAATGCTGAATCCAGGTCTACTATCAATGTTAGTCAAAGGGAGATTTTCAAATTTTAATCTTAGTTTTCTTAAAAGCATAGCGTTCACAGAAAACAAAAGTAAACATCCCACCTAAGGTTGAAAATGAAAGGAATATGGAATGGAGTCTGTAAGTAGCCAGATCGGGTAAAATTAAAAGGGCTGTATGTTTTCTAATGGCTAAAGGCATATCTCCAAATCCTGCGCTCGTGAGACACCAGCCAATCTGACATCAAAGGACCTACACATGAAAGACAATGAGCGTTTCTGATTGGCTAAAATAAGGAGGGGCTGCTCCACTGCCTATTTTTGTTGTTTACGTCCAAGAGCTGACAAGACAGGTTTCTTACCACACCCATTTCAGTCATATATGAATTGTTGTTGGTAGGCCTACCTTTTATGCATGGCATTCAAACAAATTGTTTACAGTAACTTTAATTGCAAAAAATGTATAATTATGGTAAGGGATTTAGAATAGACCGCAAAAGAAAAATAAACTGTGCTGTGTTGCAAACACTGACATATAGTTCTCATAACTGTTGGTATGTTAATCTAGCAGACATCAAAAGATGCATTCGAATCTGTTTATTTCTTTCCGATAATACAGTAAACTGCAAACAGAGCTGTTTCAATGTTTTACCTGTAATTTAATACCAAGAAAAATGTTAAATGTTTCGTTCTTTAACAGAGATTGATGGGCTCAACACACAAACCCTAAACGTGATCGAACTAGGGCCAGACGACCTTTGATTTGGCCCACCTTGCATTGATGCAGCTCTTCGTTTTTAATTAATCTATTTGTTTTAACATTTTTTGTTTTATTTTTGCATTACAAAAACTATAGCTTCTTTGAAAAGTGTATAAGTAAAAGACCTTTAGGAGTGGTGATGGTGTAGTGGTTTAAAGAACATAACTGGTAATCAGGTAATCAGAAGGTCGCTGGTTCGATCCCCACAGCCACCACCATTGTGTCCTTGAGCAAGGCACTTACCTCCAGGTTGCTCCGGGGGGATTGTCCCTGTAATAAGGGCTCTGTAAGTCGCTTTGGATAAAAGCGTCTGTCTTTTAACAAGACATATTTAATTTCGGATGACTGTAGGCAGTGTTCCACGAGTCCACCTAATTACCTGTCAATTCTTGACACTACTGCAGTTCCATTTTATGATGTGGCTTGTTGAGCACGTTACCGCAGAGACCTAGCGCGTGTGGAGGATTCACGCTATTCTCCGCGGCATTCAAGTATTTGATATCACAACAGGAAAACAGTTTTAATGTAAGATAAATGTAGGCTAAATGCATTAACTACGCAAAAACATTCTACAGCATTGTTTAATTAAATAAACCTAATTTGGCAGTCCCAATAAATGGTAATCCTGAGTGAAATCCAGGACAATGTATAGCCTAAGTCTATGATAAGAAATATCTTTAATATCTTCTTTGTCACAAAACAATATCCTAATTGATAGTATTACGTCATGCCATTGTATCTTCATCTCTGCACAGAACTACCATGTGTTCAGTGTGAGGAAATGCACTGTTCTTAAAGAGACAGTAACCATGTTTTAAGAGATGCTTATATTTAGTTGTTTAGAAGACATTTTATTCAAAGTGACTAACAAATGAGATAGAGACACAACATATGTAACCGGTCTTACTCGACCCTCTCTGAGCGGGATTTGAACCGGCGTCTCTGGCATGGGAGGCAGTGCTAGGGGCTGTACCCTTTAGCCTCCTCATTAGCACGCCTCTTGAGGCCAGGGGTGTGAGGTTCACACTGCACAGCTATCATATACCAGCTAGCTCCCGTTACACTCCCCCCTCTAAACCTCACTTCCATCCGGTCACGGAACCACTGTAACCGGTCCAACTCGACCTGCTCAGAACGGGATTCAAACCGGAATCTCCAGCATGGGAGGCTGGCATGTTAATGAGGAGGCTAAAGGCAACTTTCAAAACTAGCATCGACTGATGCTAGTGCGCCTCTTGAGGCTAGGGGAGTTAAGTTTACACACTGCAGAGCTTTCACGAACAGCTGGCTCCCATTACACATACATACAAAATATATTGAAATCAATTATGTATTGGACACTTGATGATTTTAATGTTAGAGTTCTGTGTTTTGCATTATTAATATTTAATTTTAAAATAATGCAGTTTGATATATGCAACGTTTAGTTTGTCCTACTGCCCTCAATCAAGTTTGACTTTTGGCCCTTCATAGAAAAAAGTTTGGACAGCTCTGCCCTAAACTGAACTTCTCCCTCGGGCATCAACAGCACACAATGCCCCACCCCGCCCCTTTTGAATAAATTACCTTCTCATATGATGTCAGCACAGATGGGCGTGCCTATCGCTGTGCTCGTGTCCAATACAAACAACCCGAGCTAAGGCGCAGAATGAAACCGGAGCGAGTCTGTGTTAGTAAATACGAGCGTGTTCAAGCGTGAAGACGGAATAAAACAACACTGACACAATAAACGGAATAAAAACAGCACTCGGCAGACACATTCGCGCACTGGCGGTGAGTGTCTACAGTTTCTGTCATTATTTGCGTCTTCAATATTTGATTGTCTCTCAGTTGGGATTGATTTGTGCTTTTATACAGTAGAAATAACAAGAATTGAAATTACACTATTTCTCTGTCAGCATAATATTAAGTTTGCTGATGATCTATCAAAGAAGAATAAATATAATCATCATGCACAGAAACATTATCAGTGTCAGTTTCATCACAAACTTCAAATAAGCTATTCTGATTCCCATATTAATATTCTGATTGTCTGTCTGAACTTTATTGAACTGTAAACGTAACGTACATATCAGTTACATTCAAATGATGTATGTGTTTTTAGTGGGAGTATTACTATATGGAATATTTTATTTTGCTTTAAAAAATGTCTTTTTAACATTTGCCTATAATTCCTCAAATCTGTCTTGACAGATTTACACACACACACACACACACACACACACACACACACACACGCACGCACGCACGCACACACGCACACACACACGTAGTGTTTCCATGCTTTATGGGGACTTTCCATAGACAATGGTTTTTATACTGTACAAACTTTATATTCTATCCCCTAAACCTAACCCTACCCCTAAACCTAACCCTCACAGAAAACTTTCTGCATTTTTACATTTTCCAAAAACATAATTTAGTATGATTTATAAGCTGTTTTCCTCATGGGGACCGACAAAATGTCCCCACAAGGTCAAAAATGTCGGGTTTTACTTTCCTTATGGGGACATTTGGTCCCCACAAAGTGATAAATACATGCTCACACACAAACATAATATATATATATATATATATATATATATATATATATATATATATATATATAGTCATAAACTGTTAAATAGTAATGTTGCATATCTCAAGCACTATAAACATGTTACACGTCTATGCATGCCTGAAAACTCTTGTTCATACAATCTCTCGGTTTCACTAAATTCACCATCCTCTGTAACTGCACCATCATATGAAACCATTCTCATTGTAAAGCATCTATGCTACTTTACATTGCAACTCTCGTCAGACCAGACAGACGCTGGTTTGTTTGTTTTGATGGGGCTGTTTTAAATTGTACCAAATTTCTGGGAAATATCAGCCACCGCAGACAGAACACTTGAGCACAGGCCAGAAACTTCCCCTTATTTGTATGTGACTCCTTTAAAATGTTGTCGTTTCACGTGTTGGTGGTTTAGATTGCATCCTGCCTGTTTTAGTCATCTCACGGTACTTTGATTTCAGAAGTTGCACTTTCATGCTGATCTACTGTCCCATCTTACTGTAAATAGTCCTTTGAAGCAAACAAAAATATATATAATGATAACAATTTTTTTAGATCAGCCACATTATTAACTGTTCAGGCTTACAAAGATACAGTGCAAGCACTATCAGGTCATGTGTTCCAGGACTGTGCTGATACGATGTTATGATTTTAAGTGGGTTCGGGGCAATTTCTTTTTGACATTCTGGGAATATTTTAGAACTGAATAAGCATAACTAGAAAAATGAAGATGGACTTGGGAAACTTCCATGACTTTTTAAGATTTAACTAATTTCCATGACTTTTCCACACCTAGAAACAAGTTTAATTGTTGTTGGACCAAATCTAGAAAATCTGAATCTAGAAAAAATAATCATAATTTTGCATTATCATTTTTTATAATCCAGACTGATAGGACACCACATGATGATCTGTTCTGTATTTCAGGGCAGTTTCGGTGACTCCTCTGATGGAGGATGAGGAGGACGAACACCTTCTTCTCTGCTGTGAAACGCCATTAAGAAACAAGAGCCCAGAGAACAGAGACGCCTCGCGTCGACAGTCAACTAACCGACACGGACATTTTGAAAACAGATCAACTCAAACTGCGACCTCTGTCCAGAACTCAGGGAGAGCTGGAGATATGGCACCATTCCAGAGGTCTGTAGCGGAGACATCATCAACTCCCTGTGGAAATGTGAATGCCAGGAGTGCATTCAGGGCTAATTGTGGAACTGGGGGCCTTGCGTCAATTACTGCAGCCCCAGGGGCTCCTGAAGAGCCAAGAGCACTTTTTCATGGTAGGGAAATACACTGCGCATCAAATACATGCTTGTGAGATTATAATATGGTTTCTTTGGACTACTAAATTAAATTGAAAGGTGAACTGCATTATTTGTGCACCCCTAGTGTCAACAAATGGAATTGCAAAAACAATTGCTGTTTTCAAATAGTTTTCCCATCTGCTATTGGTCAGACAAACAGATAGTCCTGCCCATAACTCGTGCCATTGGTTGAGCCAGTGTTGCTCTGTCGCGCTAGTCGGAATGCTCTTAAAAACAGAGCAATGTTTTTAATGTGCCACTGGGGCAAAGTGTTTACACTTATCAAGGCAATCAACCTACGACTGGCTTATTTGTAGTTGTCTGTGCATATTAAGTATTTTAAAATCATAAAATTGTAAACTTCACCTTTAAATTTCTTGCGCAGCTAAATTAAAAAGTCTTAATTATCATCCAGAAAACTGCCTTTAGCAATATTAGACAAATTGTTGCTTTTTGTTTAAGCAATTACAAAGTTCAAATGTTAATCATATATAAATGATTTTAAATTTATAAGGAAATGCTGGTTTTCGTGCCCACTTCCCTGCCCTGTTTGAACACGACCCGGATGGCGCACCAAACACAGAACGCAGAGCGGTGGATGAAATGAGGCAAGAAGAGAAAGAAGATGAATGCGTGGAGGGAATTAGCGTGGAAATTCAGATTGGACGTAAATTACGAGAAATGGGTGATCAGTTTCAGCAGGATCATCTTCAGCTGGTAAGAGTTATTTCAGATTAGTTTATTTCCCTAATGCAAAACTGAACTCTTGGCAAGTGAATCAGATGGGGTAAAGAGGTTGGTTTAGACTGCAGTGGTTATTGTCACGATGTGAAATTACATCATCGTGTGCTGTTATTTGAACTGCACATGCAAATGCTCAGAGGGACCGATGACATCATTATTGGTTTACTCTTCTCAACGCTCTGTTTACTCACATGTTCTTTTAGATTTTTTAAGTTAACTTAACAAAAGGTCTGTGAAAATACATTTGCCAGTATCTATAACAGTATATTAGACGTATAAACGGATATCTGTATAAATCGCTAGATGCGTTTATAAAGCAACTTGATTTATAACTAGTTTGAAACTGAAAAATAAATAGTCGCAATGAACGTGAATGGTGACTGATGCTAACATTCTGCCTAACATCTTTAGTGTTCCATTAAATAAAATTTGAAAAGTTTTTGAACAACTTGAGGATGAGAAACTAATGACAGAATTTTCATTTTTGGGTTAACTGTCCTTTTAATTACCGTAGGATTAATGTAGATCTGTCAAGGATTTTCAAACTATGCAAGCTGAATTTAGTGTCAGCCCTGGCCGGCTGAAGTTTGTGTGTGAGAGCTGATAGAGGATGTGAAGTGTGTGTTTATACTTCAGGCTAAATTTAGACTCTGACTCAGACTCCACGTCACCTGGCATGTGACCATGATTTCAAAGGTAGGCCAAAATAACAACATTTGTTTCAATAGTAGTGTAATATATGCTGAGCACGTGTAACTGAGATGGTTTCATTGATGTGCAGACTGAAAATTTCCATGTGACTTTTATAGTTTATATAAGTTCAGATACGATCAAATGTAACTTCTGCTCAAGGATGAAACTGAATACTTACTTGAATAATTAAAAATCTTAGAAGATAACAATCTAATTAGGAATTGTACTGTGTCAGAATTGCAAGGTAATCTAACTGAATACTTTGATTACTAATTTAAACCTCATGTCATAAATGCCACGCTGCTAAAAGAGCAGTTGCTGATGCAATACACTGCTATACTGAACTACAACACTTGCCCACAACCCAGCTGTCTCGAGTATTGATTGGACCCTTTAGCTGCCATCAGGAACAGTTAAAGGAAAGGGGAGGGGTTTTGAAGTGAAACTTGAGTGCACAGCACTATCTAGTGGCAGATAATCGCTACTAAAATAAAAGGGTTGAAAACTGTCAACATGAAAAAACACAATATGAAATGACTTTATTAATACATGTTCTTGGTCTTATTGTGGACACATCATCAGTGTATGTTATTCAAAATGGGAAAAGAAAAGTTTGTCTTCGTAATGTTTTGTCGAAATGTTATTACTTACTAGTTTTTTTTTTTTTTTTAGCAGAAATGGGCTACTAATATTAAAATGAATGGGAGAAATTGGAACGGGCAACGGTTGTAGAAAGTCCTGCCTTACAGGTAAAATAACGAATAATATTTTAGCTACACATCGCCTGTCAATCAACTTGAGAATGCGCATGCGCATTAATTCGACAAGCCGGTAAAATAGCGTTTTTTTTTTTTAACGTAATCTGAAGTAAAGAAGCACATTTTGCGATCCCAGTGTTATCAGATTTTAATGCTCATTTGAAATATGTTCTTTGATCGTAATCTTGACTTACTGTTTTGGATATTTCTGACTTTCCCATTCAAGAAACTAGGATATGCTCTTGCATACTGAGAGCGTTCCAAAGATGGCCACCAGTGGACTGATGTCACTAAGCATACTTAGCGAGTAGGGAGTAAAAGTATCGCAAAATATATATTTAGGCATTGTTTTAGGCAACTGTTGTAGGTAATACAGCTTTTCCATCCTTTCCAACAGTTAACGCAGCAATTTAATGCCTGTTATAGTTAAAGTAATAAAGGCTACAGAAATAAATTCTGGTCAAGTTCTGCCCCAAAATGCCTACTTTTAATAAACTAATCAATTCCCAACAGAGAAAATCAAGTCAATCCCTACATTTTCTTTATTGTTGCACATTCGGTTTCACTCTTGAGTCACCTTAGAGAAGTAAAATACATTTCAAATGCTTTTAACATTGACCTTAAACTCCAACATCTAACAAGGGAGTTTTGATCAATTTGGAAATGTCACTGTATATTTACATATCTGTTTTTTTTTTCCCTACAGTTTACTCAACACCACAGGGGCCAGTTGGGTTGGTTCCACCTAGTGACTTCACTGTACAACTTCCTATTTCCACAAGGAGGGCCCCTAAATGCAAGAGCCCAGAGATGAGGGGGCCACAGCACCGGTTCAGGACACAAATGAGTTTCACGCAGCACTGCCAGCTATGGACTTTGCACAGATATGGATTATATGGCTCAAAAACAGTTTAAATAAGAAGCGAGTTGCTGCTGGCTGGAGACTTCCCTCCTTTTTCAAAGAAGCCATTCTCAAAATGGAGCATTGAAGAAAATTAGATCGATTCTGCAGGTTGCATATCAATATTTAGATATTCATATTTCTGCCTTATATTTCCCCAGCACATCGTCACGTATGAGCAAATCTCAGCGCAGTGGATGCCTTAATGAAACTCTCAGAAGAAAGAAGATCTGCTTTAACAGGCAATGAGCTTTGAGAGTACCGACGAGGTCCACAGTAATGTGTGTGTTTGAGTATTTGTGCTGAAATTACTACACATAATGCACTCTTGAGCTGTTTGATTCCAGTCAACGTGGCGGTTATCACTGTTATTGGGACAGAGTTGAAGCACTTTCCTCATCAACGGAGGCCTGTTGTCGTTATCAAGGCGTTTGGTCATCCATACGCATGCTTCGTAAAGGACTGATGCACAGAACTTAAAACAATGACATATTTGTTGAAATACAGACAAAAACTTGAAGATCGGGTTTTACTATAATCAATATTGAGCCATTTCTTAAAGTGTTTGCGTTAAAGAGAAATATGAATTTTCTGATATAAACATGTTGGATTTGCAGAAGATAATGTTTTCTTGTTAAGAGAGAATGTTACACAAATTATTCAATTCACAGCTGAAAAACTTTTGAAATATCAATTTGCCCTAATGCATTTCTTGTTCTCTTAAAGGCCCCATGAAATCCCTTGACGAGAATTTCATTCTAAGACTCAAAGTCCATGAGTGCAAGATGAGTCAATCAATATTTTCGCAGAAAAGAAATGCTGTAATTTCTGCGTTTAATGTGTACACCTACTGAAAGTTTATTATAAGTCAACCTTTAGGAGTACACTAGCTTCTAAATGATGTCGAAGCCATACAAATTCCAAACTTGACTGTATTTCTGTCTCATATTACAAACCTTTGATATCAATATAAATGACTTAATGAAAATTGCTAATATAATTTCTCTCAGGCACTGAGATATTAGTTTAATCTTTTACAGTTTAACCCAAGCGATAAATGCAATCACAAATATCTGTCAAATCTGCAAAGATTACAAGTTATTTTTTCCTTTAATGACAACCTAAAGTTGTATATGTTTGTATATAGCAATCGCTGATTATTACAAAGAGGATTTTATAAATGTAAAGGTCTTAGAGGGAAAGTGTCCTCGTACAGAAGGCATAAATATGCTTATCTGATGAGGACGATAATGAACTCTGATGTAGATTTCAGAGCACTCAGTGAGATGGCCCAGTGACTGGCACATGATCTGGTGTTGATGTTAATATTTTAGTTTGTATATGATTAATGATAAACTGGGAGACTATTTATTTTCCATATATATCTTTAACACATATGTTAAAGGTTACTTATTATAAACATGAGATTACTAACACTTTAAGTTACTAAAATATATATTAAATTCCTAGTTTCTTAAAGGTGAAGCGTGTAATTTCTGGGTCTCTATAGCAACCCCAAACGGAATGGCCAAAATAAGTACATAGGTAAAATTTGTCAGACAAATGTTGATGTTAGCTTGACAAAGCTCTATCTGAAAGTTTGAAACAAATTTTGAAATACTGAAGCTTGATGGTTATACAAACATTACAATAGGCGAAATGGCCAGCTAGCTAGCTAAATTATCAGACAGACAGTCAACATCGATTATCAGATAAACCAATAGATAGATAGATAGGGAGCAACTTAAAGCAGATCAAAGGCCTATTGTTTACATTTGAAATTTTTGACATTCCGTTGATTCGTTTGAACATTCCGTCAATGTAAGTCTTTGGGATGTTTCCGATATTTGATTGTCTGCTGTTCGACAGCCGTAAGTCCGATCAGTTAGAAAAGACAGAGCACACTATGCCAGAACAGTCTGAAGGTCTGTACCAAGTTTGGTGGATGTAGCTTGAAAGTTCTAGGATGACTTAATGTTAGAAATTTGTCAAGCCAACATCATGATTGACACTTCCCCTGACTAACATTGATCAGATAAACAGATAGTCCTGCCCTAAACACACCACCGGTTGAGCCCATGTTACTTTGTCAGGCTGGTCGGGTAGATCCACAGTGTTTACACACTTCACCTTTAAATGCTTTCTTTGTGGTACAATCAAATGAGGTGCCTGTACTTTGCAGTTTACAACTTTATATAGTTTGCTTGTGCATTATCAACATAAAGAGAAGTTTATGACATTTTAATGTTGTCTATCATTCCAGCATAATGCGAAACCTTCAAATCATGTCTTAATTTCCTCTGCAACTATTTCAAGACCATGTTGTTTCCTGAAAACACATTCCACAGAGGTGAATTCCAGTGCTGTGACATTATTGTCCTGTTGTTCTTTTGACAGGTGTGCCTGTTATGCTTGTGTATTGGTGACATTGACACTTGCAGACAATCAAACAGCTGAAGGTGCCTTAGAACAGCAGGCCAACAAAGATTTCATATAACCATTACACTGGGCTTCGGTTATCATGAGTAGGCCTACTCAAATAGATCCAAATTTTGCAAATACAAAAATACCTCCAGCTAAAAAACAGGGAGCTTGAACAGACTATCAAAGATTTACGTGCCAACAGAACAGTTCTTTTGCAGGAAAAAAGCTGCTGCTGCCTCTTTATCTGAAATGCCCTTTCAAATGCACTTGTCTCATAAAAATGTGTCAAAGGAGTAAAAACACGGAGCTGTTTTTATTTTTATTTGGAGTGTGTACGGGACATTCCTGCTGGTTCTTTTTTAATCTTGCTATTTAAAATAATTTGATAAATGCACAATTATCATAGTAAATGCTGTTATAAATATGTAATTTCTTTTCCATAAATGCTGTTATACAAGTGCTGACACTTTTCTGCAATGTTCACTGCATTAAAATATTTATGGATACTCATTTGAGAGCATGATTCTTGATTTTTTATTTCGGACTGTTTTTTATTATAATACAAATTAAAAATGCAATATTTTTTTTACTGAGAGCCATAGTCTACATGCACACACAAAGGATTTTTGCTGCTTGTTTAATTCACTAAATAAAAATGAGCTGGGAATACTTTTTGTGGTGTTAATGTAGCATTAATGAAACTGGGCAGGGGATTCTATTTCCCAGCTTGCTTTGCACAGGACTTGATAGAGTGAGTAAATGTTAAAATTAAGAGTTATATTATGTGTTTTTGCGCTACTTGTTAGGGTTTAATGTTTTGTTATGTTAAGATTTAGAAAGGTTTCTGTTCTGTTGGAGTTTTGGGGATTTTTATGGTGAAGAGTGGAACTTGAGCTAAAGATGAGGACAGGTAGATGTTACACATTAAATTGATTGCTCACTTTGTTGAGCAAATTCTAAGATAACCATTGCATAAATACTAAACAACACTCTGTAGTGCTTCCAACCAGCATGTATTTAGCATGCAAATACTCACTTTCACTAGTTAGTACCTAAAGAAATGTATTTCAGTTACATTGACACATCTAATTTTGTTGGGTTACCCAATTCAACTAGGTTCTTTCCACATAAAGTGTTTGTGTTGAGATTACCTAGTAATTTTAAGTTAGGAAAACTCATTTCAAACAAGTGGAACCACTTCCCACGATTGAATCATGTTCTGCTAAAGAGCTGAACACAATTATAGAACAATTTGATTTCATTGCATTCTATCCAATTGAAATGGTAAAACTATACGTTTACTAAATCCATTTGAGTTGGGACTACATAACTTATTTTTATGAAACTGGGCAGGGGACTTCCATTTCCCACCATGCTTTGCTTGGGATAGGATGGGGTGAACAAATGTTAAAATGAAGTGTTATTTTATGCATTTTTGAGAAAAAGTAGAATAGGAGATTTAATGTTTTGCTCTACTGGTATTTAAAAAGAGTGTCTGTTAGGCAGGAGTTTTGGGGGTTACCATTGTGGTAAAGATAAGCACCTGTGCTTAGGTTGAGGATGAACTTCCATGTTCAAGTGATGCTTGATTTACAGTAAGTGCAGTTTAGCTCTATTAGCAGTTGCTATGAAATTAACAGTGCAACAGTTTCACTGTCCTAACAATTGCTTAACTGGCATATACAGTACTTGAAAAATCTCCTGTTCTGCCTACATCTAACCACCAGAGGTCATCGTCACGTGAGTTTTAACAATCTGCTAGTTATCTCACACACTGAGCCTATACAAGTTCACTTTGCTTCCCCATTCTTTGTGAAGTATTGTTTGTTGTTGACTACAGTTCTGAATGTACTCTTGTTCCTGCCAATGTGTATACATTTTATTTTTTTCATTTTTATTATTTTACACCTTTTGCATGTTTACCTGTTTTGTGCTCTTTGGGTAGTGTTTATTAGATTTGTTCGGCAGTTCTGTGGACTTATTTTATTGGATTTCGATTTTGGAATTGTGCTTCATTATAGACTTTCCGCTCCTGGATCTTCATCACAAAATTAATGATTAATAATATAAACTTGGACCAACAAAAGAAAATTAATTACATTTAAAATTATTAAATTGAGTTTGACAAACCTAATAAAGTCAAGTTAAATCTACCAGTGCGCATTGATTTGACCTAATTTAATAAAATAATTTTTGGCTCAAGGAAAATGACAATCTGAGTGAATGAAATAAAATTGTTTGCAAAAAAAACTCTCAAATTCAATTAAGTAAGGGTAATGACTATTGAGTGTACAATCATTCAGTGTTAGGCATAAACAGGGCAGTAATTTTATACAGAGAAAGCTATAAAAACATTTTACTACAGAAAAAACTAAATTGATAAGTGAAAAATGCTAAGATGTCCATCCATCCATCCATCGTCAACCGCTTATCCTGTGTACAGGGTCGCGGGGGGCTGGAGCCTATCCCAGCTAACAATGGGCGAAAGGCGGGGGACACCCTGGACAGGTCGCCAGTCCATCGCAGGGTGCTAAGATGTGATAAAAAAAAAAAAAACTAAAACAAACAAACACCAAATACTATTATTAATTCCAAATAAAATCTTTAGACTTTAAAGTTGGGTTGAAATACAAAACGAGAATAGAAAAATGTTTAATTAATTTATATTACTGCAAAGATGGAAACCAATACAGCATAATCAACTGTGCACAATACTGATACACATTATGTGTGGTTCTTATACGTTTCATCTGAGAATTTGTTTTTGAAACTATCTGTAAAAACGTTTTGTGATTAAAAAGAACATTACCATAATTAATTTAAATCATCAATTGATAGTTAAAAATGAGATATATCCTGAGAAGATTATTCTAGATCAGATTAAATTAGAAAAATGTTGTACAAACACTTTTTTTTTTGAAGAAACAAGTTCTGTTTACATTAAGGAGGCAATCCCTGGTTTGTTCAACACAGTAACAATACACACACACACACACACACACACACACACACACACACACACACACACACACACACACACACACACACACACACACACACACACACACACACACACACACACACACACACACACACACACACACACACACACACACACACACACACACACACACAAAAACGGTAAAAAGAAAATGAAATGCTAAATACAATCCATTCGGAATTCATATTATCTGCCAGTAAGGTGTGCGCGTGTTAGAGTTTGGCTTCAGCTATAACAGAAGGTTTTGCAGTTGATCTCTCCAAAGGGTCCTAAAAACACAAAATGCATAATAATTATCAAAGTGAAACAGCGTCACACATTTCACACATGCACATATCAGCTGGAGGGGCAGTTAGTGAGTCTATGACGATAAAACTGACAATGCAGAAGTGCTATTATTGTTAATGAAAATAAATGCAAATAAAAACACAACAGTGTGAAAAACGTTCTTGTTTGATAAACAGTTTTATGAAATCTAAAGCGTTTACACCTTGCCTTCATTGCTTATAAAAATGCCATGATTTCATGATAACACTGACAGACTAGAGACATTTAACAGTGTTAAACATTTTTAAATGATATCAGTTAACAAAATAACTTGACAGTCTTAAAATAAAAAAATAAAAAAAAATAAACTAAAACTAACAGCCAAAGAGAAGACATACCTAAAAGACAAATGAAAAATAACACTGCGAAGCTGAAAACAACATGCTATATTCAACATTGCAAAGAGCTCAAGGGTTTAGCATTTGGATAAAGCAGAAGTGTCAACAAAAATCAAGTAGAACATCTTGATTTTATCATAAAAATCAAGAAAAATCAACGCATGCTTGAATCAGTTTACAAGATTAAAATGTGTCATTGAGTGTGAATCAGATTGGTGTGTGCCACCTGTACCTGAACCGCCAGTTAGTGATAAAATCAAGTAGTGATTGATTGATCATATGTGTGGGGAGGGCGAGAGGAGAGAAGTGCCACTGTGATCCTGAACATCTGACCTGCCCAATGTTGCCTGCAGACACACACACACACACACACACACACACACACACACACACGCGCACACCTGATCTGTGAAAATGAGCAACGTTGATCTGAGATGAAGAGGGAAAGGGAAGAGTGGAATGAAGAAATGGGATGCGAGGAAAGAGGAAACAGATGCGCGGAAAGAGGGAAGTAGGATGAGGTGAAAGAAGGAATGGGGATGAGTGGAAAGAGGAAACGTGATGCTTGGAAAGAGGAAGCTGGATGTGTGAAAAGAGGAAATGGGATGCTTGGAAAGATGGAAGCGATTAATGAAAAGAGAAAACAGGATGAGCGGAAACATGAAACAGAATGAGTGGAAAGAGGATATGGGGATGAATAAAAAAAGGAAACGGGATGTATGGAAAGAAACACCACTGAGTGGAAAGAGGAAATGGGATGCATGGAAAAAGGAAATGGATGGATGGAAAGAGGAAAGGGGATTAGCAGAAAGAGGAAATGGGATGAGTAGAAAAAGGAAAAGGGATGTGTGGATGGAGGAAACAAGATGAGTGGAGACAAGAAACGGGATAAGTGGAAAGAGGAAACGGAATACATGGAAAGAGAAAACAATGCGTGGAAAGAGGAAATGGGGTGTGAGGAAAGAGGAAATGGGATGAATGGAAAGAGGAAATGGGATGAGTGGAAAGAGGAAATGGGGTGAGTGGAAAGAGGAAACGGGGATGAGTGGAAAGAGGAAACGTGATGCGTGGAAAGAGGAAGCGGGATGTGTGGAAATAGGAAACAGCATGAGTAGAAAGAGGAAATGGGATGAGTGGAGACAAGAAATGGGATGAGTGGGAAAAGGATAGGGGGATGGATGAAAAAGGAAACAGGATGAGTGGAGAGGAAACGGTATGCGTGGAAAGAGGAAAAGGATAGCGTGGAAAGAGGAAATGGAAAATATGGAAAGTGGAAAAGAAAGCATGGAAAGAGGAAACGGGATGCGTGGAAAGACGAAAAGAGTGAAAAGCGAAAGGAAGATGAGTGGAAACATGAAACAGGTTCAGTAGAAATAGGGAACGGGATGAGTGGAGACAAGAAATGGGATGAGTGGGGACGAATAAAAAAGGAAATGGATGAGTGGAAAGAGGGAATGGGGATTAGGTGAAGGAGGAAAAGGAATGTGTGGAAGAGGAAACGGAATGCACGGAAAGAGAAACCAGAAAATATAGAAAGAGGAAACGGGATGCGTGGAACCAGGATTTGCAGAGTAAGGTTAAGCACAAGTAACAGTGGTGAACAGGATGAAGTGTGTTTATATTGACAGCATGAATCTCTAAGCACTTCCTGTATCATCCAAATCACAGTGCTGGAAAATCAACAAAATAACAGGAGCTCAGTGTCCACAGGAGATGCTAGAGACAATTAAAACATCAAAAAGGCATGATGCTGAAAACCCACAAGAATCTGCAGGAACACAGTCATACTTCTGCAATAGAATTTTAAAAACAACAGCTAACAAACCAAAATGACCTGTAATCAACACATTTAATACTTTTCTGTTCTAAATGACTGGCGTTTCGGTTAACACACACTGAGCCAAATAACAGAACACACAAGCATGTGGAAGAAATGTCAGGAGTTAGTCATGTTATCTAATATCTGCAGATGTGGTAACAGCCATAACGTAATAAAAACACAATATGATTTTAACTGCATGAAACAGAACTCTGCCACAACTACAGACCACATGCACAACATAAATGTATTTTTGTAAGATAAGGTCTCTCTGACATATAGTCTGGCCCCAAAATGTCTTTGGACACTTAAGCCACACTTAAAATGTATAAATGTTTTTGCATTATCAACAAAATATCAAATCAAGTGGAATTTATTGTCAAGAAATATAGCACAAACTTTTTAAGCAAACACTTAAAGAACAAATTAAGTTAGGTTTGACAACCTGTGATTGGTGCGGCCCTAGAGACATGAGCATAAAAGAGGCTCTAGGGGGAGCTCTGCTGATTTTAAATGCCTGTTGATCCTATTGCTGTATAAACTTGTGCTAAGAGTGTTTGCTGTAGTGTAATAAAAGTGTAAAAAATTAACGTTGTAAAAATATATTTATTCAGTGTTTCAGTTTTATGTTGCGGCCTCACCCTAGATGGGATTGTAACAATTTTAGAAGTACATCTCATATTTGTACTGAATATGCCTGATCCATTTTATATAGTATGTATATGCATTATTGATCTTCAGCTTGTCCATTAATATACAGAGAGTTCAGGTGTAATTCCAGGCCAATACATGCAAGTGCAGGTGCAGCCGTTCTATGGTTGCTTTGCAAGCGTGTTTGGTTTACTACTTACAGCTGTCAGTGCTTGCTGGTTTGCCAACTGTCTGCGCAGATCTGACTTAATACAGCCTGGGATAAAAAAATACAAACTCAATGAGACAACTTCACTTTTTCAGTGTTCATTTTTTAAAGACTAAGATTTTATGTTATTTTCATGACAATTAAGGAAACCACCCCCTCCATTATAATACCATATAATACATAAAAACTATAGAAAAAATAGTTGGTAACACTTTACGGTTGCATCTAAGGTTGTATATGTTAACATTTGTTAACTACAGTAGTTAACATGAACCAACAATGAACAATGTTTTTGATGATACCTAATGGATTTATTACAGGTGTCATGACACGAGGAATCAAATTATCCTTGATCTTTTGATATATAAGAGGTCACTGTAAAAACATACTATAAATGTTTCAGAACTCAAAACGTCCTTCGCACTGCAAAAAGAGCATTTGTTGAAACCAAGATGCCAAAATGACTTCCTCCATATTGTGATGTCACACTGTGCTAGACATTTGCATCTGACCACCTCCACAACACATCAAGACTTATTTTGCCTTATCACTTCCGTAGCCCAGGTAAACAGTGAGATGGAAATCAGAGAGAGTAGATCATTCAAGAGCAGAGAGCCAATCATAAAGGCGGGTGCACACAGTACGATTTTGGCCACGATTCTGCTGTTGGAGACAAATTTCGGGAATCCTAAAGGATTTCTCTCGTCGCAGGGCAAAATTGGCAATCTTACAACGTTCAATCCAAATGAGCAAATACAGCTGGGATACAATTATAGAAATCTATGTCATGTTTCTGCATTATCCATAGGGAAATTGCAAGTGTGATATATTATCAGCCTTTATGAATTTTCTCAATTTTGTATGGCCAATCGTTTACTAATCTAAAAGAGAAAGACGATAACCCACCTTTTTGTTTTCTCCAATGTGAATGGAGAAGTTTGTAATTATTCGTGACACAAGTCTTTTTATTTCCACAAAGAATATTTGCTTGTAGTATCTCATTATGACTGCATCTCCCGCACTTGCGTTCATTCTCAACATCTGTAATTTTCTGTATTTGTGAACAAGCGGTTTTATTATAGGCCTATTTGACAAAATCCATGTTTCTTGTAAATGTTAGCCTATGCTCGTGATGGAGTGGTATTGGAGCAATGGAAATGCTGACGTCCTGACTTTCAGAGAGAGAGAAAAAAATGCTCCTCCGTGGTGGGTAAATTTCGCCGTTCAGCTTCTATTTCGCAACACTCCCGTAACGTGAGTCACGTTCACTGATCGGGGCGATTGGGACCACAGTCGGCTATGATGTGTATCGTGCAGTTTGACATAATGTTGCACAGTGTGCCATGGCGATATCAATGCGTTCATATCGTACAGTCTGACAAGCAACACCCGTAAAGGAATTTGATAAATCGTACGTTGTGCACCCGCCTTAACAGTGGGCGTTTACGATCAAGTCTTAAAGGAGAAACAGCACCAAAGCCGGGTGTTTATGTCAGAGGGTCAGACTGAGGGTGGAAATTATCATGTTTTACAAATATATTACTGATTTTGTGCAAAAAACATGACGTATATAACTGAACCTCAAGTGACATTAAAATAATCAAAAAGGCATGTCATATCCCCTTTTTCAAATACAACCTTATTGTAAATTGTTTGCGTTTTTCCACGTATCAGTAAAGAGAATGTGATTTTGTTTTTTACGCATTAAAAAACTATACACTTCAACTTAAAATTATCCATTACAAAACCTAAATAACTGTGTGATCCTTGTCATTTAAACCAACTCAGAGAAAGAATGTCTCCGTGACTTTTATTCTTCATTCAGTCACTTGCATGTCACTAACTGGAGGTCACAGCAGAGTTCTTGAGAACAAATCTAGCTCTGTGTTTGTACCCTGAAGGGAACATTGTCTTTAATCGCTCCTAAATAATGCTGCTTTCTCCATTTCAACAATCCAGTGTTTTTCCATTCATTTAAAAGCTCATACACTAACTGAAACAATGGAAAACAGAGCAGCTTTTTTGCTCATGCAGCATGAATTTCAATATCCAATGTTTTCAAAGAAGCATTATCTTCTCCAGGAAGCAAAACATTACAAAGCAACCACACAATAAACAAATTAGTAAAAAGCAACCACACAATAAACAAATTAGTAAGTCCTCAAATTATGAGCTCTAGTAGATGATTTTAGTGTATTACTTTAAAGAGGAAAATACATAGCAGGACACCCAAGTGCCTAGAAAAAAACAATAAAATTAAGCTTTGTTTATATTCAGTTCAGTTCACTTCTATTAATAATTCACCCATGAGTTTGAATTCTGTCATCATTTACTCACTTTCATGTCCCATATGACCCATATGACTTCTTAAGTGGAACACAAAAGGAGATATATATTTTTTTATACAATGAAAGCATATGTTGACCAAGGGCTGTCCAAAAAGAACAAAAGGATTATTTTTCATTGTATGGAAATTAGCTGCATCAACATTCTCTTTTTGTGTTTTATGGGAGAAATTAAGTCACACAGGTTGAGTCAATTATTTTTTATTAAAAGGGAAATTTCATCAGATTTTTCATTTTTGTGTGAACTATCCATTTAAGAGCCAGTGATGCAAGTAAAGGGACACACACGTTGTCCTTACCTGTTATGACGGTTCCTATCAAAAGGAAGACACACAGAAACAGATTTCCAGCCAGAGTGTTAAACGAGTCCATAATTTTCCCCTGACAGATGGTGAATATGATCCCAAATACCTGCAGTAAGAAAGAAGACAGACGGCCAGACAGAGTGACACAATGAATACACAATATACAGATCTGAAGAGGTTTTAGTTTAGTGATGTTCCATGTTCATTAGGTGCTGCATTTTTGGAACAACCCCAATTCCGAAAATGTTGGGACAGTAAAGAAGAATAATATATACAATACAGTATATTATTTTATTCAGGACTGCAAGTGTGAATAGTTCTGATTAGGGATGCACCATTATGAAACTTTTTGGCCAATAAAGATTGAAACAAAAGCTTATAGGTCGATATTTTGCCACTTACCTTATTTTGTCATAAGACCACTGTTTTACTTAGGAATTATGCTTAAAAATTTACAAAGAGCTATAAAAGCTTTTTTTTTTATTTATTGTTAAAAACAATTTATACGTAGAAAATAAAAGATCCAAAAAAATATATACATTTTATATTATGATGATTGATACGAAAAAAGGTTATTATGTACTACTAAAAAAATGTTGCACTCTTGTTTTTACAGTTCAAATCAACAAATCTCACAATTTATATGCATGTAACATCACAAATTCATACTATGCATATGACAATTCCAAGGAAATGTCAAGCACATTATAGAAAAATAAAAAGTTTTAACCAAAGGAAAATAAAACCATTTAAATTCTGTATTAAAGTAGTAAAATGGATACTGCCATCCAGACCACTAGAGGGCGCCGCTTGCTCACACAGTGCTGAATGCAGACTGTCATTTCAAATGCAGCCTTTTAAGGTTTAGTAATCGTGCAAGGCCATATTGCATTTTTAATCTTAATTCAATCAATCGGGCAGCATTAATGGGTATCATATTGATGTCTCAGAAGTCAAAGTCTGCTGGTTTCAAAGCATTTTGGATGGTTATCCTCTTCAGGTAGCCAATAGGTAAGTGCCACTTTCACAGCTTTTTTTCTCTCATTAAAGGTGAAGTAACTAACTTTTGTCTTTGTGTCATCTTGGACTTACACTGACATCTAGTGGCTTGGATGCAGTATCATTTCAAATCAGTAGTTTTCAGTCTCAGATACCATTATAGAAACATAGTATTCACAGTCAGCCATGATTACTTTAATTAGTGAGTGACAAAATAACAGGCCGGTTACTGAGATTAAGCGAGTAGTAGCTTATTTGGCTGGTCATGTGATACTAAGATGACAGCCCCCATGTGCGGACCCTCTCCAAGTAGAATAAAACAGCTTTTATAAGGTTACTGATATGACTGGAATCTTCATTTTAATGTGAGTGGTCATGATTTCCTACATACATTGCAAAATTACAATTAATGTCTTTAGGAGTTAAACTTTTTTTATTGAGGTAAAAATTACTGAGTGCGCCTTTAATATGAGAATGAGAAAGACTAAATATGACATGTTCTTAGGAGTGCTAACCCTTCTACATATTGGGTTTTTACAAAGTGTGTTACTAATTAATTATAAATAAACCATAGTTTTTTCATTTTCATGCTTATAACCGTTATGTCAGTTGTTTTATTTTGGTAAATAATTGGCTGATAAATACATCGGTGCATCACTAGTTCTGATGCAAACGTTTGCCAGTGATTGTTGATTCGTGTTGCTTTATGCATTATGTTGATTTTATGGTATTTGACACTGAAACGGACCACACACACACAGACCTGTGCAGAACAGTTCAAAAGACCTGATGATGTTCCCTCAGACTCTGGGTAAGTGAGTTCCACAGCAAACTCAAAGCCGAGAGGCAGATAACCGGTCATGAAGAATCTACAGTAGAATACACAAATAAAACCTCTACCACAAATGCTTTTGCCCAAAGCATACAACAAGTTTAATAATTCTGGACACAGGAATATTATTAATTTGATCATTTAGAAGGGAACAAAATTTAGCAATGACATTTTGTGAGTGTTTTGTAAGTCTCTTACCCCAGGGTTCCTGCTGTGATGAAAACCACCCACAGATGCCCCAGATCCAAAGTAAAAGCATAAAGCAACAGACCCAGACAGGACATGAGATACACGGCTAGAGTTGTCTGTCTGTGGAGAGATCATAAATACACTTAAAACAAAAGGTCGTGGGTTCAGTGAGGTCCAGGTTCATGGGTTAAAGAGGCACACAACTGGACAAACACATTAAACTAAATAATACGAACAGTCCCATAGGAGGCAGAAGTCAATAATAAACTCTCCTTTGGGAAAGAATCTGCCGGTTTTAAGTCTAAAGTTTATCGAGTGTTTTCGTTGTTTAAAGGCCATTTCAAAAGACACATTTGTTGGGATTAATATCAAGCTTCTTACTTGTATGTTTTGGATCGGTCTAACCAGATTCCACAGATGAGGGAACCCACCATGCCAGCGATCACGATGGTGAGGCCAATCCTGCCAGCGTTCACCTCCTCTCCCTGCCAAATCAGAATAAACTTTCACATACATTCTCTATTTCAGTGTTGATTCAGGACCCAGAGTTTACTGCGGACATCAAGGGTAACCCAACACAGTGAGATATTTGTAAAATCAAACACAAATGTATTAATTTTAACACCACGAACTGTATAGGCACAACAAAATGCAAACTGAATGTTATAGGCTGAATATTTTTTTATATATTAGGAGTTTTTGGTTTCTAAATGTCCATTGCTTTGAAATTTTGGTTTTATGCTTTTGGCAGCCAATAATTTACTCACCAAAAAACAAAACAAAAACTAAAAAAAGCCCATGTTATATTTCACTGTAAGTGAACCCATATTTAAATGCAGGCTGGTTTAAACTCTGATGTCATTTTTAAAGATTTCATGTTTTTAATTATACAGATTGACAAAACTATGACACTCTCATCCTATGAAACTGAAAAAATCCCCCCCAAAAAACCTTTTTTAAAATTGTTTTCTTCCTTGACATTATACTTTATATCTCTGTTGCTCAGGAAAAACTGCTTTTATTTCCCAATCATGCCAGCTGTAACGGAGCAAACTTTTGTGTTGATATGACAAAGCAATCAACAGTTATAGCATTACAACATTAATTTATCCTAGTGTCCAAAAACATCTCCAAACAAATAAAACATAATAATTGTACATAAGAACTAATTAAATATGCTGATGCATGCAGGCATTAGAAATGTGTTCTCATTCAGTTCCATTCTGTGCCATTTGAGCCATCATTGAGTCTAGTACACTGTGTCATATACTTGGTGCCATCATATGTTACTAGATTGAACAATGTTCTCTGCCCATATTTGGATGACTTGCACCTCTGGTTGCAGCAATCCGAATCCTCATACTATTGGTTTAGGGTTCTATGACACTGGGCAACATACTACATTTCCGATTAGATCATCTGATCCAGGAAAACTTATGTGTTTTAGCAAGATAGCACATTATGTGCTGTGTGGACATTGTGCTTCGTGTGGATTATCTAATGATCTTTGCATCCAATTATGTTGTGTGTGGGCTCGTTTTAATGGGAATCCCCTTCTCCAAGTCATGGTATGACATTTTATGTTCTGTTTATGTGTAGTGAAGTTATAAGTGAAATCACGGCTTATAAGCAACACCTGTTTACATGCAACATACAGGTGAAACTCGAAAAATTAGAATATCGTGCAAAAGTTACGGTAATTAATTTCAGTAATTCAACTTAAAAGGTGAAACTAATATATTATATAGACTCATTACAAGCAAAGTAAGATATTTCAAGCCTTTATTTGATATAATTTTGATGATTATGGCTTACAGCTTATGAAAACCCCAAATTCAGAATCTCAGAAAATTAGAATATTGTGAAAAGGTTCAGTATTGTAGGCTCAAAGTGTCACACTCTAATCAGCTAAACACCTGCAAAGGGTTCCTGAGCCTTTAAATGGTCTCTCAGTCTGGTTCAGTTGAATTCACAATCATGGGGAAGACTGCTGACCTGACAGTTGTGCAGAAAACCATCATTGACACCCTCCACAAGGAGGGAAAGCCTCAAAAGGTAATTGCAAAAGAAGTTGGATGTTCTCAAAGTGCTGTATCAAAGCACATTAATAGAAAGTTAAGTGGAAGGGAAAAGTGTGGAAGAAAAAGGTGCACAAGCAGCAGGGATGACCGTAGCCTGGAGAGGATTGTCAGGAAAAGGCCATTCAAATGTGTGGGGAGCTTCACAAGGAGTGGACTGAGGCTGGAGTTACTGCATCAAGAGCCACCACACACAGACGGGTCCTGGACATGGGCTTCAAATGTCAAACGTCTTACCTGGGCTAAAGAAAAAAAGAACTGGTCTGTTGCTCAGTGGTCCAAAGTCCTCTTTTCTGATGAGAGCAAATTTTGCATCTCATTTGGAAACCAAGGTCCCAGAGTCTGGAGGAAGAATGGAGAGGCACACAATCCAAGATGCTTGAAGTCCAGTGTGAAGTTTCCACAGTCTGTCTTGGTTTGGGGAGCCATGTCATCGGGCTGGTGTTGGTCCACTGTGCTTTATTAAGTCCAGAGTCAACGCAGCCGTCTACCGGGACATTTTAGAGCACTTCATGCTTCCTTCAGCAGACAAGCTTTATGGAGATGCTGACTTCATTTTCCAGCAGGACTTGGCACCTGCCCACACTGCCAAAAGTACCAAAACCTGGTTCAATGACCATGGTATTACTGTGCTTGATTGGCCAGCAAACTCGCCTGACCTGAACCCCATAGAGAATCTATGGGGCATTGCCAAGAGAAAGATGAGAGACATGAGACCAAACAATGCAGAAGAGCTGAAGGCCGCTATTGAAGCATCTTGGTCTTCCATAACACCTCAGCAGTGCCACAGGCTGATAGCATCCATGCCACGCCGCATTGAGGCAGTAATTAATGCAAAGGGGCCCAACCCAAGTACTGAGTACATATGCATGATTATACTTTTCAGAGGGCCGACATTTCTGTATTTAAAATCCTTTTTTTTTATTGATTTCATGTAATATTCTAATTTTCATAAGCTGAAAGCCATAATCATCAAAATTATATCAAATAAAGGCTTGAAATATCTTACTTTGCTTGTAATGAGTCTATATAATATATTAGTTTCACCTTTTAAGTTGAATTACTGAAATTAATGAACTTTTGCACGATATTCAAATTTTTCGAGTTTCACCTGTATATGTCCAAGACATGTAGCTGTTGGTGGTGGTGGCGTAGTGGTCTAAAGCACATAACTGTTAATCAGAAGGTCGCTGGTTCGATCCCCATGGCCACCACCATTGTGTCCTTGAGCAAGGCACTTAACTCCAGGTTGCTCCGGGGGGATTGTCCCTGTAATAAGTGCACTGTAAGTCGCTTTGGATAAAAGCGTCTGCCAAATGCATAAATGTTAATGTAAATGTAGCTATTACTCGCTATATTTATATATTAAGTAAAAAAATAGGCTGGTAGTATTCTAATCTTTGAGATCTTTCCAAGGACATATTACACATGGTATCTGATCAGTTTTATGCTTTTACCAATTACAATAATACATACAAAGCAAAATAATTTATATATCAAAACGGAACACTTTTATTTTATTTTTTTTCTTGGCAGGCCGATCCAAGCTTAAAGCTAGGGATGCACCGAAATTTCGGCCGAAAACCGAAAGAGAAAAAAGGCCGAAAATATGAGCCGAAAATAGATACCTCCTCGCCCCTCAGTGCTCAGATTTCAATCTGGATCGATCTAGCCCTTATCACAGCGCTACCAAACAAAGGCCGATCATGTCAGCAGTGTGGAAATTCTTCAAAGTTTCTGATAAGGACATCAAATTTGCGATCTGCAGTGTTTATTCAGCAGAACTTTCAAGATATATATATACAGAATACAGCAAGAGATTCTACAGGAAAATGTCACAACTAGCGCAGCTACAACACAACTTGAGACGTATTTATCTGAACTACGCCAGAAGCGACAATCCCCTTGACTACGGTCGCATAAACAAAGACCGCTTTCCTTTGCTTGCGCGGATTGCGCACAGGTATTTATATGCCCAAGCACCAGCACAGAGAGTGAGAGACTGTTCAGTGCAGCATCTCATGTTCTTGATGAGCTTTCTGACAGGAGAGACTGTCAGAAAGTTTAGCAACTTTTGTTCTTGAAGAGAAACCTGTCACTTGTACTTAAATAGAAAGCGGTCCAATATGATTGAAGTAATTGATTTAGTTCAATTACTGCTGTTTTGCACAATAATGTTCACTAAAAGTGTACATACGTTTACATAAACAGAATAGAGCACTGATCTATATATATATATATATTATAGATCAGTGGAATAGAGGCCCTCTGCCATTCTGTGTTCTGCCTGTTGTTTTAATTAAAATTACTGTTGCATATTTAAACTTTTTGAAAGATGTTAGCCAAGTTCATTTCTTGACTCTTGTTTTGCATATAATAGTTTTCTAAAACTTTACATTATTTGGATAATTGTTAATAAAATCTGTAAAATTAGATTTTTACAGAACTGAAAGAAGAATAATATTTAATATAGTTTTAATATATTTTTTGTCCAATTTTGGTGTGCTACTTTCAATAAAAGTGTGATTTATTTTATTGGTTTGTAGTTTTTCAATTCAGATTAATTAAATTCATGAAATTAATGAAAAAGTATAAAATTAATACAATTATACACAATTGTTTTTTTTTTTTGTTTTTTTTTTAAATAGGTAAAAATTTCGGTTTCGGTTTTCGGCCAAGTGCATCCTGGATTTTCGGTTTCGGCCCAGAATTTTCATTTCGGTGCATCCCTACTTAAAGCTTTTGTTCATGGTTTGAGGATTTATGTGCCAAAATTTAGGAATTAGGGGTTTGTTCAAAGTTATTTAAGTGTGAATTGAGTGTTGGTCAGGGGCTCTCATGATTGGCTGGACGGTAGGTGAGTGGGAGGGACTTACGGGATAGTGTTCGACGATCATTTGGTTAAGAAGTGTACCGACAGCATAGAAACAACCAACATTCAGTCCTAAGGAAAGACAGAGAGGTTAAAGATCCAGTCAGAAACAGGGTTGGAAAATGAAGTGTGCATTAACAAATAAGGTAAGAGTAAAATGTAGGGGTTTAGAAATTTTAACACACTTCTAACCCAAAGTATTAAACTTTGGCATGTAAAGTGTCCAATTTTACATCCATCAAAATGTCCAAAAAGTCATAATTTACTCACCCACACTTTTTTCTTAAGTAGAGCACAAAAGGAGCTGTTAGACAGACTGTTTGCCTCAGTCACCATTCACTTTCATTGTACATAAAAAAAAAAGATGCAATAAAAGTGAATGGTGACTAATGCTAACATTTTGCCTGACAGCTCCTTTTGTGTTCCACGTACAAAAGTAACTGATACAGTTTTAGAACAACATGAGGGTGAATAAATGATGACATAATTGTTTTTATTGTTTTTGGTTGTATTTAGTCTTTAACAGAATGTTTCACAACATCTTGTCTCAGACTACTTACAGTATTTTATGGAACCTTTCAAATCAATCTGGTAGGATTTAAATGGTCTTTATAGTTTTGTAGGAGCTGTAAAGTTATAAAGGAGGACATGCATTCCTCTGGGTTTATTTCTGTAAATTGTTAGCCAAGTTAAATGGAGCTACAATCTTCCTGTGCTATTGTTACACACGTGTCTGTGTGCACAGCAAGATCATAAAGTATGTTAATGTCATTCTGCAGTGATACAAACAACATGCTCCCTGTGAATGCAAAGCAAAAAAGGGGAAACAGAACTACTTCTATTTGGAAAGCACTTGAACTATGATTGCTTAAACCAATTTAAATACCCTAAAAACTAATACACATTTTTTTTTTGTGATTATGTAAAAATGGTTTCTTAAGTAATTATTAAATACAAGTAAACAGTCAGTAATAAAACAAGAACAATTAAACAAATTACTAGCATTAGAAACAAATAAAAAACAATAAAACAATGAAATACACATTTAGAAAACACTGCTGTAAGTTATTCACAGTAGTATCAAGTATTCAAGTAAATTCAGAATGAAATGTAGTGAAATGTGACAAAACTACTTTTATTACTGGTCTTTACTGTATAATTATAACAGATGAATAATTTTTAAAGCTAATAAATTAATCTAGCCAAGAGCAGTGAGTATTTAATTTTTTTTGTTGTTGTTGTTTGCACTTGTGTAAACAGACACTAAACAATCTAGCAGTCTAAACTGAAATATACATGCAGACACTCAAAGGAGAACTTTTAAATTCAGTTGTATATAGCTTTTTTATTTTATTATTGAATATGAAAAATGTACAGAGGTCTGGACCTCGGTGACCTTGTAGCTAGTTACGGCCATGGGTGCAAAGGTAAATGGCCTGCACTTATATAGCACCTTTTTAAGCTTAATGGTATTCAAAGCACTTTACACTGTGACTCATTCACCTATTCACACTCACATTCACACACAAATGACAGCAGAGCTGCCATGCAAGGCACTAGCCTGTCATTGGGAGCAGCTTGGGGTTCTTGCCCAAGGACCGGGAATGGGCCGGGTATCGAACCGCCAACCCTGTGATTAGTGGCCAACCCGCTCTACCACCTGATCCACAGCCGGTGTTCTGGGTGGTTGCATACTATGTCAAAAGAGCCCATCCCCAAGTCTCTGTGATGATATTCAGGTATCTAGATATGGCTAGGGTGCCTTATTAAAAGTCTAAGTGCTTCGTTTAATAGGCTGCCCGCCACCAGTAGGCAGTAGGCATAAGATACTTGCACGAAGAATCATCAGTGTTTTGATCTGCTTTCCCAGGAGAGATTTTAGATGCATATACCTGTTAAAAGCTAATTTGGTCAACTTTTAGGAGTACAGCATTTAGTTGACCTCAAATAGACATTTAAAAACTACAACAACTCGTTTTTTATTTAATGGTGTCTTTGAATGGTGCCAAAAAGCATAAGTACTCCCAGTCTGAGGTTCTGAATGGGGATGTTATAAAGTATAAAGGGAGAAACATTCACCATAAGTGATGACGAGGAGGATGAAAGCCTTGTTGCGGAGCAATCTGAGGATGGAGGCTGTGTAGGAGTAACTTTCCGGAGAGATCTGACGAGCAGCAGCCTGAGCATGAGTGGGAGGGTCATCTGGACGCTCTTGAAACACTAACAATAAAAAAAAAAAAAAAAACACAAACATATCCAAATCACCTGCCAGATACTTCACAGAGTACTCTTAATATGGATGATAGATGAATGGATGGAAGTTTGAAAGAAAAAAAAAAGGTCAAAAGAGGAAAAGTTTGAAAGAAAGAATTGTCAAAGTATTTGACATATGTGTGTTAAAACTAAAGTATGAATACATAATTAAATCAAGTAAAAAATCGTATGTTGTCTTTGTGTGATAATGAAACCACAAAAGGCTGAGAAATATACAGTCTACATGTGCTGTGCACTTCAAAATGATTTGTAAAGCCGGTCGCTCATACACCGAACAAACCTAATCATCACACATCGTGCACACGTGTCGCAGATGACAGAGAGCAGAGCGCTAATTACCTTTAAAGCGTACAGCACATGCAGACTATTTATACACATATATATAACTGATTAGCCCAATTGTGAGCCGGGCATGCGTAGTCACAGCCTGGCCCTGCCCTCCTCCTTATCACAAGGAGAGAAAAAAAAAAAGAGAAAGAATGGAGACAGAAAGAGACAAATAGACAGAAAGTAAAGACAGGATAAAGAGACCGACATGATAAAAGAAAGACAGAAAGATAAAGACAAATAAAAAGACAGACAGCAAGAAAGAAAGAAAGATAGAAAAAGCTGGAGGAAGACAGACAGAGAGACGGATAAAGGAAAATAAAGAAAGAGAAAAAGCAAGAAAGAAAAAAGGAGAAAGACAGAAAGAGAAAGACAGACAGAAAGGAGACAGAAATAAAGAAAGGAGAAAAAGAAAGAACGACAGAAAGAGAAAGACAGATTGAAAGAAAGAAGGCAAGACAGACAGAAATAATGGAAAAGAAAGAGAAGAAAAAAAAGAGAAAGACAGAAAGAAAGGAGACTGAAAATCACAGAAACAATTTTTTACAGAAACAATCTTTTTTGTCAGACAATAGTTTGGATTTAAATGTGCTTGAATTAATCATGATCTGACACGTTCTGGGAGTGTTTGTGTCGAGTAAAAATGTAGACTGTTGTCCTCAAAACTGCAGTTGACTGAACCCTTGATATTTGCTTTATCCTACATGGGCTAGATATCCTGCAACAGGATTTCAGCTGTTGGAGAGATATCTTTTGCAGAGTTTCAACAGCAGTGCTGTTATGCACGCGTCCATAAGTCCGCAACCCCGGACCAGTATTTACATGCATCTGTGGAGGAAGAGCTTAAAACAGGGTTGTCAAACTAAATTTTAGCTTGGGCCACATCAGGGTTTATTTGTGCCCTCAAAGGGCCGGTGGAAAATGTGGCACCAGCACCTGCTTTGGTAGCACTAATGCAAATATCAGTAATATTGCATATTTTGTGCACTGAAATGCACATTTGACAGTATAGCATTGATTTTGAGGTTCGGATGTGGATGTAAATTATAATATTATCAACATAGAACTATTAGCCAGAAACACCATTTTTATCCTTATTACATGAGGAAGGAGATAATTCATGTGAAGTCAAATCTACTCAATAATAGAGTAGTGCACATTTCACTTGTGAAACAGCACTTTCTGAAATCACATGAGTGTTACGTGACCTAGTTCTTGAATGAGGTTTTGTGGTCATGCCAGATAAAAAGCTTAGCATTTAAACAGCTGAAACAATAAAAATTTAAGGAGTAAAAGAGGATCGGAAATGGGAAAGGAAAAACGAATTTCCTCTTGTGAATTTGTGCAAAAGGTTGGTTTATTATCCACACTAATAGAGATGTAACGGTATGAAAATTTTATATCACGATTATCGTGACCAAAACTATCACGGTTATCAGTATTATCATGGTATTGTTAAAATGTGCAAAAAAGTACTGATATACACACACTGAAATAATTTAAACAGGTTTTATATTTGAAAATCAACAAACATCAAATACAAATGAAGGGAATAGCAAATGAAGTATAATAATAATTATTATTATTATTGGGGTGGTTTTATTATTATTAACATACACATTTTAAATGATCAAAATATGTTGGTTGGGTGACTAAACATGTTGTACATGTATTACATAACTCTCTGAAATTCTTGATTCTGGTCGCTTATCCTGAAACTCCGGCTTCTTTCATGTCTCACGCTCTCTCCTTTCATACAAACACAACTGGTGCCATCGTGCGTCTCTGCTGTAATTATCGATTGTATTGAAAATGAAATCAGAGGACTTGTTTTGGACGATTGTTTTGTAGATTACAACGGATTATAAAATTATTAAAGAACAGGTCAAATTTTAAAACATTCATCACAAATCACTTTCATGTCCCATAATTATATGAAAAGCCGTGCATTAGTGGCATGAATGTACATCACATAAATGTTGCACAAACTACATTTCAATCCAAGGGTTTTTGCGACATTCAAGTCATTTTTATTTGTATAGCGCCTTTCACAATACACATCGTTTCAAAGCAGCTTTACATAAAGCTGATGGAAACTCAAATTATCGTTAAAATTTCACAAGTGTCGACATAATATTTTTCCGTTTTAACCATATAAACTCTATGTCAATACTTCAAATGTCGCAAAAAAATGGTTTTGAAACACTTTTTGATGAGAAAATTGGCATTAACACAACAATATAGCGTCACATGACAGCATTTACACCAATCGTTAGCCAATGATGACAAGGTATACATCCTTGAAAGCGAATTTATTGTACGCGATTATGGATTTATATTAACGGCATATAGATCCGATCTGCAAACATGACACACCAGGAGTGCCAACGCAAATATCTCGTATCATGCACATCGACAAATGCAAGGAGAACATATGAATGGCCACGGTTTGTGAGTAATTTAATCATGGTAGACATCTGTTTATTTATTAAAGTTTCCCCCACAATTGGTGCAGGTTGCCAGCTTGAACAGGGCCATGATGATTCGTTTTTGTGTCGGAACCGGTGGCAACCTACGATAGGTGCAACATCGGGACCAATATTAGTCCCATCAGAAGGGCCCTTTTGATTGCAATTCCTCTTCTGATTGCATTTATTTGTGAAATTAAAATGACAGTAAGCTGGCCAATTTCAATTCATTGTCTTAATACTCTCCCCATTTTACCAAAACTTCAAGAAAAACAATTTGGGGCATCTGGGAGTCGAAAGGTACACAATTTGAGATAAACACACATTTCTGTATGGAAACGGCTTAAGGGCAGATTTCTTTTGCGATAAACCAAAACTTATGCGACAAAGAGTTTTTTAGGCATGACATCACGCACACCATTTTTATCGATAAAAGGCCATTTGAATGGAAACAGGCAGAAGACGTTTTACGCATTTTCACTTTATTGATAACAAAATAGCATGAAAAGTGGATGGAAACTAGGCTATTGTCTTGTTTTCTTGTTAGTTAAATAGTTTAATAATCCAATTAAACTATTTACTTTCCTCCATCCCCCCCATCAGATTGGACGCATTGCCCCATTTTACAGTGTCTTTTCCTCTGGCAAGCTCTGCAGACTTTCCTTCCGTCATGTTGTCATGCTAACAAAACAATAACAATATTGCATGCTGCGCCCATGCATCAGACTCATGCTGGGTGTGTGTGGACAGCATTTACCGTGATTTTTACAAATCACGATAATCATGCACGGTTTTAATGATAATTAAATGTGACCCGGTAATGCTAACTGTCGGGGAAAGGAGACAAACTAACACAAAATCCTTCACATGCAGCAATGACAGCTTTGCAGATCCTTGCCTTCTAGCTGTCAGTTTGTCCAAATACTCAGGTGATATGTCACCCCACGCTTCCTGTAGCACCTGCCATAGATGTGGCTGTCTTGTCGGGCACTTCTTACACACCTTACAGTCTAGCTGATCCCACAAAAGCTCAATGGGTTTAAGATCCATAACACTCTTTTCCAATTATCTGTTGTCCAATGTCTGTGTTTCTTTGCCCACTCGAACCTTTTCTTTTTGTGTTTCAAAAGTGTTCTTTTCTTTGCAATTCTTCCCATAAGTCCTCCTGAGCAGTGGCGGCTGCTGGTCTTTCAAAGAGGGGAAGCTCATTTTCGGCCTACATTATAAACTTATTTACCCTATTTTTTGCACTAAATCAATCTTAGGTGTTGATCTGCCCTACTGTTTAATTCTAATTTTTTCCTCGTAAGGAAGACTTTCAAATGGCTTCGCCAAAATCAGGTCGACAATATTAGCACCGTCTGCCATCGTGCGCAGTTTCACCCGTCACGACGCTAGCCTAGCCTACTGTATGAATGAATGAATGAACGAACGAACGAACGCTCTAAAACAAAATATATTAAACTTAGTAAAACTGAAACAAGGAATGTGGTGTCTAATTGTGTGAAATGTATTATGCAAATTGACTAGCAATTTTGCCAAACAAATATAAAGAAATAGGTTGCAGCAGTTTGTCTTTCGACTACACTTGAGAAATCCGCGATGGGACTGAGCGCAAAATAGCTTCAGTGACTTCTTATAGTACAGATTTGCTGTCAATCAAAAGGAGATGCAGTCTTTCGACAGATCCCCCAATCATCACGCGGAAGCCCGGAGTCCGGGCCAGCCCACTCCTCATTCACCCCCAGAGACGCTGAGCGTCCGTGGGCGGGAGATAATCGCAGCATTTATCCAATGACCGTCTATTTTCGGAGCACTGAAAAAAACTGTTCAGAGCAGCAACACTGAAGTCAATGGACGCTCGGCTTCAACAGGGAAATGCACTGACGCTACGGGAATGTATGAGAAGTAAATCGAGTCAGCCGACCTGCTATATGTAATGTAGCTGATTCTGAACGAACTCGTCTTCGAGATGAACGTGTTCTAACGCATTTTTAGTCAATAAATTGTTTACACAATAGTACATATTTGACCATTATTTTTTTGACATTATAGGGGAAGCTGAGCTTCCCTTGCAGTCTTAAAGAAATCCCCACTGCTCCTGAGTCTTCTCTTTACTGTTGTACATGAAACTGGTGTTGAGCGGGTAGAATTAAATTAAGCTGTCAGCTGAGGACATGTGAGGCGTCTATTTCTCAAACTATGACTCTGATGTACTTATCCTCTTGTTTAGTTGTACGTCTGGCCATCCACATCCCTTTCTTTCCTTGTTAGAGCCAGTTGTCCTTTGTCTTTGAAGACTGTAGTGTACACCTTTGTATGAAATCTTCAAGCACTGTATAGCCTTCATTCCTCAAAACAATGATTGACTGATGAGTTTCAAGAGAATGCGGTTTCTTTTTTGCCATTTTTGACCTAATATTGACATGCCAGTCTATTGCATACTATGGCAACTCAAAAACAAACACAAAGACAATGTTTAGCTTCATTTAACAAACTAAATAGCTTTCAACTGTGTTTGATATTATGGCAAGTGATTTTCTAGTACCAAATTAGCAATTTAGAATTATTATTCAATGATAAGGTGTTGGAGTGTTGGTTGCTGGAAATGGGGCCTGTCTAGATTTAATCAAAAATTACTTTTTCAAATAGTGATTGTGCTGTTTTTTACATGAGCAATGTCCTGACTATACTTTGTGATCAGTTGAATGCCACTTTGGTGAATTAAAGTACCAGTTTCCTTCCGAAACAGCAAAATCTGTACATTATTCCAAACTTTAGGCTGCCATTATATGTGATTTTGTAAAAACAAGAACAAGACTCAAAAAGAGGAAGAGAGACACGCTAACAGACAGTGGAATATCAAGCTTGACTTGAGACATACTCTGACAATCAACATGATTGACATTTGCTCTTACCAATGACAACCAAGACAAATAGGAAGGTAGCCACACCCGCTGTGATGTAGAACATGACTCTGATGTGACCTGCCAACTCGTCCAGATCATCCACATTTGGAACAAGGATTGGTGGGACGAGAAAGCCAATGGCGATCCCTAACTAAAAAGGAAAACAAATATTTCTAAGGTCAAAAACAAAACAGGACTTCTGACCCACAAACTCTACACAAGTAAATGAAAGCAAACGCTTTAGCAACACAATCTTGATTTTAAATGTCACTGCATTCCCAAATGTGTCAGAATGCAATTAATTAAAGCACAAGTATTGGTTATATTCTTAAGTGTTGCCATGGGAGGCGCTACAGTGGGCATTAGCAAAACAATTCTTTTACATTTTTCTACAGTCAGTTATCTCTTTCAGGTCAACTATGGCCATGGTGGAACAGCATTTTGACGAGGATCCTGCCGAGCAATGTTAGTTAAACTTTTGACATGTTTATCTTTGTGCAACCCTGCGCACACATGCATGGACATTGTATTTTGGCTTCGCTATACACAACGCATAATTTCATTTCATTTAAACCGACTGATCTCAGTTCAGGAGAATCTGGGCTGTCAGTAAAGGGTTAAACATTCGATATATGGAGATATGTTACAAAACAACATGGTGCTGATCACAGGAGAGTTTATCTTTGGGAGATACACCAACAGAACTACATCTGGTAAGAAACCTAATTAAGTTTTTACATCGAAACCTGTTTTAGTCAAAAGATTGGAGTCTCTAGATTCATCCGATAAGCAATTTTTTATTTATTTTTTACCATTTTTTGCGAAACGCCAAACTGCTAAACACAATGTACACTAATGTGTACAATAGCACAAGGTTTTCATTAGAAATCCTATACTGACTGTGCATTTTCACATTGAGAAATGTTTTTTTGCTCAGAGGCTTTACATGGAGCAAGGATAAAAATATGGTGCATTTCTAATTGATCTGAGATCAGTACAAACAGTGTAAAGTGTAACATTTGGTAACTTCGCAGGACAAATTTTTGTTTTATTTTGTTTTCCACCTTTGATGTTGCTCCTCCCACTCTCCTCTAACAGGTACTGATGATTGCCACCTGTTTCTCATTGCCATCTTGGAACCCTTACCTGCTGTGATTGGCCAGTGGGAGGAGGGTGCCAGATTAAAGGCCCAACAAACCTCATACTTGAGGAGAGAGACTAAGAGATTTGCCTCAAAAAGAGTGTTTCCTTTCTCTGGCCCCAGATGGTGTTGCTGTGTGTTGTTGCGGATTGAATGGTGTGACTATGTGCCATTGTGTGCCATCTGGATTGTTGTTTGCTGTGTGCTGTCAATGTTGTGCTATGTGCCTCATTGACTTGACCCTTGCGAGTTATAAGTTAAGTGGGAATATTTGTGCGAGTTTTGTTTATGTTTTTCTCTTGTTTTTGGACAAAGGGAGGTAGAGACGTTTTCTTTTTGCTCTTTCACAGGTAATTTACTTCTCCCTCAAAAGAAGACTCTTTATTTGTTATTTTGGCCTAGTCCACTCCTGAAGACTCCCACTTTGTTATACAATAAACACAATTTTCTTTAATTGATGAATTGTGGGGCTGGAGATGGGAAACTCCCTAATCTCTCCACTTTTAACCATTTTGTTACTCCTCCCCAACCCTAGACTGGGGAGGATTTAACAATTGGGGGCTCATCCGGGATTTTAACCTGGGTCCTCTCGCACCCCAAGTGAGAATCATACCCCTAGACCCTACTAGAAAAATAAAAACATTGTAACATAAGTCAAATCAAGTCAAATAATTTTTTTGTATAGCTTTTTATTCGCTTAAATACTGATACAGGCAAATTATCAGTACTGGTACTACTCGACCTCAGTGTTGCATTTGACACTGTTGATCACAACATACTTCTTGACAGGCTGGAAAACTGGGTGGGGCTTTCTAGGATGGTCCTAAAATGGTTCAGGTCATACTTACAAGGGAGAGGTTATTATGTGAGTATATGTGAGTGGACGTCCATGACATGCGGAGTCCCTCAAGGCTCAATTCTTGCGCCACTCCTGTTCAACCTGTATATGCTCCCAATGAGCCAAATAATGAAAAAGAACCAAATTGCTTACCACAGCTATACAGACGACACACAGATATACTTAGCCCTATCACCTAACGATTACAGCCCCATTGACTCCCTGTGCCAATGCATTGATGAAGTTAACAGTTGGATGTGCCAAAACTTTCTTCAGTTAAACAAAGACAAAACTGAAGTCATTGTGTTTGGAAACAAAGATGACGTTCTCAAGGTGAATGCATACCTTGACGCTAGGGGTCAAACAACTAAAAATCAAGTCAGGAATCTTGGTGTGTCTCTAGAGTCAGACCTTAGTTTCAGTAGTCATGTCAAAGCAATAACTAAATCAGCATACTATCATCTGAAAAATATTGCAAGAATTAGATGCTTTGTTTCCAGTCAAGACCTAGAGAAACTTGTGCATGCTTTCATCACCAGCAGGGTGGATTATTGTAATGGACTCCTCACTGGCCTTCCCAAATACCACAAGACAGTTGCAGCTCATACAGAACGCTGCTGCCAGGATTCTGAGCAGAACCAGAAAATATGAACATATCACACCAGTCCTCAGGTCTTTACACTGGCTCCCAGTTACATTTAGGATTGATTTTAAAGTATTATTACTGGTATATAAATCACTCAATGGGCTAGGACCTCAATATATTGCAGATATGCTCACTGAATATAAACCCAACAGATCACTCAGATCATTAGGATCACATCAGCTAGAAATACCAAGGGTTCACTCTAAGCAAGGAGAGTCTGCTTTTAGCTATTATGCCAGCCGCAGCTGGAACCAGCTTGCATAAGAGATCAGATGCGCTCCTACATTAGTCACATTCAAATCCAGACTCAAAACACATCTGTTTAGCTGTGCATTTACTGAATGAGCACTGTGCCACTGTGTGTCCGACTGTCTGTACTGTATTTTATTTTATTCTAAACTGTTTCAATTATTTTTATTTTTTTTATTCTTATTTTAATCTCTTCTATGTAAAGCACTTTGAATTACCATTGTGTATGAAATGTGCTATATAAATAAACTTGCCTTGCCTTGCCTATTTGTGCTTTTCCAAATACAAATTGTTTCAAAGCAGCTTTATAGAAAATCAGCTGTAATGTCTGTAACGTCTCCAAACATGAATAACCAACACTCCTGGAAACATGAACAATTTAATCATTTTTTTTAAACTTTCTATAGCTTGGTACTATTTAAAATTTCACTACTTAGTCCCGCTGTCCAAATACAGTGCATCCGGAAAATATTCACAGCACTTCACTTTTTCCACATATTGTTAATTACAGTCTTATTCCAAAATTGATTAAATTCATTATTTTCCTCAAAATTCTACAAACAATACCCCATAATGACAATGTGAAAGTTTATTTGAGATCTTTGCAAATGTATTAAAACAATTAAATTAAATAAAAAATAAAAATCACATGTACATAAGTATTCACAGCCTTTGCCATGACACTCAAAATTGAGTTCAGGTACATCCAGGATTGTATCGAGGCACAGATCTGGAGAAGGGTACAGAAAAATGTCTGCAGCATTGAAGGTCCCAATGAATACAGTGGCCTCCATTATCCATAAATGTAAGTTTGGAACCACCAGGACTCTTCCTAGAGCTGGCCACCCGGCCAAACTGAGCGATCGGGGGAGAAGGGCCTTAGTCAGGGATGTGACCAAGAACCCGATGGTCACTCTGACAGAGCTCCAGCGTTTCTCTGTGGAGAGGGGAGAACCTTCCAGAAGAACAACCATCTTTGCAGCACCCCCACTAATCTGGCCTGTATGGTAGAGTGGCCAGACGGAAGCCAGCTCAATAAAAGGCACATGACAGCCCACCTGTAGTTTGCCAAAAGGCACCTGAAGGACTCTCAGACCATGAGAAACAAAATTCTCTGGTCTGATGAAACAAAGATTGAATTCTTCGGCCTGAATGGCAAGCGTCATGTCTGGAGGAAAACAGGCACCGCTCATAACCTGGCCAATACATCCCTACAGTGAAGCATGGTGGTGGCAGCATCATGCTGTGGGGATGTTTTTCAGCTGCAGGAACTGGGAGACTATTCAGGATCGAGGGAAAGATGAATGCAGCAATGTACAGAGACATCCTTGATGAAAACCTGCTCCAGAGCACTCTGGACCTCAGACTTGGGTGAAGGTTCATCTTCCAACAGGACAATGACCCTAAGCACACAGCCAAGATAACAAAGGGGTGGCTACGGGACAACTTTGTGAATGTCCTTGAGTGACACAGCCAGAGCCCAGACTTGAACCCGATTGAAAATCTCTAGAGAGATCTGAAAATGGCTGTGCACAGACACTCCCCATCCAACCTGATGGAGCTTGAGAGGTCCTGCAAAGAAGAATGGGAGAAACTGCCCAAAAATACGTGTGCCAAGCTTGTAGCATCATACACAAAAAGACTTGAGGCTATACTTATGTACATGTGATTTTTTTTTTTTTTTTTTTATAAATTTGCAAAGATTTCAAACAAATTTTTACATTGTCATTATGGGGTATTGTTTGTAGAATTTTTTGGAAAATAATTAATTTAATCAATTTTGGAATAAGGCTGTAACATAACAAAATGTGCAAAAAGTGAAGCGCTGTGAATACTTTCCGGATGCACTGTATGTGGACATACTTTAAGGAAAACTATTTGCTATAGAATTATTTTTTTTGCATGATTATTAGGCGTTACTAGTTACAAATCAAAAAGGGAAATGGAAAATACACACATCAGTTATGCGCGGGTCTAGCTAACTAGCTAAATAATATTGTAGTTTATAATATACATTTATCCTTTTAATGGATTTAATTTATGACAATGTGAAGTGACAAAAAGATAATGCCCTCCATAGTGTTTTGTTTTTGAGATGAGCCCCCACTATTTGATATGTAATCATGTAACAACAATGGACATTCAGGGGCCCCTTGTGCTCTACAAGAGGAATGGTCGGGACTTGGTGATGGTAACCTCCATTACATATTGGGTTCCAGTAAATGTAGATACATGAAACAAACATGGGCCCTTATGTTGTTCCAGAGGAATGATTTGTACTGGGGGATGGGGATACGGTTGTGTGGTGACAAATAAAGTTTAATCTAATGCCCTGCACATTTCACAAGCCTCAGTTCAAGGGCTATGCCAGTTAAATTCCACATTATGTTTTCAAGTAGCAAGAGGTACATAAGCTTAAAACGGCTCGGGAGCAGGTTTGTTTACCATAAACAGGATTAGACTGCAGCTTTAAAAATGGCGGTTATAATTCTAAACTATAAATGATGTGCACATCCACTGTTGTTGTTTCCACCTTTGTCTCTTAGTGTTCACTGGTGTTGTGCTAAAATCTGATAATAGGGAGTCAAAATTCGGCACTACACCGGTACACTTCAAGCAATGGCCCAACGGTAAGCATGGCCACATTGTGAACAATACTAATTAATGCAAACAATTCCAAGCATGTGCAGAATAGGTGTACAGAGACAAACGGCTAGAAAAATTGCTAAGTTACCAGAACCCTTATACATAGGGAAGCCTACAAGCTTAGCATAAAATAGCATTACGTGGTGTTCTCATAGACCTTCTATGGGCGGTACACTGTTGAGGAGACTATTTTTTTTAATAGATGTCTATGGAGGAGATGCTTTAGTATGAGGAATAAACTGCTTTTGTGTGGAAATAGCTTATTACTTAATGAACTGACCACCTGTCTGCTAATCTTCAACATGTTTTATACTAAACAATCCTTTTGTAATGAACTCTCTGTGGAATTTACTACAATAAAATAGCCCTAGCTATTTTATAAGAGAATACACTGTACATTTCGCAACAGGTAGGTGTCAGCTTATGGCTCTCCCCATTAATTTGTATGGTATCCAGAAACAGTGACTAACTATCCTAACATGCTAAATAACTGTTAAGACAAAAGTATACTTCGGTCAGATGCGAATGCTGAGAATCCGTGTACAGGACGTGTCACGTAAATCTCGTCATCAGCAGAGTGCTTGAGCACTGATTTTTCAAACCGCTCATCTTTTAATGTGCAAAATGTGTATATGCCTGAAATTAAACCCTAGATACTTCCAATTTGACACGAATGCTCAGCGTCTGCATATAGTCAAATGCGAGCCTGTCAAAGTATGCTTCATATAACTGTGTGTGCATACACAGACAGTTGGCGCATGCATGCTACGACTGCTATGAGACACCGGACATTCTCTTAAGGAGTTTAGACCCATAAAGGGGAATCTCTGATTATTTATTTATAAGAATCTCTGTCACAGACCATGCTGAGGACTGAATTTACATCACTCGCCCTCTACACGTAAAAAGTGTAGAGGGCGAATCCAGGGCATACTGAGTGACTCCAGCCATGTCTCCTAAGCAACCAAATTGGCCCGGTTGCTAGGGAGGGTAGAGTCACAAGGGGTAACCTCCTCACGGTCGCTATAATCTGTGGTTCTCGCTCTCGGTGAGGCACGTGGAGTTGTGTGTGGATGCTGCGGGGAATAGCATGAAGACTCCACATGCACTACGTCTCTGCGGTAACGCGCTCAACAATCCACGTGATAAGATGCACGGATTGATGGTCAGACGCGGAGGCAACTGAGATTCGTCCTCCTCCGCGAGTCACTAAGCCACCACAAAGAGATAGAGTACATTGGGAATTTGGCATTCCATATTGGGGAGAGAAAAAAAAACTATACTTTGGGAGAGAGAGGAGTAGAAATTTGTCATGAAAAACTAAATTATTACTTTGGTGCAAGAACTAACATAGGCAAACTTCAAGGAAAAGAAGTCAAATGAAATTTAGAATATGGCACCTTTTAAAAAATGATATCTACCACTTAAACAGACATTAAGTGGATAATTTCAGCCACCAGTGTGCTATCAGTTTATATTTTTGGTAAACTATACTTAAAGAAATTTAAGATTGAAGTCAAGTGTTCAGCATTTAAATTATGCCATAGACACATATGGCATAAGTAGTAAGTGTAGCATGGTGAAGTATGACATTTTGAACTCAGCCTTGGTCTTCTTTCTTGCGTCTAATTGCATACTGAATTGTGATTGGTCGTGTCATCTTGCATATAATTAACTTAATGGTAACGGCAAAGTTGCAGCCTTTTATTCATATAAACCTAAGATCGAAGTTTACCCAAAAACTTAAACAAACCTAAAATAATAATTGCAACAAATATGAACCCACCTGATTTCCGAAGACCCCGATGGAACACGCGGTGGACACCTCATCCGAACCGAACCACACCGACGCGATGCGCGAGGGCATCCCGAGGATGAACACCTGGGCAACGGAGCAAATGAACTGACCCAGAAATGTCACGGGAAACAGGTCCGGTCTCGCACTGGCTACCTTGATCCACGTGCCCGCGCAGTTCAGACCCGCGGCGACGAGCGCGATGACCCGTAGACCTTTTTTATCCAAGAGCCACGAGACGGGGAAAATGAGCGGAATATACGTTAACATGTAAATCATGGACATCCAGTCAATGGTGAAAGAGTTCACACTGTAAAAGCGCATGAAAATATTGTTAATGATCCCGTATTGAATCCACTGATAGGAGTTACACAGAGAATATGAGCTGAATAAACATACTATGATCCATCTCTTCTTATATAAACGCGTTACCGGTGGCGCGGTGTGATGTTCAATATACACATCAGCATCATTCACGGATGTTTTGGAGAAATATTCATTATCATTCACCTCCCGATTCACTGACTTTGACTCATCGCACATTTTCACTCGATTTAAATGCCGTCAGATACTCTTAACCTGGGAACGAGTTCATTTACCTCTTGTCTATGGTTCTGGTAACTATGTCATTCATTCATTTTGAGTAATGTTAAAAATACGCCGATCAAACTACTGTAAATGCTGCAGATTTATAACCCGCGAAACTAGCTCGTTTAAATGCTTACTTCCTTGCAGATAAATTATATAACATTTTAGATTAAATTCTACCAGATACACTCCCCATATCGCGAAATATATTCGTCGTTGCTCGTGTCTAATAAACTCTTCTGTTCCCGCAACGGAAACTCATCAAACATTCTCTCAAAAGTTTCGACACATGATGACGCGCTTAACCAGAGAGTATATAGCAGAGACGGGCCACTTCTATTTAAATGTATGCGAGAAATCGAACGCCCAACTGACGTACAAAGGAAGTCCCGCCTTCGGATAACAAAGCCAATCACCTTTTAGACATAGACGTGGTCTGTCAATCAACTCGGTAACGCGCATGCGCATTAGCTATACAAGCCGCGAAATGTTCTTGTTTTGGCGTAATATGAGGTAAAAAAGCACAATTTATGATTAAAATATTATCATATTTTATTGCTGATTTGAAATATGGTTTTTGATCGTAATCTTGACCAACCGTTTTTGATATTTCGGTCTTTCCCCATTCAAGTAGATAGGAGCAGCACTGGCATGACTTCCAAAGATGGCAGACAGTGGACTGACTTGCAAGACACACTTTGGCTTAACATAGAATCGAACAGAACGGAAATGTAAACAAACAAACAAACAAACAAACTGTTCGAAATGGGCGGCGCTTAAACGGCATGGATGTTGCGCAGGCATGTGACGGTGGACATGAGGGGTTTTATAACCTTATGTGAAGACTTGTCGCTACAGCACAAAAGGGGCGTTTCCTAATTAGTGGGCATTTTTAAACCGGGATAGACGTTATGATTCCATATTTGAGAGACTACAGGCAGAACTCGTACTTTTAAGTGTAAATATTTTTTATTTAAAAAATGTCACACAATTAAAGTGAACAGTAAGTTACAGCCAGGTCACAGCACCAAAAATATTCACTTTCCAGAAATAAGATATGATCAACACAATCAAGGGGTTTCTATATGCACTTGTTACAGTATTTTTAAGTAAATTTAGTCTTTTCAAGTATTTATTTTATATTATATTATGTCGTATAGTGTATATTGTTATTATTATTTTATTACTGTCACCCTTGGCACCTTATTTTATTTTTATTGTTAATTTCTTGTCATTACTCATGTGTATGTACTCATGACATGTATAAATACAATCGTGCCAATAAATACTTAGAAAAATGCCCCTAAAATAACCTCACTGTGATTGGCCCAGCCCCCTTCTGGAGTAACCCCGCCCTTTCTTGAGTACTCTGCACTCTTTTGGCGTTCACGTCCCGTTTGGAGATCTCCGGTCACCACGAAGCACCATCGATTACAATTATTTATGTACACAGGCTAAGGCATTTTGTTTAATTGTTTTACAGAGATGGCTGGGGCTGATTTTAATTTTAATGCCAGCTACTATTGACTAAAATGAATTGATTGAAACTATTATACTTTTAGTGCACACCTCTCCAATAAGCCATAAAACATAATAAAAAAAAACATCCTGAGATTTGAATGTGTCTCAATAGAGGATTCAGCTATCTGAGCCGCCAAGCGCCCCCTGGAGGATAATATATTTATTACACAGGAGACCGTTATTAGCTGAAAATAAAAATCCCGCTCGCGCATTCGAAGTCTCGCGAGAGTCTCATTCGCAGTTATTAAGGTTAGAGTCAATTTTAGTAGTAGGGTTGAGGCTGGACTATATTTAGTAGTAGGTGTAGGGCTCTGTAGGACTCCAAATAAACACAGTCTGTGTAAGTCACATGCGGCTATCGCGAGACTTTAGGCCATTTCCACTACATGAACTAAAGACCGTTTAGAGTTGGTGAAGTCTCAAACAGCCGAACTCTTGCAATTTAATAACGAAATGGCGCCCTCTGCTGGAGTTACTGGGGCGATGGATTTTGCCTGCCCAGTTCTGCCCCAAGTACTATTTAGATGTTATTAACATTTAGATATCTATTTATAATTTATATTATATGGCTCAGTGGTTGAGGCTCAGGGTTACTGACCAGAAGGTTGGGGGTTCAAGCCCCAGCACCACCAAGATGCCACTGTTGGGCCCTTGAGCAAGGCCCTTAACCCTATCTGCTCCAGGGGCGCTGTATCATGGCTGACCCTGCACTCTGACCCCAGCTTAGCTGGGATATGTGAAAACTAATACATTTCACTGTATATATGCACTGACGTGTGGTCTGGGTAGGCAAACTAGGCACTGCCTACCCTGCCAAAATTCAAAAATAAAATGTTTATTAAATAATAAACTTGTATTTGTATTTTTACTTTTTATTCTTGTGATTTATATATGCAATATGTGTGTTATTCCAATTGTTTAGACGTTATGATGACAAATGTAGCAGTTACGCATAATCAACTAAAAACAAATGGTAGAATAAGCAGTGCTTTTACAGTCCATTCATTGCAGGCGACACGCGGAAAACCCATGTTGCGCATGCGCGCTTCGATCCTGTATTCTTTAACGTGTACGGCAAAAAGCACAAATCTGCTGTGCCTTTTGACGTAAATATGTTATGCCCGTTATCATCTCCGTTAAGTGTCAGACATGGACCAATTAAAATCGAGATATTCCTGGACATTTGCGTAGCTAACGTCATTACACCACAGCTAGCGTACATGCCTAATCCCCGCCAAATTCAAAATCAAAATGACAGAACCGGCCGTCATCACGGAATTAAGAGTTTTTTCCAACTTCCAAGCTCGATTTTAATTCCAAATATGAGTTAATTGCAAGAGGGAGGTCTACGCCAGCCTTAGATGGACTAGTACAGCAAAAGGGCCCAAAAATTATCCGATCATTTCAAACTGATTGGTATGTAAGAAAAGATTGGCTATGTGGCTGTGCTAACAATCAGCATCCCTGCCTGCTTTTTTCAACCAGTCAGACTGTTTGGACTTCAGCGGGATATTGTGATTTGAACAACCTGCCCGCAGCTTTAACCAAGCATGAAAAGTCGTCAGCTCACATCCAGTGTCAAATTACACTGAAAACCTTTGGAAAATCTCGGATCGACCTTGCACTTGACGAGCAAAGGAAGCTGTAAAGGTAAAGGATTGTTGTATTGTATCTTCTGTTATAAAGATGAAGATTGCACATAAAAAAATAAGCACATAATGTTGTAAAAAATAAACAACTTATGTTCTGTTATATGTTCTGTGTTTTGACTACTGAATTTTGTATAATAATATCTAATGAAGATATATTAACAAAATCGTATATATTATTTATAAAACATATATAAAATACATATACATTTCTTGATATGCCGGGCTTGTGCGTAACGTTCACTGTTTACACGCTTGTGTGTGTGTGTGTGTGTGTGTCTGTGATAGAGAGAGAGAGAGAGTACACGATATACATCCTGATTTTTACATTTCTTGATATGCCGCGCTTGTGCGTAACGTTCACTATAAACAATAAATCAGGTAATCTGGCTTTCATAACTCAGTGCCTAGCCTCTTTAAGACATCACTGCACGTCACTGTATATATGCAAAAAACTGTGTGTATAATGTGTGACCAAAATAAAGGATTCTATTCTATAATTGTATTATAATGGTATTATAAGTACATGGAGATATAATTAAAATAATACTTAAAAATGATTCCCACTAATATATAGACCACATGACCTATTATCTGATTATTTAAATGCTCAATATCATTTCTAGAACATCTTACACACTCATACTCTTGCCTGTTGTTTAATGTAACCCAACACCAACTATTTCTGAGCAAATATATAATCAGGAAGTCAACGACTTTGTCAATGAATGAAGAAAATTGTGAGTACACTACATAAACACAGGAACATGTCACCTGAAAGGCAGCCCATGGATCAAGGGTCAAAAGGTCAAGTATAGATCAAAGCATATTTATATTATGAAAGAATGTGTATAATGAATGGTATGTTATAGGCTAGTTTAATATATTATAATACACAATAAATAATATGATATATCTTGAGTATACTTCAGTGATCCTTTTATTCTTCATATCGTTAATGATATATGTTTAAATGGATTAAAAATATTATCTTAAAGGAAAGCACAGGTCATCTACAGGCTTTATTCTATATATAAAATATGTATACATGTTTTCCTCAAAGTTTTAACAGATTAAAGGGATAGTTCACCCAAAAATGAAAATTCAGTCATTGTTTACTCACCCCTGTGTTGTTATAACTCTATATGACTTCTTTCTTTTTCTTTACACAAAGGGAAAAATTGTGCTCAGTGATGTCACACAATGGCAGGTAATGGTGACCATCTCTTCAAGCTTCAAAAGGACACAAATGTCTAATTAAGACGTCAAGATGGGGCATTCAAGCGAAAACTTGTTTTGTTTTGCACACACACACACACACACACACACACACACACACACACACACACACACACACACACACACACACACACACACACACACACACACACACACACACACACACACACACATAAATGTTTCCTCTGATTCGTCTTGATTTTCCCAGAATTTTGAAGTTCAGTTCTGCTTTTTAATTCTCGTTTTCTTGACATTATTATGCATTTACTTTGATAAATTATTGGTGGAAAACTATTTATTCTTTGTCTTCTCTTTGTAACATCATAGTCAGTTTGATTGCAAGCAGAATTACATTAATTGCAAAAATGTCTAGGTTACTGTTGTAACCTCCGTTTCCTGATGGAGGGAATGAGACGTTGTGTCGAAGAAGCAACACTCTCTTGATAGCCTCGTGCATCTCTGAACTTGAGAAAAGTCCAATGAGAAATTGGCAGACAGAATTTGCATGTCCCGCCCCGGACATATGGGTATAAAGGGAGGGAAATATGTCTGTTCATTAAGGATTTTGCCAGAGTAGCTGAAAATGAGGTTCCGCCATAACAGTGGCTCGGTTCAGCGACGTGGCCGGGAGGACACAACGTCTCGTTCCCTCCATCAGGGAACGGAGGTTACAACCTAGACGTTCCCCATCTGTCGCTCACTTCGAAGTTGTGTCAAAGAAGCGACACTAGGGGTCCAATTTTAATCACGCCATGCGCTGAACCGTGTACGTGCGCTGCTGACGCAGGTGTGGGCAGGCAGTTGCGTGTCAAAGCAACAGGCCGTGTCAGACTGCATGTGCCCTTCCCCAACGCCCCATAAAATCATCATAAACTTCTGGTTCCCTACACCCCGATATGGGGGGAACAAGGCGACATGCCAAGTATGGGAGCAAGCCACGCCATCCGCGCCTTTTCTCTCTCTATGTTTCTCGCACAGAGTTAAAGTGGCTGGGGCCATTAACTCGTAGTGGGTCTGGTCGGGGAGTGTGGTAAGTGGTAAGGTTCTTGCAGTGAGAACATGAACCATCCACAAACGCTGCCTCGGTGTGATCGCGGCCCAGACACACGGGGAAGCGCCTGTGACCTTCAGGAGCGGAGAGAACTTGACCGCATCCAGGAACTACACAGGGGAAAGGACGTTCAATGCTGCTGTGTATTGCTCTTTTAGAGAATCAAACTCTTTTACAATATTCTCTTTTAGAAAGCGCTGTCGAAGCGCCCAGGGGCAAAGCTGCACTGCCGTGCAGAGATGGAGAAAGCTGCTGGTATGCGCTGTAGATCCAACAGCAGACACTCTTAGAGATGAGTTGAACAGTTTTGTGAATCGCAGCTCGCTGATTACACAAACAGTCAGCTCCGAAGAAAATTTCTGAAAGAACAGATGCATTTCCCTCCCTTTATACCCGTTGGGCAGGACATACAAATTCTGTCTGCCAATTTCTCATTGGCCTTTTCTCAAGTTCAGAGATGCGCGAGGCTCTCAAGAGAGACCCCTAGTGTCGCTTCTTCAACACAACGTCGAAGTGAGCGACAGACTGATACTTCAAATTAATTTAAACTGCTAAACTTTGACAAACATTAGTTTGATAATGTCTAAATACACAGATCACCCACAACATTAAAACCACCTGCCTGATATTGTGTAGGTCCCCCTTTTGCCACCAAAACTGTGCTGAGATGCTATTCTTCTCACTACAGTTGTTGCCAGATGGGCTGGTTTGAGTATTTCTGTAACTGCTGATCTCCTGGGATTTTCACACACAACAGTCTCTAGAATTTACTCTGCATGAGGCCAAAAGCAAAAAACATCCAGTGAGTGGCAGTTCTGTGGATGGAAACACCTTGTTGATGAGGGAGGTCAATGGAGAATGGCCAGAATGGTTTGATAACCGCTCTGTACAATTGTGATAGGAAGAATATAATCTCAGAATGCTATTCTGAGATGTGGGTTGGTGCTGTTTTGGCGGCACGAGGGGGACCTACACAATATTAGGCAGGTAGTTTTAATGTTGTGGCTAATCAGTGTATATATCCAAATGCATATCTTGTGATAAAATATAAAATTAAGTCTCAAAGAGTCATTAGACTACATAGTAGGTGGCTGCCGTCTACAGGCTGTTACTGGCATGACATGTTTTTCAAGTCATGTTATTTATATTTTGTTCACCAGATGGCAGAAATCTGCTTCTAATATATGTCACGTTCTCATATTTTCTTCATGTTTTAACTTATAGAAGTGTCACTTTTCTTTTCAAATGTGCTTATTTTTTTATACAAATGAATGACTTTAAGGAAGATCGAAATATCATAAAATGTATTGTTCTTGCTTCAGGGAAGAAGAAATTATATAATTAACATAAAATATGTTCTTATTCAAGCAGTGTAAAAGTCAGGCGCCCTTACACATCTTTATAGCAGCAACTTCATGCTGTCAGAAATAAAAAGCAATAATTTGTGCTATTTTCAACAGATGATCAGATATAAGTTTTGTTTTTACTACCATGAATGTCTATATTCATAAATAGGAAGAACAGTGCTGTTATGATGATACATTAAAAAAAAGACTACAAACCTTAAAGGAATGTTCTGGGTTATATACGAAGAACATGTGGCCAGTGGCATGCTGTAACTTTCAATATGATTATTGATTAAAATGTATCTAATTTCATGATCATTCAAATTAATCACAAATAATTGCATATATGCATTCTTGCTGAGAAAGCACCAACACAGAGATAATTCAAATAACATTATTGCGGACATAATCTTATCACTGGCCATAATTCATTGTAGTAAATTAATTTGTTAAATTGACAGCCAGAATTCTTTTGTTTGTTTTAACGAACTGATGGACGAGTAGAAATTATTGTCTGTGGTCAATCGAGCTTAACTCGTATTGAACCTGTGAATGTAAGTGCAGCGTAGTTCTAGCGGGAAGACAAGCAGCTGTACATCATCGCACCATTAGCTGGGTAATTCCCAGCCAATCACATGTAAGCCATTGTTTTATAAGTCTGCTCACAATCTATCACATTGCTGTTTCAGTGTGCTAACACTGCAACCTCCACCACCCCACCACCACCAGTTGAGTCCCGTCCTGCACAGGTGTAGGCGCCTCACCCCTGCCTCTTATCTCAGGAAGGATATGATGGTTCCGAGTACAACTTCTTCATTACTTTTCTGTTTTATATTCATCAAAGAAAATGTCATGTTAAATTTCACTCAAGTCTGCAAGTCTTATATCGTAAATGCATTTAGAAAGAAACTCAGCAGTATCACTTGGTAAAAAACCCTCCACAACTGATTAAAAACATTTCTGCAACACTCTGGGATGCTAGATGAAGAAGATACTTATCTGTTGATGGCAGCCCAGATAATTAAAGCAATAATGACAGCCAGCACGATCAGAACAGCGATGAGGATGCAAATCTTGTTGCGGGATGACATCTACAGTGATTAGAACTAAACGAGTCATCAGTTCATGAGAATCGGCAATAATTAGTTACAATTTACTCATTCTCATGTCTGTTGAACTTAGTCATCATTCACTGAAAATCTACCCCTCCACTGTAGCCTTCAAATTGTGTGCAATCATACATGGCACCTCAAGACGTGGTGGTGGCGTAGTGGACTAAAGCACATAACTGTTAATCAGAAGGTCTCTGGTTCGATCCCCACAGCCACCACCATTGTGTCCTTGAGCAAGGCTTAATTCCAGGTTGCTCCGGGGGGATTGTCCCTGTAATAAGGGCACTGTATTTCGCTTTGGATAAAAGCGTCTGCCAAATGCAAAAATGTAAATGTAAAAGACGTGTTGCAGTAGTTTCGACATCAGTGATTTTAAACATCATTGATTCTCGAATGATTCCAACAAGATTTAAAGGCTACGGCAGCAAATTACAACTTATATTTTGGTCTATTCATCACACAATGATATCGTATGGCTTCAGAAGGCTTGTAATAAAGTTTACAAGTCTTGTAGCCTCCTTTTAAATATATTTTATGGCGCTTTATTGTCCTTTTTGAGCTTGACCTTATAAATCAACCTCCCCTTTAATTGTAAGGACAATCCAGCTCAGACATTCAGCAAAACCTCACATTTTGTTTTCCCCAGAAGAAAGAAAGCTCTTTGGGTTTGGAATGACGTGAGGGTGAAAAAAATATTATAGAATTAGATTTTTTTTAGTGAACCATAGTTCATAATGAAGATTAGTGCTACATTCAAAATTGCGTAATGTCAGGGTATGTACCACATTTGATGAAGACAGTACTTCTTGACCATTTAAAAGTAAATTCTTTAGGTATGCAGGTGACTAGTATGAAAAAATTCTCTGACATTCTTCATCCAGGATCTTGGAATTGTCCCATGATGCAAATTGATGACAAAGTAATATGTTTTTGGCCTACAAATATAGTAAAGTCGCTTAGATGTCAATTTTGACCATCTGTAAGTTATTAGCCATTATTAATAAGTGAAAGCTGTACCTAGGAATCTGCAGCTCTGGACAGCTGCTGTGTGCCAATTGCATATTAATCTCAATGTTTTCCACATTGGTCTCTATACTGTCTACAAATGAGACAGATATAAACAGAGACATTTTTTTTTACACAGTTAAACACAGCTAACTGAAACTTTTCTTTTTCAGACTATGCAAAAAATCTTAATCAATGGTATTATCCAACTCATTGTTTAAAATGGAAATGCATGGTAATACTGCAAAATATTTTGTTTCCTCAGCAATCTTACGTCATTCACTTAGATGTCTCTTTGTAGCTAACTTTTAAAGTTTTGATGGACAGCACACGACAATGATGTAATCTCATGTAATTTGCAGGAAATAATAACACCTAACACCACAAGTTTGTGTTTGCTAATAGCTGACGTCTTGTCATTAAAAGTGTAGCCTATGAACAAACAATCCCACTGAGGTTTTGCGTGTGAAACCTCACAGGTCTTCATTATCACGCTTTGCTTTTGCCTTTTACACCTTTAATTGCACTTTTCTGTCTAAGGGTTTCATCACTAAATACACACAAAAAACTGAAACTCCCTCAGACACCAGTCTAAAATTTTAACAAAATTTGATGAACATTTCATTTTATTTTAGCTGCTATACACTGTGTGTATACAGTGGGTTCTGGATTTAAACACATTTATAAGAAGCTGGTAAAGTAAATGGACTTTTTATTTTATTTTTTATTTTGTTAATCGGTTGAGAACAGGTTCTCATTTGCAACCGCGACCTGGCCAAGATAGGCGCAAGGTACAAGGCGACATAAAGTTACACATGATATACCAACATACAATTACACAATCATGAATATAGAAAACATTCAGATTCAGTTAAAAAGTACTGGACAATATATAAGAATAGAAATTGAAAGACTTGATAGTTGAAAAAAATGTAAAATGGCAGTGCAAAAGAAGTAGCAGTCGGATAATAGTGCAGTCCAACATAGGTAAATTGATAATGTGCAAATAAATGCAGTGACAGCCATTTAGTTGAATATGTGCAAAAATACATAAGTCTTTGTTCGTAAAGAGCATCAACATCAACATGTACAGTGGTCCATCAATAAATTTGACAGTAAAACAGACTGTATGCAATGGATTTGAAAAATAGAAATATGGACATTTTGTGCATTAACTGCGTCTTTGTCAGGCATATTGACAAGATAAATAATAGTTTAATATAAAACTCAACCAAAAAGAAAGACACACACACACACACACACACACACACACACACACACACACACACACACACACGTTGTGTTTCCATGTTTTATGGGGACTTTCCATAGACAATGGTTTTTATACTGTACAAACTTTATATTCTATCCCCTAAACCTAACCCTACCCCTAAACCTAACCCTCACAGAAAACATTCTGCATTTTTACATTTTTAAAAAACATAATTTAGTTTGATTTATAAGCTGTTTTCCTCATGGGACTGACAAAATGTCCCCACAAGGTCAAAAATTTGGGTTTTACTATCCTTATGGGGACATTTGGTACCCACAAAGTGATAAATACACGCTCACACACACACACACACACACACACACACACACACACACACACACACACACACACACACACACACACACACACACGTCAGAGAGCTGTCCGTAAATCTATCTCTGTCCCACTGCCGTCTTCAGGCGGCCTTTATCCCTCTAGCTTGATTAGGGCCCAGGTGTGCAGCTTGTCCTCCAGCACCCAGAGTGGGGTGAGTAACTGCGCCACCACGAGGACCTTACTGGGATTTGGGCTTTCCAAATTGGGAGAAAAGGGGAAAAAGGGGGCACTCACACCTGTCAGTAGGTGGCTTGCACAGACCCAACACTTACAGTGCAATATTAATATAATACAGTATACATTAATATGATATAAGTATTAATATATACATATTATTTTTAATATTTGCAGTATTTGAAAGATTTGAGTATTGCAAAATTTGCTGCAAAAATAAAGGGCATCTTGTGGAGCACTTGCTTCTGTTTCACACATGACAATAAAAGACTGAGCACAAGCTGGTCAATTACAATAATGAAAATTGTGCATGTACACAATAAACATTTTTACTCTGTGCTTGTACAGTGTAGGTTTTAAATTTATCCAAGTGGCTCGAGTGTTTCACCTATGTTTACCAAAATAAATTTTACATTAATAATTCTCTAATATTTGCATGTCTACAGACCTACAAAGAGACTTTGGTAGAGGTTTTATGTATTACAAGAACAAAGCAAATCTATAACTCCCCTACAGTTTGTGAGCTGCTGAGCATGACTTTTTTCAAAAGACAACAATATTAGTCTAATAATTAGTTTCAATAACATCCGTACGTTTTCATGTATAAAAAAGCATGTCTACATATCTATTCACGTCAGTAAAATGAAGTGTTAAGAACCCAGCAGATCTACCTTTTTCCTTAAAGTTTGTTGACTGCACACCAACATAGTCAAAAAACAGGAGCTGATATTATAAATAGCTTTACATATTTAACACAGATCTAGTAACCTGATTAAATTGACAAAAACAACCAATCAAACTATTATCTCACAAACAATGTAAAAAGCATAACTTAATGCAGACTCATGCACTGATGTAAACTCCACTTACAATGTGTGCTTAAAAGCACGATTGTTTTTTTCTGCAGTATATTTCATGTAATGCTGTCAATCAAGAATGATATGCTGATAAATAACTCTCATTTGTGTGTTCCTCATCTCTAGATTATTCATTTAGAGCAACATCAATGCTGATAAAAACATGGATAAATGATCATTGTTGAAAGCAGCTTTGTAGAAATGAACGCAGCCTTGTTGACTGACGGCATATTACGTAAGGGTTGTTTAGGCAAATGAAACTCACCTGTGATTGGCTGGATGGTTGCTTAATCAGCCCAAAGTCACAAAACTCAAAGAATCTTGTTTACAAATCCACCATTTGGATTTGTTTTGGGTTTAGCTTGGATAAGTGCCTTAGCTTGGATCAGGCCCGGACTGGCCATCGGGAGCACCGGGACAATTCCCGCTGGCCTGGCGACTAAGTTGGCCTGCTGCCAGCCAGCGTTTTTTTTAAAGGGTAACTAAACCCCTGCTCAGAGTCTGACTCCACCCACTAGCAATATTTGAAAAATGCTTGAAAAGTGGGCAGACCCCAGCGGGGATAGAGGGGACGAACCGAGTGTGGGGCTGAGCGGTGGGGGCGTGCACCTGAGACTCGTAGTGACGGATTCATTGACAGCTGCTGTCAGACTCTAAAATGGAGAGTGACTGGAGTGACGCAAGTAGCTTTGCCATGGAGTGGTCTTTTGAAGTCGAGAACTTTTCTCCCCCACCTTCACCTGAAGTGGAGGAGGGTGAATTGTATTACTATTATGTTATTATTATTCCTCACACGGTCGCAAGATGACGTACATGAATCTGATGAGTTTTATTGAGTTGATGTCAATAGCGCGCGCTCTGTAGGCATATTCATATTTTGCCGCTATGTGAAAAAATCCAGCAAAATGCGTTTGTCGACCCCAGAGGATTCACTTTAGCTTAACCATAAATTGTGATTCAAATATATATGATCACTCACCTCAAGACGCCGCTGAGGTGGTGGAGTCCATGCAGGAGGAGCAGCGTTTGGCACTACGTCGCTTTTCAGCGCGAGCTGTATGGAGAAGCCCATTTCCACCTCCATTGCGTTGGAGAAGCAATCCCGCGTAAAATGCAGTTTGCACACTCCTCCAGCTATAGGCGGGAACTACAAAGGACCTGACTTTGAATATTCATCCAAACTGCCTGGCTGGGCCAAAGAAGACTGGGTTCAGGATTAGAAAAAGAATTGCATAGATCCATTAAACATTTCATACCTGATATCACAGTACAAGAATGTGGTTTTAAAAAAGTACTCTTCTATACTGAATGTATTCAGTGTGAATTGAAAGATTCTTAATTTTTTAAGTCTTCCAGGCCAAGGACATGCAACCACTAGCGCCTAATTTCCAAGTCTATATGGAAAGCAATACAGTCCAGCAGTGCTGTTGCAACCAGAAACACTACACCAAAGTACCATCCTGACCACTGTACTAAATACAGATAATCTACGCTAACTTGAAGATATCCTAACTGACGCAATACTATGCTACTAACTAACTATGCTTCTAACAATACTACACTAACAAATATGCTAATTAACTACCTAGGCTACACGAAATAATCTAAATAACTATATAAATGCTATGCTAAATAGATGCTAAAATACTCTATCCTGATCATTTTCAATACTGCTAATTCCAACTCCTGACTCGCTACAGTGGTTTTGACTGAAACAAGATGGTTTTTATACTGCTATGGGCGTGGTAGCTCGTACCAAGGGTGTGGTGAGCTGGAACCTGTTACGTCAGCTGTCACCGCTTAGGTCACGAAGTACCGCAAACAGCCAATAGGAAAATTCAACTGCAGTAGCCACCGTTCAACCTGAAGAGGGCAGCACTCAGACATTTTTACGCCATATATTGTAGAATTAAAACATTTTATACACAAATGTCAAAAAAATTACTTGAATCAATGACCAGTACTAATAAAGCCCCATTCTTATAGATCATTAACTAAAAAAAGTTGGTTTAGGGTTTAGTTACCCTTTAAATTGTATTTTATTTTTTTACATTATTATTATTTTATATTACTAGGCCTACCTTTACCAGTGATCATTTTTGAATTCGTCATTCAATAAAATTATTATTAATATTAATAACAATTAAAAAAAAATCATGAATCTGTTAGTCTTCACTGGCAAGGCTACGATTCGACTACGCCTCAGACAAACGGTTAAACAGAAAATGCGAGCAGCACGCGATGGAGAGAAAACGGCCAGGTGGAGCAGAGGGAAAGGACAAAAAAAAAAAGAAAGCACTCAAGAAGAAGCAGCAAAATGTTGCAAAATTACTGACCTGTTCAGGGCTTCAAGTGCAGGTAGGTTTCATCTGTAAATACTGTACTTTTTTCTTCTTTAACGAACTGCTAGCAAATGTAAGCGGTAGCGCCCGTCTAACGTTACATTCCTGGAGAAATCAAAACAAATGAGTGCACACAAAAAACTCACAGAAGAAATGTACTGAGGTAAAAATTATAATTGTTGTTTTTTTTTATTTATAACATATGATTTAGTTTAACATAACACAACTAAGGGAGCTGTTTTGCTGAATATTATCACGATTGAAAATGTTACATTGAATTTATTGTTCAATAAACAAGTAGCATAGTTAATATTTATTATTAAGTTACTTACATTTTAGACACAAACCATATGAACTGTTTTTGTTCTATTTCACCGACTAAAATAGTTCCAAAGGAAAGCTACAGCAGTGTTTTGTTACTGAATGATTCAGCGTTTTGAACGAATCTTTTGTATGAATGACTCACTAATTAAGACGGTCACTTGCCGCCACCTATTGGCGGTTTAGTTTAATGTTGAAGTATTGCATTTTTTTTATATTCAAACATTTATTTAAAACATCAATCTCATAACATTATTTATTGCAGTTGTAATTGCGGTGCACATTTTTTTAATTTGATGGGTAATAGCCCTATTGTGTCCCATTTGATATTAGGACTGCTTTACTTCTAGGTTGGTTGTTTATGTTTTTATGTTATGGTCATACTGTGAAATAAATGTAATTTAGGGGGAAAAAAAACATGGTTGTCCATGTTTCTAAATTTTATTTGGGTGCATAGGATGGCCTGGATGGGTGTAGGATTTCCCGGCCTGAAATTGTGTCCCAGTCCGGCCCTGGCTTGGATAAAGAGTGTGGGGAACGTGTCACCCACGCCCCCCACGGCTGCGACGCCCTTGCATGAAGCCATTAAACTGAGTCAAATCAATCTGTGAAGGTTTTCACAAATCTCCAGATCTCAAAAATGGTTCAGAGACAAAAACTGATCAGTGAAAAAATTCACAGTCTTTTTGAGCCTACCGTGACCTGTGAAGATGGTCAATTTTAAGAAGTATAAGCTGATTTACCATTATTACATAGACAAGTTAAATTTAGTGGACTAGCTTTCGTAGACTAGTGCGTTAGTTAGTAAGCTAGATTTTTCTCAACAGACTAAAAATGTTGTTCAAACACACCTGCTGAAACAATGAAACTAAACTGCATCGACCTGACCAACACATTCAATAATGAGATCACAGTGTTTATTTTACTTTGCTTTGACAATACACAAAACACACAGGGAAGGTTATAAATAAGAGTGTTTGAGTCAAATGAATGGACTCATCATGAATGAACTTCAGAATCAGCATCGTGTGTGTGCATTTCATCACCGGCTTCCATGAAAAAAAATTATTATAAGCTAATACACTTTCACTGTGAAATAATTACATGGGGGTATGCATTTTATATTGATATGGACATTTGTTATTCTGTTTACCTGGAGTCCTCCACTGAATTCTGTAGCCACTGGCCAGTGGTGGAGTTACAGGGGTGGCCAGGAGTGGCAGTGGCCACCATGCATGGCTGGTAATCTGGCGTACCGGGCATTTTCCCAGTGGGCCGATGCAATTTGGGGCCGTTCATGGACGGACTGGCCATCGGGAGAACCAATGGGCCGTGATAAGCTAAAATGAGCCGCCGCATTATGCAGAACGGACCACAAAATGGCACCACGATATGCAGAAAAGGACAGCGACCCCCCTTGCTCAACAACTTTTGGCTCACTCCTTTTTGACACACATATATGTATTAAGGATATTTGTATTCATTAGGCTATTACTTAATTATTTAGTTTCAAATATTGACCATTGTCTCTAAATTATATAAAGATAGGCGGTAGAAAGAAAAAAACGGCAGATCTGATCTAATGCACCCTTTATATTGCACTTCTTAGCAGCACACATTAGTTGTTTTTGTGTGCTCTATGAACATAAAGCTCATGAGGGTCAAACTGAATTTGTTTTTCCAACTTCAAGATTATCAGTATCACCCTGAAGACACATCAGGGTGTAAAAGAGGAAAAACTCACATGCCTTTCAACATTTATCCATAATTAACCATTTTAAAGACATATTTACTATTTTTTACATTCTAAAAGAAATGATGCAGTATTTCTAATAATAATATGACACTTTTTGAACATTACAGAATAAGGCTTTGCGAACAGTGTCAAACTTTTGTATAATAACTTTATTCTGTATGTTTCTACATGCCTTCCTTGTTTCTGTAGCGAACACACACACACAAGATAAGACAGTCACAATGACGGATGAAAACTGCTTTATTAAATAAAAGCAGTCCAGGCAAAAGTACAAACAAGGGGGCAAATCCAGTGAAGAGTAGTCGTGGGAAGCGTAGGGTCAGAAGCCGGGGAATCAAAGAGATAACAAGGGGGGAAAATCCAATGAGGGAGGTGAACGATAGCGGGGAAAACAGTTAACAACTAGGGCGAAGAACAAGACGAGACAAGCGGGAACGAAGACAGGGGGACGAGAGGAATGGGGGGCTGGCAAGCTAAGAGGAAGAATAGTAGGGAGGTCAAAACTAGACGAGACTAGCGGGGGGGCAAAACTAGGCGAGACTAGCGGGGCAAAGATACGGGGAACTAAATACAATAACCAACCCCAAACAAACGAAAGGATAGTGAGTTATATAGGGGCGAGTGCAGGTGTGAACAATGAAGGTGACGAGACGAGTGCAGGTGAAACTAATGTGTGGGGATTGGAAGTGCGTGAGTGCAGGTGGTCATAATGTTCAGGCAGATTGGAAGCGCGTGAGAAGCGAGCATGTGAGTCAGAGGGGGGAGAGAGTTTACGAGCAAGAGCAAAACCAGGCGTGGAAGCCCGAGGGAGGAAAAGGAGCGTACGAGCTCAAGGGGGCGGAGCGAGGGAGCGGGAAGCGAGCACGCTCGCGGAGTGCATGTGTGCGTGCTCGAGGAAGCGGAGATGGGGCAGAGGAGCGGGGTTCGTGACAGTTTCAGAGTAACTGGTCTCAGTTATAAACAAAACACTGAAACATAATGCACATTAACTCACATTAACATTCTTAAAGGAATATTCGGGTGGAAAACAAGTTAAGCTCAATCAACAGCATTTGTGACATAATATAGATAACCACAAAAATTAAGTTTGACTTGCCCCTCCTTTTCTTATTTACATTTCCTAGCGAGGTAAATTGTATTTATATAACTATGCACAAATATATAATGAAGTTACAATGATGAGTGACACTAAAAGGTCACATCAGCACATCACAAACAGACAGGAACTCTCTTAAGTACTCTCTTAACTGTCCTCTTAAATGCATCCTTGCAAGTTCATGTTAATAAAAGAACATTCATAAAATCGATCGCAGTAAAGACATTTTTCCCAAATAAGATCAATTGTTATCGTGAAACGAGGACCAACAGTTTTGAGGGCGGGCACTGCCAGGTATACGGAGGCAGGATTTTTTGACTTTTCAGGCAGTCCCTTACCCACCGTAGGAAACATTTACAATGATCTTGAACAATTTAGCCATGATGCCATCGGACCAGCTTAAATACTATACAAATCGCATTACATATTGATTGGATGGACACATCTTTTCATCTTTAGATACAGGACGATCTCGTATTTTACGGGAAGGGTGGCAACCCTAAGCCATCTAATAATTGCTTTTATTGGCGGATACCAATGTTTGGCTGAAATAAATCAAAAGTAAAATGTTAAATGTATGTCTTAAGTTGAATATGAGAGAGCAGGACAAGTTGTCTTTGGGAAGTTGTCATAAGGGCTATATCTCAGTAACTAATGATTTTGAGTCATAAGTCCAATTACACAAATTTGAGTTTTTTTACTAGCAGCAGTTTTTTATGTTGGTTTCAAACACCTACTTCAAAAATGTGAAACACAATAGAGTGAACACAATAAAACCATACATAGCATACATTTATGCAAGGGTCATATACTGAAAGTATATTTTTAACCAAAAGATTTAAAGTGTTTTCAAGACAAAGCCAAGGGAAGGCAAGTTTATTGATGAAGCACATTTCATACATAATGGAAATTCAAATTGCTTTACATAAAAATGATAAAGAAAATACAATGGAATTTTGGGGAAAAGTTGTCACATGAAATTTAAATGTTATAGTATATACAGTTGGCTAAAACAATAGTTTGATATTTCATATGTTACCTTTTTAAATTTGTTTGACTGAAAAGCACAATCGCCAGTTTATAAGATGATTCAAATGAAAAGTGTTAACAATGGCTTTCTTTTATTTGTCTCTGCATAGTAGGATGGGAAAAAAAGTATTTTAACATTAAAAAGCATTACACAAATCAACCTTTAAATTGTGTATGATAAAAGATATGTCACAGTTACAAGATCATTACAGTATTCTTTATTTACGTCATTCATGCACTTTATTGTAAGTCATGTAAGTAAGGAAACAACATGTGGACCCATATAATGCAAAGTTAGGTCAGATCAAAATGAAAAAAGAATCAATGAAACTGAAAATGAGTCAAACTGTGAAAACATTGATGTCAGAAGAGTTAGGTTCAAATATTCGCATTGTTATAATGAGGGAAAGGGTTTTTCTAAACCATGGATAGAAAAGGCCATATATGTACCCAAAACCAGAGAAACACTTCAAAGAGTGCAGCTGGGGTGGAAAAGTTCAAGTAGGGGTCAATCAAAGAGTTCACAAAAAATGGCAACCAGCAGATGATAAAGGCACCCACAACCACACCAAGAGTTTTTGCCGCTTTGCACTCAGATCGTCGAGAATTCTGAAACATACTCTCATTTTCATGCTGGTTTGCCTCACCAATTTTCCGTACATGTTTTTTTGCAATTATGAAAATCCTGGCATACAGTCCGACCATAACAGAACAAGGCAGGAAGAACGACATTATTGTATCTAGAGCCCCCCACAATGCATTGAAAAGGAGAATACAACTTCCCAAACAATATATCGATTCTATGTATTCATCCAGTCCTTTCACATTAGCCTTTGAGTATAGTAAGCCATAAGAATACACTGCAACTACAGTCCAAATTAACAGCACCATGACCCATGCAACAGGTATGGTTATTCTTGTAGAGTATTGAAGTGGATAACACACAGCCTGGTATCGATCAATAGCGATGAACATGAGATGAAAAATAGATGCAGATGTGAGGAACAAATCAAAACTGGAGTGAAGCAAACAGATCAAGTCAGTCAAGTCAAGTGGTTTTTATTGTCGTTTCAACCATATACAGTTAGTACAGTACACAGCAAAACGAGACAACGTTCCTCCAGGACCATGGTGCTACATAAAAACAACAAAGGACCAACATAGGACCACATGAGACTACACAACGAAATAAAATACCTATATAAACTACCTATATATACCTATATAAAGTGCACGTGCAAACATGTGCAAAAAGTACAGGACAGTACAACAAATTACTGACAATGAACAGGACAATAGACAGTGCAGCTCGACCAGTACTCAGTAGTGCAAAAAGATGACAGTTTCTAAAATGTAAACATAACATACTATGAGATAATGTTCTATGCACATAGCAGTTATTGAGGTAGCAGACAGTTATAAAGTGACAGTTATTAAAGTGCAACTCAGGACACGTGGTGTGTCAAACCAGTCTCTGAGTATTGAGAAGTCTGATGGCTTGGGGAAGAAGTTAGTTACACAGTCTGGCCGTGAGGGCCCGAATGCTTCGGTACCTCTTGCCAGACGGGAGGAGGGTAAAGAGTTTGTGTGAGGGGTGTGGGGTCGTCCACAATGCTGGTTGCTTTATGGATACAGTGTTTTTTGTAAATGTCTTTGATGGAGGGAAGAGAGACCCCAATGATCTTCTCAGCTGTCCTCACTATCCTCTGCAGGGCTTTATGGTCCTAAACGGTGCAAGTCCCAAACCAGGCAGTGATGCAGCTGCTCAGGATGCTCTCAATAGTCCCTCTATAGAATGTAGTGAGGATAGGGGTTGGGAGATGTGCTTTCTCAGCCTTCGAAGAAAGTAGAGACGCTGCTGGGCTTTCTTGGTGATAGAGCTGGTGTTGAGGGACCAGGTGAGGTTCTCCGCCAGGTGAACACCAAGAAATTTGGTGCTCTTGACGATCTCCACAGAGGAGCCGTCGATGTTCAGCGGAGTGTGTTCACCTTGTGCTCTCCTAAAGTCAACAACCATCTCTTTTGTTTTGTCGACATTCAGGGACAGGTTGTTGGCTCTACACCAGTTCGTCAGCCGCTGCACCTCCTCTCTGTATGCTGACTCGTTGTTCTTGCTGATGAGACCCACCACGGTCGCGGTCATCGGCTAACTTGATGATGTGATTCGAGCTGTGCATTGCTGCACAGTCGTGAGTCAGCAGAGTGAACAGCAGTGGACTGAGCACACAGCCTGGGGGCCCCAGTGCTCAGTGTGGTGGTGGTGGAGATGCTGTTCCCGATCCGACTGACTGAGGTCTCCCAGTCAGGAAGTCCAGGATCCAGTTGCAGAGGGAGGTGTCCAGGCCCAGCAGGTTCAGCTTCCAATCAGGTGCTGGGGAATGATTGTGTTGAATGCTGAGCTGAAATCTATGAACAGCATTCGAACGTATGAGTCCTTATTGTCTAGGTGGGTGAGGGCCAGATGGAGGGTTGTGGTGATGGCATCGTCCGCTGAACGGTTTGAACGATATGCAAACTGCAGTGGGTCTAGTGAGGGGGCAGCTGGGTCTTAATCTGCCTCATGACGAGCCTCTCAAGCACTTCATGATGATGGGTGTAAGTGCGACGGGACGGTAGTCGCTGAGGCAGGACACTGAAGACTTCTTTGGCATGGGGATGATGGTGGTGGCCTTGAAGCACGTTGGAACAACGGCGCTGCTCAGAGAGATGTTGAAGATGTCGGTAAGAACATCTGCTAGCTGGTCTGCACATCCTCTGAGCACTCTGCCAGGAATGTTGTCTGGTCCAGCAGCCTTCCGCGGGTTGACTCTACGTAGAGTTTTCCTCACATCTGCCGTGGTAAGACAGAGCACCTGGTCGCTGGGAGGAGGGGTGGACTTCCTCGCCATCACGCCGTTCTGCACTTCAAACCGAAGCGTAGAAGTCGCTCAGCGCATCTGGAAGGGAGGCATCTTTGTCACAGGCAACTGATGTTGTCCTGTAGTTGGTGATGGCCTGGATGCCCTGCCACATGCGCCGCGGTCACCGCTGTCCTGGAAGTGACTGTGGATTCTCTGGGCGCAGCGCGCTTTGCCTCTCTGATTGCCCGTGACAGTTTGGCCCTAGCTGTTCTTAGGGCTGCCTTATCGCCTGCTCTGAAGGCGGAGTCTCGACCTCAGCAGCGCGCGCACCTCCAGCAGTCATCCACGGCTTCTGGTTGGAGCGCGTGGTGATGGTCTTGAGAAAGTGACATCATCAATGCACTTGCTGATGTAGCTGGTCACTGATGCTGTGTATTCCTCCAAGTTGGTAGAATCGCCATATGTTGCAGCCTCCCTGAACATGTGCCAGTTAGTACACTCAAAACAGTCCTGAAGAGCAGAGATGGCTCCTGCTGGCCAGGTTTTCACCTGCTTCTGAAGCGGTTTTGTGCGTCTGACGAGCGGTCTGTATGCTGGAATTAACATAACAGAGATGTGGTGTCAGATGGCATCTCCATAGAACCAGCAGCCAGTCACCGAACGAATAATACTGAAAGGCATGACTACTAATCCAAGCAACAGGTCTGCTAGAGCCAGAGACATCACCAGGATGTTGGTCGGTGTTTGGAGCTGTTTGAAGTGCGCTATGGAGATGATGACCACAGAATTTCCAAGAATAGTCACGACCATCGCCGAAACTAAAATGAGATACAACACTGTCTGTGAGGTTACACTGTGTGTGCCTTTAACGCAAGAGTTGTTTGCAGCAGGATAACAGAATTGTGTTGAATCATATTCTTGCAGTGATATGTCCATCCTGTCTGCCTTGTTGTCTTCAAATGCTGTCTTAGTTGAGACAGGTTAATATTATGTCACACCGACATACTGTTAGACTAAGTGAAGAGGCCCTTAAATACTCTTCATTGTCTTCTCCAGCCCTCCCACATGACAAGACAGCAAATAACAAATAACTCATTAAAATGAAATACAGACTGGAATGACATTATTTAAATTTTCTGATTTGGCCATGGCTAATTTATCTTGTAATAATGATGCATATAAATGTACATCCATCCATCCATCCATCCATCCATCCATCCATCCATCCATCTTCAACCGCTTATCCGAAGTCGGGTCACGGGGGCAGCTGCTCCAGCAGGGGGCCCCAAACTTCCCTATCCCAAGCCACATTAACCAACTCTGACTGGGGGACCCCGAGGCGTTCCCAGGCCAGTGTGGAGATGTAATCTCTCCACCTAGTCCTGGGTCTTCTCCGAGGCCTCCTCCCAGCTGGACGTGCCTGAAACACCTCCCTAGGGAGGCGGCCAGGGGGCATCCTTACCAGATGCCCAAACCACCTCAACTGACTCCTTTCAACGCAAAGGAGCAGCGGCTCTACTCCGAGCTCCTCACAGATGACTGAGCTCCTCACCCTATCTCTAAGGGAGAAGCCCGCCACCCTTCTGAGGAAGCCCATTTCGGCCGCTTGTACTCGCTGACCTAGTTCTTTCGGTCATGACCCAACCTTCATGACCATAGGTGAGGGTAGGAACAAAAATTGACCGGTAGATCGAGAGCTTTGCCTTTCGGCTCAGCTCTCTTTTCGTGATAACGGTGCGATAGAGCGAGTGCAATACCGCCCCGCTGCCCCGATTCGCCGGCCAACCTCCGCTCCATTGTCCCTCACTCGTGAACAAGACCCCGAGGTACTTGAACTCCTTCACTTGGGGCAAAACCTCATTCCCTATCTGGAGTACGCACTCCATCGGTTTCCTGCTGAGAACCATGGCCTCAGATTTAGAGGTGCTAATCCTCATCCCAGCTGCTTCACACTCGACTGCCAAGCGATCCAGTGAGAGCTGAAGGTCACGGACCGATGATGACATGAAGACAACATCATCTGCAAAAAGCAGCGATGAGATCCCCAGCCCACCGAACCGCACACCTTCCCCACCCGACTACGCCTCGATATCCTGTCCATGAATATCACAAACAGGATTGGTGACAAAGCGCAGCCTTGGCGGAGACCAACCCCACATGGAATGAACTCGACTTCGTGCCGAGGACCCGGACACAGCTCTCGCTTTGGGCGTACAGGGATTGGATCAGCCCTAAGAAGGGATCCCCCACCCCGTACTCCCACAGCACCTCCCACAGTATCTCCGGGGACCCGGTCATACGCCTTCTCCAGATCCACAAAACACATGTAGACCGGATGGGCATACTCCCAGGCCCCCTCCAGGATCCTTGCGAGAGTAAAGATCTGGTCCGTCGTTCCACGGCCAGGACGAAAACCGCATTGTTCCTCTTCAATCCGAGGTTCGACAATCGGCCGTACCCTCCTCTCCAGCACCTTGGAGTAAACTTTACCAGGGAGGCTGAGAAGTGTGATACCCTTGTAGTATAAATGTACAGTTGAACAAAATTTTATAAATGACAGTAAATGCAAACAAAGTAATTTGCATCATGGAGGATAGATTCTTTTACTTCATTAAATCACTAAATGGTGTACAATATCTGTCTTGATATGTTCCTGCAAATTTGAGTGACAATGGTATCTTACACGTATAGTGGCTGATCCGAGGTGAAATGTCCACTGAGTAACAAGTTAAAATTTCAACCAAACAGAGGAGTTTTTAAGTTTAATGCACAAATAAGTTTTAAATAAAAAAAATTTCACTGGTTACACATGAAACCTTGGTTCCCTGAGATGACGGGAATGAGACATTTTGGTAACGCTATGGAGAATACCTTCTCAGACGACTAGTTGAAGCCATTGTATAATAATGCCAATCCTGTGATTGGCAATGGTGTTTGAGTCCTGCCCTGTTAGGCATGCAGATGTCCTATTTAAGTGGGTGCGAAATAACCATTTCTTCATAATTCTATGACTAAGAGACAAGAGCGCATCGCTCGAAACTCTGAAGTAGTAGTGCGGCCAGTTTTTGCAATGTATTGTTCCCTTCATCTGAGGGAACCGAGGTTACATGTGTAACCGTAGACAGTCCCTTTCGATTACGGTTCACTCGACATTGCGGTAATGCTATAGGGAAAGCGAGTCCCATCACACCGAACTATATGATGTCATAACCCAGAGGGACCTGCCAGAGGTATATACACTTGAAAAAGTATATGTATATTAAGTCACAGTTCTACAGGACTGTGAATTATTACAGACATGCCTTCAAGTGTATAGATTAATGAATAACCCCACATGGTGAAAACCATCCAGAATCCCCATCAGCTCCGGAAACCAGGACTGATTGGGCCATTTCGGCGCAACTAACAGAACTGTTTACTTGTACTCTCGGATTCGCAGATGACAGAATGGAGGAGGCGTACTAGGGGAGATGCATACTTGCATTTCGCTGGCCATTTGAGGGCCATGGCTTCCACCCCCAGCTGGGCTTGGGACATGGAGTACCAGAGGGGTCGGTGGCCATTCTGTGTGGAGGCAAATTCCGCTTTGCCGAATTCTTCACAAATCCTTCAAGACCATCTGAGGATGAAGTCTCCATTCCCCTGGCAATGTTCCCTGGCCACGACAGCATGTCTGCTCCACAGTTCAGACAGCACAGGATATATGTTGCTCGTAGGGAGAAGAGATGGCTCAGCTCCACAGGAGAAGGCGCTGTGTCAGGCTCATCATTGGCAGCAATCAAGTTCTGCCCTGGCAATTTATGTACACCACTACTACCATGCTGTCTGAATGAATCAGAACTTGGTGATTCATTATGTCAGAATAAAAAGCCTTCAAGGCTAAGAAGACAGCTAGCAGTTCCAGGTGGATGATGTGCCACACCCCTTTCGCACATGGGCTGGGCATCCATCGCACATCGTGCCCTAGCCTGTGTTGGCACATCCGTGGTGTGTCGTGGTACTTGATGATTGAGCCAGCACTGAGGCCCCATGTGTAAAAGACCTAACGATATGATGTTGATGGATGTTGCCACCATAAAACCCAGCATTTTTAAATGACTTCAGTGGAAATGTTTTCCCTTGTTTGAACTGAGACAGACACGAGCACAAAGCAGGTGCATTTTTACTCACACTCTTGAGCTTTTAAACGTGCACCTCTGATAATTGCAGCGCTACGAGAACCAGTGAGAAGCACGGCTTGAGACAGAAACCATTTGAATTCGGCACAGAATTCTACATGACTATCCTTAAATTTACTATAATAATACTAAATGTACTTTAGGCAGAAATAGATTCATAATACATATTTTTATTTAGCTGTATTACATTTGTCATAGGCTGCATTAGGGGAGTGAGAGAATATACTAAATTTTTGTTACAAGTTATAAATGTTTATATTTTGTATTTACTGTTTTTACATGCGTTTAGAGTATGCCTACTCTTTGTAATTTTAAAAATGCCATAATTTGTTTTATAGAAATCATGTTACATCTAACCATGGTAGTGAAGAAGATACATGCTTCCATGTCCTTACTATGTTCTTGTTACAAATACCACTGATAATAAATACATTTAAAATTTCATAAGTGCAAATGCAAAATACACTATTTCTTTTTTTGATGAAATTGAAATATGTAAATCCCAAAAAAAAAACAATTTGTAAGAAAATATGTCTTAGTTACTTTCATAACCTCCGTTCCCTGATTGAGGTAACGAGACGTTGTGTCGATGTAGTGACACTAGTGGTTGACTTTGTCCTCCAAAGCAGACAAAGAGCTGCTCAGAGCATCTAAAGCTCTGAGTGCGATCCAAATAGATGGGTAAAGCACGGATACAGCAACGACAATGCTGGGACTGCATTCTACTGGGGCAACACTTGCAGGTTCACCACCTGATCCCGAAACGGGATCAAGGGAACCTTGGGCACATAGTCCGGTCGGGGGTCTCAGTACCACGTGAGAGTATTCTGGACCAAACTCCAGGTACGTGTCGTTGACAAAGAACACCTGCAGGTCCCCTACCCTCTTGATAGACATGAGCCCAGTCAGGAGGGCAGTCTTCAGAGAGACTGCCTTTAGCTCAACTGACTCCAGGGTCTCAAATGGGGTCCGTAGGACCACGGAGAGATCCCTTGAGGGAATGAGACGCGGTCTAGGAGGATTCAGCCTCCTCGCGCCTCTTAGGAACCTGATGATCAATTCATGCTTCCTGAGAGACTTACTGTCAACTGCATTGTGGTGCACCACTATAACGGCCACATACACATTCAAGGTGTCCCAAGGAGCGTGAGGTCCGAAATTCAAGTCTGGCTGGGCCAGTAGGGAGCTACTAGGACAACCTGCTTCTCGTCCACCCTGACCTTGCACATGGTCCGTGCAAGTTGGCTCACTTTGGGGAATGCATACTTGCATAGCCCCCGGAGCCAACTATGTGCCAGCGCATCTGTGCCGAGGAGAGCCTCAGTCAGGGTGTACCAGAGAGGGCAGTGGGAGGATTCCGGGAAGCCCAGAGATCTACCTACGTTTGACTGAATCAACTCCAAATCAGCTGGACCACCTAGGGGTGGAGTCTCCACTCTCCCCTGAGCATGACCTGCCGTGACAGCGCCTCCGCCACACTGTTGAGGTTGGCCGGGATGTGAGTGGCTCACAACGACTTGAGTCACTGCTGAATCCAGAGGAGGGCATGTTGACCGGGCGAGTTGAGACATGCGACGTGAGAAAACGCCGCCATGGCTGTTGATGTATGTTATTGTAGCCGTGTTGTCCACCCGAGCTGCCTCTGTGGCTTTCGTAAAGATGCAAGGCGACAGGGATAGGCTGAAGGGGAGGACCCTGTACTTGTACGCCCGGCCCTCGAAGGCAAACCGCAGGAAGGGCCTGTGTTGAGGTCAAATCGAGACGTGGAAGTATGCGTCCTTCAGGTCTGCCGCCATGAACCAATCTTGATGCCGAATGCTTGCTAAAATGCGTTTCTTCATTAGCATCTTAAACAGGAGTGTGTGCAAGGCCTGGTTCAGTACTTGCAGTTCCAAGATTGGCCGCAACCCACAGCCTTTCTTTGGTTTGAGGAAGTAGGGACTGTAGAACCCCTTCTTTATCTCGGCTGGAGGGACAGGCTCTATCACGTCCTTCGTAGAAGGGTCGTGATCTCCGCACAAAAAGCAGTGGCGTTCTCGCCCTTCACTAAGGTAACTTGATGCCACTGAACCGGGGCGGGCGCCTGGCGAACTGAATTGCATAACCGAGTCGGATGGTCTTGGTCAGCCATCGCAACGGGTTGGGGAGCACGAGCGACGCCCCCAAGCTCTGGGCGAGGGGGACCAAGGGAACAATTGCATCAGTTTTACCGGCGGGTGGGGCCTCGTGGTGGGGTGGAGCCACGTACCTGTCATAAAAGTGCGGTGTACAGCGGTCGTGATAATGACAGCTGTGGACGTGTGACCCAGGAAGTGAGGAAACCACTCTTTTTCTGAAAATGTGGGTACCGCATACTGTCGGCAAAATGAAAAGAAAAGGCAACAAAGGATTCTCCTCCCGGCCCTCCACCGGGGGATGGAGTGGGCTGTTCACCAGCTCCAGGCCTGAAGCGGGTCTCCACGTCCCTGGGTCACCCTTCTCAGGGTCGCTTCAAAGCCTTCCTTGTGTTATAGGCAGCGGGCCGTGAGACAAGGGGTGTCTGTTTCCCGTGGGGTGCTCTACGCAGGGGCCGACCCGCTGGGCAGACGGTGTGCGGGATCTTGATCCGCTTGAGGCAGAATGTGCTGATTAGCCTCCGTCTGCTTCTTAACAGGTGGGCAAAGTCCTCGACAGTGTCGCCGAATAAGTCAGCCTGGGAGATGGGGGCGTCAAGGAACCGGGCCTTGTCAGCCTCCCTTATCTTGACCAAGTGAAGCCAAACGTGGTGCTCCAGAACCACCAAGGTGGACATCGCCTGCCCGAGAGTCCCCGCAGTGACCTTCATTGCCTGGAGGGCGAGATCGGTCACCGAGTACAGCTCCTGCATCAGTCCTGGGGTAGAACTACCCTCAAGCAGTGGCTTGGTGCACTTGCAGGAGAGCCATGGCATGTAGGGAAGAGGCGGCCTCTCCAGCGGAACTGTAGTTCTTAGCCGCAGTGACGGCATAAACCTACAGGCCTTGGACGGGAGTCTCGGACGGTTCCGTCAGGTGGCGGCGCCTTGCGGGCACAAGTGTACCGCAACCGCCTTAACCACCTGGGGAATCGTTGAATACCATCGAGGGTAGTGAGATCGGAGGAGCTCAGAGATTGTGTCCGGGCAGTAAAAGGACTTTGTGAGCTCCTCATGCACCTCCGGGAAGAAAGGGACCGTGGTGTGGCCGTGAGCACCGCTCCGGACCCAGGAACCAATCATCAAGCCACAAGGGTTCAGGGCGGGGTGGAGGGTTCCACTCCAGCCCGACATTCGCAGTTGCCCAGGAAAGCATGGCCTTCATATCCGAGTTGGCCTGCGATGGGGCGTCTGAACCTTACTGTTGTTGATACCAGTAAATTTATATCTACATCCAACTTAAAATCAATGCTGTAATGTAGAATGAGCATTTCAGTTGGACAAAATATGCTATATTATTCTTTTCACTTATTTATGAAATATAATAACAATACCACTTTTATCATTAGTCTCTGTCTTTACATTTTCATTTTAGAGGCCCCAGATATAGCCCTCCATCTGCTTATATTTAAGAAATGCAAGGTTTGGTCTCACATTCATGACACGTTATCCTGCTGAATTTATTAACAAAACTTTCAAATTATGCAATGCATCAAAGTTTAGATTATCAAATTAAGAAAATAATACAAATACTGAGTTTTGTGTTTGTTTTTTATTTTTTATGGTAACAAAGTCTCTGCGTTCAAATGATGTTACATTTTTTTTTGTGTGTGTGGGGGGTGGGGCTGGGGTAAGAGAATGAAGTAGGGGGCATTCATAAACAAAAGTTTGAGAACCACTGTGATACGCAGATCCCTTGCATGTGAATCTTAAGAACAGTCTGTGATGCTGGAGCAATTTGTTTATGAAAGTATGCATCTTTCCGATCTATTGTTGCAAACCAGTCCTGGAGGCGGATGTGCGATCTGTTTCTGAGTTATTTTTTTGGTTTACGTGGCTAACCTGAAGTCTCAGTGGCAGCCCTCGGTGGTGCTGGAGTGGCAGAAGTGGGTTTCTTTTATGGGCACTGACCCGAAGTAGAGCAGGAGTGTGCTGGGTGAGAGGAAGAGCAGCCTCTCTTCGGTAGGATGTGCTTCATTGCTTTTGCAGATATGCAATATGCAACTCACACCTTGGGCTAATCCCTAGCGATATCATAATGCAGATGATCAATATAAACTTACAACAATTTTAGTAAACACAGACTCATTAAAACAGATTAACTGTAGACCAAAACGGATCACATGTATTCTCCATACGCACAGTCCAATTTAAAAGGCCAATCAACTACCACTACCGCCTTTGCCTCTATTTCCAAAATTATTTTTTAAAAATCTTATTTAAATATGTACAATATTTCATGGATGCTACACTGAATATATCAGGCACCAGTAACATGGGCATGTGCGACCACAGTTCTGTAAATATCTGTCAAAATAATAAAAGCATGAAAATGCATTGCTATCCAAATAGTATAGCATAGTTTTAATACAACATTTGCCAAAATGTTTCAACAGAGGACACTGCACAGAATATAGAATTCATAGAATGCAAAGAACTTGACCTTCCAAATCCAGTTACTGGCCCAAAAGACAATTATACACAAATGTAAAATAACTTTTTTTATATTTCCGAGAAGGTAACAAGAAGTCGCCACATGCAACATGACAAGGTAATGTACTTAATATTTTGTGGAAAAATATACAATGTACATACTCTACGTTGGATAAAGCACATTGTATGCTACACAGTATTCCTTTAAATAGTGTATGATAAAAGATATGTCACAGTGTTACAAGATCTTTACAGCATTTTTTATTTACGTCATTCATGCACTTTATTGTAAGTCATGTAAGTAAGGAAACAACATGTTGACCCATATGCTGAAAAGTTGGGTCAGATCAAAATTAAAAAAGAATGAATGAAACTGAAAATGAGTCAAACTGTGAAAACATTGATGTCAGAAGAGTTAGGTTCAAATATTCGCATTGTTATAATGAGGGAAAGGGTTTTTCTAAACCATGGATAGAAAAGGCCATATATGATGGGGTTTAAGGTTGAATTCAAGTACCCAAACCAGAGAAACACTTCAAAGAGTGCAGCTGGGGTGGAAAAGTTCAAGTAGGGGTCAATCAAAGAGTTCACAAAAAATGGCAACCAGCAGATGATAAAGGCACCCACAACCACACCAAGAGTTTTTGCCGCTTTGCACTCAGATCGTCGAGAATTCTGAAACATACTCTCATTTTCATGCTGGTTTGCCTCACCAATTTTCCTTACATGTTTTTTGCAATTATGAAAATCCTGGCATACAGTCTGACCATAAAAGAACAAGGCAGGAAGAATGTAATTAATGTATCTAGAACCCCCCACAATGCATTGAAAAGGAGAATACAACTTCCCATACAGTATATTGATTCTATGTATTCATCCAGTCCTTTCACATTAGCCTTTGAGTATAGTAAGCCATAAGAATACACTGCAACTACAGTCCAAATTAACAGCACCATGACCCATGCAACAGGTATGGTTATTCTTGTAGAGTACTGAAGTGGATAACACACAGCCTGGTATCGATCAATAGCAATAAACATGAGATGATAAATAGACACAGATGTGAGGAACAAATCAAAACTGGAGTGAAGCAAACAGATGGCATCTCCATAGAACCAGCAGCCAGTCACCGAACGAATAATACTGAAAGGCATGACTACTAATCCAAGCAACAGGTCTGCTAGAGCCAGAGACATCACCAGGATGTTGGTCGGTGTTTGGAGCTGTTTGAAGTGCGCTATGGAGATGATGACCACAGAATTTCAAGAATAGTCACGACCATCGCCTGAAACTAAAATGAGATACAACACTGTCTGTGAGGTTACACTGTGTGTGCCTTTAACGCAAGAATTGTTTGCAGCAGGATAACAGAATTGTGTTGAATCATATTCTTGCAGTGATATGTCCATCCTGTCTGCCTTGTTGTCTTCAAATGCAGTCTTAGTTGAGACAGGTTCATATTATGTCACACCGACATACTGTTAGACTAAGTGAAGAGGCCCTTAAATACTCTTCGTTGTCTTCTCCAGCCCTCCCACATGACAGGACAGCAAATAACAAATAACTCATTAAAATGAAATACAGACTGGAATTACATTATTTAAATTTTCTGGTTTGGCCATGGCTAATTTATCTTGTAATAATGATGCATATAAATATATAGTTGAACAAAATTTTATAAATGACAGTAAATGCAAACAAAGTAATTTGCATCATTGAGGATAGATTCTTGTACTTCATTAAATCACTAAACGGTGTACAATATCTGTCTTGATATGTTCCTTCAAATTTGAGCCTAATCTCATGAAAAAAACTGTGACAATGGTATCTTAAACATATAGTGGCTGATCCGAGGTGAAATGTCACTGAGTAACAAGTTAAAATTTCAGTTTTTTAAGGTCAATGCACAAATAAGTTTTAAATAAAAAAAAATGTCACTGGTTACACATGAAACTTTGGTTCCCTGAGATGACGGGAATGAGACATTGTGGTAACGCTATGTGGAATTCCTTCTCAGATGACTAGTTGAAGCCATTGTATAATAACGTCAATCCTGTGATTGGCAATGGTGTTTGAGTCCTGCCCTGTTAGGCATGCAGATGTCCTATTTAAGCGGGTGCGAAATAACCATTTCTTCAGAATTCTCTGACTAAGAGACAAGAGCGCATCGCTCGAAACTCTGAAGTAGTAGTGCGGCCAGTTTTTGCAATGTAGCGAGTCCCATCACTCCGAATGTGTCACAACCCCAGAGGGACATGCCAGAGGTATAAACACTTGAAAAAGAATATGTTTATGAAGTCAGAGTTCTACAGGACTGTGAATTATTACAGACATGCCTTCAAGTGTATAGATTAATGAATAACCCCACATGGTGTAAACCATCCAGAATCTCCATCATCTCTGGAAACCAGGACTGATTGGGCCATTTCGGCGCAACTAACAGAACTGTTTCCTTGTCCTCTCTGACTTTGCAGATGACAAAATAAAGGAGGCGTACTAGGGAGATGCATACTTGCATTTCGCTGGCCATTTGTGGCCCATGGCTTCCACCCCCAGTTCTCTGTGGAGGCAAATAGGTTTAATTCCGCTTTGCCGAATACTTCCCAAATCCTTAGGACCATCTGAGGATGAAGTCTCCATTCCCCCGGCAATGCTCCCTGGCCGCGACAGCAGGTCCGCTCCACAGTTCAGACAGCACAGGATATATGTTGCTCGTGGGGGGGGAAATGGCACCCGCTCCACAGGAGAAGGCGCTGTGTCAGGCTCATCATTGGCAGCAATCGAGTTCCGCCCTGTCAATTTATGTACACCACTACTACCATGCTGTCTGAACGAATCAGAACTTGATGATTCATTATGTTAGAATAAAAAGCCTTCAAGGCTAAGAAGACAGCTAGCAGTTCCAGGTGGATGATGTGCCACACCCCTTTCACACATGGGCTGGGCATCCATCGCACAACGTGCCCTAGCCTGTGTTGGCACATCCGTGGTGTGTCGTGGTACTTGATGTTTGAGCCAGCACTGAGGCCCCATGTGTAAAAGACCTAATGATATGATGTTGATGGATGTTGCCACCATAAATCCCAGCATTTTTAAATTACTTCAGTGGAAATGTTTTCCCTTGTTTGAACTGAGACAGACACGAGCACAAAGCAGGTGCATTTTACTCACACTCTTGAGCTTTTAAACGTGCACCTCTGATAATTGCAGCGCTACGAGAACCAGTGAGAAGCATGGCTTGAGACAGAAACCATTTGAATTCGGCACAGAATTCTACATGACTATCCTTGAATTTACTATAGTAATACTAAATGTACTTTAGGCAGAAATAGATTCATAATACATATTGTTATCTCACTAATTTAGCTGTATTAAATTTGTCATAGGCTACATTAGGGGAGTGAGAGAATATATAATATATTTTTGTTACAAGTTATAAATGTTTATATTTTGTATTTACTGTTTTTACATGCGTTTAGAGTATGCCTACTGTTTGTAATTTAAAAAATGCCATAATTTGTTTTATAGAAATCATGTTACATCTAACCATAGTAGTGAAGAAGATACATGCTTCCATGTCCTTACTATGTTCTTGTTACAAATACCACTGATAATAAATACATTAAAATTTTCACAAGTGCAAATGCAAAATACACTATTTCTTTTTTTGATGAAATTGAAATATGTAAATCCCCCAAAAAAACATAAAAAATATTTTTGTAAGAAAATATAATGCCTTTAATGTACTTTCATAAGCTCTGTTCCCTGATGAAGGTAACGAGACTTTGTGTCGATGTAGTGACACTAGTGGACGCCTTTGTCCTCCAAAGCAGACAAAGAGCTGCTCAGAGCATCTAAAGCTCTGAGTGCGATCCAAATAGATGCGTAAAGCACAGACACAGCAATGACAATGCTGGGACTGCATGCTACAGGGGCAACACTTGCAGGTTCACCACCTGATCCCGAAACGGGATCAAGGGAACCTTGGGCACATAGTCCGGTCGGGGGTCTCAGTACCATGTGAGAGTATTCCAGACCAAACTCCAGATACGAGTCGTTGACTGAGAGCACCAGCAGGTCCACTACCCTCTTGATGGACATGAGCGCAGTCAGGAGGAAAGTCTTCAGAGAGACTGCCTTTAGCTCAACCGACTGCAGGGGCTCAAATGGGGCCCGTAGGACCACGGAGAGATCCCATGAGGGAATGAGACGCGGTCTAGGAGGATTCAGCCTCCTCGCGCCTCTTAGGAACCTGATGATCAATTCATGCTTCCTGAGAGACTTACTGTCAACTGCATTGTGGTGCTCCACTATAGCGGCCACATACATATTCAAGGTGTCCCAAGGAGCATGAGGTCCGAGATTCAAGTCTGGCTGGGCCAGTAGGGAGCTACTAGGATGACCTGCTTCTCGTCCACCCTGACCCTGCACCTGGTCTGTGCAAGTTGGCTCACTTTGGGGAATGCATACTTACGTAGCCCCCGGAGCCAATTGTGTGCCGAGGAGTGCCTCAGTCAGGGCGTACCAGAGAGGGCAGTGGGAGGATTCCCGGGAAGCCCAGAGATCTACCTACGTTTCACAGAATCGACTCCGAATCGTCTGATTCTTAACAGCTGGGCAAAGTCCTAGACAGTGTCGCCGAATAGGTCAGCCTGGGAGATGGGGGAGTCAAGGAACCGGGCCTTGTCAGCCTCCCTCATCTCGACCAAGTGGAGCCAAAGGTGGTGCTCTACAACCACCAAGGTGGACATCGCCTGCCCAAGAGTCCCCGCCGTGACCTTCATCGCCTGGAGGGCGAGATCGGTCACCGAGTACAGCTCCTGCATCAATCCTGGGGCAGAACTACCCTCAAGCAGTTCTCTCTGCGTCTTGGCTTGGTGCACTTGCAGCAGAGCCATGGCGTGTAGGGCAGAGGTGGCCTGTCCAGCGGTACTGTAGTTCTTAGCTGCAGTGACGACGTAAACCTACAGGCCTTGGACGGGAGTCTTGGACGATTCCACCAGGTGGAGGCGCCTTGCGGGCACAAGTGTACTGCAGCCGCCTTAACCACCTGGGGAATCGTTGAATACCATCGAGGGTAGTGAGAGTGGAGGAGCTCAGAGATCGGGTCCGGACAGTAAAAGGACTTTGTGAGCTCCTCATGCACCTCCGGGAAGAAAAGGACCGGGGCGTGGCCGTCAGCGGCGCTCTGGGCCACAGGAACCAATCATCAAGCCACGAGGGTTCAGGGCGGCGTGGAGGGTTCCACTCCAGCCCAACGTTCGCAGCTGCCCGGGCAAGCATGGCCGTCATATCCGAGTCGGGCTGCAATGGGGCTTCCGAACCTTTCTGTTGTTTATACCAGTACATTTACATCTACATCCAACTTAAAATCAATGCTGTAATGTAGAATGAGCATTTCAGTTGGACAAAATATGCTATATTATTATTTTCACTTATTTTTGAACTATAATAACAATACCACATTTATCATCAGTTTCTGTCTTTCCATTTTTGTTTAGAGGCCCCAGATATAGCCCTCCATCTGCTTATATTTAAGAAATGCAAGGTTTGGTCTCACATTTATGACACGTTATCCTGCTGAATTTATTAACAAAACTTTTAAATTATGCAATGCATCAAAATTTAGATTATCAAATTAAGAAAATAATACAAATACTGAGTTTTGTGTTTGTTTTTATTTTTTTTGGTAACAACAATTCTCCGATTTCAAATGATGTTACATATTTCTTTTGTGTGTCTGGGGGGTGGGGCTGGGGTAAGAGAATGAAGTTGGGGGCATTCATCAAAAAAAGTTTGAGAACCACTGTGATACGCAGATCCCTTGCATGTGAATCTCAAGAACAGTCTGTGATGTGGAACAATTTGTATATGAAAGTACGTCATCTATTGTTGCAGTCCTGGGGGCGGATGTGCAATAAGATCTGTTTCTGAGTTATTTTTGGTTTACGTGGCTAACCTGAAGTCTCAGTGGCAGCCCATGGTGGTGCTGGAGTGGCAGAAGTGGGTTTCTTTGATGGGCACTGACCCGAAGTAGAGCAGGAGTGTGCTGGGTGAGATGAAGAGCAGCCTCTCTTCGGTATGATGTGCTTCATTGCTTTTGCAGTATTGCAGATATGCAATATGCAACTCACACTTTGGACTAATCCCTTCTGATATCATATTGCAGATGATCATTATAAACTTACAACAATTTTAATAAATATTTATATAATTTTCATTTTAAACACAGACTCATTCAGACAGATTAACTGTAGACCAAAACGGATCACATGTATTCTCCAAACGCACAGTCCAATTTAAAAGGCCAATCAACTACCACTACCGCCTTTGCCTCTATTTCCAACAACATTTGCCAAAATGTTACAACAGAGGACACTGCACAGAATATAGAATTGACCGAATGCAAAGAACTTGACCTTCCAAATCCAGTTACTGGCCCAAAAGACAATTATACACAAATGTAAAATAACTTTTTTATATTTCCGAGAAGGTAACAAGAAGCCGCTCACATGCAACATGACAAGGTAATGTACTTAATATTTTGTGGAAAAATATACAATGTACATACTCTACGTTGGATAAAGCACATTGTATGCTACACAGTATTCCTTTAAATAGTGTATGATAAAAGATATGTCACAGTGTTACAAGATCTTTACAGCATTTTTTATTTACGTCATTCATGCACTTTATTGTAAGTCATGTAAGTAAGGAAACAACATGTTGACCCATATGCTGAAAAGTTGGGTCAGATCAAAATTAAAAAAGAATGAATGAAACTGAAAATGAGTCAAACTGTGAAAACATTGATGTCAGAAGAGTTAGGTTCAAATATTCGCATTGTTATAATGAGGGAAAGGGTTTTTCTAAACCATGGATAGAAAAGGCCATATATGATGGGGTTTAAGGTTGAATTCAAGTACCCAAACCAGAGAAACACTTCAAAGAGTGCAGCTGGGGTGGAAAAGTTCAAGTAGGGGTCAATCAAAGAGTTCACAAAAAATGGCAACCAGCAGATGATAAAGGCACCCACAACCACACCAAGAGTTTTTGCCGCTTTGCACTCAGATCGTCGAGAATTCTGAAACATACTCTCATTTTCATGCTGGTTTGCCTCACCAATTTTCCTTACATGCTTTTTTGCAGTTAAGAAAATCCTGGCATACAGTCCGACCATAACAGAACAAGGCAGGAAGAATGTCATTAATGTATCTAGAACCCCCCACAATGCATTGAAAACGAGATTACAACTTCCCATACAGTATATTGATTCTATGTATTCATCCAGTCCTTTCACATTAGCCTTTGAGTATAGTAAGCCATAAGAATACACTGCAACTACAGTCCAAATTAACAGCACCATGACCCATGCAACAGGCATGGTTATTCTTGTAGAGTACTGAAGCGGATAACACACAGCCTGGTATCGATCAATAGCGATGAACATGAGATGAAAAAGAGACACAGTTGAGAGGAACATATCAAAACTGGAGTGAAGCAAACAGATGGTATCTCCATAGAACCAGCAGCCAGTCACCGAACGAATAATACTGAAAGGCATGACTACTAATCCAAGCAACAGGTCTGCTAGAGCCAGAGACATCACCAGGATGTTGGTCGGTGTTTGGAGCTGTTTGAAGTGCGCTATGGAGATGATGACCACAGAATTTCCAAGAATAGTCACGACAGTCGCCGAAACTAAAATGAGATACAACACTGTCTGTGAGGTTACACTGTGTGTGCCTTTAAGGCAAGAATTGTTCAATTCAGGATAACAGAATTGTTTTGAATCATGTTCTTGCAGTGATATGTCCATCCTGGCTGTTGTGTTTTCTTTTTCTCTGCTCAGAAAATAAGAATCTATAAAATGCTGTCTTAGTTGAGACAGGTTCATATTATGTCACACCGACAAACTGTTAGACTAAGTGAGGAGTCCCTTAAATACTCTTCGTTGTCGTCTCCAGCCCTCCCACATGACAAGACAGCAAATAACAAATAACTCATTAAAATGAAATACAGACTGGAATTACATTATTTAAATATTCTAGTTTGGCCATGGCTATATCTTTTAATAATGATGCATATAAATATATAGTAATTAAATTGTATAAATTACAGAAAATGAAAGCAAACTCATTTGTACCATGGTGGATAGATTCTTGTACTTCTAAAAAGTGTACACTGTCTATCTTGATATGTTTCTCCAAATTTGAGCCTGATCTCATGACATAAAGAGTTTTTTTCCAAACAGATGAGGTTTTTAAGATTAATGCTCTATCTAGTTTTTAATCAACAAAACCTACCTCCCTATCCTAAATCTTACACCTAAACCTAACTGTTAGTGTCATAAATGCAAATGTGAGATGAAATATGCTGAAGCAACCATGTAATTTTGTGGTGCTTTAATGTCACTTTCAGTTCATGTGCGGTGTCAATAGTTTAATCTGTGGTCCCAACAAGACTTTTTATGTTTAAAATATTGAAAATATTTTCATTTCAATGTATCTTGATTCGAAGCAGAAAAATAAACACTACTAAGTTGTGTCAGTGCAAATGTTTTACATAAGAAAAATAAACTTTTTTAGAGCAACAAGTTTTCATAAATGTTTAAGTTAAATGAACTTAATGAATAAATTGTGTCGACTTCCGCGCTCTTCAGAGCTCGTACCCAAGTGCAACGCTCTATCAATTGAGCTCCTAGTCAAGTCATGTCAAGTTTATTTATAAAGCACACTTAAAAACAACAAATGTTGTAACCAAAGTGCTGTACAATTTTTTTACAAACATTAATAACAGAATTTAATAGAACTTATAAAACGTATAAAATGTTAAAAAGAAACAAATGAATAAAACATTATAAAACCTACACAGAAAACTCGTATAATTCTCAAACAATAATAAACGCTAAAGAGAAAAAAAGCTCCTATACAATTTTATTGCATTCAAACAACCTTATAAAATTACATCCTGTATCATGTGCCATAGAGATGCCTGTCTTGTCGGGCACTTCTCACGCACCTTACAGTCTAGCTGATCACACAAATGTTCAATGGGGTTTAGATCCATAACACTCTTTTCCAATTATCTGTTGTCCAATGTCTGTGTTTCTTTGCCCACTTGAACCTTTTCTTTTTGTGTTTCAAAAGTGTTCTTTTCTTTGCAATTCTTCCCAAAAGGCCTCCTGAGTCTTCTCTTTACTGTTGTACATGAAACTGGTGTTTAGCGGGTAGAATTCAATGAAGCTGTCAGCGGAGGACATGTGAGGCGTCTATTTCTCAAACTAGAGACTCTGATGTACTTATCCTCTTGTTTAGTTGTACGTCTGGCCTTCCACATCTCTTTCTGTCCTTGATAGAGACAGTTGTTCTTTGTCTTTGAAGGCTGTGGTGTACACCTTTTATGAAAGGTGATCTTTTATGATCTATGAAATCAGTTTTTTGGCAATTTCAAGCATTGTATAGCCTGCATTCCTAAAACAATGATTGACTGATTAGTTTCTAGAGAAAGCTGTTTCTTTTTTGCCATTTTTGACCTAATATTGACCTTAAGACATGCCAGTCTATTGCATACGGTGACAACTCAAAAACAAACACAAAGACAATGTTAAGCTTCATTTATCGAACCAAATATAAATATATGCCATTATATCACAATTTTAATTGTGATATAATGGCAAGTGATTTTTAGCAATTAGCAATTTAGCATGATTACTCAAGGATAATGTGTTTGAGTGATGGCTGCTGGAAATGGGGCTTGTCTAGATTTGATCAAAAATTACTTTTTTTTTTTTTTTTTACAGCAAATCTGTACATTATTCCAAACTTTTGGCTGCCATTGTAAATGTTTTAAGAATTTAACCGCATGTCCTGAGCCTTAACCATAAGGGATGTCGTGGGACCATTTTTACACTGCTTTTTAAATAAAAAACACTCTATATACACTATATATTATATTCATTTTGTTTGTTTTGACATATTTGTTTTTATCAAGGTAAGGGTAAAGGTTTAGACTGGTGCTTGACCTTGAAAATATTCACAGCATTACACTGTGAATAAACTTTTCTAAACCACACGTCATCGGTTGTTTGTTGACAATGATGAAACTCCACGTATACTCATAATGACTGTATAGGGATCAATCAGTAAAAGGTGTGAGTCCTTTTCAGTTTAATGAGGAAAGGTGTGAATGTGTTCATAAACAGCAGCACATCTGCTGACAACATTAGTTGTCATTTCCATAACAAGATTTCTCTAGAGACAGAAACTGACATGTATTATGACATTGTTTAATTGGGATGGCTTAAAGATTTTGATAATATTTCAGATGATCTCTGTTAACTTACTATTGTTTTTTGTTCCACAATGATTTTACCATCAAATGATGATCCATAAAAAAAATAGTATATATATATATATATAAGTATTTTTAACATTAAGACAAATGTAGATTTAGGTCGTGTACAAAGGAATATTCTGGGCTCATCACAATTTAAGGCCCAGGTATAAATAGTTTTGTGAACGAATAGGAACGCGTTCGACGTTCAACTGCTTTGTGACACACTTTTGGTACACTAATTTATGCACAGACAAGGACCGCATCCGCTGGTCAAGAAAATCTGGGTGGTATATGGTCAAGCTGTATTGCTGTGCTGTTGACAAAATTTGCATCACACATACCGTCCATGAAGCGATCCGCAAAGCGGACACACGAAGTATAATTTGGTCTTTAAGCTCAGTCGACAATATTTCTGGTTATTGATTATCACAGAAACTTGCCCCTCCTTTTCTTTAAAAAAAAATAAAAATCTGGGTTCTAGTGAGGCACTTACAATGGAAGTGAATGGGGCCAATCAATAAACAATAATATACTCACTGTTTCAAAAATATAGCTACAAAATGTAAACACACATGCATGTTAACATGATTTTAGTGGGATCAAATAATTTACTAACCTTTTCCGTGTAAAATAGCCAGTTTTACAACTACGTTGCCATGATGATATAATGTCAATAAACCTTAAAACCCTAAAATGGCAATTTTACAATTTAAACAGATTTACAGCTAAGTGCTTTTATAAATTCTGCCTTTAAACCCTCCAAGAATTGACCCCATTCACTGCATTCTAAGTGCCCTTACAAAAAACAAGGAGGGAGGAGTCTAAATGATTTTTTGTGGTCAATATTATGCTGTTGAATGAGTATTATAATAGTATGAGTATCAACCTGAATATTAAGGGTTACTTTTCAAATTAATTCTACTTCAGATTAAAGAATACATGCTGTAAATTGTAATTTGTAACATACTCTGAATATGTGAGGTCATTAATGTAATCAAAATACTTTGGATTACTTCTTCAGCCAAAAATCGGCCTATAGTAAGAAAAAATACACTTATATTAATATTAATCTTATTAACATTTGTGCATGTAAACATTTGATCATTTATTGTGTGAACTTCATCCATTTTAAGTGCAAATAGCTTGCTACATTTCTGCCCTGAACTAGAGTATGTGGAGAGTTTGTTTCTGATGGGGCACTTATAAGTGGCTCCCACTTGGTGTTAGATTTCATTAATTTAAAGCATATTGGTGGGCAATTGACACTTATCTTTCAGTATTGTTGTTTTTTTCACATTAAAGGTGTTTTTCACTTTTAATGTTGTGTTTTTAATGCCATATATGCTGGTGGATTTGTATTTTAAAAAAGCAGATCTTGATTATTAAACAAAGTACGTACATACAGTATTCATAAACGAGCAGGTTTGAAGGCACGTAGATACACAGAACACATCACCTGAGTGATAATCAAAGTCTGTTCATGGTCTCAAAACAGATTCAGAGTAAAACAAAACACTCAGTTAAAGAAGACATGCTATATGTCTAACAAACGCTGCCGTCACATGCTGCCTCGCCGTTGTCTCTTCTTTTAATTTCACCGGCAGTCCAGTTATGCTTCGGCGCTGATGAAGACAGAGGTTTAACCGTGTAGCCGTCCACTCATGACACAAAACCATAAACAGAAAGAAAGAAAGAGAGCAGAATACAAAAGAGCACTACGTAGCAATGGTATGAAGTTATAAACGTACACACGTACGTAACACACTGTAGGTGGGTGGGGTGATGAGGATCATCACCAGAAGGTTCCCTTACCACCTAAATTCAAATGTTAGCTTGACTACAGACTGCTCTTCCCTAAAGTGAAGATGGGCAATTTTAAACAAATTGTAAGCAGGGACATAAGAGACATTTAGGCCTTAAATATAATTGAATCAATTCCAATTGAACATAACTTAAATGATTAATGGTGCCTTTTCTTTTGTGAGTGTCTATGAAGGAAGATCAAAACAGGCTAATTTAATTTTAAATGAATAAATGCAAATACGTTTTGCAAATAAGCTACAATATGATCGTAGCAATTTTTTAGATGAGAGACAAATTATTAAAGAACACGAACGCAGGCACTTCAAGCATACAAGCTCGATTGTGTGTGTTGTGCTCTGAAATTTGAGACCCCTTGGCATAACTACAGGCAGTGCAGAGACGGACAATCGAATAGGAACAATTTAAACAACTGAGAGCCCAAGAGGCGATAAAAAACGATGAGGTCCAGCCTCTGTCCCCAAGATACACGATCCAAGCCTGTAGCAGTTTTAGCCACCACGCAAACCATGCAATTGCACGGCCCCCAGGTGGACAGAGCGGTTGCGATCCACCTGTGCCCAGCTCTTAAAGATCTGCACTTGGGTAGTCCTGATCCCGACATGCTGCAGGAATTGCGCTCAGCGACCAACCTCACCCTCAGGGCCACAAAGGTCACTCAGGCAGGCGATGGCCACTCTCGTGGTTCAGGGACGACATCTGTGGCTGAACATGGTCGAGATGCGCGAAGTGGACAAAAAAAGCTTCCTCGACGCACCTGTCTCCCAGTTCGGCCTTTTTGGCGACACTGTAGAGGACTTAACCCAGCAGTTCTCAGCGATGAAAAAGCAGACGGAGGCCATATCTCACATCATGTCCTGCCGCACCTCCAGCACGGGCCATGCCCCGTCTGCCCACCGAGGGCATCCCCCTGCGGCACCTAAGAAACACACAGCTCTGCCTCAACCCGGGCCCAGCTCTCAGCCCCAGCGTCAAGCACCCCGCAGGAGAAGCACGCCCCCTGTCTCACGAACCCCTTCGAGGACCCGGAAGGCTCCCAAGCATTCCTGAGATGGACGACCCAGGGACCAAGATGTTTGCTCCGGAGCTGGTAAGCAGACCACTGCATCCCATGGTGGAGGGCCGGGAGGAGAATTTTCAGTTAAGTTTACTTACTTTGCCATACCTCCTTCGAGCTGCGGTACCCACGTTCTCAATAAAAGAGCAATTCCCTTTGTCTCTGGGTCACCTGGCCCGCAAATGCCGTTCTCACGGCACTCTGCCGCTCACACCTCTCGCCTCCAGCTCCACGACTGTTGTCCCCCGGCTGGCCGGTTCTGACAGTCACTAACCTGTCTCCCGCCGGGTGTTCGGAGCAATGTAAGTGCTTCGAGTCTTCTCTCAGCACCAGAGCCTCTGGACGCGTTTTTGCCTCCCAATGCCGCATTACCTACTCCGCCCCGCTGCGAATCCCTGCTGGGTACGTCAAAAATAATCGTCCCCTTAGTGCCCCTAGCACGGAGCTTGGACGCATGGCTTTCACTTCCCATTCCGTCATGCTGGCTGGCCAGGACCATTCGCCTCGGTTATGTAATTCAGTTTGCCAGCCCCCCCCTTCGGGGGCATCCGCTTTAATGCAATACACGGCGAAGATGCCAAATCCCTGTGTGCGGAAATCGTGACTCAATCGTGGCCCCCCCGGTTGCCGTGTTTGTAGCAACTCCTCCCTCCCAATGAGGTAGGATCTACCACCGTGCCATTCTCCACATGTGACCTAAAAGCCCATGTGATGTATTTCACCACCCTTTACCTCCCCCAGTCTGGGCAGGTGTGGTCTCCACAGGGTCTTTCCCCCCTGAAAGAATAGGAAAACTGGGAAAGATCGCCATCCCCCGAGTGCGTATGATAGCATTAAGATGGCCCCATCTCTATGCGAGAAACATAGAGAGAGAAAAGGTGCGGCTGGCACGGCCTGCTCCCATGCTTGGCACGTCGCCTTGTTCCCCTGTCGGGGGTAAAGAACCAGAAGGCATTGGGGCCAGAAGGCATATGGGGCATTGGGGAAGGGTACATGCAGCTTGGCACAGCTGGTCGCTTTGGCACGTAAAATACCTGCCCACTCCTGTGTCAGCAGTACACGTACACGGCTTAGCGCATGGCGAGATATAAATTGGACCCCTAGTGTCGCTTCTTCTAAACAACGTCAAAGTGAGCGACAGATAGGGAACGTCTAAGTTAACCTCCGTTCCCTGATGGAGGGAACAAGACGCTGTGTCCTCCGGCCACGTCGCTGGACTGAGCCAAGGTTGCGGCCGAACCTCATTGTCGACTCGTCAGAAAAATCATGAATGAAACAGACACATTTCCCTCCGTTTATACATTTCCCTCCGCTATCTATCTATCTATCTATCTATCTATCTATCTATCTATCTATCTATCTATCTATCTATCTATCTATCTATCTATCTATCTATCTATCTATGACCAGACGCTGGTCCCTTAAAAAGTGGGAGGCACATATACAAACTGTTGTAATTCCTACACCGTTCACCTGATTTGGATGTAAATACCCTCAAATTAAAGCTGAAATTCTGCAGTTAAAGCACATCTTGTTCGTTTCATTTTAAATCCATTGTGGTGGTGTATAGAGCCAAAAAGATTAGAATTGTGTCGATGTCCCAATATTTATGGACCTGACTGTAAATCACTGTATATTTAGCTAATTGCTTCTGTTCATCACTTTGTTTTTGAGTTTGTTTTGTGTGTATTTAGCATAATTGTATTTGTTGATCTGTTCAAATTCTGTTTAATGCTGTCACCCTAATGAGATCCTCATTGTTTTTATGCAAGATAAATAAATAGTGCTAAAAAAACAAGGCCAATAAGCTTTTGTCCATGATAGAGAAAAGTGGAAAACTTCAAGAGGGTGGTGCAAGGCTACTGGGAGTTTGCTATATAATAAATCTGGACTCTCTGCTCCAAAGTGTGACTTTGCCACTTTGTGGAACAAGAGGTAAGAACCTGGATGTTATTTTTAGATTAAAATAAATAAGCTATTACTTGATTATTTCATTGAAATATATCTTATGTTTTTTTTGTTATTGTTAATTTTACTTAACTGATGTTATTGTTTATTTGTGGAAATAATTGAGGAATTCTATAATAAAAACACTTTTTCTGTCATATAGAGTACTGTAATATTTGGAATATATCAAATAGATCCGAGATTGTCAACAATTAACCTCTTTTTTCCCTTTTATTCGAAAGCGACGAATTTGAATCCTGTTAATGGAAACCCAAATCAACATCAGTCAGAATGGAATCTTGGAAAAGCCCTTTCTTTGTTTTGAGTTTAGTAACACCTCTTGTCAGAAGTTTGTCTATCCTTTGGAAACTCGAATATTACTCTACATTCTTCTGAGTGTCTCTTCAATTGTCACATTTATCGGAAACTTGTTAGTGATCATAACTGTTATTCATTTCAAGCAGCTGCACACACCAACCAACTACCTCATCCTGTCTCTGGCTGTGGCCGACTTGCTTGTAGGAGGAGTTGTGATGCCTCCCAGCATGGTGCGCTCGGTTGAGACTTGCTGGTATCTGGGAGATTTGTTCTGTAAAATACACAGCAGTCTGGATGTGACATTGTGCACTGCTTCAATTCTGAATCTCTGTATCATTGCTTTAGAGAGATATTATGCCATATGCTATCCCTTACAATATCATAGTAAAATGACATCAGCTGCAACTCTTGTCATGATTATTATTTGCTGGACTGTGTCAGCTACATTGGGGTTTGGCATGATATTCATGGAGCTTAATATTCTTGGCATAGAGAATTTTTACTTTGAGAATATTGATTGTGACGGAGGCTGCATGGTATTTCAAAGTAAAACTGGAGCTGCTGTATTCTCACTGATCTGTTTTTATATTCCTGCTTTTGTTATGCTCTCTGTCTACTTGAAAATATTACATACAGCTCAGAGACAGGTGCAGGCCATCCAGAGCACTAACAATCAATTAAAAAAAGAGGGAAAAGCCACCAAGACTTTAGCGATCATCATGGGGGTGTTTCTGTCTTTCTGGATTCCTTTTTTTCTTTGTAATATTATTGATCCGTTCATTGGCTACACTGTACCGCCAGTGTTGTTTGATTTGTTTCTTTGGGTTGGATATTATAATTCCACTTGCAATCCTATAGTGTATGCCTTCTTTTATAGCTGGTTCAGACATGCATTTAGAGTAATTCTATCAAAAGGAGTATTTCATACTAATTCTTCAAGAACAATACTGTTGTAATAATTAAACAAATCATATTCAAAATGCATTGATTGATCGACTTCTTTTAATATTGTTTTGGGAGCATCATCAATTCACATATTTTGAAGTATTTATTGTAATGGGCCTTCTGTCTCTCTCACACATACACACACACACACACACACACACACACACACACACACACACACACACACACACACACACACATGAAATGTGACATTCTAAAAACCTGCCATAATGAAAACATTTTTGTAAAAAAAGAATGCTCTTATTTAAATATCTACAGTCCAATGCATAGAATATGTATAGAGTATGAAATACATGTGTGGAGTTATGGAATACTATGTACTCTACTGTGAATTTCCTTGTCCAATCTTATTTCTTCTATATCAAATGTCTCACAAAATGATCATATTTGAAATCATATTTCAAACATTCACTCTTGATTAAAATCCATCAACAAATCTCTTGACAGGCCATAGGATTAACAAGAAGACCAATTATTTTCCAATTAGGACAATTTTAATGTCCATTTTTATTTTTTTTTATCATATATTCACTATTATCAATATTAACATTTTTAGGATCCAAAATCTAATTTATACCTTGAAATAAACCGTAACTATCATAAAAACAAACAAACAATAAAAACATTTATGAAATTAAATAATATATTTAGGGGTTTTCCACTATTATCAGGTCAAACTTTAATCCAATAAGAAAATTTGTTCTAGTTAAATCCTTTGTACAAAAAATTATTTTCTTCTCAAATCATACTGGGATAACATGTATAATCAGGTTTTTTACAAATAATTTTTGTTAAATTATTGATTTTGTGAATCTTGGACGTATTTGGAAGAATTAATTAATTTTATATCTATCACATTTATTTTTATTAATATTATTGTTATTTTATTACCCCTTGCTAGTAAATGGGAAAATATATATTTTTGTTTTTTATTAATTCATTTGAGTTTTGCAGATTAGTGATGCCATTACGCAATAGTCATAGGTGTGCCCTGTCTTTCCATTTCGACCTGATGGGCTTGAATTTTAGAGAAACAGGTTTTTCTTCAAAGGGCTGTGCACAAAAGAGTGAAAATGAGACATACTGAGTGAAATTCTGGGTCAATATTGGTAGCTGGAGAGTTTTAATGCTGTAATGTGATGTTGATTTAGAAATATACAGAGTTTTAATAACAAGCTGTGTAGTGTTTTGTTTATTACCGCTTGCATGCCATTTTAAAGCGCAGGCTTGTTCTTTTCATGTGGTTGTGAAAAATTTTAGTATTGATTAATTACTGTTAATGGAATATGAACATATTTTATATTTAATGAATTGTATGATTGTAGCCACATTTGTGTTCTAAAAACATGGTAAAGTAACAGTTCTATTGACAATGCGAACAGTAATTCATTTTTCTTTCTCACACTCTCCAGCCAGAGGGAGAGACCAGTGAACTGAGGATGGGTGTTGTTTCCCCTGTCCTGTGCTTTAATAAATTGCCGTTATGTTAATAGGTTAATGACGTGACAGGTATTTTCATTTAGGCTAGATCTATTAAATTATTCAAAATTACAATAAGAATGCAATTCACACAAAAAATTTTTTTTAGATCATTTAATCAAATACCTTTTTTTGTTCTTTTTGAAAAAACAAAAAACAAAGTAAAACCAACCTGGACACAATGTTTACATTTCTGTGAACTTAACACATGTGTTAAACGATTTAAAAAAATATGACAGTGGTCGCTTTCACACATACACCCATTTCACCCAAAAATTTAATAAAATAAAAAATGAACCACGCTGACGTAAGACAGTATGGAGACGATGCAGTTACTCTGGAGTCAAAAAATGTTAATTAAATTGGACAGACAGTGAAATTATTCCATTAAGCCAAAATATGTAAATATTTGATATTTTAGAGCCAGTTATAGAGGAAAACTCATAGTGTATGACCCTCCATTACTGGACGCTGGTTTTGGACACGTCTCGGCCCACTGACACTCCGACAGACCGGCCCAGACAACCAGAATCCAGGGCTTGGAATCTATTGTATGCCCCTTAATTTTTACGTCCCTGCTCGATCGGGAGCAGTCCGTGGTATGTCAGAGACCCAAATCCACGTCTCCACCTCCATAACTGGATGCAGGTTTTGGATACGTCTCAGCCCACCGACACTCCGACAGGCTGGCCCAGGCTTCCCGGCTGCACCTGTTGCGGTGGAGACATCAACCTGTAAGGACGATGGAGGGGTGGGGAAGGGGCTGGCACATTGTGCAGCCCGCGAAGGCAGGGCGCCGGTTTGGGTCATTTCCGGGAGTGGGTATAGGGCAAGAGGGAAAAGAGGTGTGGACAAGAGGAGTAGGAGAAGCAAGAGGGAGAGAGAGCTGAACTGCTGTTCGCCAGCTTCCGGATAGGCCGCCATGTGGGCTTCGGCCAGCTGAACGTCGTCATTCACCAATGTGGGGCGATGGCACTGGACCCTGGCACGCATAACAAAGCTGCTGGGCAAACGTGACTGGGCGGTCGACGTTGTGAGGGAGCTGAATCGCTGAAGGTGTTGTTCGGGACTATGGCCAACCCATTGCAGGACAGCGATCTTCAGCTTGACATAGTCCAGGTGGTCCTCAGCTGGTAGTTGCTACGCTGCAAGCTGGGCCTCCCGGAAAGCAGCGGCAGCAGATGGAGGGCCCATTTGGTTTGCGGCCAGCTGGAGGCGGTGGCTGAGTACTCAAAAGGCTCATAAACAACAATTTCTGGATCGTCCTGAGGACCCATCTTCGTGAGCAGAAGGTGCGGCTTCATTATTGAAATTAACATTATATAGTAAAAGCAAAGAATCATCATCAGGCAGAGCAGAGAAATATTTTTGGTGTTTCACCTGGCACACCATGGAACCATGGTCCTTGCTCTTCTACTTGTATGCTTTCGACCGTTGGGAAGAGAAGGTTTCCTCGGGAGCTTCAATGCTGTGTGACTTGATAGGAGAATGGTTGCTATGACACAACTGGGCTATAAATGTGGCCTCTCTACTCCATGAAGTAACTCTACATCTTTAAAAGAGGAAAGGTAAGAACAGGAAATAATTTGCAATGATTTGACAGGACCTGGAAATGGAAAAGTAAAATGTAGAACAACTAGAGTCAATCTGTCACTTTTACAATCCATCAGTTTAAACATGTAATTTACTGTTAGAGACTGTTAAATTTAACCGGAGAATGTTTGTTAAAGGCTGCAATTAACTTTGTGCAATTCATTGTTTCAAACAAGGAGCCTCCTTTGAATTCTGCAAATGGACACCCAAATCAACATCAGTCAGAATGGAATCCTGGAAAAGCCCTTTCTTTGTTTTGAGTTTAGTAACACCTCTTGTCAGAAGCTTGTCTATCCTTTGGAAACTCGAATATTACTCTACATTCTTTTCATTGTCTCTTCAATTGTCACAATTATAGGAAACCTGTTGGTGATTATAACTGTCATTCATTTCAAGCAGCTGCACACACCAACCAACTACCTCATCCTGTCTCTGGCTGTGGCCGACCTGCTTGTAGGAGGAGTTGTGATGCCTCCCAGCATGCTGCGCTCGGTTGAGACTTGCTGGTATCTGGGAGATTTGTTCTGTAAAATACACAGCAGTCTGGATGTGACAATAAGCACCGCTTCAATTCTAAATCTCTGTATCATTGCTTTAGAGAGATATTATGCCATATGTCATCCTTTACAATATCATAGTAAAATGACATCAACTGCAACTTTTGTCATGATTATTATTTGTTGGACTGTTTCAGCTACTTTGGGGTTTAGCATGATATTCCTGGAGCTTAATATTCTAGGTGTTGAAGATTTTTACTATGAAAATATTGATTGTGATGGTAGATGCATTTTGTTTCAAAGTAAAGAGGCAGCTACACTAATGTCACTGATTTGTTTCTATATTCCTGCTTTTGTTATGCTCTGTGTTTACCTGAAAATATTACATGTGGCTCAAAGACAGGTGAAGGCCATCCAGAGCACTAACAGTCATTTAAAAAAAGAGGGAAAAGCTACTAAGACATTAGCTATCATCATGGGGGTGTTTATGTTTCTCTGGATTCCTTTTTTTCTTTGTAATCTTATTGATCCGTTCATTGGCTACTCTGTATCACCAGTGTTGTTTGATTTGTTTTATTGGGTTGGATATTATAATTCTACTTGTAATCCCATAGTGTATGCCTTCTTTAACAGCTGGTTCAGAGATGCATTCAGAGTCATTCTATCAGGGGGAATATTTCAGACTAATTCTTCAAAAACAATACTGCGGTTATAATAGCAAAGATCATGTGCATTATTTTATGCCATATTTGATGAAATTAACATTTATTTTGTGTGTAAGGTGCGCTCACAAATTTTCAAGGAAAACTTGCAAATGAGGTTAATTAAATTCCAATAAAGAATGGATTTTATTTACAATATCCACAGTCCAATGCATCAGAATCTGTTGTTTTCCACATATAGAATGTTGGAGTGAATGATAGCTGGGTAAAATTGTATAATGGTGAATGGGGAACCACATCAAATATACATTTTGCTTACCCTTTTGCTCCAACAGCAAAAGAAAAAAAAAATCCACTTTTACGCTTTCACAGCTTTACAAAAGGAGAAAAATGAAAGATGCCAAATTACTTTTACTCCCTCAGCAGCTGTATTAGAAACCTCATGGGAGTTGTGGCAAATTCTTTTTGAAAACTTATTTCAGGGTAATATAATACAAAATATAATGTTATAGATTTAAACAAAATAATATATTTTCTACATATATTTACATTGCTAAATAAGGTGGAAATGCATTTTCACAGTCTGTGAAAAGGGTTTATTGGTCTTCAATAAAAGACCATTCCAAAAAATCTTTTTTAAGTGGGGTGCCTGAAACTGTGCTAACTCTCTCAGCCTCAGTTGGGATATATTGATACCCTGTACCCACTGTCAAGGTTCAGTTGAATAGAGGGCAAAGACTTGTAGAAAGTGAGATGCCTTTATTTTAATAAAAACCAACCAACCAACAAACAAAAGCAACCCTGAAGGGGAAAAGTCCAGAGCAGAACACTACAGGACAGACTGGGTTTGATGCGCCAGGCTGGAACCAACACACAGGAGAACTTAACAGGGTGATAAACCACAACGAATTGGCACAAGACAAAAAACAAAATGTTAGGAGTTAAATAGGAAAGAAAATGAGGGGGGAAATCAGTGAAGCAGGTGAAACAAATTAACTAATAATGAGGTAACAATGGGAAGGCTTCAAGTCATGCAATTTGTATTTGTATTGTTCTTTTCACAACACACATCCTTTCAAAGCAGCTTTACAGGAAATCATGCATTAACAAAAAAATTAAAATAAATGAAACTAATATCTATAAAGTCTTAGTGTGATCATTGTGCAGTTTGATTAACTATGATTGTAAATTATGTATAAAAATGTAATAATATTATATTAATTGCAGTTAGAACCCCTGTAAGATAGCTGAAGGCTGACCGTGGCAAGGAACACAAAACTCCATAAGATGTTGGTTAATGAAGAAAAAATTACCTTGGGAGAAACCAGGCACTGTGGGGGCCAGTTCCCTCTGGCTAAACAACATAAATATAATGGCAATATTAGTTATTTGTTTGCAGTGCAAGTTCATGCGTTATGGTCCAGTGTTTAAATAAAAAAATTTTTTTATGAACTTTTAATGACTAAACTAGATTAATGACTAATATCTTTGAAGTCCATCCTGGATTAACTGCAGAAGTTCACATAGTTGCACTGACCTTTGTTAGTTTGCTAATGAAGACTTTTGTTGGCAATTAAATGATCTAGTCTATGTATTCCATTACATGAGTGTAGTCCATCAATAGACAAAGGTGATGCAGGCAGAGATCAATGAGGTGCATCGCAGTTCAACCGTCAGGTCATTCCGGTGAGGTTTGGTAGGGTCCATCCTAAGTCCAAGGTTCAGGCAGTGGCATATGAAGTATCCGATGTCTTACAGTTGGAGTTGGCATCAGTTCATCCTCTGAAGTCAAAAGACTGAAGTGATGTCTGGCTAGCACTGGCTGTAGTTTTTCGTCATCACTGACACCACGCAGGAATGGAGCTGGATCTGAATCCCAAGGTTGAGACATGGAAACAAATTGAATAATATTAGCATAGATGCCATTCAATTTTATACAGAGTTATAGACCATGATAGATGTATCTGGTTCTGGCAGACCAAACTAAAGCAGCCTAATTGTGAGTTGATGGATAAATCAGGGACACGCCTCTTCAACATTGCGTGGAAATCTGGGACAGTACCTAAGGAGTGGCAGAACGGGGTGGTGGTTCCCCTCTTCAAAAAGGGGGATCAGAGAGTGTGTGCCAACTACAGGGGTATCACACTTCTCAGCCTCCCTGGTAAAGTTTACTCCAAGGTGCTGGAGAGGAGGGTTCGGCCGATTGTCGAACCTCAGATTGAAGAAGGAACAATGCGGTTTTAGTCCTGGTCGGTGGAGCAGCCGGACCAGATCTTTACTCTCGCAAGGATCCTGGAGGGGGCCTGGGAGTATGCCCATCCGGTCTACATGTGTTTTGTGGATCTGGAGAAGCGTATGACCGGGTCCCCGGGAGAGACTGTGGGAGGTGCTCTTGAGAGTGCAGGGTGGGGGGTCCCTTCTTAGGGCGATCCAATCCCTGTGCGTCCAAAGCGAGGGCTGTGTCGGGTCCTCGGCACAAAGTCGAGTTCATTCCATGTGGGGTTGGTCTCCGCCAAGGCTAAGCTTTGTCACCAATCCTGTTTGTGATATTCATGGACAGGATATCGAGCGTAGTCGAGGTGGGGAAGGTGTGCTTGGTTCGGTGGGCTGGGGATCTCATGGCTGCTTTTTGCAGATGATGTTGTCTTCATGTCATCATCGGTCCGTGACCTTCAGCTCTCACTGGATAAGCTGGCAGTCGAGTGTGAAGCAGCTGGGATGAGGATTAGCACCTCTAAATCTGAGGCCATGGTTCTCAGCAGGAAACCGATGGAGTGCGTACTCAGGTAGGGAATGAGGTTTTGCCCCAAGTGAAGGAGTTCAAGTACCTCGGGGTCTTGTTCACGAGTGAGGGGACAATGGAGCGGGAGGTTGGCGGGAGAATCGGGGCAGCAGGGGCGGTATTGCACTCGCTCTATCGCACCGTTGTCCGCGAAAGAGAGCTGAGCCGAAGGCAAAGCTCTCGATCTACCGGTCAATTTTCGTTCCTACCCTCACCTATGGTCATGAAGGTTGGGTCATGACCCGAGAAGAACTAGGTCGTGAGTACAAGCGGCGAAATGGGCTTCCTCAGAAGGGTGGCGGGCTTCTCCCTTAGAGATAGGGTGAGGAGCTCAGTCATCCGTGAGGAGCTCGGAGTAGAGCAGCTGCTCCTTTGCGTTGAAAGGAGTCAGTTGAGGTGGTTTGGGCATCTGGTAAGGATGCCCCTGGCCGCCTCCCTAGGGAGGTGTTTCAGGCACGTCCAGCTGGGAGGAGGCCTCGGGGAAGACCCAGGACTAGGTGGAGAGATTACATCTCCACACTGGCCTGGGAGCATCTCGGGGTCGCCCAGTCAGAGCTGGTTAATGTGGCTCGGGATAGGGAAGTTTGGGGCCCCCTGCTGGAGCAGCTGCCCCCGCGACCCGACTTCGGATAAGCGGTTGAAGATGGATGGATGGATGGATGGATAAATTAGGTGTATGCCTGGAAAAGTATATGAGTCTTTACTCTAGACTTAAACTGAGTGAGTGTGTCTGCATCCCGAACAGTGTTAAGGAGACTATTCCATAGTTTAAGAGCCAAAAATGAAAAAGACTGACCTTTTTTGGATTATGATATTCTTGGAATAATTATTAATAAGCCAAAATAAGTCAGAAGGTCGCTTAAGTACCATGGAGCTAGACCATTCAAAGCGTTGTATGTAGTTAACAGAATGAATGTAACAACGATATAATTGGCCTGTGATCATATTTCTTGGTTGTAGTCACCACTCTGGCATCTACATTTTGAAGTTTATTTATTGAACTTGCTGGACATCCTCCCAGTAATGCATTACAATAATCGTTTTCGGCATCAGGAACAGAGAGCATGTGTCGTAACTTAGCGGTGTTTTTGGGGTGGAAGAAAGCTGTTCTACAAACTTGGACAGATTGGTATCACATATGACACCACATAAGTTCTTTACTTTAGAAGATGACGCAACAGTACATCCATCGAGAGTCAAATTATATTTTAGCTGCTTATTTTTAGAGGTTTTTGGTCCAATAATTAGTACATTATTTATATTAATACATATAAGTACATTTCTGGCTATCCAATCTTTGATTTCATTGATACACTCATTAATTAATTTGGAGAATTGTGAATTTTCTTTGGGTTTAGAAAATTGGGTATTGTCAACATAACAGTGGAAACTTATTACATGATTCCTGATAATATCTCCCAGAGGAAGCATATATAAAGTGAAAAGCAGAGGCCCTAAAACTGATCCCTGTGGCACTCCATACTTTACTTTTGTTTGATTTGACAATTCCTCGTTTACACATGCAATGTGGTAGCGGTTTGATAAATAGGATGCCAGCGTTTTTAAAAAATGTTGCCAGCCACCGCCAGGGTTTTTGACGATTTTCGCTAAACTTTAATGGCCCACAGAATATTTTCTTCCATGAATATATGAAGCTGCTATATATCACAATAAAGATCTGAGCCTCTGCTTTTAGGCAAAAAAAAAAACGATTTTATTTTATCTTCATTTGTTCTTTTTTTATTGCGACTTGAACAGAGGTCGGTTTTGTCAAAAAACAACATTTCAGACAAAAAGCTGATAAAAAGGCATGTTTATGTCTGATATTTTGAGCTTCTCATACTCCACTTCTTCATGTTTGAGACGATCACAGTCTGTTTCTTTGATCAAAGAGTTGCGTACTCTTTCAAAACATGCGGAGGGGTCTTCCTTACCGTATAACACCTAAAACACGGAAACCCGGAAAATTCCGTGTTTGGCGGGGAAGCGTTTTTTCATAAAACACGGAAAATTCCGTGTTTGGCGGGGAAAGAGTTAAACCATGCTATTGCAAGTCCACTAATTGCAACATAATTCTCCATCCATTCAAGAGAATGTTGTGATCTATCGTGTTAAAGGCATCAATAAGATCTAAAAACACTAGAGGAGAAATACAGCCATAATCAGATGATACGAGCAAGTCATTTGTAACTCTGAGTGCAGTCTAGTATATGAGTATGGCAATGCGTTGGTCCTGTCACATTCATGACTCCAAGAGAGTTGAGAATATTGATAAATGCTTATCCCAATGTGTAATTTTCATTATCTATGTGAATGTTGAAGTCTATCAACATTAACTACTAGATCTGACCGAAAAGTTTCTAATTCACCAAGGAAACCCGGGTGATCTATATACTGTAGTAAGGGAAAAAGATGACAGAGATATTTTATTTATATCTGACAGTGTCACATTAAGCATTATTAGTTCAAAGGACTTCAGTATAAATTGTAGCAACACCTCAACCCTTCAGACGAGTCTACTGGGCGAGTAGATTCATTATACTAATAACTAGTGCTTTGGTAGAAAGAGATCTAATGTTTAGTAGCCCTACTTTTATATGATGTTTATCTTTTTTTCCAAGTTTGACCTTAATAAAATGTTTCTAAATTATTTAGTAAGGTGTCTGTTTTTGGTAGTTTGGAGAATAGACACAGTCTCTATATGTTATCTACAGTAGGTGATACAGTCTCTATGTGTTGTAGTTTAGGTAACCTGCGTGACATCTCAAGGCAGATAGCAGAAGCTCGAATTAACCACTAGTCTGCTTCCTGACCTGAGCCCCAGTTAGTCAAATACTATCACTATTAAGACTGTGTGCCAAATTACTAGATGGTAGTGGTAAAATGGCAAAGGATAAAATGATGAATGTGAATAAGCATGAATAAGCAATGCTAAGCAGGCTAGCAAGCTACAAACACAGACTTGTGCAGCTTGCTTGTGCAGCGTGCTGGAAGCAACCGGAACAGGAAGTCTTCAATGGTTCTTTGCAGCAACTGTTGTTGGATCAGGACAAGGAGAGCACATGGCAAACAACTTAAGGACCATGTGCTCAAAACAAACACAACAGGTTGGACAAAAAGAGAACATGGCAATTAAGCCATCATTGTCCATTTGCTCAAAAAAAAGACAAGACATGGAGCATGAGTGTCTGGATTCTGACTCAGAAACAAGACCAAACCAGACTGAAGAGTCAGGAACCAGACACCATGCTATGAACATGAGACACAGACTAGACAGAAGAGCACACGGCCAGGAAAATAACCACAGCCATGTGCTCACACAGAGACATAGAACACACGTGTCAGGATCTTGTTACCACAATAAATCTGACTGACAAAGGTGACTGGATCCTGACACCAAATGTGCTATCTCTGCAGCACTCTTTCATGTTTGTCATGTGTACTTAATGCGTGGTTTGCATTATCATGCATGTCAAGTTTTGCTATTTCCTCCACAATACTCAATTACTGTACATTCAGTGGTGTCCTCTGAGGTCCAGGAAGGGAGTGGGCTGGAAAGCCCAGTCACCACTTAAATGAACAGTACCACTTGGACCCAAAAGCAATTCAACTGAATGAAAGAAGGTATGCATATTTTAGAACCTTAGAAAACTTACAATATAACTTGATAATATACATGTTTGCTGCCTTTGGTTACCTGGTTGTAGTAAGATTTTGATGAATCAATCACAGACACAAAAGCACATAAAAGTGCATATTTGATACTAGTAGTTTGCTTAATTTGTAACGCCACAACAGGATTATCAAACCATGCAATGCAAAAAAAAATTGTGTATATGTGTGTGTGTGTGTGTGTGACACTAACATCTGGCATTTACAGTTCCAATTAACACACATACACTATGGCACATCAGGAGTCCAGAAATGGCTTTCCGTTGTGACCGAGGAACACAATTATACAAGTTGATCTCTAAGTTGTTTGGCTACATATTTGAAATTAATTAATAATTAACATAATTATTAAGTTGCATTTTGTGTTTGCACTGGATATATTGGATTTTATGGATTTCTATAGGGCTAGTTATAATATTTTTACTGTAGAATATTCTAGAATATATTCTGACTGTAATATACTGAAAGTGTTTTATTAATCGGTCTGTCAAGAGAGACAATAAAGAATTAAGAGTGAATATCTGGAAAAAATTGTTGATAGAAACATATGTATTTGCCAGACACTAAAAAGAACAGTATTGGAAGTGCTTAGAATAAGTTTCAGGAAATTAAGGATGAAAGGGCTTTTGATGTAATCACAAGTGAATGGTTTCTCATTTTATGATAAATTCCCGCACTTCACACATATGGTGAATATTACAGATTCAATATGAGAAAATAAATGTCCATTTGTATATTTTGAAATGTTTGAGTGTATCTGTGGGGAAAAGATCTTCGAGTTCTGACCATGCAGAACATGCTGAAAGTCAAGACATACAGCACTTATTAACGCAGGTACTTATTACACACACATGATTCTTAAAATACAACCTTGATTTCCACTTGTGTAAGAATGGTCTGCTAAGAAAGCATATACAAAATAAATGTTTATTTTGTCAATAAATACTGCTAAATCTATCGATGGTCACCAAAGTCAGTCAGAAAATATGGCATCAATAAATGCATTTGCATTAGTGTCACTAGAGAAGTATTGTTTTTGAAGAATTAGTCTGAAATATTTTACCAGATAGAATTACTTTGAAGGCTTGTCTGAACCAGCTATGAAAGAAGGCATACACTATGGGATTACAAGTGGAATTATAATATCCAACCCAATAAAACAAATCAAACAACACTGGTGATACAGAGTAGCCAATGAACGGATCAATAATATTACAAAGAAAAAAAGGAATCCAGAAAGACAGAAACACCCCCATTATGATCGTTAAAGTCTTGGTGGCTTTTCCCCCTTTCTTAAATTGATTGTTAGTGCTCTGGATGGCCTTCACCTGTCTCTGAGCTGTATGTAATATTTTCAGGTACACACAGAGCATGACAAAAGCAGGAATATAAAAACAGATCAGTGACATTATGATAATTGCCTCTTTACTCTGAACAAATGTGCACCTTCCGTCACATTTAATATTGTCATAGTAAAAATGTTCAACGCCTAGAATATTAAGCTCCAGGAATATCACGTAAACCCCAAAGTAGCTGAAACAATCCAGCAAATAATAATCATGACAAGAGTTGAAGTTGATGTCATTTTAGTATGATATTGTAAAGTATGACATATGGCATAATATCTCTCTAAAGCAATGATACAGAGATTCAGAATTGAAGCAGTGCACAATGTCACATCCAGACTGCTGTGTATTTTACAGAACAAATCTCCCAGATACCAGCAAGTCTTAACCGAGCGCAGCATGCTGGGAGGCATCACAACTCCTCCTACAAGCAAGTCGGCCACAGCCAGAGACAGGATGAGGTAGTTGGTTGGTGTGTGCAGCTGCTTGAAATGAATAACAGTTATGATCACTAACAAGTTTCCTATAATGGTGACAATTGAAGAGACACTCAGAAGAATGTAGAGTAATATTCGAGTTTCCAAAAGATAGACAAACTTCTGACAAGAGGTGTTACTAAACTCAAAACAAAGAAAGGGCTTTTCCAAGATTCCATTCTGACTGATGTTGATTTGGGTTTCCATTAACAGGATTCAATGGAGACTCCCTGCAACAAAGGATTTTACCAAGTTAATTTCAGCCTTTGACAAACATTATCCAGTTACATTTAAGAGTATCTACAAGTGAATTATATATTAAAGGGTTGGTGGATTTAACAGTAAATGCAACATACAGTAAGTACAAGTTCTAATATTTCCAAGTGCACTCTATTCATTGCATAAATTATTGTGGAACATAAATAACAAAATGCACAACAGTTATGAACTACTATTTTTAATATTCATTCCAATTGTGATTTAGTACAGTAAAATCATAAAGCATTTAATAAAAATACGACTTTAGTTCTTTGCACTTTGTTTCTATGGTGGCTCAGTGGTTGAGGCTCAGGGTTACTGACCAGAAGGTCAGGGGTTCAAGCCCCAGCACCACCAAGATGCCACTGTTGGGCCCTTGAGCAAGGCCCTTAACTCCAGGTTGCTCTGGGGGATTGTCCCTGTAATAAGTGCATTGTAAGTTGCTTTGGATAAAAGCGTCTGCCAAATGCATAAATGTAAATGTATAAAAACAAACAAATTCTGTTGATTTACAGAAAAAAAAGTCATAAATTTGATATTAACTTTCTGAAATTGTAAAAATCAGGTTTTTACTTTATAAGGTATTGTTAATCACCGTAAACATTTCAGAGGTGCACATGATGACAGAAGTTCACCAATAGTGGCTCTTCCAGGAAAGAGACCTAAAAACATGTAGAGACAGTGCACAGTTGTATTCACACAAACACTAAACACCATCAGGGTGAAATTTAAATAATACAGTAAACATTAACTAAACTACATCAAATAAAACACAGAACACCCCAGTGTACGTAACTGATATTAAAAATAAGAAGAAACATAACTATTCCCATAAAATATAATAAAATAGGATGGGTCATGCAGTGAATTGTGGGAATGCCGGTGATTATTTTTACTGTAATTTTAACAATAATTTGCTGTAAAAAATACATGTACTCTCCTGTTAAGCAAAGTACATTTTTACCATTAATTACACAGTAAAATCATGTTATTGTAAAAACTACTGTATTGTCCTTTAAAATATATAAGACATTTTACTGTATATTTTACAGTTAATACTCGTTATTCAATTAAAGTTTTTTTCTGTACAGACATTTTTTACAGTGCATATATAACACTAATGATATTAAAAATAAAGTCGAAAACATTCTCCCAAACAGAGATAAAATGAAACTTTAAAGGCTCAGGTATACTTTGCGCAAGGTTGAGGACTCGAGCGCATATTGACCCGTTTGTTCGCGTTTTTTCCTCATGAAAAAATCTGATGAGATTCTGTGATTTCCCTGTTTTCTGATATACTGTGTCATTTTTTTGTTCCCTGTCTGTCGCTCACTTCGGTGTTGTGTCGAAGATGCGACACTAGGGGTCTCTCCTGAGAGCCTCGCGCATCTCTGAACTTGAGATAAGGCCAATGAGAAATTGGCAGACAGAATTTGCATGTCCCACCCCCGCAAATACGGTTATAAAGGGAGGGAAATATGCGTCTGTCCATTCCGATTTTTCCTTGTGTAATCAGCGAGCTGTATTCACTGACTGTTCCATTCATCTCTACAGAGCATATGCTGTCGGATCTTCGCCGCATATCAGTGGCTTTCTCCTTCTCTGCACAAGAGTGCAGCTTTGTCCCTGGGTGCTTCGACAGTGCTTCTAAAAGAGAATATTTCCCTAAAAGCTGCAATACACAGCTCTTTCAGGACATGTCTTTATAAAGATGCCCTTCCTCCAATGTGTAGTTCCTGGATGCGGTCGAGTTCTCTCCGCTCCTGACGGTCACAGGCACTGCCTTGTGTGTCTGGGCAGCGATCACACTGAGGCAGCATTTGTGGATGGTTCATGTTCTCAATGCGAGAAACTTACCATGGCAACGTTGTGGTCATGGATTTCCTTTTTAAAGAGGAACGCCACTCCATCCGCCCCCCCCCCCGCGCTGTTCCTTCTTCCCGCAGGATTGAGGATGACCTAGCTGGCGATGGAGGCGATTTAGGGATAGATCCCCACGAACCATCCGCGAGTTTCTGAGACGGTCGACCCAGGGAACGAGACATTTGCTCCGGAGCTGGAAGACAGACCACTCCGTCCCCCGGTGGAGGGCCGGGAGGAGAATCCTCAGTTCAGTTTATTTCCTTTGCCCACATTCTCAATAAAAGAGCAATGTCCTCTTTCTCTGGGTCACCTGGCCCACAAATGCCATTCTCACTGAAACCCGGTGCCACACTTCAACAGTCCCAGCACCCCGGATGTGGACCTCCCGCCTCCAGACCCACGACTGCTTCCCCCTGGCTGGCCGGTTCTGACGTGTCCAGAGGACACCTACACAGGACCCCCTCCTCAGCCTACACGAGACATCCTCCTCACGCACCCCTGCCGGGTGTGCGTCCTCCCGATGCTCTGCCCTGCTGCGAAGTCTCGCCAGGTCCGTCAAAAACGATTGTCCCCTTAGTGCCCTTCGCACAGAGCTTGGACGCATGGATTTTCACTTCCCAACCCGTCGCGCTGGTTGGCCAGGACCGCTCCCTTTCTCCAGCGTCCGCTTTACCTCAGTGCACGGCGAAGACGCCAACACCCTGCATGCGGAGATCATGACCCTTTTACTCAAGATGTGAAACCTTTGATATTAGGGCAGAAAGATATTTAGATTTTTCAGAGAATGTATTTTTAACATGTGTATTTTGTCTTACTGTACTGGTAGAGTTTTTATAGTCAAAACAAGTGAAAAAATCCACCAGTGCTGAAGAATTAATCCAAAGTATTTAGAATTCAGTAACTGACCTTGAGTAATCTAACAGAATACGTTACAAATGACATTTTACAGCATGTATTCTGTAATCTGTAGTGGAATACATTTAAAAAATAACCCTTGTAACCCTGTATATTGTGAATATACAATATATGGCTGAAGTCCTACTGTGCTGATGAAATTTGCATCACACACTGTACATCTTGTGTAAAACTAATGTATGCTTTGACTTTTACATTTCTGCCACTGTTTCCACAGTAAAAAATTATACATTTTTGTAAGGGTGATGATGCGAATTTAAAAGGCCTTGTAGTTGATGCATGGGACAGTTGTCTTCTGTTTACCTTGTCAGTGCTCTTCATAATGTTTGTGCTGTCTAGCAATTTGTGAGGTTTGACTTCCTCCATTGCGCTTTTGTTGTGAGTGTGAAGCAGGAGAAGGCAGACAGGGGTGTGGATCCAAATGCGGCTTTATTTGTGGCTACACAAAAGAATATAAACACAGGAACAAACAAAAGGGTCCAAGATGGGAAAAGAAACTAAAACACTAGACAGCATACAAACAGGGTGCAAGGAGCGAACATCCACGCAGGGCAGGGTAACCTCGAAACAGACAAACAGCAGGGTATCCTAGAACGAGCAGGGAACATGAACAGAGAGAGAGGCCACTGACTTAGCGCTAACACAAACGTAAGGCATGGACATGAAAACGGCAATGAACGACAAAGGGAGGGGGAAACAGCGGGGTTTAAATAAACAGACACGGTAATGACAAAATGACAGACAGGTGCGAACAATAACACAGTGATCAGGGCCGGGAGTGACGGGAAGTGTAGTTATACAGTGAGATTGATCGACTTCTTTTATTATTGTTTTGGGAGCATCATCAATTCACATATTTTGAAGTATTTATTGTAATGGGCCTTCTGTCTCTCTCACACATACACACACACACACACACACACACACACACACACACACACACACACACACACACACACACACACACACATAGTGTTTCCATGTTTTATGGGGACTTTCCATAGACATAATGGTTTTTATACTGTACAAACATTATATTATATCCCCTAAAACTAACCCTACCCCTAAACCTAACCCTCACAGAAAACTTTCTGCATTTTTACATTTTCAAAAAACATAATTTAGTATGATTTATAAGCTGTTTTCCTCATGGGGACCGACAAAATGTCCCCACAAGGTCAAAAATTTCGGGTTTTACTATCCTTATGGGGACATTTGGTCCCCACAAAGTGATAAATACACACACACACACACACACACACACACACACACACACACACACATGAAATGTGACATTCTAAAAACCTGCCAAAATGAAAACATTTTTGTAAAAAAAGAATGCTCTTATTTAAATATCTACAGTCCAATGCATAGAATATGTACAGAGTATGAAATACATGTGTGGAGTTATGGAATACTATGTACTCTACTGTGAATTTCCTTGTCCAATCTTATTTCTTCTATATCAAATGTCTCACAAAATGATCATATTTGAAATCATATTTCAAACATTCACTCTTGATTAAAATCCATCAACAAATCTCTTGACAGGCCATAGGATTAACAAGAAGACCAATTATTTTCCAATTAGGACAATTTTAATGTCCATTTTTTTTAAATGTTTTTTAATCATATATTCACTATTATCAATATTAACATTTTTAGGACCCAAAATCTAATTTATACCTTGAAATAAACCGTAACTATCATAAAAACAAACAAACAATAAAAACGTTTATGAAATTAAATAATATATTTAGGGGTTTTCCACTATTATCAGGTCAAACTTTAATCCAATAAGAAAATTTGTTATAGTTAAATCCTTTGTACAAAAAATTATTTTCTTCTCAAATCATATTGGGATAACATGTATAATCAGGTTTTTTACAAATAATTTTTGTTAAATTATTGATTTTGTGAATCTTGGAAGTATTTGGAAGAATTAATTAATTTTATATCTATCACATTTATTTTTATTAATATTATTGTTATTTTATTACCCCTTGCCAGTAAATGGGAAAATATATATTTTTGTTTTTTATTAATTCATTTGAGTTTTGCAGATTAGTGATGCCATTACGCAATAGTCATAGGTGTGCCCTGTCTTTCCATTTCGACCTGATGGGCTTGAATTTTAGAGAAACAGGTTTTTCTTCAAAGGGCTGTGCACAAAAGAGTGAAAATGAGACATACTGAGTGAAATTCTGGGTCAATATTGGTAGCTGGAGAGTTTTAATGCTGTAATGTGATGTTGATTTAGAAATATACAGAGTTTTAATAACAAGCTGTGTAGTGTTTTGTTTATTACCGCTTGCATGCCATTTTAAAGCGCAGGCTTGTTCTTTTCATGTGGTTGTGAAAAATTTTAGTAATGATTAATTACTGTTAATGGAATATGAACATATTTTATATTTAATGAATTGTATGATTGTAGCCACATTTGTGTTCTAAAAACATGGTAAAGTAACAGTTCTATTGACAATGCGAACAGTAATTAATTTTTCTTTCTCACACTCTCCAGCCAGAGGGAGAGACCAGTGAACTGAGGATGGGTGTTGTTTCCCCTGTCCTGTGCTTTAATAAATTGCCGTTATGTTAATAGGTTAATGACGTGACAGGTATTTTCATTTAGGCTAGATCTATTAAATTATTCAAAATTACAATAAGAATGCAATTCACACAAAAAATTTTTTTTAGATCATTTAATCAAATACCTTTTTTTTGTTCTTTTTTGAAAAAACAAAAAAACAAAGTAAAACCAACCTGGACACAATGTTTACATTTCTGTGAACTTAACACATGTGTTAAACGATTTAAAAAAAATATGACAGTGGTCGCTTTCACACATACACCCATTTCACCCAAAAAATTTTATAAAATAAAAAATGAACCACGCTGACGTAAGACAGTATGGAGACGATGCAGTTACTCTGGAGTCAAAAAATGTTAATTAAATTGGACAGACAGTGAAATTATTCCATTAAGCCAAAATATGTAAATATTTGATATTTTAGAGCCAGTTATAGAGGAAAACTCATAGTGTATGACCCTCCATTACTGGACGCCGGTTTTGGACACGTCTCGGCCCACTGACACTCCGACAGACCGGCCCAGACAACCAGAATCCAGGGCTTGGAATCTATTGTATGCCCCTTAATTTTTACGTCCCTGCTCGATCGGGAGCAGTCCGTGGTATGTCAGAGACCCAAATCCACGTCTCCACCTCCATAACTGGATGCAGGTTTTGGATACGTCTCAGCCCACCGACACTCCGACAGGCTGGCCCAGGCTTCCCGGCTGCACCTGTTGCGGTGGAGACATCAACCTGTAAGGACGATGGAGGGGGTGGGGAAGGGGCTGGCACATTGTGCAGCCCGCGAAGGCAGGGCGCCGGTTTGGGTCATTTCCGGGAGTGGGTATAGGGCAAGAGGGAAAAGAGGTGTGGACAAGAGGAGTAGGAGAAGCAAGAGGGAGAGAGAGCTGAACTGCTGTTCGCCAGCTTCCGGATAGGCCGCCATGTGGGCTTCGGCCAGCTGAACGTCGTCATTCACCAATGTGGGGCGATGGCACTGGACCCTGGCACGCATAACAAAGCTGCTGGGCAAACGTGACTGGGCGGTCGACGTTGTGAGGGAGCTGAATCGCTGAAGGTGTTGTTCGGGACTATGGCCAACCCATTGCAGGACAGCGATCTTCAGCTTGACATAGTCCAGGTGGTCCTCAGCTGGTAGTTGCTACGCTGCAAGCTGGGCCTCCCCGGAAAGCAGCGGCAGCAGATGGAGGGCCCATTTGGTTTGCGGCCAGCTGGAGGCGGTGGCTGAGTACTCAAAAAGGCTCATAAACAACAATTTCTGGATCGTCCTGAGGACCCATCTTCGTGAGCAGAAGGTGCGGCTTCATTATTGAAATTAACATTATATAGTAAAAGCAAAGAATCATCATCAGGCAGAGCAGAGAAATATTTTTGGTGTTTCACCTGGCACACCATGGAACCATGGTCCTTGCTCTTCTACTTGTATGCTTTCGACCGTTGGGAAGAGAAGGTTTCCTCGGGAGCTTCAATGCTGTGTGACTTGATAGGAGTATGGTTGCTATGACACAACTGGGCTATAAATGTGGCCTCTCTACTCCATGAAGTAACTCTACATCTTTAAAAGAGGAAAGGTAAGAACAGGAAATAATTTGCAATGATTTGACAGGACCTGGAAATGGAAAAGTAAAATGTAGAACAACTAGAGTCAATCTGTCACTTTTACAATCCATCAGTTTAAACATGTAATTTACTGTTAGAGACTGTTAAATTTAACCGGAGAATGTTTGTTAAAGGCTGCAATTAACTTTGTGCAATTCATTGTTTCAAACAAGGAGCCTCCTTTGAATTCTGCAAATGGACACCCAAATCAACATCAGTCAGAATGGAATCCTGGAAAAGCCCTTTCTTTGTTTTGAGTTTAGTAACACCTCTTGTCAGAAGCTTGTCTATCCTTTGGAAACTCGAATATTACTCTACATTCTTTTCATTGTCTCTTCAATTGTCACAATTATAGGAAACCTGTTGGTGATTATAACTGTCATTCATTTCAAGCAGCTGCACACACCAACCAACTACCTCATCCTGTCTCTGGCTGTGGCCGACTTGCTTGTAGGAGGAGTTGTGATGCCTCCCAGCATGGTGCGCTCGGTTGAGACTTGCTGGTATCTGGGAGATTTGTTCTGTAAAATACACAGCAGTCTGGATGTGACAATAAGCACCGCTTCAATTCTAAATCTCTGTATCATTGCTTTAGAGAGATATTATGCCATATGTCATCCTTTACAATATCATAGTAAAATGACATCAACTGCAACTCTTGTCATGATTATTATTTGCTGGATTGTTTCAGCTACTTTGGGGTTTAGCATGATATTCCTGGAGCTTAATATTCTAGGTGTTGAAGATTTTTACTATGAAAATATTGATTGTGATGGTAGATGCATTTTGTTTCAAAGTAAAGAGGGAGCTATAATAATGTCACTGATCTGTTTTTATATTCCTGCTTTTGTTATGCTCTGTGTTTACCTGAAAATATTACATGTGGCTCAAAGACAGGTGAAGGCCATCCAGAGCACTAACAGTCATTTAAAAAAAGAGGGAAAAGCTACTAAGACATTAGCTATCATCATGGGGGTGTTTATGTTTCTCTGGATTCCTTTTTTTCTTTGTAATATTATTGATCCGTTCATTGGCTACTCTGTATCACCAGTGTTGTTTGATTTGTTTTATTGGGTTGGATATTATAATTCTACTTGTAATCCCATAGTGTATGCCTTCTTTAACAGCTGGTTCAGAGATGCATTCAGAGTCATTCTATCAGGGGGAATATTTCAGACTAAATCTTCAAAAACAATACTGCGGTTATAATAGCAAAGATCATGTGCATTATTTTATGCCATATTTGATGAAATTAACATTTATTTTGTGTGTAAGGTGCGCAAACAAATTTTCAAGGAAAACTTGCAAATGAGGTTAATTAAATTCCAATAAAGAATGGATTTTATTTACAATATCCACAGTCCAATGCATCAGAATCTGTTGTTTTCCACATATAGAATGTTGGAGTGAATGATAGCTGGGTAAAATTGTATAATGGTGAATGGGGAACCACATCAAATATACATTTTGCTTACCCTTTTGCTCCAACAGCAAAAGAAAAAAAAAAAAATCCACTTTTGCGCTTTCACAGCTTTACAAAAGGAGAAAAATGAAAGATGCCAAATTACTTTTACTCCCTCAGCAGCTGTATTAGAAACCTCATGGGAGTTGTGGCAAATTCTTTTTGAAAACTTATTTCAGGGTAATATAATACAAAATATAATGTTATAGATTTAAACAAAATAATATATTTTCTACATATATTTACATTGCTAAATAAGGTGGAAATGCATTTTCACAGTCTGTGAAAAGGGTTTATTGGTCTTCAATAAAAGACCATTCGAAAAAGCTTTTTTAAGTGGGGTGCCTGAAACTGTGCTAACTCTCTCAGCCTCAGTTGGGATACATTGATACCCTGTACCCACTGTCAAGGTTCAGTTGAATAGAGGGCAAAGACTTGTAGAAAGTGAGATGCCTTTATTTTAATAAAAACCAACCAACCAACAAACAAAAGCAACCCTGAAGGGGAAAAGTCCAGAGCAGAACACTACAGGACAGACTGGGTTTGATGCGCCAGGCTGGAACCGACACACAGGAGAACTTAACAGGGTGATAAACCACAACGAATTGGCACAAGACAAAAAACAAAATGTTAAGAGTTAAATAGGAAAGAAAATGAGGGGGGAAATCAGTGAAGCAGGTGAAACAAATTAACTAATAATGAGGTAACAATGGGAAGGCTTCAAGTCATGCAATTTGTATTTGTATTGTTCTTTTCACAACACACATCCTTTCAAAGCAGCTTTACAGGAAATCATGCATTAACAAAAAAATTAAAATAAATGAAACTAATATCTATAAAGTCTTAGTGTGATCATTGTGCAGTTTGATTAACTATGATTGTAAATTATGTATAAAAATGTAATAATATTATATTCATTGCAGTTAGAACCCCTGTAAGAAAGCTGAAGGCGACCGTGGCAAGGAACACAAAACTCCATAAGATGTTGGTTAATGAAGAAAAAATTACCTTGGGAGAAACCAGGCACTGTGGGGGCCAGTTCCCCTCTGGCTAAACAACATAAATATAATGGCAATATTAGTTATTTGTTTGCAGTGCAAGTTCATGCGTTATGGTCCAGTGTTTAAATAAAAAAATTTTTTTATGAACTTCATGATTAATGACTAATATCTTTGAAGTCCATCCTGGATTAACTGCAGAAGTTCACATAGTTGCATTGACCTTTGTTAGTTTGCTAATGAAGACTTTTGTTGGCAATTAAATGATCTAGTCTATGTATTCCATTACATGAGTGTAGTCCATCAATAGACAAAGGTGATGCAGGCAGAGATCAATGAGGTGCATCGCAGTTCAACCGTCAGGTCATTCCGGTGAGGTTTGGTAGGGTCCATCCTAAGTCCAAGGTTCAGGCAGTGGCATATGAAGTATCCGATGTCTTACAGTTGGAGTTGGCATCAGTTCATCCTCTGAAGTCAAAAGACTGAAGTGATGTCTGGCTAGCACTGGCTGTAGTTTTTCGTCATCACTAACACCACGCAGGAATGGAGCTGGATCTGAATCCCAAGGTTGAGACATGGAAACAAATTGAATAATATTAGCATAGATGCCATTCAATTTTATACAGAGTTATAGACCATGATAGATGTATCTGGTTCTGGCAGACCAAACTAAAGCAGCCTAATTGTGAGTTGATGGATAAATTAGGTGTATGCCTGGAAAAGTATATGAGTCTTTACTCTAGACTTAAACTGAGTGAGTGTGTCTGCATCCCGAACAGTGTTAAGGAGACTATTCCATAGTTTAAGAGCCAAAAATGAAAAAGACTGACCTTTTTTGGATTATGATATTCTTGGAATAATTATTAATAAGCCAAAATAAGTCAGAAGGTCGCTTAAGTACCATGGAGCTAGACCATTCAAAGCTTTGTATGTAGTTAACAGAATGAATTAATTAATATGCAATTTAACAGGTACCCAATGAATGTAACAACGATATAATTGGCCTGTGATCATATTTCTTGGTTGTAGTCACCACTCTAGCAGCTACATTTTGAAGTTTATTTATTGAACTTGCTGGACATCCTCCCAGTAATGCATTACAATAATCGTTTTCGGCATCAGGAACAGAGAGCATGTGTCGTAACTTAGCGGTGTTTTTGGGGTGGAAGAAAGCTGTTCTACAAACTTGGACAGATTGGTATCACATATGACACCACATAAGTTCTTTACTTTAGAAGATGACGCAACAGTACATCCATCGAGAGTCAAATTATATTTTAGCTGCTTATTTTTAGAGGTTTTTGGTCCAATAATTAGTACATTATTTATATTAATACATATAAGTACATTTCTGGCTATCCAATCTTTGATTTCATTGATACACTCATTAATTAATTTGGAGAATTGTGAATTTTCTTTGGGTTTAGAACATTGGGTATCGTCAACATAACAGTGGAAACTTATTACATGATTCCTGATAATATCTCCCAGAGGAAGCATATATAAAGTGAAAAGCAGAGGCCCTAAAACTGATCCCTGTGGCACTCCATACTTTACTTTTGTTTGATTTGACAATTCCTCGTTTACACATGCAATGTGGTAGTGGTTTGATAAATAGGACTTAAACCATGCTATTGCAAGTCCACTAATTGCAACTTAATTCTCCATCCATTCAAGAGAATGTTGTGATCTATCGTGTTAAAGGCATCAATAAGATCTAAAAACACTAGAGGAGAAATACAGCCATAATCAGATGATACGAGCAAGTCATTTGTAACTCTGAGTGCAGTCTAGTATATGAGTATGGCAATGCGTTGGTCCTGTCACATTTACGACTCCAAGAGAGTTGAGAATATTGATAAATGCTTATCCCAATGTGTAATTTTCATTATCTATGTGAATGTTGAAGTCTATCAACATTAACTACTAGATTTGAACGAAAAGTTTGTAATTCACCAAGGAAACCCGGGTGATCTATATACTGTAGTAAGGGAAAAAGATGACAGAGATATTTTATTTATATCTGACAGTGTCACATTAAGCATTATTAGTTCAAAGGACTTCAGTATAAATTGTAGCAACACCTCGACCCTTCAGACGAGTCTACTGGGCGAGTAGATTCATTATACTAATAACTAGTGCTTTGGTAGAAAGAGATCTAATGTTTAGTAGCCCTACTTTTATATGATGTTTATCTTTTTTTCCAAGTTTGACCTTAATAAAAATGTTTCTAAATTATTTAGTAAGGTGTCTGTTTTTGGTAGTTTGGAGAATAGACACAGTCTCTATATGTTATCTACAGTAGGTGATACAGTCTCTATGCGTTGTAGTTTAGGTAACCTGCGTGACATCTCAAGGCAGATAGCAGAAGCTCGAATTAACCACTAGTCTGCTTCCTGTCCTGAGCCCCAGTTAGTCAAATACTATCACTATTAAGACTGTGTGCCAAATTACTAGATGGTAATGGTAAAATGGCAAAGGATAAAATGATGAATGTGAATAAGCATGAATAAGCAATGCTAAGCAGGCTAGCAAGCTACAAACACAGACTTGTGCAGCTTGCTTGTGCAGCGTGCTAGAAGCAACCGGAACAGGAAGTCTTCAATGGTTCTTTGCAGCAACTGTTGTTGGATCAGGACAAGGAGAGCACATGGCAAACAACTTAAGGACCATGTGCTCAAAACAAACACAACAGGTTGGACAAAAAGAGAACATGGCAATTAAGCCATCATTGTCCATTTGCTCAAACAAAAAGACAAGACATGGAGCATGAGTGTCTGGATTCTGACTCAGAAACAAGACCAAACCAGACTGAAGAGTCAGGATCCAGACACCATGCTATGAACATGAGACACAGACTAGACAGAAGAGCACACGGCCAGGAAAATAACCACAGCCATGTGCTCACACAGAGACATAGAACACACGTGTCAGGATCTTGTTACCACAATAAATCTGACTGACAAAGGTGACTGGATCCTGACACCAAATGTGCTATCTCTGCAGCACTCTTTCATGTTTGTCGTGTACTTAATGCGTGGTTTGCATTATCATGCATGTCAAGTTTTGCTATTTCCTCCACAATACTCAATTACTGTACATTCAGTGGTGTCCTCTGAGGTCCAGGAAGGGAGTGGGCTGGAAAGCCCAGTCACCACTTAAATGAACAGTACCACTTGGACCCAAAAGCAATTCAACTGAATGAAAGAAGGTATGCATATTTTAGTACCTTAGAAAACCTACAATATAACTTGATAATATACATGTTTGCTGCCTTTGGTTACCTGGTTGTAGTAAGATTTTGATGAATCAATCACAGACACAAAAGCACATAAAAGTGCATATTTGATACTAGTAGTTTGCTTAATTTGTAACGCCACAACAGGATTATCAAACCATGCAATGCAAAAAAAATGTGTGTATATGTGTGTGTAACGATAGTGTGGGAAGCAGGAGCAGGCAGACAGGTGGATCAGATCCAAACACAGTTTATTAAGGTTATAACAAAACAAAACAAAACAAAACACTGGAACAAATGAAAAGTCCACGGTGGGAATAAACTCAAACACAAAATAACACACATTAGGTGGGACAAACAGCGAACAGCGAACATCCACGAAGGGCTGGGGAATCCTTGAATGCACTAGGGGAACAGAGAGAACAGCAGGAGGTCATTGGGATAAACGGGAACCGTGAAGACGAACAAGAAACGTCAACGCACGACAAAGGGAAGGGTAAACAGCGGGGTTTAAATAACGAGACACGGTAATGACAAAATGACGGACAGGTGCGGACAATAACACAGTGACGGGGCCGGAAAAGACGGGAAGAAGGGAAGTGTAGTTTTTCACAGAGACAGTGAAACACAGGCGGACAACAAGGAAGACATGACAGGAAGCGTGAGCGGTGAGACAGAAAACACGGAGCAGACAACAAGGGAGCGTGACGTGGACGTGACTAGTGACGGGTGAAACAGAAAACACGGTACAGACAACAAGGGATCATGACACGGAACGTGATAAGTGAAAACGGAGAATACAGGACGGACAACACGGGATCATAACATAGCCCCCCCCTCAAAAGGACCGGATTCCAGACGGTCTAAAGAAACTTGAAAACAACAAACACAAAATGTTCCAGGCGAGGGGGGCTAGAAGAGGGGAGAAAAGACAAAAGGGGCACAAGGGACACAGAGACAGATCAAGGAGGCACAAGGGACACAGAGACAGACTAAGGAGGCACAAGGGACAATTAGGCAGTCCACGGGGGCACAAAGGGCAGACAGGCAGACCAGGGAGCCCGAGAGGGCAGACTGGCGGATCAGGGGGGCCGAGAGGGCAGGCAAGCAGTCTCTGGGGGTGTGTGAAGGGAACCGGGTCAGGTGGCCTGGGGGGCGTCCACCGGGTAGGGACAGGTTTAGGAGGCCGGGGGGGTATCGACCGGGCAAGTACAGGTTTAGGTGGTCTGGGGGACGGCCACAATAGGGGAACAGGTTTAGATAGCCACAAGGCAATGGCCGGTTCTGGAGGCCTGGGAGGTGGCCACAAGGCAAGGGTCAGTTCTGGAGGCCTGGGAGGTGGCCACAGGACAGAGGCCGGTTTAGGTGGCCTGGGAGGCGACCACGCTATGGGGACAGGTTTGGGTGGCCCGGGAGCTGGCCACAAGACAAGGGCCGGTTCGGGGGGCCTGGGAAGAGGAGTGGCCACTGGGGAAGCAGGCGGAGCCAAAGTGGACTTCTGAGGCGGAGCAGTCATGGCTTTGGGTGGCGGCGCCGAAGGGGGCGTAGGCAAGGACGCTGGAGACCCTGGGGGTGGAGCAGAGACAGGCAGAGCCGTGGTAGACTCAGGCGGTGAGGCCTTGGGCAGGTCAGGAGGCAGAATAGTGTTGGGCGGAGCCAAGGGAGGCAATGGCGAAGAAGGCTCTGAAGATGGAGCCAATGGAGGCTTCGGAGGCGGAGCCGGGAGAGGCTCGGGAGACTCCAGAGGTGGAATTGAAGGAGGTTCAGGAGGCGGAGCCGAAGGAGGCGAGGGCGAAGAAGGCTCTGAAGGCGGAGCCAAGGGGAGTTCAGGAGGCGCAGCAAAGAGTACCTCTGGAGGCGGAGCCGAGGAAGGCCTAGAAGAAGGGGTTGAGGAAGGCGGAGCCAAGGATGGCTCCGGAGGCCCAGGAGGCGGAGCCGTGGGAGGCTCTGGAGGCAGAGCCGAGGGAGGTGGCGCCGTAGGAGGTTTCAGAGGCGGAGACCTGGAAGGCTCTGGAGGCGGAGCCGAGGGAGGTGGCCCCGTAGGAGGTTTCAGAGGCGGAGCCCTAGAAGGCTCTGGAGTCTCTGGGAGCACAGCTGTAGGAGGCTCGGGAGGCGGGGCCGTAGGAGGCTCAGGAGGCGGAGCCGTAGGAGGCTCGGGAGGCGGAGCCCTGGAAGGCTCAAGAGACTTGAGAGGCGGAGCCCTGGAAGGCTCTAGAGACTTGAGAGGCGGAGCCCTAGGAGGCTCGGGAGGAGGAGCCCTGGAAGACTCGAGAGACTGATCCCTAGGAGGCTCGGGAGGAGGAGCCCTGGAAGACTTGAGAGACTTGAGAGGCGGAGCCCTAGGAGGCTCGAGAGGCGCTGGCTCTAGGACGGGCACGACCACTGGCGCTGGCTCTTGGACGGTCATGGCCACTGGCATTGGCTCCTGGACGGTCATGGCTACTGGCACTGGGACAGGGACGGTCATGGCTACTGGCACTGGGACAGGGACGGTCGAGGCCACAGGCGCCGGCTCAGGGACGGTCGAGGCCACGGGCGCTGGCTCAGGGACGGTCGAGGCTACAGCCGCTGGCTCAGGGACGGTCGAGGCTACAGCCGGTGGCTCAGGGGCGGTCGAGGCTACCGCCCCTGAGCCAGCGCCTGTTGAGGCTACAGGCACTGGCTCACTGACCTCTGGGGCGACAGGCACTGGCTCACTGACCTCTGGGGCGACAGGCACTGGCTCACTGACCTCTGGGGCGACAGGCTCTGGCTAGTTGACCGTGGTATGCGCTAGAACGCTGTTCCTGGTCGGCGTAGCTTCAGGCTCGCAGGCCGTGGCTGGCAAGGGCACAGGCTCGCTGACTGTGGCAGGCGTGAGCTCTGGCTCGCAGACCGGGGCAGGCGTGGTCTCTGGCTCGCAGACCGGGGCAGGCGTGGGCTGGGAGGCGGAAGCCAGTCTTCTCTTCCTCCTCCGGGTGGAACGCGCGGGCTCGTGGGGGGCGACTGGCGTGGGGACGGGCTCGCTGACAGGTGGGGCTGGCGCGACAGGAAGCGCCATGGACGACTGGGGAGTCACCACTGTGGGATTATAACAAAACAAAACAAAACACTGGAACAAATGAAAAGTCCACGGTGGGAATAAACTCAAACACAAAATAACACACAGTAGGTGGGACAAACAGCGAACATCCACGAAGGGCTGGGGAATCCTGGAATGCACTAGGGGAACAGAGAGAACAGCAGGAGGTCATTGTTATAAACGGGAACCGTGAAGACGAACAAGAAACGTCAACGCACGACAAAGGGAAGGGAAAACAGCAGGCTTTAAATAACGAGAATGGAAGTGTAGTTTTTCACAGAGTCAGTGAAACACGGGCGGACAACAAGGAAGACATGACAGGAAGCGTGAGCGGTGAGACAGAAAACACGGAGCGGACAACGAGGGAGCGTGACGTGGACGTGACTAGTGACGGGTGAAACAGAAAACACAGTACAGACAACAAGGGATCGTGACACGGAACGTGATAAGTGAAAACGGAGAATACGGGACGGACAACACGGGATCATAACAGTGTGTGTGTGTGTGTGACACTAACATCTGGCATTTACAGTTCCAATTAACACACATACACTATGGCACATCAGGAGCCCAGAAATGGCCTTCCGTGGTGGCCGAGGAACACAATAATACAAGTTGATCTCTAAGTTGTTTGGCTACATATTTGAAATTAATTGATAATTAACATAATTATTAAGTTGCATTTTGTGTTTGCACTGGATATATTGGATTTCTTTTACCTTATTTCTATAGGGCTAGTTATAATATTTTTACTGTAGAATATTCTAGAATATATTCTGACTGTAATATACTGAAAGTGTTTTATTAATCGGTCTGTCAAGAGAGACAATAAAGAATTCGGAGTGAATATCTGGAAAAAATTGTTGATAGAAACATATGTATTTGCCAGACACTAAAAAGAACAGTATTGGAAGTGCTTAGGATAAGTTTCAGGAAATTAAGGATGAAAGGGCTTTTGATGTAATCACAAGTGAATGGTTTCTAATTTTATGATAAATTCCTGCACTTCACACATATGGTGAATATTACAGATTCAATATGAGAAAATAAATGTCCATTTGTATATTTTGAAATGTTTGAGTGTATCTGTGGGGAAAAGATCTTCGAGTTCTGACCATGCAGAACATGCTGAAAGTCAAGACATACAGCACTTATTAACGCAGGTACTTATTACACACACATGATTCTTAAAATACAACCTTGATTTCCACTTGTGTAAGAATGGTCTGCTAAGAAAGCATATACAAAATAAATGTTTATTTTGTCAATAAATACTGCTAAATCTATCGATGGTCACCAAAGTCAGTCAGAAAATATGGCATCAATAAATGCATTTGCATTAGTGTCACTAGAGAAGTATTGTTTTTGAAGAATTAGTCTGAAATATTTTACCAGATAGAATTACTTTGAAGGCTTGTCTGAACCAGCTATGAAAGAAGGCATACACTATGGGATTACAAGTGGAATTATAATATCCAACCCAATAAAACAAATCAAACAACACTGGTGGTACAGAGTAGCCAATGAACGGATCAATAATATTACAAAGAAAAAAAGGAATCCAGAAAGACAGAAACACCCCCATTATGATCGTTAAAGTCTTGGTGGCTTTTCCCCCTTTCTTAAATTGATTGTTAGTGCTCTGGATGGCCTTCACCTGTCTCTGAGCTGTATGTAATATTTTCAGGTACACACAGAGCATGACAAAAGCAGGAATATAAAAACAGATCAGTGACATTATGATAATTGCCTCTTTACTCTGAACAAATGTGCACCTTCCGTCACATTTAATATTGTCATAGTAAAAATGTTCAACGCCTAGAATATTAAGCTCCAGGAATATCACGCCAAACCCCAAAGTAGCTGAAACAATCCAGCAAATAATAATCATGACAAGAGTTGAAGTTGATGTCATTTTAGTATGATATTGTAAAGGATGACATATGGCATAATATCTCTCTAAAGCAATGATACAGAGATTCAGAATTGAAGCAGTGCACAATGTCACATCCAGACTGCTGTGTATTTTACAGAACAAATCTCCCAGATACCAGCAAGTCTCAACCGAGCGCACCATGCTGGGAGGCATCACAACTCCTCCTACAAGCAAGTCGGCCACAGCCAGAGACAGGATGAGGTAGTTGGTTGGTGTGTGCAGCTGCTTGAAATGAATAACAGTTATGATCACTAACAAGTTTCCTATAATGGTGACAACTGAAGAGACACTCAGAAGAATGTAGAGTAATATTCGAGTTTCCAAAAGATAGACAAACTTCTGACAAGAGGTGTTACTAAACTCAAAACAAAGAAAGGGCTTTTCCAAGATTCCATTCTGACTGATGTTGATTTGGGTTTCCATTAACAGGATTCAATGGAGACTCCCTGCAACAAATGATTTTACCAAGTTAATTTCAGCCTTTGACAAACATTATCCAGTTACATTTAAGAGTATCTACAAGTGAATTATATATTAAAGGGTTGGTGGATTTAACAGTAAATGCAACATACAGTAAGTACAAGTTCTAATATTTCCAAGTGCACTCTATTCATTGCATAAATTATTGTGGAACATAAATAACAAAATGCACAACAGTTATGAACTACTATTTTTAATATTCATTCCAATTGTGATTTAGTACAGTAAAATCATAAAGCATTTAATAAAAATACGACTTTAGTTCTTTCCACTTTGTTTCTATGTCCCTTCAATTAGGGTGGCATTGAATTCTTACTTAGAAATAAAACCCCATTAAATTTGATATTTTCATCTACAAGAATATTTTTGCCTGGCTTTTGTGTTTCACAGTCTCTCACCCATGCTCTTACCTTTCCTTTAACAAAGAAGCAACACCTTACTAGATGGAGAAGAAAGGCCGCATTTATAGGCCAAAGGTTTCATAGCAACATCTCCCCTGTCAAAACACATTAAGATCTCAAAACATTGTATACAAATATTATAGTATTTGTTATGAAAAAATGAATTAAGAAACTTTACACACTGTAAAAAAAAAAATACTGTTGTTTTTTTTTTTTTTTTAAAAATAATTGCCAGCTGTTGTTGCCAAAATAATTATGTAAAAATTACAGTAAAAATGTAAACAAGTTTACAGAACAACCTGTAAATTCTACAGTTTAAAACAGTTGTCATTTACATGATCATGATGGCAGTGGTGGCTCAGGGTTGAGGCTCAGGGTTACTGACCAGAAGGTCAGGGGTTCAAGCCCCAGCACCACCAAGATGCCACTGTTGGGCCCTTGAGCAAGGCCCTTAACTCCAGGTTGTTCTGGGGGGGGTTGTCCCTGTAATAAGTGCACTGTAAGTCGCTTTGGATAAAAGCGTCTGCCAAATGCATAAATGTAAATGTATAAAAACAAACAAATTCTGTTAATTAACAGAAAAAAAAGTCATAAATTTGATATTAAATTTCTGAAATTGTAAAAATCAGGTTTTTACTTTATAAGGTATTGTTAATCACCGTAAACATTTCAGAGGTGCACATGATGACAGAAGTTCACCAATAGTGGCTCTTCCAGGAAAGAGACCTAAAAACATGTAGAGACAGTGCACAGTTGTATTCACACAAACACTAAACACCATCAGGGTGAAATTTAAATAATACAGTAAACATTAACTAAACTACATCAAATAAAACACAGAACACCCCAGTGTACGTAACTGATATTAAAAATAAGAAGAAACATAACTATTCCCATAAAATATAATAAAATAGGATGGGTCATGCAGTGAATTGTGGGAATGCCGGTTATTATTTTTACTGTAATTTTAACAATAATTTGCTGTAAAAAATACATGTACTCTCCTGTTAAGCAAAGTACATTTTTACCATTAATTACACAGTAAAATCATGTTATTGTAAAAACTACTGTATTGTCCTTTAAAATGAGACATTTTACTGTATATTTTACAGTTAATACTCGTTATTCAATTAAAGTTTTTTTCTGTACAGACATTTTTTACAGTGCATATATAACACTAATGATATTAAAAATAAAGTCGAATACATTCTCCCAAACAGAGATAAAATGAAACTTTAAAGGCTTAGGTATACTTTGCGCAAGGTTGAGGACTCGAGCGCATATTGACCCGTTTGTTCGCGTTCATTTATTTTTTTCCTCATGAAAAAATCTGATGAGATTCTGTGATTTCCCTGTTTTCTGATATACTGTGTCATTTTTTTGTTCCCTGTCTGTCGCTCACTTCGGTGTTGTGTTGAAGATGCGACACTAGGGGTCTCTCCTGAGAGCCTCGCGCATCTCTGAACTTGAGATAAGGCCAATGAGAAATTGGCAAACAGAATTTGCATGTCCCTCCCCTGCAAATATGGTTATAAAGGGAGGGAAATATGCGTCTGTCCATTCCGATTTTTCCTTGTGTAATCAGCGAGCTGTATTCACTGACTGTTCCATTCATCTCTACAGAGTATATGCTGTCGGATCTACGCCGCATATCAGTGGCTTTCTCCTTCTCTGCACAAGAGTGCAGCTTTGCCCCTGGGTGATTCGACAGTGCTTCTAAAAGAGAATATTTCCCTAAAAGCTGCAATACACAGCTCTTTCAGGACATGTCTTTATAAAGATGCCCTTCCTCCAATGTGTAGTTCCTGGATGCGGTCGAGTTCTCTCCGATCCTGATGGTCACAGGCACTGCCTTGTGTGTCTGGGCAGCGATCACACTGAGGCAGCATTTGTGGATGGTTCGTGTTCTCAATGCGAGAAACTTACCATGGCAACGTTGTGGTCATGGATTTCCTTTTTAAAGAGGAACACCACTCCATTCGCCCCCCCGCGCCGTTCCTTCTTCCCGCAGGATTGAGGATGACCTAGCTGGCGATGGAGGCGATTTAGGGATGTCAGCAGGCTCGGTTTCGCGGGTAGATCCCCACGAACCATCCGCCCCCCCGGCATGCTTGTTGACTTCCGTCCTGGCTTGGGTTGACAGAGGCTCACCTCATGACCAGTCTGCTTACCCCCTTGAGCCCTGGAGCTGCTTACCCCTTCAGGTTGGCATGCCCAGTCTGAGGCTGATGCCCAGATGGACGACATGCTTGCCTGGTCGCCATCAGCTTGGGGTTCACAGCCATGCCCCACCCGGATCCTTTCTTCTTGGAGGTGCATGATGAGCTGACGAGGTCATGGAGGACACTGCCCGCAACCGACCTCTTCGCTCATCCGCTCTCACAATCATTGACAGTAGAGTGGTTCCAAGTTCTCAGTGTGAATAAACAGATGGAGGCCATTTCTCACATCATGCCCCACCGCTTCACCAGCGTGGGCTGTTCTCCGTCTACTCTCCAAGGGCGTTCTCCTGCAGCTTCTAGAAAACAGCCAGTTCCGCCCCAACCTGGCCCCACAGGAAGCAAACACCCCCATCTTCCAAATGTCCTCGAGGACCCGGAAGGCTCCCAAGAGTTTCTGAGACGGTCGACCCAAGGAACGAGACATTTGCTCCGGAGCTGGAAGACAGACCACTCCGTCCCCCGGTGGAGGAGAATCCTCAGTTCAGTTTATTTCCTTTGCCCACATTCTCAATAAAAGAGCAATGTCCTCTTTCTCTGGGTCACCTGGCCCACAAATGCCATTCTCACGGAAACCCGGTGCCACACTTCAACAGTCCCAGCACCCCGGATGTGGACCTCCCGCCTCCAGACCCACGACTGCTTCCCCTGGCCGGCCGGTTCTGACGTGTCCAGAGGACACCTACACAGGACCCCCTCCTCAGCCTACATGAGACATCATCCTCACGCACCCCTGCCGGGTGTGCGTCCTCCCGATGCTCTGCCCTGCTGCGAAGCCTCGCCAGGTCCGTCGGAAATGATTGTCCCCTTAGTGCCCTTCGCACGGAGCTTGGACGCATGGATTTTCACTTCCCAACCCGTCGCGCTGGTTGGCCAGGACCGCTCCCTTTCTCCAGCGTCCGCTTTACCTCAGTGCACGGTGAAGACGCCAACACCCTGCATGCGGAGATCATGACCCTTTTACTCAAGATGTGAAACCTTTGATATTAGGGCAGAAAGATATTTAGATTTTTCAGAGAATGTATTTTTAACATGTGTATTTTGTCTTACTGTACTGGTAGAGTTTTTATAGTCAAAACAAGTGAAAAAATCCACCAGTGCTGAAGAATTAATCCAAAGTATTTAGAATTCGTAACTGACCTTGAGTAATCTAACAGAATACGTTACAAATGACATTTTACAGCATGTATTCTGTAATCTGTAGTGGAATACATTTAAAAAATAACCCTTGTAACCCTGTATATTGTGAATATACAATATATGGCTGAAGTCCTACTGTGCTGATGAAATTTGCATCACACACTGTACATCTTGTGTAAAACTAATGTATGCTTTGACTTTTACATTTCTGCCACTGTTTCCACAGTAAAAAATTATACATTTTTGTAAGGGTGATGATGCGAATTTAAAAGGCCTTGTAGTTGATGCATGGGACAGTTGTCTTCTGTTTAACTTGTCAGTGCTCTTCATAATGTTTGTGCTGTCTAGCAATTTGTGAGGTTTGACTTCCTCCATTGCGCTTTTGTTGTGAGTGTGAAGCAGGAGAAGGCAGACGGGGGTGTGGATCCAAATGCGGCTTTATTTGTGGCTACACAAAAGAATATAAACACAGGAACAAACAAAAGGGTCCAAGATGGGAAAAGAAACTAAAACACTATTTCCTTTGCCCACATACAAACAGGGTGCAAGGAGCGAACATCCACGCAGGGCAGGGTAACCTCGAAACAGACAAACAGCAGGGTATCCTCGAACGAGCAGGGAACATGAACAGAGAGAGAGGCCACTGACTTAGCGCTAACACAAACGTAAGGCATGGACATGAAAACGCCAACGAACGACAAAAGGAGGGGGAAACAGCGGGGTTTAAATAAACAGACACGGTAATGACAAAATGACAGACAGGTGCGGACAATAACACAGTGATCAGGGCCGGGAGTGACGGGAAGTGTAGTTATACAAGGACAGTGAGACTCGGGGCGGACAACAAGGAAAATGTAACATGCAGAGTGAAACAGAAAACACGGGGCGGGAAACACGGAAACGTGACATGGAGTGTGACGTGCCGAGTGGAACAGAAAACACGGGGCGGACAACACGGGACTGTAACAGCTTTAAAGTACAACATAAGTCTTATTGTCCCAGCAGTGATATTGAGTGAAGGTTGAGGCTTGAGCAAGTTCCACTATCTAAGAGCTCTGGCTGTCCTATATGTCTTTTGTGAGATTTGTAGTAGTTCAAGGCAAACATAACCATGCCACGCAGATGTGCATTTCAGTTGTGAGATTTATTTGGGTGGCATGTCAGCTTGAGATGGAAAACATGCATGAGAGTTGGCAACCCTGCAATATTTGTCATCTTAAATATCATAAAAATGTATGTGTATTAAATCATATATCTTGTAGCACACTAATTTACCGAAGCTACAAAGGATCAAATTCAGCATTTCCCTTTCTTTGTTTATTCAGTTAGCTTGAGTTTAACTTGAATAATACCTGATTAGCAGCAACCAGATTTAAGTAATATTAGAATACATGTAATCTGGATAATGTAATCAAATTACAAAAATCAATTACTTGTAATTAGATTACAGTTACTTTTGTATTTTGTATGGCCTGATCTTTTACCTCACATGAATGGCATTTGTAATGCCGAAATTGCTGGAGTAAGACTATATTTGTTAAAAAAAATCCCTCAGATAAATTGTCCATAATTCTAGAAACAGTCCAATAGGAAATGCATGTTAATGATGTGATTTATTCTAATCAGTTAAAATGTGTTTTTGTGTTTCAAGACTCTTTAAGTGCCTTTCTCCCAGCAATACTTTTGTATTTCATCTTTCAAATTGGTAAAGCTGTTGGCTTTGTGGCACATGTAAAGCTACTGGTTGTAGGTTTAAACCCCACATGGTTTAAATAAGTTCTTCAACTTGTTGCAGAAGAGGTTAGGAGCCAAAAGGAAAAAGCTCTGGTCCCTCTTGGGGATTTCTATTCTCTCCACTATCAAAAAAGCAATGTTTTGAGACCTTAATGAGTGTAATGTAATAGGAGATCTCTCAGATATAGAGGGGCTGGGTGATTTGGCAGGAGAGAGGTTGCTATGAAACTGATGGGCTATAAATGTGGCCTCTCTTCTCTATGTAGCAACTTTTTGCTTCTTTATGGAAGGAGAGGTAAGAACATGGGTAAAAGATGTTGAAAAAGAAAAGCCAGGCAAAAATTTCCATGATGTTGAAAATATAAAATTGATTGGGTTATTGTACTTATTAAGAATTAAATGAAGATTTATTTCATTACCACCTGCTTGTAAGGGGCATACAGTAGAAACAAAGTAATTGAACTAAATCATTTTTCTATTAAATCACAATTCAAATGACAGTAAGGCTTAAAGGGAAAATAATTACTGTGCATGCGTTATTCATGTTCTAAAATATTTTATGCAATGATTAGATTGCCCTTGGAAATATTAGAACTTGTATGTATGTTGCATTTAAAATCCACCCAATCATGTATGTAGTTTACCTGTAAAAACTATTAAACTTACCAACACAATGTTTGTTAAAAGCTGCAGTTAACTTGTGCAATCCATTGATCCAAACAGGGAATCATCTATAAATGGACACCCAAATCAACATCAGTCAGAATGGAATCTTGGAAAAGCCCTTTCTTTGTTTTGAGTTTAGTAACACCTCTTGTCAGAAGCTTGTCTATCCTTTGGAATCTCGCATAATACTTTATATTCTTTTCAGTGTCTCTTCAATTGTCACCATTATAGGAAACTTGTTAGTGATCATAACTGTTATTCATTTCAAGCAGCTGCACACACCAACCAACTACCTCATCCTGTCTCTGGCTGTGGCCGACCTGCTTGTAGGAGGAGTTGTGATGCCTCCCAGCATGCTGCGCTCGGTTGAGACTTGCTGGTATCTGGGAGATTTTTTCTGTAAAATGCATAGCAGTCTGGATGTGACATTGTGCACTGCTTCAATTCTGAATCTCTGTATCATTTCTTTAGAGAGATATTATGCCATATGTCATCCTTTAGAATATTATAGTAAAATGACATCACATGCCACTCTGTTCATGATTATTATATGTTGGACTGTTTCAGCTACTTTGGGGTTTGGCATGATATTCCTGGAGCTTAATATTCTAGGCGTTGAAGATTTTTACTCTGAATATGTTGATTGTGATGGTAGATGCATTTTTTTTCAAAGTAAAGAGGCAGCTACACTAATGTCACTGACCTGTTTCTATATTCCTGCTTTTGTTATGCTCTGTGTTTACCTGAAAATATTACATGTGGCTCAAAGACAGGTGAAGGCCATCCAGAGCACTAACAGTCATTTAAAAAAAGAGGGAAAAGCCACCAAGACTTTAGCTATCATCATGGGGGTGTTTCTGTCTTTCTGGATTCCTTTTTTTCTTTGTAATATTATTGATCCGTTCATTGGCTACTCTGTACCACCACTGTTGTTTGATTTGTTTCTTTGGGTTGGATACTATAATTCCACTTGTAATCCCATAGTGTATGCCTTCTTTAACAGCAGGTTCAGACATGCATTTGGAGTCATTCTATCTGGAGAAATATTTCAGACTAATTCTTCAAGAACAATACTGTTGTAAATGTAAAATCACACTGATCCTTGCCAATGACTGGAAATTCTATCATTATGAACCGTTTCATATGTCATATATTGCTGTGATACTTGATGGCATCGATCTAAGAATGTTACCTTTATTGTATTTGTTTTCTTTATGTCCTCATCCCTGCTTCAGAAACACATAAATAAATAAAATCTGACATCTCTGTTCTGATCCAGAAATCCATGTGTGGGAAAACTGCATGAGTGCTCGTTGATCTCAATAGATCTGAAATATATCATGCCAAGTATGGCTTTTTATCAAAGTAGGACATCAAAGTACCATATAGTCACTACCAATGTACCCTCTCTTTTTTCCACATTGAGCAAATTGACATGTGCAAGCTGAAGGGCTGAGTGTCTTAATTCCATTTTTTGATAAATATGATTCATATAAATTATTCTTAAGGCCGTAAGCATGTCTCGAATTTTGTGGTGGGGGAACCAAACCATTCACGGGTGTTGAGGTTTCAAATGTGATGGTTCTTTTTGTTCCTTAATATAACAAAGGCGCTGAATGCAATACCTTTTGGTATACAGGGTCTAAATTTGATATTGACCAAAAATGTAATAATTTTTTTTTTAAAAGAGACATGGTTCTTTTGAAGTTCAAATTATTCATTCAGATATACCTAAAGTGTTTACAGTTCATGAACTCTGGTCTCATTTGAAAGAAGACACGTACAAGATTTTTGTCCAAAATTCAGAATTATTTGAAGAAAAAAACTCAAATTGATTGTAAATGATAATTACAATATATAACACTTTCCTTAAAACACAATAAAGTCATAACCAAAAGTCTTACCATGTTCTAGTTTTAATCTGAGGGTTGTAACTCTCCTACTTTGAGATGTGGTGGGTCACAACAAATGTAATCATGCCACGCAGATGCGTGTTTCAGTTGGGAAGCACATTTAGCACTTGCAAAGCTCAGAATGTGAGATGCATACATACATAAATTTGCTTCAGTCTCACGCTTATGGCCAAATCCTACGAGCAGATGTTTTATTTGTTATTGACTTGTGAGCATTTGAATTCAGTCTTGACTCTTACTTGCACAAGTGTGGACTCTGACTTTATTCTGAGAACAGTCGAGCTCCTTTTAAAAGAATATACCATGAAAACTTCAACTTATTTGACTGACAGTATCATTTTTTATGATGTGTGTTCTGTATTTTAGTCGGCTGTGTAGAATCATAACTAGTTTTGCCCGATTCACAAATTAATCATTCTTTTGAGTCGGTTCTGTGAGTTCGGTGAATTGGCCATACGATTTAGAAAAAAGGTCTGAATCGGTTTGCTATTCAGTCCGATTCTTTTCGACTGCTATTTTGCAGCGTTTTTTTACAGCATTGGGATATTTCAGAAAACAGAGAACCAACCAATCGTTGGATAAAGTAAGTTTAACCTACAATCATTTAAATCATTTTGAGTGGACCCCTAACATGTTTTTGCATCCATCCATGCAGTTTTTCTGGGCTGCTTTATAAATGAATTTCAGTTTTTGAAACCCAAAAACTTAAACCAAAGATATTTCTAAATTCAAACTGCACTTTATGTTCATTTAATTAAATATGTTAATATGAAGTAATTACTGCCTTCCGGGTTATGACGAACGGATGTGATTTGCCGCTCACATTGTTCTTACCTGCTGCTACCATTAAAGCATGACATTCTTCGACCAGCTTTCATCTTAATTATTTTATTAGTAATTAGGAGTTGCAACAAATTGGCGATGAGTATTTCAGATTACTGCTAACATACCAAAACTTTTGGCAGATGGCTGCTGCTAATCTGCTCTGTTTCTGCTCATGCTGGCAAGAGGAAATAGTGCTTTCGCTGCAGATCAGAAGCTCATCTAGCAAACTGCCCTGCTGCAAATGCATCATGCAAGAAATATAAAAAAAAATTGACATTACACAATGTCAGCACTGAATGTGAGGATTGAAAACAACTAAGCTTTGCCACCTGATGCTCATTTTGTACCTGCTTCCCCTGCACTGGTGCTTGAATGTGCTTCCACATTTCCACCTGAGTTCGCCTGTGTCAAAAACTTCGTACACCGTGTAAAAATCGATGAAACTGTCACTCCAGTGCAGCAAAAACTTTGCCATCTTCCATTCTCTGTCAGGAGTGCTGTGTCCAAGGAATTACATCGCCTGCTGAGAGAAGTCATCGAGCATGTTGACGCCTCTGCATGGGTGTCACCGACTGTGGTCACGCAGAAAAAGTCAGGAAACATTAGAATGTGTGTTGACTTTAGCGAGCCAAATAAAGCAGTAATTGTGGCCACTTTTTCACTGCCTCATATGGATGCACTGCTTTCTGCCCTAAAAGGTGCCACTGTTTTTACTACAATTGACTTAACGTCTTGGTAACTGTTGTAACCTCTGTTCCCTGATGGAGGGAACGAGACGTTGTGTCGAAGAAGCGACACTAGGGGTCTCTCTTGAGAGCCTCGCGCATCTCTGAACTTGAGAAAAGGCCAATGAGAAATTGGCAGAAAGAATTTGTATGTCCCTCCCTCGGACATACGGGTATAAAGGGAGGGAAATATGCGTCTGTCCATTCAGGTTTTGCACTGAGGAGCCGAGAATGAGGTTCGGCCATAACAGTAACTTGGTTCAGCGTTGTGGCCGGGAGGAGGTTCCATCAGGGAACGGAGGTTACAACAGTAACCTAGACGTTAAGTCAATTGTAGTAAAAACAGTGGCACCTTTTAGGGCAGTTCATCCATATGAGGCAGTGAAAAAGTGTCCACAATTACTGCTTTATTTGGCTCCCTAAGGTCAACACAAATTCTAATTTTTCCTGACCTTGTGTCGAAGAAGTGACACTAGGGGTCCATATTCAATCACGCCATGGGCTGAACTGTGTATGTGCGCTGCTGATGCAGGTGTTGGCAGATAGTTGCATGCCAAAGTGACAGGCTGCGTCAGACTGCACATACTCTTCCACAACAGCCCATAAAATCATCATAAACCTTTTAGGTTCCCGGCACCCCGAAGGGGGGAACAAAGCAATGTGCCAATTATGGGAGCAGGCCGCGCCTTTTCTCTCTATGATCCTCGCATAGAGTCAAAGCGGCTTGGGCCAGCTTAACGCTATCACACGAAACGGGGAAGGCATTTTTAATCCAACTCCTATTCTTTCAGGGGGAAAAGACCCAGTGGAGACCACCACCTGCCCAGGCTGGGGGGGAGGTAAAGAGTGGCGGAATACATCACATGGGTTTTCAGGCCACATGTGGAAATGGCGTGGTGGTAGATTCCACCTGCTGCGGAGGAGCTGATAAAAACACGGCGGACTGCCCAAGTGAGACGCGGGTCTGCCCGTAGGGGGACAGTACCATGGAAAATACACACAGGGGGAATAATCCACACAAGTGCCCGTCCTGTGGAGCACCTATTCCAGTACAGAGTAGTTTTAGTATCTGTAGTGGGTCTGGTTGGGGAATTCCTCCACTGAATTTGCAGACCAGAGGGCTAGGGAGGAGTCATCCAGGGAGCCGATTTAGTGGGATCTCCTGGGATAAGAACGCACGTGATCATCTCAGTGGAGGGGAAAGGCGCTAGGTGCAAGAGGTACACCCGGTCAGTTGTTCTGTGTTACCAAGTTCTCCCGGCTCGCACCTGAGAAAACACGGGACGAGACCAACTCAACCCTGAGATTATAAAATCTCGTAAAGGTATTGGGTGTTGCCAGCCCGCTGCTCTGTATATGTCTGTTAGCAAGGTGCCATTGGCTAGTCCTTGACTAGTAAACTTCTTGTTTAGTGTGTTTGAACCCGCAAGGGGGCGGGCACGGCCTGTGTGTGATAGGCCAGTACGATGGCATCAACGACCCAATGGGAAAGCCTTTGTTTGGAGACAGCGTTCCCTTTCTGCTGTCCACCAAAGCAGACAAAGAGCTGCTCAGAACATCTAAAGCTCTGCATGAGGTCCACATAATTATGCAAAGCATGCACCGGACACAGCAACAAAAGGCTGGGTCTGCCTCCTCCCGGGGCAGCTTTGCTTGCAGGTTCACTACTTGGTCCCTGGAGGGGGTCGTAGGAACCTTGGGTATGTAGCCCGGTCGCAGTCTTAAGACCACATGGGTGTTTGCCGGACTGAACTCTAGGCAGGTGTCGCTGACAGAGAACGCTTGCAGGTCCCCAACCCTCTTGATGGAAGTGAGCACGATCAGGAGGGCCGTCATCAAGGAGAGGCTGAGTGGGCTCAACTGAGTCAAGTGGCTCAAAGGGGAGTCTCTGAAGGCTCGAGGGGACCACTGAGAGATCCCAGGAGGGGAACAGGCTTGGCTGGGGAGTATTCAGCCTCCGGGCGCCTCTAAGGAACCTGATAATCAAGTCATGCTTGCCCAAGGACTTAACATCCACTGTGTCGTGGTGGGCCATGATAACGGCTTCATACACATTCAAGGTGGAGGGGGACAGCCTCCCCTCCAACCTCTCTTGCAGGGATAAAAGCACTGACTGAACTGCGCATCTCTGTGGGTCTTCAGACAGGGAAGAACACCAATATGCGAACAAGCGCCGGCGTAAAGTTGCCTGGTAGAGAGAGCTCTGGCTTGGTTGATTGTGTCTATGACCGCAGGTGGTAGGTCACTCAAATCTTCCACGTCCCGTCCAGGGGCCAGACATGGAGGTTCCAGAGGTCTGGGCGCGGATTCCAGAGGGTGCCCCATCCCTGAAAAAGCAGGTCCTTCCTCAGGGGAATATTCCAGGGAGGTGCTGTCGCGAGGAACCAAGTCCGAGTGGGCCAGTAAGAGCTCCTAAGGTGACTTGTTCCCCGTCCTCCCTGACCTTGCACAGCACCAGTGCAAGAAGGCTTATATTTTATATTCTTTAAAATATAATACTTTTTGTTTCTTAAAGTGAATGTCTTTGTGTCTAACTGCAATTTTTGTCATGTGTCATTCCAAGATGTCTTACAGTTAGCCCACCACAGTGGCGGTTAGATAATCAAAATTACCCAGTATGATATGATATAGGCTACACGCATTTCACGGGTGCTAATTGCACACCCTGGTACTATACTATACAATATATTTGTCAAAATCCCAGCTCCATGGTTTTGTAATTTCCAGATATTGTCGATCATCTTCTGTCAGTAAGTGTTGCAATCGGCATTGTGATATTGTCATTATTCGATTACATGGTTCTATCACCAAGCTCTTGTGTGAATTATTCTTATCAGTTAAAATGTATTTTGTGTTTCAAGACCCTTTAAGTGCCTTTCTTCCAGCAATGCTTTTGTATGTCGTCTTTCAAATGTTTTTTTTTGGCAGCAGGCAAAAGCTGTTGGTCTTGTGGGAAAAGTAAAGCTATTGGGGTTGCAGATACACATCTGTTTGTCTTCAATTTGTTGCAGCACCAGGAAGGCTATTCCAGAGTTAAGCAGTAGCCTATAGAACAAATCTCTAGCCTCTCTTGGGGATTTCTAACCTCTTTGCTATATACAGTATCTCACAAAAGTGAGTACACCCCTCACATTTTTGTAAATATTTGATTATATCTTTTCATGTGACAACACTGAAGAAATGACACTTTGCTACAATGTAAAGTAGTGAGTGTACAGCTTGTATAACATTGTAAATTTGTTGTCCCCTCAAAATAACTAAACACATAGCCATTAATGTCCAGACCTCTGGCAACAAAAGTGAGTACACCCCTAAGTGAAAATGTCCAAATTGGGCCCAAAGTGTCAATATTTTGTGTGGCCATCATTATTTTCCAGCACTGCTTTAACCCTCTTGGGCATGGAGTTCACCTGAGCTTCACAGGTTGCCACTGGAGTTCTCTTCCACTCCTCCATGACAACATCACGGAGCTGGTGGATGTTAAACACCTTGTACTCAGTAGCACAGATGCTCAATAGGGTTTAGGTCTGGAGACATGCTTGGCCAGTCCATCACCTTCACCCTCAGCTTCTTTAGCAAGGCAGTGGTCGTCTTAGAGGTGTGTTTGGGGTCGTTATCATGCTGGAATACTGCCCTGCGGCCCAGTCTCCGAAGGGAGGGGATCATGCTCTGCTTCAGTATGTCACAGTACATGTTGGCATTCATGGTTCCCTCAATGAAATGTAGCTCCCCAGTGCCGGCAGCACACATGCAGCCCCAGACCATGACACTCCCACCACCATGCTTGACCGTAGGCAAGATACACTTGTCTTTGTACTCCTCACCTGGTTTCTTATCAGACCACAGGATATGGTTCCAGTAATCCATGTCCTTAGTCTGCTTGTCTTCAGCAAACTGTTTGCAGGCTTTCTTGTGCATCATCTTTAGAAGAGGCTTCCTTCTGTTACGACAGCCAGGCAGACCAATTTTATGCAGTGTGCGGCATATGGTCTGAGCACTGACAGGCTGACCCCCCACCCCTTCAACCTCTGCAGCAATGCTGGAAGCACTCATACGTCTATTTCCCAAAGACTACCTCTGGATATGACGCTGAGCACGTGCACTCAACTTCTTTCGTCGACCATGGCGAGGCCTGTTCTGAGTGGAACCTGTCCTGTTAAACCGCTGTATGGTCTTGGCCACCGTGCTGCAGCTCAGTGTCAGGGTATTGGCAATCTTCTTATAGCCTAGGCCATCTTTATGTAGAGCAACAATTCTTTTTTTCAGATCCTCAAAGACTTCTTTTCCATGAGGTGCCATGTTGAACTTCCAGTGACCAGTTTGAGGGAGTGTGAGAGCGATGACACCTAATTTAACACACCTGCTACCCATTCACACCTGAGACCTTGTAACACTAACAAGTTACATGACACCGGGGAGGGAAAATGTCTAATTGGGCCCAATTTGGACATTTTCACTTAGGGGTGTACTCACTTTTGTTGCCAGAGGTTTAGACATTAATGGCTGTGTGTTGAGTTATTTTGAGGGCATGGCAAATTTACACTGTTATACAAGCTGTACACTCTCTACTTTACATTGTAGCAAAGTGTCATTTCTTCAGTGTTGTCACGTGAAAAGATCTAATCAAATATTTACAAATATATATATACACTCACCTCGAACTTTATTAGGAACAGTATGGTCCTAAAAATAGTTCCCAATATGGTCTTCTGCTGTCGTAGCCCATTCGCCTCAAGGTTCGATGTGTTTGCATTCTTAGATGCTATTCAGCACACTACAAATGTATAGAGTGGTTATCTGAGTTACTGTAGCCTTTCTGTCAGCTCAAACTGCTCTGGCCATTCTCCGTTGACCTTTTTCATCAACAATGTGTTTCTGTCCACAGAACTGCCGCTGACTGTATGTTTTTTTGTTTTTGGCACCATTCTGAGTAAACTCTAGAGACTATAGTGTCTGTTGTGCATGAAAATCCAAGGAGATCAGCAGTTATACCAGTCAAACCAGCCTGTCTGGCACCAACAATCATGCCACCAATTTTCCCTATTGTGATGGTTGATGTGAACATTAACTGAAGCTCCTGACCCATATTTGCATGATTTTATGCAGTGCATTGCTGCCACATGATTGGCTGATTAGATAATAAAATGAATAAGTAGGTGTACAGGTGTTCCTAATAAAGTTCTAGGTGAGTGTATATAAAATAATGTTTTGAGACTTTATGGGCATGATGCGATAGGAGATTTCTCAGATATTGAGGGCTGGGTAATTTGGCAGAAGAGAGGTTGCTATGAAACTGTTTGGCTATAAATGTGGCCTCTCTTCTCCATGAAGTATCTTTTTGCTTCTTTGTGGGAGGAGAGGTAAGAACATGGGTAAGAGACTGTGAAAAATGTCCATGCCAATGAAAATATAAAGTTAATTGGTTTATTATACATATTAAGAATTAAGTATATGGGCATACAGTACTAAAGTTATTGAACTCAATATTATAATTTTTAAATTAAATCACAATTAAAATGACAGTAAGGCTTAAAGGGAAAATAATTACTGTGCATGCGTTATTCATGTTCTAATATATTTTATGCAATGATTAGATTGCCCTTGGAAATATTAGAACTTGTAAGTGTGTAGCATTTAAAATCCACCAAATCTTATGCATGTAGTTTACCTGTAAAAACTATTAAACTTAACAGTACAATGTTTGTTAAAAGCTGCAGTTAACTTGTGCAATCTATTGATCCAAACAGGGAATCATCTATAAATGGACACCCAAATCAACATCAGTCAGAATGGAATCTTGGAAAAGCCCTTTCTTTGTTTTGAGTTTAGTAACACCTCTTGTCAGAAGCTTGTCTATCCTTTGGAATCTCGCATAATACTTTATATTCTTTTCAGTGTCTCTTCAATTGTCACCATTATAGGAAACTTATTAGTGATCATAACTGTTATTCATTTCAAGCAGCTGCACACACCAACCAACTACCTCATCCTGTCTCTGGCTGTGGCCGACTTGCTTGTAGGAGGAGTTGTGATGCCTCCCAGCATGGTGCGCTCGGTTGAGACTTGCTGGTATCTGGGAGATTTTTTCTGTAAAATGCATAGCAGTCTGGATGTGACATTGTGCACTGCTTCAATTCTGAATCTCTGTATCATTGCTTTAGAGAGATATTATGCCATATGTCATCCTTTAGAATATTATAGTAAAATGACATCACATGCCACTCTGTTCATGATTATTATTTGTTGGACTGTTTCAGCTACTTTGGGGTTTGGTTTGATATTCCTGGAGCTTAATATTCTAGGTGTTGAAGATTTTTACTATGAAAATGTTGATTGTGAAGGAATATGCATTTTGTTTCATAGTAAAGAGGCAGCTACACTAATGTCACTGACCTGTTTTTATATTCCTGCTTTTGTTATGCTCTGTGTTTACCTGAAAATATTACATGTGGCTCAAAGACAGGTGCAGGCCATCCAGAGCACTAACAGTCATTTAAAAAAAGAGAGAAAAGCCACAAAGACATTAGCTATCATCATGGGGGTGTTTCTGTCTTTCTGGATTCCTTTTTTTCTTTGTAATCTTATTGATCCGTTCATTGGCTACTCTGTACCACCACTGTTGTTTGATTTGTTTCTTTGGGTTGGATATTATAATTCCACTTGTAATCCCATAGTGTATGCCTTCTTTAACAGCAGGTTCAGACATGCATTTGGAGTCATTCTATCTGGAGAAATATTTCAGACTAATTCTTCAAGAACAATACTGTTGTAAATGTGAAATCACACTGATCCTTGCCAATGACTGGAAAGTCTCATCTGTCAAATGTTGCTGTGATACTGGATGGCAACAATCTAAGAATTTTACCTTTAATGTATTTGTTTTCTTTATGTCCTCATCCCTGCCTATGCAATAAATGAAGTCCATCTGAAATCCCTGTTCTTACCTGACCCCATAATTCTTATCTGACAGAAATACATGTGTGGCAAAACTGCATGGGTGCTCGTTGGTCTAATTCAATGGTTCTGATATTTTTCAGACCAAGTACAACCTTTTATCAAAGCAAGATATCCAAGTACCACCTAGTCACCAACAATGTACCCTCTCTTTTTTCTGAGTGACTTTATGACATATTTTGATTAGATGATTAATATCAATGTTCTTCAAGGCCGTAACCATGTCTAGAACATTGGTGGGGCCCAAAGATAAAAATTGGGGGGTGGGGGATCAGGGTTTTGTGGTCACAAATGTAATGGGTCTTTTTTATTCTTAATATAACAAAGGCTCTGAATGCAATAACCTTGGAAAACAGGCTCTAAATTTGACAATGAAACTAAATTTTCTGATATGTTTTCAAAAGATACATGGTTCTTTTGGAGTTCACTTAGTACATTCACATATACACAAAATGGTTGCAGTTCATTGTCTCTTTTGAAAGATGACACTTAGGAGATTTTGGTCCATATGTCAGGATTAATTGAAGAAAAAAGCTAAAATTTATTGTAATTTATTTATAAATAATGTTTTCCTTATATATATATCTATGTATATAGATATATATATATTTTTCTGCTGATTCAGGTGGAACCACTGTAATAAAATAATCGGACAGTATTTTCTTCAGTGCATTAACCGGCACCGCACCCTACTGATACAGCATGAAACACACAATTATTGGATTGCATTTATATATCTGATATGTTATATATACTTAGCAAAAGGCTGGTGAGGACAGTATTTAAAAAAATTATTTATCTCGCAAAATTACTCAAAGAATAGTTCAGGACCAGAATCATTAGAAGAGCCGGAATCATGAAATTCCTTACGATTCCCAGTCCTTACCCAGTGACAGGTTTTTAGCCCAATACAGTCAGCTATTAACCATCTATCAAAGTAAAACACAAGTAGCTTAAATCTTTCTCTAATCATTTTTTTGAGAACGCCTATAACTACAAAACCTCGGATACCTCTGAATATGAAAAAGGCGAATGCCAAATTGGCGAACAGAATTTGCATGTCCCTCCCCTGGACATATGGGTATAAAAGGCAGGGATCGTGCATCTGTTCAGTCAGGTTCTGCACTGAGGAGCCGAGAATAAGTTTCGGCCATCACAGCGGCTTGGTAGAGTGTTGAGCCTACCAAGAGACCTTATAGTGTAAACCTCCCCGACGCCCCACTAAGATGTCATTATGTTACTATTAGGTTCCCAGCATCCGACCAAGGATTCTCTTGGGGGGTGGGAACAAGCAACGTGGCAAGCATGGGAGCAGGACATGCCAGCCGTGGCCTTTTCTCCCTCTATGTTTCTCCTCATAGTGCGTTAGATGCGGCTGGGGCCATTTAACATTATATGTTCTTTTCCAACTCCTATTCTTTCAGGGGGAAAAGACCCCACAGATCACATCCTGCCCAGACTGGAGGGAGGATAAATGCGGTGAGTACATCACGTGGGACTTTAGACCCCACGAGGAAGAGGTCCAATGATAATGCTGGGTCTGCCTCCTCCCTGGGCAGTGCTTGCAGGTTCACTACCTGGTCCCTGAAAGGGGTCGTAGGGACCTTTGAGGGTTCAACCTTCGGGCGCCTCATAGAACCCAACTGCGCACCTCTGCGGGTCTTCAGATCGGGAAGAACACCAATTTGCAAACAGGCGCCACTTTAGGGCGTAAAACTGCCTGGTGGAGGGAGCTCTGGCTTGGTTGATCGACAGCTGGTGGTACACCACTCAGATCTTCAACATCCCATCCAGGGGCCAGACGTGGAGGTTCCAGAGGTCTGGGCGAGGATGTCAGAGGTCGCCCCGTCCCTGAGAAAGAAGGTCTTGCCTCAGGGGGATTTGCCAGGGAGGTGCTGTCGCGAGGAGCATGAGATCCGAGAACCAAGTCCGGGTGCCGTGGGCCTGACCAGGAACCGGTGGCGGCGTGCCCGTTGCACATGGCGACCCAACCCTGTTTGGAGGCATCTGTGGTGACCACGATGTGTCTGGACACCTGCTGCAGAGGGACTCCGGTCCACAGGAAGCAGAGGTCTGTCCAGGGGTTGAATTGCTGACGGCAGTGGGGGGGGGGGGTGAAGATCACAAGATACGTGACTCAAGTCTGAAGACAGTGCTGAAGAGGTCTCATATGCATCAAACCTAGCTGCGCGACCGCGGCTGAGGATGCCATATGCCCCAGGAGCCTCTGGCACTGTTTTCTGAAAATGCTCTAATCCTGCAGACTTTGACCTCTGAGACATCCACATGCTATCCAATAAGGCTGCACGATTGATTGAATTAAGAATAAAATCATGATGTGCAAAAGCAAAAGGCTGCGTTTGATGAAACAATCTCAATTCAGCAATGTGTGATCGTGGGGCACCCTTTAACATTTATAGGCACACATGTGGAGCAGGGAAGCCATTTTAGATAAATATTTATCATATTACAATATAAATCATCTTACCTCATCTTGTCATGCATTTTTGTTACCTTCTCTCCACCTCCCTGCAAAACAGCTGAATGTCAAACCATACTTTCCTTTGGTCTTTGGGTGAGTATAATGGGGCTGATGAACACCGTTGTCTTGTCTGTGTTTCCTGTAGTGTCACAGCAGATTTAAAGATGGCACTGCATGACTTGATGATGTTGTTTTGTGATGACAGTGATGCTACAAATAGTGAAGCTATTAGGTTCACTACATTTCTGAGTAGTGAGGTGGTAGCTTCACTATTTTTTATATCAAGTAGCTTTTCATTAGTAAAGCTATATTTTTGACAAGGTAGTGGTGTAGCGTCGAGAAGAGCTACACCACTACATCATGCCTTGTACACGTTGTTTACTATCACCAGTTTTGAATAAAATCTAAAGATGTCCAATCACAAATGAATCGCTCACCTGAGCTGATTCTTTTAAATAAATTGGTCACATGTGACTGGAAAGCAGTTTACATCAGTTCGCGATAGAGTCTGATTGTTTCAGAAAGCTTGCACGTACGCTGCTGAATCATTTGTGTGCGCTCTCACTTGCCAATAAGCTCACAGAATGTATTATAAAATGGAAAATAAAGATAACGCTAGTTGCAGTGGATCTACAATAAATGGAAACGAAACCTGCAAATGCATCTTATCTTTGCCATTGAGGAAGAAGGTCTTGCATGTTTGCAGCTTGTAAACTACTTCTGCAAGTAAATACATTTTCCAACCAAAAGAGTATCAAAACACATATTAGCCTACACAAAAACACAAAAAAGTACCATGACATTACCTTGTTTTTGGACATGTACCACTACCTGGACGCACTACAGTATGTTAATACAATGGTAGGCTATACAAAAATGGTATTCATAGAGCAATGTACCATGGTATTTTTTTAATTATTTGGAAGCTCCATGTAAATAAAATAGTATATGAACATGGTAATCATATATCAATTTACCAAGGTAGTAATGTGGTATTCTTTTAAGTACTTTGAAGCACTATGCAAAAACAGAATGGTACATAAATATGGTAATTGCATATCAAAGTACCATGGTATTACCATATGATACCATCAGAATTCACATTGTTATTGCCTGATGTGCTCTCTCTCTCTCTCTCTCTTACTCATTCACACACACAGAGAGACACGCACACAATCAATTTTGTTTCTGATGATATATCCTGTAATACTGTGTCTAGCTGCTTTAATTCTGTATTGTATAGATTAATATATAGATGAATAGTATACTGTATATACGCAGAGTTTTTATACAGGAATGTACAAATTAAATAATGTCTAAATGTGTATGGGTTTGTAGAGGTAGTAGTCTAAATCTGAAAAATAAAAGGTAACAATAGTGACTTTAAATGTTGAACACATTTTTTGTATGTGGTTTGTATAAGTAAATGTCTAAATATGAATTTACATGCTTTTTGTTTTTTTATGTTCACATACCGGTACGTATTGCACCATACTGTATACTTGTATACTGTATTGCACTAAACTGTAATATACTGTATCATGACTTTGATAAACATAATTTTGCCGTGTTAGCACACTGAAACAGCAATGTGATAGACTGTGAGCAGACTTATAAAGCAATTGCTTACACGTGATTGGCTAGGAATTACCCAGCTAATGGTGCGATGATGTACAGCTGCTAGTCTTCCTGCTGCACTTACATTTATTGTTTAATTATAAGGAAAATATGTTAATTCGGTCATTAAAACAGCCTTGCAATGTCTGGACTAAATATATTTATTGTTATTTTCTATGAAGATGAGCTGTGCAGCAAAATGGGACATATGAAGAAGCAGAAAAATGTTGGTTTATTCATCTCAGGCCACTTCCACACTGCCTCCATTTTCAGTGTCCTTAAGTCATAGTTTTCTAAAGTATGTGGTAATGAAGAGTGTATTTGAAAGGCAGAGTGGAGGAAAATAAACATACTGTAGTAAAATGTACACTATGCATTTTTATATGAAAACATATTAGTGTGGACGTATTAGTGTGGACGCGGCTATAATGTCAATTTGGGAAAAGTGCAACATGTCACAGATTTATAGCCAACATAAGGGCAGATTTGTATTCTCTTTTTATGAAACAAAAAATAAATTAAATAATAATAATAATGAAAAAGAATTAGAAAGAATGGACCAAAATGTAATTATACAGCAAAAAAAGTACATAAATACAGTTACAGTTTACACATTTTTTTTTTACAGGGACAGAATAGGTGAGCTGCATAATAAAATGCATGTGATAGTTAATATAAGGTTAAAAAAGAATTTGTATATCAAATAGAAGCATGACATACAACTAATATGGCATGTTTTCTCTTCACTTTTGCCTACTGAATCATGCAATGTACCTATAACAACAGAACAGCTTGACCTAGACATTGGAAGGACAGAATGTTTATAAAATATGCAAAGAACATTTAGACTGAATATAAGAAATGGCACTGTACATAAAATATATTTAAAATGTGCCTCTAAATTTCAAGAAAATATTCAGTTTGCTGAGTAGAACTTTGGATTTGTCTCTGAACCAGCTGTAAAATAAAGCATATATCAAAGGGTTAAACACTGAGTTCAAATATGCCACCCACATTAGAACCTCATATATCAAATCAGGTATTGAATGGTTAACAACAGGGTCTATGATGTTACACATGAAAAAAGGGGTCCAACAGCACATGAAAACTCCAATGACAATAGCAAGTGTCTTAGTGGCTTTCAGATCCTTTGTTCTAAGTGATGAGCTTGGGGGGTAGTGATTAATAGCACGAGTATGTTTCTGTGCTATAACAAAAATGTGACTGTAAATGCTGACAATTACAAACATAGGGATGAAAAAAAAGATAACTGAATATGTCACTCCAATTTCTCTTCCATGCAGTCCTAAACACCCTCCCTTGCAATCAACACGAAGATCCTCGGTTTGTTGGTTTTCAATTTTGAACCCAGATAATGTAATGCCAAAGCCAAAGAGGGCCGAGAAGCTCCAGCTGGCCATGATCATGGCAATGCTCACACGTGTGGTGATTTTGTTGTAGTACTGCAGTGGCTGACACACCGCATAGTAGCGATCAATTGAGATGAATGTGAGATGCAACACAGAGACATTACACAGGGTAAAATCAGTGCTGGAGTGAAATTTGCAGAAAAAATCTCCAAAGTACCAGCATGTCTCCAAAGACCGCACCATGCTGGGAGGCATAACAAAGCCACCCAAAAGCAGGTCAGCTATGGCCATTGAGATGATCAGGTAGTTGGTAGGAGTGTGTAGCTCCTGGAAACAGTAGATTGTGAATATGACCAACAGGTTACCGCATACTGTAAGAATGATGGTTATAGCAAACAGGAGGTAGAGAGGAGCTCGTATGACAGGAGAGTAGACAGTCTTCACACATGAGTGGTTCAGATATTCATAACAGTAGCTGAGAGACTCTGTGGTCCATGGTTGGCTTAGATTCATGGTATAGGGACAGTTATATACCTAGTACGAGAAAACAATTTGAGTAAAGGGACATTTCCAAGATTTGACTTTTTTATATTAGAATAAGTCTATTAGAAGGCATAAAAATGCATAATGAATTATGTATTTACTATGCACAGTAAAAAAAAAAAAAAAAACCTGTATTTTTGTCTTTGTTTTCCTGTACAAATATATAAACATCCTTAAAACAAGATAAATTTACTTAAGCAAAATTGTGAGACCACCAGTCAGACCTATATATATATATATATATATATATATATATATATATATATATATACAGTATCACATAATATAACATAATATCATATTTATATACATAATACAATTTTTAAAGCACTGCAATTGAAAGAGTCTTAGCATTAGTATCTTTTGTGTTTCTAGTATTTTATCTTTAGTATTTAAAACATATATATATATATATATATATATATATATATATATATATATATATAAATGAGTATCTGATAAATGTTATATTTGTTTATATTTAAAATATGTTCTACATCTTACCTATTAAAGACTTCCTATGCCTGGTGCAAATGTTGGAACATCTGTAAGTTGCTTCCATTTGAATGCTTTCACATGGAGATTATGTTTCTTTGAACCAATAAAACAGAGTTTCTATTGCCATGTGACCATAAGAAATTTCTGATTGGCTTTCGGCTCTCAAAATGTTAAAGAATAAATTGTGTGGATGTGTGTATGCACATGGTGTGCTGGTTTGTTGAATTGATATACAGTAATTGCATTAGGAAAATCTCATTTTCCTTGTAACATCCACAAATTCCAAGCACAAGCGACACAACTTTCAAACAAGCAACATCATTGTACGGTACACATTTTTAAAAATTATTTCTTGTTATCTATTTTCTTGTTGATAGCAGTATGCATACTACATGATCAAACAATATCCTCACAAGATCATTTTACCTACAGGTACCTGACCTACAGAACTCTTCACCATATACCAATCTGTTAGCATTCCCATTCCATGTTCAGCTGGCACATAGCCTTGAAAATAAGCGACTTAGATGCTGCCATCTTTGATTAATAGGCTGTACATGTCATGTGATTGGTCACTCTATATTAGAACTTTAGCAACAGATATAGGTAAAAACAGACTGATCTCACTGTGAATCCGGCAACAGTAGTATAAAAGTTCTTCAGCTGAATTTAGTCTGTGCATACCGAAATTTAAACCACTGCCCCCAATGGCAGAATCTGGAAGTGTTGAACATATGGGAACGTGTGAGCACCGGCTTCCCAGTGAAATGTCCAGAGAGGTGCCAAAAGTGAGTTGTTGTTAGTTGTAAATTATGTAATACAGTCAAAAGGAATGCATATTATTTTTAACCTTACGGCCTAACACCAACCCCAACCCTAAACCTAACCATCAATAAAGTAAAAACTGAATCTTATAGAGAAAATGCAACCTCTGAATCCAACTCATCATTGAATATGTGAATGCCATTACTTCCTGGTTCCCAAGGGACCAGAACCCCTGTCTCTAGTGCCACAAAAAAAGATTTTTGACACATTTGAATTGATGCAAAGATGTCTATTGGGATATGACGCTTGTCAGTAACTCGGTAGAATGGGATCAATGTCAGGGTACTGAAACATTCTTCACAGACACCGGCTTAAAAATGGTAAAGGTGGCATATGCAATGTTTGTTGCTGCTAGTGTTGTTGCTGTCTGTTTTAGCAGGGACAACCTGTATTTTGGTTGAAATTATGACATCCCATACAGGATGCTTTTTATCAGCGGCCCTGACCGCTCCAGGCGGTCGGTTAGGAGCCCCTTCTCCCCTCGCGGTCGGCGGCCATCATCCTCTTTTAGGTGGCTGGGCTCCTTGTCCCCCGGCAGATGGCCGCGGCTGCTCCGTTGGGGTGAACGTAAGTGGCGAGAACTCTACTACTGCGTATCCCTCCTCCTTCCCGGGTTTCAGCACCAGTGTTTAAGGGATCAATGGAAAGGAGGAGGCGAGAACCGGCTTGACGATATAAATAATGGTTTAATGATAAACTTAAAAGACAACATAAACATACACATGACGGACATGTCCGTTAACAATCTCTCTCTCCCGCACGATCCTCTGCAGTCGACCTTTATCCCTCACGGAGGCTTAATTAGCCTAATACGGGACCGGGTGTGTAGGATCACAACCCGGCCCCGCCCTCTGCCCTGCCACAATCCCGTATTGAAGCCTTTGTGCTCCATATTAAATCATAAAAAGTTCGACGGTGAGACGAGGACCCGCGTCCTGTGATGGAACACTCAAAATGCTCAATCATCCCGTATTTGCGTGACATTCAGTACTTTATGGTGTTATGGTTTCTTGCAACCGATATACACCTTAGCGCATCTCTTTGGGTAAATTAAGCCATTGTCTGTATTGTTATAAGAGGTTTGCTGTGCTTTGTGTGCCCTGTAACATATAAATAACATATGGGTGTGTTTCATTCATTCAGATGATCTCTATGCCCTGTTTACCTCCCACTGTGAGAGTTTTGTAGGGCTGAAATGTGTAATAAAACAGGCTGAAGTATTAATTATGCCTCTCAGAGCGCAATTTGTTTTCTCGTCGCAAAACCTGACATATACCTACCGTCGTGCACATCAAATGACGAAAAAAATAAAACACATGAAATCCGATCTGGCTGTTTAGACTGAGACGAATTAAGAAAAATCTGATTTTAAACGGATTCCAAACCACCTAAGAATGTGGAATGGATGAGGCTTGTAAAAATGTAATGGATATAATGTGTTTTTCTCCTGTTCAGACTATAAAAACCTAAATAGGTTTGAGTGACTGCATCTTCCTGTGTGAACATAGCAATGTGTTATAGCTGTATTAGAACATAGCTTCCAGTGTATTATGACTGTGCTTCAGTGTGTCAGTATTGGTCATGTGTTGATAATAGCATTTTCGTATCACACTGGTAGACAGAAACAGGCCTTCTGTTTTGTGGTATTGTGTGGCTGTTTGTTCTGGTACTCCACATAGTGTGTGCACAAACTAAGACATGTTGGCCTTGGTTCTCATGGATAAATATATATAGATAGATATCCTATATACCTGTAGTTTGGACTTTGCCCCTTTAGGTGTGTTTAAAGTAATAAATCAATATATTTTATTTGCTTATAGCATTTGGGCTCCATCAGTTCTTTTTTAAATAGAGAAGCTCTGGGTTGTGCAGTGTTGTTTTTTATGTTTCATGAGAAAATATGTTTTTAGATATTTGTTTAGAAACTGTACATCTTATATTTATAGCTCATTCTTCTATTAGAATTCCTTAAAAGGAAGATTCAGGAAGTGGCAAACGCCCTTGGGAGACTTGGTCCTGCTATGGAATGCTTCTCAATTCAAACAACAGCTTTATTTATTGCTGCTTTGAACTGTAGAGATGGTACAAATATCCAGAGAACAATTAATATGGAATGGATTAAAACCAGCCCATGCAACATTCAACAAAACTATTCTGTGAAGTCTGCTTCATATACAGATTCAATCATTAGATTAAGGTGGGCTTTTGTCAAAATGGATTATCAAGAGCTTTTCAACTACACAAAAAGGGATCTCTGTTATGAGGATTTGAATGGATCCTGTTGGAAATATACACGACCTTCTAGCGTCCAAGTTCCAATGCTTATCACCATGACGTTGATCACCTTTGTGACAATCATTGGGAATCTACTGGTCATCATCTCCATAGGACATTTCAAGCAGCTCCACATGCCAACAAACCAACTTATTCTGTCTCTCGCCTTGTGTGACTTTCTAGTTGGGCTATTCGTCATGCCGTTAAGTGCTGTCCGTTCCTGGCAAGGCTGTTGGTACTTTGGTGATTTCATGTGTAAGTTACACACATGTATTGACATCACCCTCAGCACCGCATCAATTTTCCACCTTGTATGTGTGTCGACAGAACGCTATTGCGCCGTGTGTAACCCATTAAAGTATCCTTCTTGTATTGGTTTTCCAACGGTACCATTTATGATCTCTATAAGCTGGTTGATCCCTGCCGTATTCGCTTACACAATGACCTTCAGTGAACTCAACCTCCTGGGTGCCAGGGGCTTCTACGAAACACATGTATATTGTGTGGGAGGGTGCCATGTGTTTTTTAGTCATGGTTCGGCGGTGATCGCTTCCACGATTTCATTCTATGTCCCAGGCCTCATTATTATTGGGATATATTATAGAATCTACATGGTTGCTCGAAACCAAGCAAGATCTATTAATCGTCTGTTTAAACAGTTAAGAAGAGATTATCCATCACGAGATACACAACACAGAGCACGGAAGGCTACGGTAACAGTTGCTTTCGTGGTTGGAATTTTCCTTATTTGCTGGACACCCTTTTTCATCTGTAACATCATGGATCCTTTTATTGGCTACACCATCCCCTCAGTGGTGATTGATGCTCTTGTTTGGTTTGGCTATGTCAATTCCACCTTAAATCCATTCATTTATGCATTCCTGTATTCTTGGTTCAGAAAGGCTGTCCAAATTATAATAACTGGAACAATATTCCAAAATAATAGCAGCAGAAAACGGCTGTACCCGTAGCTGGGTCAATTTAATTAAGGGGGTTGAGGTTTTGCTGGTTAAAATGCGCAGTTTGCCCCTGGTGGTAGATGCTGTAACTACACCATTCTGCAGAGAAAGTGCTTGTTTATCCATTCCAAAGTAGCCGTGAATTTTAAGTCAATATAATTTTTTTCAAGACATATATAAATATCAATTATTATAATATAGTATATTCATCAGTGTCTGGATTTTATTGGAGGGCTTTTTAAAAGAATGAAATGGATATATTTTCAGTAAGCTGTCTTTGATATCACAGCCCAGGGCAGTCGCTAGTGAAGGGTTTGGGAATTTGCATCCATCCATACATCCATCTGGATGCCAAAATTTTGAACCAAAGCTCAGTGTGCTGCCAATAGAAGTTTCATAATATGCCTGTGATAAAGAACTGTGGGGAATTATTGTAAACAGGCTAATGTCATACAGCGCCTGATGGATTATTAGTCCAAAAAGAGGCTGTTGTTATTAATCCTAATGAGTGATCTGGTTAAGAATAGGAGTTCTGATTTTCAAACATTTGGAATTTGAGGCATGTTTGAGAGTTACTCTATTAAAACTGATAGATTATTTTAAGTCTCATAGGTCTTTTATTCATAAACTAAACATAAAAAAATTAGTTTGTTTGTGCATGTGTTTGTGACTTTTTGTGTAACGAAATATCTCAAATATATATAAAAAAAGAAATTGGGACTAAATGTACATGTATATTTTTACTTTCACATTTAGGATCTCTTAAACAGCAAAAATGTAATATTATTTTACTTGTTCTCAGGGTTATGATAATGAACATTCCTGTGCATAAATTGTTTGTCAAGATGTGTAAAGATGTTTATATTTTGTGATCTTTATAAGAATCAATTTTGCTGATGGATTTAGTTTAATATTAGTAGTGTGTATTATGTACGTTGTGACAAAAAATGATTTATGGCCCTGATTTATGGTTTAATTGCTGTACATTTGACCTTTCCCTCCGCCCCCCTCCCCTCCCTCCGGTAGTTGTAGGCTACATGCTGTGATATGGCGTGTCTGTTCTGATACCCCCATCGGTGTATTTAAAAAGGGTTAGGTTTGTTCATTGCAACTATTCAGCAAGTATTTTGTGATTTCCACTTGTGCAATGGCTGCTCCCAGCACTCCTAAAAAACAATGTTAAATGATGTAAAAAGACTTACTAAGATATATTGGGCTCGAGGAGATGTCATGGTCCAGGCATGACCAGGTCTCTCCATGAGCCGTTAGAAGATCTGAAATATGAATTTCATCTAAACAACACACAGTTGTGTGTGTACGACTTTGACAGAACATCTTGTACTGTTAAGTTATTCAACAAAGGTGATGCAATGGATGAAGACCATTGTTTGTATTTCACGGAAAAGGACTGGGATGTATTTTACAATCGTGTTTGGAGGGATCTGAATAATGGAGCATCTCCAGAATCATTTCCAAGAGACCGTGTGTTTGGTAACCACACTATCAAGAGGGTGGCTGACCATGTCTACATACTTACCAGCGAGGAAAAACAGGGTCTCAGTGACAGAGGGTGTCCTTTCCCAGAGACAGAGCACAATGAATGTTTCCAAATGAAGTTTTTGTTTCAGTGGAAAGATATTCCTATACTGACTGATGTTTTTTCAAAGATAGACAAACTGTTTAAATGGTGTGATGCAAATGACCAATACAATGTAATCAAGGTCAGCCTGTTTGACCCCGAATAAGCGTGGGAGTGACCGTGTAACACCGCCCACCTTCTACAGACCTTAAAGGCTGGCGGTGACTGACCGCATTTCAAACCAACATTCAAACCAACATGTCTCAAGACTTTACTACATATCTTCCTGGGCCCGTCGCATCACCCAATGACCCAGATACTTCAGCAAGAGATGACCCTGTTGTAGGGTCTTCTGACATCGGCCATTGGCTTGACAAGTTTTGCATGGAGCTTGGCTACAGCAATCTAACATTCATTTCATCCCACGGATCAGGATGCCCACTTCCGGATGCAGCGGCTCTTAAGGGAGAGGACGACACGGATGGCATTATTGGTGTGAAGGGGTTCAATTTCATAAAAGCAGTCATAGTGGTCATTCTGGATCATCTCCTCGATTTAAAGTTAAAAGAGTTGTGCTACGGTTGTGAAGTGGATCACCCCAGTCAGATCCAGCACACAAGCTTGTTTGATCCTGACAAGTATTTCTTTTACACTCATTTTGAAGAAATTTCCAGTAAACTGTTTAAACCTGTGTTAAACCAAGTCATTGGCCAGGCTTTAAAACCATTTGGATTGACACCGCATCCTCAGAGAATCCATGGAGTTGTCGAAGGCGTGTTGTGTGAACTAAGAGAGGAGCCGAACATTCTACAGAGAGTACGTGAAATCCGTGAGAAGCTGGTGAACAGGCTGTCTACGACGCTGTGGACGGTTGGAAAGGCTGTTCGGCTGGGTCCAAAGTTTGATGCTAACAATGGGGAACTGCTGCGGAGCTACTGGCCTGATTACATTTATTCTGAGACATCGACTTCAATGTGAAATAACCAATATGCTGTATAAGATCATTAATGACGAACATTCTGGACAAAACAAGCTTGTAAATGAAGCCTATATTAACAAATGGCTGATTTGTCTAAAAAACACATGGATATAGTCAGAGGTCTATCAACCAATTGGACTGAAATGATACAAGTCTATGCCTACCAGAATGACTCTCCCTGTTTGTTGCTTAAAAACATTCTAAATTCATTGTTTGAATGCGATAATGTCTGTAAAATATCTGATATAATATGCTTATGTACATTTGTGACGGATACATGTGTGATGTTATTGTCAAGAAACGAAAGGAGTGATAGTCATGTCTTTGAAAATGTTGATACTCTGGTTAATTACCTGATTGACAAAAATACTGATACATGCGTTAATTTCCTACAATATCTAGACATTGGTTGATGTTGCTGTTTCTATTTGACTATTTAAGCATGTATTGTATGATTACCCCTGATTTTAAAATAAAAGGATACTTTCATAGAATCACTGTTTCATTATTTAGGTGGTGTCTGATCTGTTAACAGCAATTGCATAAGGTGTACTACACACCATCAAACCCCGGCTCTTTAGGGGGTGTGAGTAGATTAAAACGTGGTGTATTAGAGGAAAGTGGTGATTTGCTAAGTGATAAAGAAGTTTCAGACTGGTTAGCCAGTCAAGATGCTTATACACTCCACAGACCACTGCGACATCATTATAAAAGGAATAAGGTCGTTGTTTATGGTATTGATACACAGTTTCAAATGGACCTGGTAGATATGTCAATATATTCTACGGAAAATGACAATACTAAATTTCTTCTCACATGTATAGACGTGTTTAGCAAATATGCATGGGTACGTTGTATAAAGAACAAGACTGGATTGGCGGTGACCAATGCCTTTAATTCAATACTACAAGAGGGTAGAATCCCTCAGAAAATTCAGACTGACAAGGGGAAGGAATTTTTTAACAAGCATTTCCAACAACTAACTAAAAAACACAACATTTACCATTTCAGCACGGGGAGTGAATTGAAAGCAAGCGTTATTGAACGTTTTAATAGAACGTTAAAAGGACGGATGTGGCTATAACCGAGTTCTTCACTATAACCGAATGTATACCACGACAACCACCAGTCTACAAACTATCTGATTACGATGGCGACGTTATCGATGGATCATTTTATGAAGAGGAGTTACAAAAAATTATTGTGGATAAGGACAAAGCTTTTAAAGTAGAAAAGATATTAGACAAGAAGAAGCACGGTAAAAGATCCATGGTGCTCAGTACGATGGGTAGGGTGGCCTCCGAGTTTGACAGCTGGGTTAATGAAAAAGCTGTTGTAGATCTACAAACCTCTTAAAGTATATAAAAATAAAACATTTGTTACCTGACTTCATTTCTGCAGTAAACGGTCATGGATGAAGCAGGGTTTTATGTTACATTGCGTGCAATGCTTCATTAGATCTTTACCCCGAAAACCGAATTTCAAATTACAGAACAAGATTAGCCAAACCTATAAACTTAAAAGGTCGTTGGGAGGTGGGTGTGGCTGAAATTGAATACCCTAGATCATGGTACACTATTACTGATGATGATGCGAAAGTCCAATTCAGAGAGTTTATCGACGGAATCAGTCATCTTGTGAAGATAAAGCTGAAAAGTGGTTATTATGACGAAGTTTTGTTTGTAATTAAGGAGCTAAATGCTATGCTACCTCGGCATGCACGTCTTGGCTACGATCATGTGAAAAACAAAGTGTTCATGATGGCGGCACCAGGAAGTTCCTTAACATTCCACGGTAAACTAGCCATTATTTTGGGTGTAATACCGAAGAAACCATTGGTAGCTGTAAATGATTATACTGGAAATGAAAGCATCGAACCCGGTTTTACGCCAGTGTCACGCCACACCAAGCAGACATAAATGGAGGGTTTTACACCATGTACATGTACACAGATATTATCGAATATCAATCTGTGGGTGATGCACATGCCCCGCTTTTGAGATGTGTACATATAACCGGATCGGATCGTGAAATAGTCAGTGTTGCATATGACAGAGTACACTACGTGTCAGTGAATAAACATTCTATTGGAGAGATTTGTATTGAGCTCAAAGACGACAGAAACAGGGAAGTGCCATTTTCTTACGGCAAAGTCGTCGTTAAACTACACTTCAGGCCTGTGAAACAACCGATCCTTTAAAAATGGCGTATTATAATCCGTACCAAATGGACCCCACTCATTATGTAAACTATTATAAAACTCAAGCAGGCGGTGGAATGCCGGGGTTTTCTGGGGAGGGTCATGTATGGGGCGGGGCTCGGATGCGTTTTCAGGGGTTTGTTTCGAATGGCTCTTCCGTTGTTAAAAAGAGGTTTCAGCATAGCCAAACCACACCTTAAAAACGCTGCTAAAAACATAGCCAGCGACGTTGTTACCAGAGCTATGACACATTCCTTTAATAATAATGATAAATCTCAAGGCGGTTCGGGGTTAATGGTTATGTTACGTAAACGGAGGTCTAAACCACCTGGAATGAGGAGGGAGGAGTGGTCAGGCGGTAAAGAAAACCAGGAAACCCCTAAGAAAACCGCAGTTAGGCAACGAAAACGAAAGAGAGCTGTGAAGCGTTTTTCATCTGTTAAAACTATATTCTAAACCATGGCACTACTACACGCCATGTCCGAAGAGTGTATTAAATCCGAACTGGATCTGTTTACAGTACCGATGACGCAGAGCGGCTATTGAAAAAAACACATACATTGAAATCCCTCCTCTATCTGCGATATCGGACAGCGCTCCATTGGAATTTTTCATAGCGGGGAATGGTGAAGATTATATAGATTTAAATAATACACTGCTTTACATGCGTGTTAAAATCACAAATCGGACGGTTCAAATATCAGAGATGGGACTCCTGTTGGACTGGTCAATTATCCAGGAAACACAATTTTTTCACAGGTTGACGTATCGCTTGGTGATAGGTTAATTTCGCAGAGTACAAACACTTACCCCTATCGATGTATTATAGAATGCCTTTTAAACTATGGTAAAGATACATTGGAAAGTGTTTTCTCAGCAGGTTTATTTTACAAAGAATCTGCCGGACATATGGATGCAGGCGATCCGGCAGGGGCTAACATTGGTCTGACAAAGAGGGCTGCCTTTAGCAACAAAAGTGCAGTAGTTGAGCTTTTATCACCAATACACAGTGATATTTTCTTTCAAGAAAAACTAATGCTTAATGGGGTGGACATTAAAATCCGTCTGACAAGAGGCAAAGATGAATTTTGTCTAATGAGGAGTGATGCTATAGCATACAAACTGCGTATTTTGACAGCTTCTCTGTTTGTTAAAAAGTATCTGTATCACCAGGAGTGAGACTGGGGCACGCTCAAGCACTACTCTCAACAACTGCCAAATACCCCATTGACAGGGTCTGCCTGAAAAATTTCTCCATACCAGCTGGAGGCCGTGTATCAAACCAGGAAAACCTGTTTTTAGGTACATTACCCAAATCCATCATATTGGGTATGGTCGATAATGATGCTTTTACAGGGGCATACGATAAAAACCCTTTTGCATTAAAGCATTACGATCTGGAGTTTCTAGCTGTTTATGTGGATGGTCAGCAACACCCGCCAAACCATTACAACCTGACTTTGGAGCAGGCACCGCCGTCGTGAGAATTTTACCAGCTTGCACTTTCGGTCTGGAAGACATCTAAAAACCAAGCGTTGGTGATCGACAGAGAAGATTTTCTGCAGGGTTATACACTTTATGGTTTCAACCTCACTCCAGGCGAAGAATGTGGTCAACACATCTCAGCTTGTTAAGTCTGGGAATATCAGAATAGAAGTACGTTTCAGACAACCGCTTCCAAGAACCATTAATCTGATTGTTTATGCTGTTTTTGACAACATCATTGAAGTTTCTAACCGAAGACAGGTACTTGTTGACTACTATTAATTGAAAACATGAATACCATACAACTTACAGCAGCTATAGACAGAATCACACAAAACACGCATTTTCTTGGAGTACTACCGTGTGATCATTTACCGAAGGACCCCTTAAGAACATTACCTACGTCAGCCATAATCAACACAGACCCTGCACATCTCCCGGTGAACACTGGTTAGCAATTTACATAAATAAGGATGGTTCAGCATTTTTCTTTGACAGTTTCGGTAATAGTCCTGATTTTATTCGTTTTCCTGTATCAATCACTGCCTTTCTAAAAACGAATTCAACACGCATTCAATATTCAGCTAAACAAGTTCAGCATTTTATGTCTGACACATGCGGTCATCATTGTATTTTCTTTCTATATCATATGATTCGAGGTCGTGCTTATGATGATGTTATGATGCTTTATAGCGATGATTTAATTAAAAATGATGAATATGTATCGCATTTTGTGAAAAAACTAAGGATAACTCATTGTAATAGTACTACATTTAAGTGTATGCAATGTGTGCAAATGGGTGAAACGTTTATGTTAAACACATGATTTGTAAATGTTTGCTTCAAATAAATAAAAAGAGCACAATGTCAAATGTACCAATGTCATAGCTTTATTGAATACCATATGATTAATTTGTACAAAAATGAATATACAATTATACAATATCAAAATGACAGCCATACGTTTTGATCAAGAGACGGTGATTTAAACGGTGATACATCTGAATCCTTAGAAGAAGGCGTACTTAAATACATTCTTTGACCCGTAGAGGTAGAGGGCGATGTAGACGGTTTGGTTTTAAATGAACTTATTACACGTCTAACCTTATGGTTTGGCACTGTTGAATAGGGGATGTTTAAAGTAGCAATTGCCTGCAAAAACTCAGTCCATCCATGAGGTCTACGGTCATCCCTAATATTATGCTGGAGCCGTAATACTCTTTACAAGATCCATCACGTGTGATCCCTGTATAGTAATGCCTTTAAATACAAACTCCCGAATCGTTCCAAGATGCCATTTCTTTGGCTTTAGACATTTTATCCATGATGTATCTTGCATTTTTCACACATCTCAATGGGACATTTTTCAATACATCTGCTATAATATCTTCAACAGGGTTAACAGATTGTTCTTTGTGAGACTCATTGGGGATGTTAATGCAAGCGTTAATGTGTTACTATCTCGATCACCCTGTTTAACTACCGTTAAAAATCTTTGTAAAGCCGAGGTGTAAAGCTTAGCCTTCTCATGAGTATCCAAATTGTCTTTATTCAAAATATTTCTTATAGCAACATCCAGATCGTCTTCCACGGTTTGTTGAATAGACTCTCGGGTATTGGACATCTTCAGTTTATCTATTTGGTTTTGAGACACTAAAAACAGCTTCTCAGCATACTCCATCTTCAACCTTGTTTAGCCGTTATCAGACTTGTAATAAAGGGGACTGCTATGCTCAAAAGCGGAAGAAGAAATCCTCCTTTCTGGTTGAGCATGCGTTTTTTGTGGACACACCAATCTTTTTATTGGCTATGTATTTAATTTCAGTCTTTCTCCTCTTCAACCGTTTGTGTTGCTGGTTCGTTAGTGGGATTGTGCCATAGAGTACATTAAATGCAATCTCACACAATGTTAAAATGAGCTTGTCAGATGCTGATTGCATAATAAGACGCCTTTGCATGGGGGTCAGCTTTAAATAGCATTTTTAACAGGGGAGGTTTCTAGATAGTCTAGCAGACATTTTACCAAAATCACGGTTTTCTTTTTTGAATGTAAACTACTGGCTGGTTTGAAAGCAACCCGTTCTTAGATCGAAAACATTCAGGGGTTTTTGCTTTATAGTCTATCATGAGGTATCCAAAAGGCTGGTTGGTAGCATCTTGATAGCATTCCATAAAATATTTTGTATTTCCGGGTACATTTGTTTTCCCAACACATTTATCTGATTGTTATCACGAGGATTCTTAAACAATATTAAATAATTTGTATTCAAACTGATGGTTCTGCTGGATTTACCTTGGAAAAATAAATTCTGCACAATATAAATAAGCTGAGGTTTCTATGGTGAACGTATTGAGTGAATAACTTTTCCACTTCAGAGTTTCCACTTGCCTCCTTCAGCATGTCGTCAATTATTAACAGATTTGTTTTATTGACAGGTAATAAAACATCATCATTCAGAGATTGCGGTATTCCTTCCACAAATTTAATGTTATACAATTTATACAGTTCATCATACATAGGTTGCCAGCAATCATAAATGTACACAATGTTTTCAATCTTTTTAGAAATCATATTTACAGCATTTTCCAACAACATTTTTACAAAATAAGACTTTCCAGAATTTGAAGGTCCACTTATTACACATGAAAAAGGATGTTGAAGTCTAAAATCAAAACCATCAACCTCCCGCACACTGCGTGTGGTTTAAAAATTATTAGTAGCCATATGGTAGAGTTGTATAATCAGGGAAAAGCAGCCTCTTATTATACACCACTTGAAACTTTTAACAACTGACTTGTTTTGCAAAGTGAAGTTCTTTTTATTCCTCACGATGTTGTCTGTGTAGGCTAGGACGTGTTTGGTGTCATGCGATTTTACATAACTGTCAACAAGACCGATCAAAGTGTCTAATCTAATCGCCATAGAATTTTCAGCATTCAAAGTTATACCCTTTGCTTTCATACACACTTTACCTTTTGCAGTGCGATATCCGTATGTTTTAGGCCCTCCTGAACAAAATTCTGTGATGTGATCATCATTGCCGATTTCGTCAGTCAGATCTCCTAAATAAGGACCCAGAGGAGGTTCCCAATCACCGTCTCTAGAGATAAAGATGTCTGTGTCGCTATACAACAATCTGTCACCCAATTTATCCATAAGGCTATACAATTCTAACCGTGCATGTGCTGTTGTAAAGGCCCCCAGAAATATATTCACATCCCGTGTGTTGTACATGGCTCCATCGTCATGTTTGTACTGCACCAGCGCAATTTCATCAGACACGAATGTGAAATATTTAACGTCATACTGACAGCCAAATATGATGTGAGCAAATTCTTCTGGGTCTTTCAAAAGTTTAGAAGTGGGTAGATTTTCTCTCATTGAAAAACGCCCCCACAGACTATTCAGCAACAATTTGTTGATAGATCTCTGAGCAGGGTTGTGACAGATCTTTGCAGGATCGAGGTTAATCCCTTCTTTTTAAAGTAATCATCGATATAGGCTTTTTGTCTGAATCGGTGACTACGTGAGAGGGATAGTCTGAGGCCTCCTGTTTAAATTTCAGAAAGGTCTTTACATAATCGGAAAACAGTGTTTCCGATTTCTCTGCAAAGTGCCACACCTCTGAGACCTCCATTACAAGATACCCCTTCTCAATCGCCTTCAACAATTCAATGCTCACCCAGCAGCCTGAGATAGACCTCTCCTCATCTGTATGTGTACAAGATGTAACATTGATTTGTTTCTCAACGCATGTTCTGCATAGAGGAAACATAAGTTTCCCTGCACACCTGTAAGGAAGCACAGGATGAAGCAATTTTCAGGGGGTAGCATTGTGGCCTTAATAAGTCCGTAATAATTTTCAAGGGGTTCAAAATCCTTGAAAATTATTTCAGGATGTCCAACAGGGTAGCTTTTTCGAGCCTGACAGTAAGGATAAAGACTCGTGAAATCAACATATCTGATCTTTTCATTTTCTGAAGTTTCACGTGGTTTCAGTCTCTCAGGTGCCGAATAAGTGGTCATAAACGCAATTACATGAGGGTCAGTTTGCTTAAGATTCTTCCATACACACTCATGCATCACCTCAACGTCTAAACAGTATGCGTTCTGCAAAACATCAATCTTGTCATTAAACTGCATCCTGAGCACTCCAAAAGGCACTTTTGACAGGGGGTTTACATAGTCAGATCTGTGGTGAAAACATCCGGCAAATTCTAGAGCTTTTCGTACACCATCTTTTTCGTAATATCCATCAACAAAGTACCCTCCAAATTTCACTTCACCGTGATTTAGCGCGTGGTGAATGTCTACTTCACGTGTTTTTTTCACATACTCAAGCCATTCAATAGAGATGTTAGAGAATGTCTTATACTGATTGACGTATGCAGTGAGAGGATGCACTGGCTCTGTATGTGTCAGAGCCAGTGTATTTCTAGAGAGAAATTGCGTCTTGAAAGCACCCATACAGCAACTAGCAAGAGTCACGTAGCTGAAAGGATCTACCTGCGTGCATCGTAGGAATTCATCTCTAAATTTAATGCATGCTTCACGTAATAAAACGACGTCATTCATGCAGTAGATGCCAATCTCTTTTTTGAAATCAAAGACTTCACCATCGACTGTTTCATACCACTGATCAAATTTTGTCCTGGCACTATCTGTCATGGAGTTGTACCCGTAGTAGTTTTTAGCAGGGTATGGACCTATATAAGTCTGATTTTCCTGTCTGTTGAAATAGTGAGGAAAGAAGCCTTTTTCTTCATTTTCCAAATTTAACGCAGATGGCATCTTAGACAGAGCCATGTGGAGGAATGATTAAGAATCAATAAAACGTTGCCTAAAAGTCTCATCATACATGAAAATGGTTCTACAGCCCTGCATTACTATGTTAAGTTGGAGTCCTGCATTGCAAAAATACTCCAGAATTAAAAAGTTGTCAAACCCGCTTGCATTGTGTGCAATCCAAGTGTAATTTTTGTACCTCGGCTGTCTAAACCTCCAAACGAGTTGTCTCACACATCCCTCACCTCCAAATTCAAATGTCTCACCATCAAAAGTCATGGCACACACATAATTTGCTATATGTTTACCATTATCACATTGTGTTTCAAAATCATAGAAAATGTAACGATCTGTATATTCCTTGGGTATGGTAGGCTGTATGAAGCACTGGTGTAGGCCTTCGTGGCTTACATCATCCCCACAATGTAGACATTTATCATTTGGACAGTTATGAGGTTTGGGGTTTTTGGCTGTATGGTAACGTTTATTGCATTTACGACAATATTTTGTAGTATCGCAAGGAGATCTACCACAATCATCGTCCGTAGGGGGTACTATTTTATGAGCATTAAAACAGTATCTAGATCTGCAATAACGCAAAACAGTCTTGACAGTGTATTATGCTTTTAGGCTGTTTGTAGCACTCACTATCGTTGCAAACAGAGCACACATATTTACAATCATGATTCTGTCTGCTCGTATAACCTGTGTAACAGAAATCACACACATATGCAGACCCTATAAAGGCTTTCAGATTCTTTATCATGTAATAATGAGTATCATGAATGTAAAGATATGCTGTTTTGGTGTGTGGCTCATCTGAAGTTTTATATTTTTCCAACTTTCCATCAGTTGACCTGTAAAAGACAACAATTTTTATGTCTAATGCACGTTCAAATTTTGCAATGTCTCCTAGACCTATTTTATCCCGAGGTGTGAAACCGCCAGCATTCTGAATGGATTCACCCCGTCTTTCAAGTCAAGTCAAGTCAAGTGGTTTTTATTGTCGTTTCAACCATATACAGTTAGTACAGTACACAGCAAAACGAGACAACGTTCCTCCAGGACCATGGTGCTACATAAAAACAACAAAGGACCAACATAGGACCACGTGAGACTACACAACGAAATAAAAATACCTATATAAACTACCTATATACCTATATAAAGTGCACGTGCAAACATGTGCAAAAAGTACAGGACAGTACAAAAATTACTGACAATGAACAGGACAATAGACAGTGCAGCGCCGACCAGTACTCAGTAGTGCAAAAAGATGACAGTTTCTAAAAATGTAAACATAACATACTATGAGATAATGTTCTATGCACATAGCAGTTATTGAGGTAGCAGACAGTTATAAAGCGACAGTAATTAAAGTGCAACTCAGGACACGTGTGTGTCAAACCAGTCTCTGAGTATTGAGGAGTCTGATGGCTTGGGGGAAGAAGCTGTTACACAGTCTGGCCGTGAGGGCCCGAATGCTTCGGTACCTCTTGCCAGATGGGAGGAGGGTAAAGAGTTTGTGTGAGGGGTGTGTGGGGTCGTCCACAATGCTGGTTGCTTTGTGGATACAGTGTTTTTTGTAAATGTCTTTGATGGAGGGAAGAGAGACCCCAATGATCTTCTCAGCTGTCCTCACTATCCTCTGCAGGGCTTTGCGGTCCGAAACGGTGCAAGTCCCAAACCAGGCAGTGATGCAGCTGCTCAGGATGCTCTCAATAGTCCCTCTATAGAATGTAGTGAGGATGGGGGTTTGGAGATGTGCTTTCCTCAGCCTTCGAAGAAAGTAGAGACGCTGCTGGGCTTTCTTGGTGATAGAGCTGGTGTTGAGGGACCAGGTGAGGTTCTCCGCCAAGTGAACACCAAGGAATTTGGTGCTTTTGACGATCTCCACAGAGGAGCCGTCGATGTTCAGAGGATGTGTTCACCTTGTGCTCTCCTAAAGTCAACAACCATCTCTTTTGTTTTGTCGACATTCAGGGACAGGTTGTTGGCTCTACACCAGTTCGTCAGCCGCTGCACCTCCTCTCTGTATGCTGACTCGTTGTTCTTGCTGATGAGACCCACCATGGTCGTGTCATCGGCAAACTTGATGATGTGATTCGAGCTGTGCATTGCTGCACAGTCGTGAGTCAGCAGAGTGAACAGCAGTGGACTGAGCACACAGCCCTGGGGGGCCCCACTGAAAAGGCAATCTTTGCCAGTTCTCAGTACTATGTATCATTTAAAATGACTCAGTTTATATGTCAATTATATGGTATAAATCTTGTTTTGAATTATTGTTAATGTTGAACCTCATTCATTTTTATAATGTATTACTTTAAGGACTCATTCAATATTGCTCTTATGTTCTATGTGGTTTGAAGCAAAAAAAAGTTTGGGGAAAAGTTTGTCAGTGTTTCTCTCCCAAATGATGAAAAGTTCAGCTCTGTGGGGCATTTCAGGTAAACAGGTTAGGTGTGATACTAATGTGACAGAATACAACTAATGACGGCACAATAGTACTGAGAAAGTGAGCACTGATATTAACACCTTTGATTGGTCAGACTCCCTTGAGAGTCTCACCATTGAAACTGAGAAGTGATAACAAGTCTCATGGGTGTGAGACACAAATATTTCATCATTGCAGGATTGTTTGTGTGTGAGTGACAGCCTTGATGAGGTCAAAATTGAAATACTTTTTTTTATTTTTTATTTAAAGGTAAAGCTGTGTTTTGTTTGTGGGTATAAATGTATTTATGCATTAAAGTTATGACATTTAAAAAAAAACCTTAAAGTCTGAAATTCAATTTTGTTTGGGCAATTAAAACAGATATTCAAAATGTTATGTTAACATAGCTTAAATTCTTGGGCTGTTTGAAAAAAAGATTTGAAGATTAAAGGGTACACAGAAAAAAAAAAAATTTTGTGGTGAAGTAAATATAGTGGAAAGATTAGGTACTTTCTACACTGAATAAATTAGTTTAAGTGTGAACTGGAAAATATTAAGCAAATTCTACATTTGCACTCAAGTCAAAAATGTTAAATTTAATGCTCTAGCAGCTTATAAGTAATTATTATTTATGATTGTTTGTTATCTTTACAATGAGTCATCGTGTATTAATCTTAAAGTATATTTATTCACTTATCTGAGTCAATTTCACAAGTAAATAAATTAAGTACATTTTACTTTATTTTCCGAAACTGGTGTTCCCAGCATGCACCAGGCTTTAATATTTAAGGAGCTTGCATGGTTTCACTGTAGGCAAGTTTATTTACACATTGTTGATTTTGTTGTTACATTTGATAACCTTTTGTTTTGTGAAGTCTGAAGTTCATTTTCTACTCACAATTACCTGTTCATGATCAAAAAATGATCTGCTGATTGTTACCGTCATTGTATTTTGTGCACCAAGTGTACAGGTCTGTATGCACAGCTCTGAATCTTGTTTTCTAATGCCAGTAATTCAAGGTGATGTTACATGGCCTGCGTTAAACCTTCTGCGCTAAACTTCTGTGTGTCATGTTGAACCTGTGTAAGTAGGTAAAAAAAAAACTATGAAAGCAATCATTTTAAAAAGCAAGGTTTAATTCAGTTACATATAGCATGAAAAGTAAAAAGTACAAACAAAGAGTGAGTAAAAGTTTCTTAAGAATTTCTAATCAAAACCACCATGAATTGTGTGTACATTTTACTTGAAAATATGGCCTGTTAAATTTACTAGCAATTTCTGTGTGGAAATTGTTTCCTAGTTTTTTAAGTAGCCTAAACCTTTATTTTTTTTTCCAGGTATGTATGAGGTATGTAGAGAAAATAGTTTAAATGGGACGTTTAAAAGAGATTTGAAATTTGACTATAGGGTTGCTTTGAAGGTCCAGGAAAATCAATCGATCGATCAAGATAGATAGATAGCTAGTAAGATCAAGATAGATAGATAGACTGATTGATTGATTGATTGATTCATTGATTGATTCATTCATTCATTCATTCATTATCTGGGCATTTTGGGTTGAATTGATTTCAGGACACTTTGTTTTTATTTTCTAACAAAATTCTAATCTCATGAGTTCAAAATGTTTGTGCAACCATGGGTTACATTTACAGGTGTAAGGGGGGTTAACTTGAATCTAAGAGTATATATAGAGTAGACTGAGCTGCACTGAGCCTATTTATGGAGTTGATTTGGATGGTCATGCACTATATATATATGGTTATCTTTCCTAGGTTATTGGTCTTTACCAAACAATAATTTATGAAATTGTTCTTTTTATACTTTAGTAATAAATTTCTGGATTTTTACAATTGCAAAGACAATTATCTCAACATTTTGGGCAGATGTGATGACTCCAAATGCGACTGACACTTACACTGAAAATATGTTTCTCTGCTATCCACTTCTACCGGACTCCTGTCCCAAAGTGCATCGTCTTACTGTAATTAAATTGACAATGTACACTCTCATGCTGCTCATGATCCTCTCCACAGTTTTTGGGAATCTGCTGGTCATCATCTCCATCTCACACTTCAAACAGCTGCAGTCTCCAACTCATCTGATCGTTCGCTCTCTGGCCGCCAGCGACTGTCTACTGGGCTCTTTAGTCATGCCTTACAGCATGGTGCGATCTGTTGAAGGGTGCTGGTTTTTGGGAGATGTTATTTGTAAAGTACATTCTAGTTTGGACATGACTTTCTGTATTTCTTCCATATTGCATCTTAGTTTAATATCTATTGACAGGTACTGGGCCATCTGTGACCCTTTAAGGTACAAAATGAGGATCACAAGCTGCACTGTGACTGTATTTATTACCATTACATGGCTATTTTCATTTGCATACAGCTTTTCTATTGTGTTTTCAGGGGTAAACAGGATTGGTTTGGAGATGCTTATCATGCAGATGTACTGTGTAGGAAGTTGTGTTCTGTTTTTTAACAAACAGTGGGGTATTATTTGTCCACTTCTTACATTCTTTCTTCCTGGAACAATTATGAGCTCTTTGTATATGATGGTCTTTCATGTTGCAAGAAAACATGCAAAAGTGATCTCAGACAGAGTGACTGTGGGGGCTACAAGCTCTGCACACAGAGAGAGAAAAGCAGCTAAAACTCTGGCTCTTGTTATGGGTGTATTTTTGTTCTGCTGGCTGCCTATTTTTATTGCCACTGTTGTTGACTCTTTTCTCAATTTTGTGACTCCAGGTGATGTCTTTGAGGCTTTAGTTTGGTTTGGATATTTGAACTCAACCTGTAACCCTTTGATCTATGGACTTTTCTATCCTCGTTTTCAAAAGGCCTTTAAGATTCTCATGTCTCCTTTTGTCTGTGGCTTTAGTGACTCAAGGACATTGACATTTGAATGAATATGAAATTTGTTTATATACAAAGGTATCATTTCTTTCTATTAATATATTAAATGTTTACATCTGATAGGTGATGCATGCATATACTGTATCATTTTGTATATGTCCCATTGTTTTACCACATTAAAATTATGAATTTGAGTAAATGTTTAGTGTTTTGTTGGAGCCTCCTGCATTTGCTGAAAAGATTTATTTTAATATCCTTTAATATCCCTTACAGGAATAGAGACCGTTTTAGAGCAATTTCAGAGATGTCAGAGATGTGAGGCATGTGTTTGTACTGTGTTGTGAAGAATCTGTTTAAAATCTTAAACACCCACTGTATAGCTTGTCATTTTAAAATAAATGTAATTCAAATGAATGAATACATTAATATCTGTCAAGGAAAGAAGCCTTTTTGGCTAAAGGCATAATTTGTTATAATGCATCTGACCTCTCATAAACCTTACTAAATAAAGGGTTCTGGCAACAGTCACTCTAACTCATATGCAGGGTGAAGTCGGATAAATTAGGCTATTTCTTTGCCATTGAGACTGTTTTAATTCATTAAGATAAAGATAGAAAATTACAACAGGTACAGATGTAGACATACTTCTCACATATGCATATATTTATATAAAATTATTCTCAGTAAGAAGAACATACACACTGAAGGGTGCAAAACAAATGGTTTTAATGTCATAAAGTGTCATTTTTACGTTAAGCTTTCTAGACAAATCTAGCATTAGCACTTATGCGCCTGTTATCAGAAGTTAATATTTTGTAATTAATTTTGGCAAGAGAATGCATGTGAGATCTTTAAAAAGTGCGCAGTGGCACAAGTGAATCATATATTAATTTATATAAACCTGCTCAATTACATTAACTGTCCAAGCGCATAAATTAACTTAAATTACTTGGACTCACGCTACATATGTGAATAGGTGAATTGTTCATTTTAACCAGTTGATTTACATAAACCATCCGAACTAACCGGTTAACTAAAATAATTTGGACTTCCCAAATGATTCAAATGAGAAAGAGGACAGTATAGGAAAGCTCAATTGATTGTTATCTCAGCTCGCTAGGCAGTTAAGCTGCGTGTTCAATAAAATATATTAAAAACAGCAACATAGCATTTTGTGATACCAAACCGTTACTCGTTGGAAGAAGTTGCTCGTTTCTCAAAAAGCTACACTGTTTTGAAAACACAATTAAGCGACTGAAAAAAGGTAAGTTAGTAGTGTCACTAATGATTGTTGGTTACCCCCAACACATTTAAAAATTCTGAAACAAAAAATGGTGTGCTTGTTTCCACACCAGGCCTCTACCTAGATTAAAGGTGCCATAAGCGATGTTTGCCGTTGTAAAACTGCTATCAGGAACACTCACAGACTTGAGTGAAATTTTAAATGACATTTATTAAAAACTGAAAAGTAATGTCTCTCTTTGGCGTAGTCCCCGTCTGGCAGTCTGAAGAATTTGTCCTCGGAACCGTCATATCCTGTCGGAGATAGGAGGCAGGGGCGAGGAGCCTACCCCGTGCAGTATGGGACTCAACTGATGGTGGTGGGGTGGTGGAGGTTGCCGTTTTAGCACACTGAAACAGCAATGTGATAGATTGTGAGCAGACTTATAAAGCAATGGCTTACATGTGATTGGCTAGGAATTACCCAGCTAATGGTGCGATGATGTACAGCTGCTAGTCTTCCCGCTAGAACTACGCTGCACTTACATTTCCACGAGACTTTGAATTATACTCTCCCACTTTTTCCAAAGACAAACTCACACACAAAGGTACATTTGGAGACCATTGTTAAAAGAGATGGAGCAGGAGAGCATCTAAATGTCACAGGTAAGAAAAATAAATTTGATGCAATTTGAAGTCATGCTAGTTGTTAAAAGCAACGGTTGCAAAATATCGTTCTCACATGGCAACAAGAGATTGCCCATATATGGGTTGCCCTGTGAATGCGCAGAATGATTGACGGACAGAAAATATTTCAAAGTCTTCTGATTGGCTTAACAAAGAATCTGACCACTGTTCACAGAGCCTAGCGCTGTCACAGAGACAGGTGTGATATTTCATGACACCTCTTTCAGTGAGGTCTGACAGGTAAAGTTTTATGTGTTTCATTTCATAAAAAAAATCACTATCTAGCAAGACTTCTTTTTTCAATCAGCATCACAAAAAGGCCATTTTGCTTGACCAGCTTCACAAGGTAAGGTGATGCTCGTCTAGCAGCTAGGCAAGCACCAACCCAGCACTCACCAGTATAAACCAGTCTGGGCAAGCATGGAAATGCAAACTGGTCTTTTCAGCGGGAAGTTTTGTGTCAATCAGTAAGTACCACATTTTGGGTTTGGTCAGTTCAAACCCAAATCTTTTGATTGAGCCAGATTAAAACTCAGGTCACCTCCAAGTGGTCCATTAGTCTATAATTCAGGATACAAAGTAGAAGTCGATTTTTTTCCCAAATCCCAAATCTTTTGATTGAGCCAGATTAAAACTCAGGTCACCTCCAAGTGGTCCATTAGTCTATAATTCAGGATACAAAGTAGAAATCGATTTTTTTCTCATTCTAATCTCCTGAGATCTAAATGTTTGTGTAACCATGGGTTATATTTACAGGCGTAAAGGGGATACCTTGAATCTGAGAGTATATATTGACAAGATTGAGATGCATTAATCCACTTATAGAGTTAAATTGGACTATTTATCTGTTCTCCTTTCTTTTGTCAAACTATAACTCATGAAATTTATATTCTTTGGTGCTCAATTGTCTGGCTTTTTACAATTACAAAAGAAATCCTCTCAGCTTCTTGGCTAGACGTGATGACTTCTAATGAGACAGATATTTATGCTAAAAATATGTTTCTCTGCTATCCACTTCTACCGAACTCCTGTCCCAAAGCGCATCGTCTTACTGTAATTAAATTGACAATGTACACTCTCATGCTGCTCATGATCCTCACCACAGTTTTTGGGAATCTGCTGGTCATCATCTCCATCTCACACTTCAAACAGCTGCAGTCTCCAACTCATCTGATCGTTCGCTCTCTGGCCGCCAGCGACTGTCTACTGGGCTCTTTGGTCATGCCTTACAGCATGGTGCGATCTGTTGAAGGGTGCTGGTTTTTGGGAGATGTTATTTGTAAAGTACATTCTAGTTTGGACATGACTTTCTGTATTTCTTCCATATTGCATCTTAGTTTAATATCTATTGACAGGTACTGGGCCATCTGTGACCCTTTAAGGTACAAAATGAGGATCACAAACTGCACTGTGACTGTATTTATTACCATTACATGGCTATTTTCATTTGCATACAGCTTTTCTGTTGTGTTTTTAGGGGTAAATGCAGTTGGTCTAGAGATGCTCATAGTGCAGATTTCTTGTGTGGGAAATTGTGTTCTGTTTTTTAACAAACAGTGGGGTATTATTTGTCCACTTCTAACATTCTTTCTTCCTGGGACAATTATGAGCTCTTTGTATATGATGGTCTTTCATGTTGCAAGAAAACATGCAAAAGTGATCTCAGACAGAGTGACTGTGGGGGCTACAAGCTCTGCACACAGAGAGAGAAAAGCAGCTAAAACTCTGGCCCTTGTTATGGGTGTATTTTTGTTCTGCTGGCTGCCTTATTTTATTGTCACTGCAATTGACCCTTTCCTCAATTTTGTGACTCCAGGTGATGTCTTTGAGGCTTTAGTTTGGTTTGCATATTTTAACTCAACTTGTAACCCTTTGATCTATGGACTTTTCTATCCTCGTTTTCAGAATGCCTTTAAGATTCTCATATCCACTTACATCTGTGGCTTCAATAACTTAAACACCTTGACAATAGAATGAATATGTCAAACACTTAAATACAAGCATTTCAGGTTACACAATAAAGATTTACATTCTATTCTTAAGATAAATTATTTTAGTTTTAACTTATTAAGCTTGTTCATGCATAAACAATGTTGTTGTTGCAAAATATGAGATTATAAAACCATTACAATACATTAGAAACCTGCATTGCACTGGAAGTCATGATCCTTTACATGATCTCATATTTTTCTAAAACAAAGCAAGGCAAACAATGTTTAAGAAAAGTTTGAATTTTTCAAGAAATTACTCAGATGTTAGATGTGTTTGTGTTCAGAGGAATCTACACAACAGCATGTATAACCTTGACTTCTGAAATGAACATTTTAAATTAATTTATATTCAGATTTTGTATAAATTACCCTATATCAATCATACTTGATTAGAAATACATACACTGTGCTTTATTTAAATGAATATTCCAGGTTCAGTACAAGTTAAGCTCAAACAACAGCTATTGTGGCATAATGCTGATTAACACAAAAGTGAATTTCGACTCATCCCTCTTTTTAAAAAAAAAATTAAAATCGAGGTTACAGTGAGGCACTTATAATGGAAGTTAATGGGGCCAACTTTTGGATGGTTTAAAGGCAGAAATGTGAAGCTCATAATTTTATAAAAGCATTTACATTGATTATTTTGTTAAATCTTGTGTATTATTTGATCTTTAAAGAAGTTTCTATTTGTTCAGGATTACAGGGTTTACAGCATTATGTCATCATGGCAAGGAGGCTGCCTATAACTTAACATAGAAAATGTTAGTATGTGATTTTATCACACTAAAATCATGTTTACACATATTGTTTATGTATATAGTGGCTATATTTATAACAGTGAGTATTTTAACATTTACGGATTAACCACTTTCACTTCCATTGGAAGAGTCTCACTGTAGCACAGATTTATGCTTTTTGAAAGAAAAGAAGTCAAAATTAACTTTTGTGGTAGTCAGAGTTATGCTACAAATGCTGTCAATTGAGCTCTACTTGTATTGAACCAGGACTATTTATTTTAATTTCCATTTGATTAATCTCCACCTAACTTAATCAGGACATAACACGGCTTGTTACCACAACTTAATTCCAGATTTTGTTAGTTTAGTCAAACCATTCTTTTGTGCTCCTGCTGGCCAAAACAAATAAACATTCAGCCATATTTTGATGTATATAGGTTGACATCATGATGCCCAGAAAAACATCAAAAGCAGCTCATAAACTTGCAGTAACTCTAACAGTTCACCCAGTTATAACTCATCTGTGATATAAAATCCTTAAGGCTCATATGGATTCTACCTATTTGAACAGCCCCATAGGGGAGTCATACACTCCAGTGAACCAGCTGCGAATGTGAGTTGGCAAATCTTTAGTCATCCACTAGAGGGTGTAATCTGATAGTCCCCAGCTAATCAGGAGATCTTTACATATCCTCTTTGGCTACGGTTACGGCAGAGTTGGTGTGATCGAGTTTGAGAAAAAATAACTATAACAAAATGGACCGCTGGCTTATAAAAAACAATACCAGGGATAGTATAATGGTTAAACCGACTGACAAAAAAGAGGTTCCCGACTGAACCCACACATCACACTGATGGCGGGCGAACCCTCCACGTCAACAGGGCTTTCCATACAGAGGGGATTCATTGCAAAAACCAAAGGCTTGGGTGCATCAAAACGACGAATGTATGACAAACAGTCATCAAAAATGTATTCACGTGCATCACATAAAATAACGAACCCCTTCCACAGTGATTTATATGTTCTGAGGTGCTTGCAAATGAGAGTTTGAAATCTGTGAAACTGATACGACACTTACAAACCAAACACCCGACGTAAAAAGATATAAAGAATCAAGCTTAACAAATCCAAAACAAACTATAACCAGCCAAACCACTGTGGCAGTCAAAGCGCTTACTGCTATGAGGAGGCGTATTTAGTTGCCAAGGCCAAAAAGCCTCATACAATTGCAGAGAGCCTCATTCGTCCAGCAGCAATGGCCATCTGTAGAACTATGTTTGGTGATAAGTGTGCCAGTGACATTGAACAAATTCCATTATCAGACAACACCATCAGCCGTCGTATCACCGAGATGATTTTGTGAGGTTTGTGAGGAAGCTGGATGATGGAGAGGGCAGGTTGATGGGGGTAATGTGGACATGTTCCCAACCTTGGATGAATTTCTCATGGAAAATGGGCTTAACTGGGATGTTACAAAAAATAAATCACGCTCTGTCTGCAAGCCCTGTCTGCACATTTCATGTAGTATTTTACTGAGCAGCATAGTTGGAACCAGTATGACTGGGTTCATATCCCCTTCATCGAAGTGCAGGGAGTCTGTCATCAGATCAGCAGGATGCCCTTTTGGACCTTTCAAGTGACCGCAGTCTGAAGGAACTGTTTGACTCAACCACACTGTCAGAATTCTGGCTGTCAGTGGAGACAGATTATACTGAACTTGCGAGGCTTGCAACAAATGTACGTTTGCCTTTTGCCTCAACTTGGCTATGCAAAGCCATATTTTTAGTATTTACTTAGTACATAAAAAACAAGTACCGCTCACGCTTATTGACAGTGGAAGATGATTTACAGTTAGCTGTGTCAGGTACTGAACCATGGATTGGCATGATGTACTCTCAGAAACAGGCTCAGTCATCACACTGAATTCGGTAAACAGTTTATATATTTAATGTTTCAATGTAACTAATGTTATGTGAGTGAAAATAGACAAAAGTAGTGGGGTGCATGTCCTAAAAGGTTGAAAACCCCTAGACTAGAGGATATGTAAATAAAAGCTATTGCTAAACAAAGCAGTCAAAAGAAACTTTTGGCCATCCGGGATAAAAAGGTGATCTGTAGGGTCACAGAAAGCAAAGGGAAGCAAATATAAGTCAGTCAACTAGAAAAATGTAAACCTGAAAAATGTTAATCTTTTAAAAATAAGCTTGAACCTTTGTTAATTCTCTCTCTCTAAAACAAAAAAGGTAGTTCCAGTCAATAATTTCAAACACATTTTACAGCTAGATTCTTGGTGGATAAATCTGTTTAATTACTCAAACCTGGTTTATTTCCCAGCAAAACCTCAAAGTTACTTCTTTAGGGTAAATGGCCCACTATCTGATTTTTCCACAGATTTTCAGTCATAAATAAATAGTAATTTATACAATCAAACTTTCTAGGGTTAGCCACGTTTAACTTTAGCTGGCAATGACTATGATGATGTGAAAACATGAAATCCAAAAAACATAAACATAAATATTGCTGTTTCATGGTACCTTATAAATCCGTTGTTTCAAGGTCAAAGGTGTCATAAAAATGCAAAGCATGCTGATTTGCAGACTTGCAAGTTTCCACAAACAACACATTTTCCTGTAAGTAAACTGTAAGTTTAAAACTAGTTTGAGAAACACAGTACAGCAGTAATAAATCAAAAATGTGGACAGACCCGATGAGCCGCCCTGTTGCTTGCAGACTTCAGCACAAAGAATGAAGAATGTACAACTGACTTAGTAGCCATTTTGACAAGAAAATACAGTAAACTTAGAACTTGAATAAACTTCAATGAAAAGCAGTCAATAAAGAATATGCCATAAATATATATGGTATTAGTATGGGTAGTATGCCACAGTCACAGTGGTTTCATGCACACTCTCATGCTGTAGCTTCTCTGCATTTACTCCCCATGTGTGAGAAACTCACGCTTATGAAAGCACCTGTTTTTTATCAGAGCTGTAATGCAACTCTAGTCCCTCTTAAGGAAGAGGAGAGATAGAGGTGAAAAGGTGAGTGAAGCTAGCGCTCTAGGATGCAAACACTGGCCAGGCGCATAGATACGGTGTGTTTCACAATCTAATTCAAGATAAGTATTAGTATAAGTAAGTACATGTACATATTTACACAGGTTCGTTTGAGAAACACTCATCTTAAAGGGATAGTTTACCCAAAATATGTTGTGTACAATTTCACACCCTCATGTCGTTTCAAACCCGTTTAACTTCCTGTTTCGATTGAAATTATTCAAGATATTTAATATAATCTTGAATTCCGATGGAAATGTTTTTACTATAGTGGGTAAGGGACCATCTTAAAGGTCCACATATTGTGCTAAAACTAGTATTGTCAGGCATTTAAAAATTTGAATTGCTTAATTTCTTTGTAGTTAATCACGATTAATCGCAGATATTGAAATTGCTGAAATTTGACACTATATATACTTTTTTCCTGTCAAAATGCATTTATGTCCATCTTAGGAAAGATGTGTAATATGTAGTTACAATATACACAAATCCACACTTCTAGCACTGATATAAAGGAATAGGTCAACCAAAAATGAACCTAATTTACTATCATTATTTTACTATACCTTTAAGGAATGTAAGCAACACATAATGCCATTTTTGATTAATGTCCCTTTAGTTAAGAGAGATCATGGGCCTGCAAAACCCTCATCAACTTCTTGACTGCCCTTTGCAGAAGGACCCTTTCAGAGAAGCAGCTACAAATAGGCCTCTAACATTTAAAAAGGATTACAATGTAATTCCACGAGTTAACATGGCCATTATGCAGTACAATTCAAACTCATAAATAATAAAATAGTGCCTACCTTGGATTATGAGGTAATATAACCTTTAAACTCCTCCTGTCTGCCTAGTAGTGTTTCATACAGGCTGGTTGCGTTATCGATAGGCTTAGCATAAATGTTTAATTTTGAGTGCTTAATCCAGTGTTTCAGAGTCTAAAGCAGGCCATTCTTGATGCTTGTCTTCATGGAATCGACTTTTAGGTCTAAAGAATAATCAACCCTCAGTTTTTGCCACTCTTTTTTGTGTGTGCAACCCATTCTGGAGTTCTTGTGTGTGCGGCTGAACCAATAAAAATTGCATCTCGCAATTCTGGAGGCAGTGGCAGACGGTTCTAGCTTGTATGGCACCCTGGGCTGAGCTGAACGTTTATGCCCATGTAGTTTCATTAAATGGGCTTGTATTGTATCGTTTTCTTTTTATATTTTGTACTCTATCAGACTGTGGTTGATTTCCTTCAGAGTTTTGTCAGTATTTGTGTGACATTTAAATACAATATTGTGTTTTTATACTGCATACTGATCAGCATCTCTGGCAGACATGATGACTTCAAATGAGACTGACATTTATTTTGAGAATTTGCTTCTCTGCTATCCACTTCTACCAGACTCCTGTCCCAGAGTGAATCGGCCTACTGTAATTAAAGTGACTATGTATGTGTTTATGCTACTATGATCCTCACCACAGTTTGTGGAAATCTGCGTGTCATCATCTCCATCTCACACTTAATCATATGCAGTCTCCAACTCAACATTTGATGCATCTTTATATGAATGAATTCTGCTTCTTCGTAAATAAACATTTGCACCTGATACTGTTAATTAAAGGTATAATTTGCACTACCATTGTGAGAAATATCTGTCTCCATCTGGTGTTTCATCATTGAAAGTACAATTGTAAATTCCTCTTTATGATTGGAAAATCAAAGGTTCCAAAAGGAAGCATGGCTCTGTCTATATGACTTTGTAGGTATGGCAATATTTCTATGTATACATTATGATTACAACAATAAGGTACTTAGTTTGTACTGGGTCAGGAAATAAAAACATCAAAAAATATTTTTTAAGGCTAAGGGCAGGACAGTTCATCATTAGGATTTGGGGAAAGTGGTGGAGGTTATAGGTTAAGGTTTGGGCAAGGGGGACAGGTTAATGGGTTAGGAGAAAAAATTAAAGACGTCATGTAGTTCTTATATTTGTTCATGGAAGCAACGCAAAATGCTCAATTCTTTTCTATTTTCCACTTATTGTTACAGATTACCCCGACTAGTTGTACAACTAACCCAGGTACTGGAATAGGTTGTAACAACAGAACTCCATTAATTCAACTTTAGTTCTTGATATCTGTTTTATAGCCACATATCTTAATTATTGATATTTGTAATAGTAACAGATGTTGCTACTTTGTGTTACATTTAAGAGTTCTAAGACCAAAACTCTTGAGTTAATTTTTGGTTAGATTTTTGGTTTTGCATATTTATTTATTTGATGATGCCTTGATTCTAAAATACTGCTTTTTGGCACTACCTGTTGAGAACAAATACCAGAAGCTTGTGACCCATTTCTGGAATTCCACAACTGGAATATATTACAGGTTTGACAAGTCCGTTGATGCTTTGGCAAAACATTTTCTGTAAAAGCAGCATGTTCAGGGAGGGGACAAGATCTGTCAAATGCTTTGAATCGTTTGCACCTGATGGTTGATATTGACGGTTATAACCACATATACAAGAGTGAAATAAGAATTGGCTATTGGTTAACATATTTTGGTTTGACCAGCTGAATAGTCAATTTACATGAATTTAGCCTACAGACAACAAAATGCCAACCAAAATTTTGCAATATCAGAAAAATAACAGGCTAATAAGCTTATGACAAAGCACGAAGCATTATAAAACCAAACAGTTTAAAATGAACTTACACAGATAAAACAAGTATTTTTGACATTTTATGAGATATTTTGTTGACTGCGAAAATTGTTAAATTGTTTGCCTGTGGCCTACAGCTTTGTAGGTAATGTATTTTCCCTTGTAATAGCAAAAGAAAGGGCAACATAGTGCATTAGCTGCACTCAGATTTCTTATAAACCTCTCCTCAGAACATAACAGAGACATTAAATGAGTCAGTAATACTTCTTTCCCATGCAGACAATAACTGCTTCTGCCTTTTAGACTAATCAGGAGTCCCATTGATGTTATACTAAATATAATCTTGGAACATGACTTGTCCTGTTAGATTTGAGGACTGTGTCTAAAATATTTTCCTTATTCTATGTGCCATTTACTGAAAGTTAACCCTAGCTGCACTCACTTTTATACTGATCAAGAGAACCTTTAAATAATGAGATTTCAGACATCAGAACACATTTTGTTTTTGAGGGTTTTTTCTCTCCCAAACTCTTAGTAACATTGTAGATTTCTAAGAAATATATTTATGTGAACATTTGATTTTCTTCTTGTAAATTAACTATTTCTGTGTTGTCGTCATCATCATGGATAACTGATGCAACACCATAAAATGCAAAAAATGCAGTTTGAGGTCTCCTTTATGAAAGAGAGTTGAACTATTGCATAAGCAGAAAACATGTTTTAATAGCAAAGTCCGTTCAAACATATAGATTTTACATTTATTGAAAACATTCAGTACACTTCAAAATGATATGGAAAGGTATTGCACTTACATTACCAAACAGGAAAACCAGTAACTGTTTCATGGTACCTTACAAATCTGTTTTTTCCATGTCAAAGGTGTCATATAAATGCAAAGCATGTTGATTTGCAGACTTGCAAGTTTCCACGAAACACATTTTTCTGTAAGTAAACTGTAAGTGTAAAACTAGTTCGAGAAACACAGTACAGCAGTAATAAATCAAAAATGTGGACAGACCCGATGACCCGCCCTGTTGCTTGCAGACTTCAGCACAAATGATGAAGAAAGTAAAACTGATTTAGTCCATTTTGACAAGAAAATACAGTAAACTTAGAACTTGAATAAACTTCAATAAAATGTAGTCAATAAATAAGTAAAAGTCAATTGAAGTAAAAAAAAGTACAATAAACTCTTTATGGATTATTTTTAAATTCTTTAGATGTAATGCAGTGCACTTATTAATTAATACAACTGTAAGTTTCATTTTTCATTAAACGCACCTCCCTTGCACAACCCATAAAAATGATTGGTTCAGAGCTTCTATAAAACACTGAGTTCTGAAATGTGGTCTACGGAAAACTGCCTAAACTTCTTACCAACTGAAAGGTATGGCTTTATATTTTCAATATTTTTTTTTTATGAAGAAGAATTTTTTTTTTTATTTAATTAGCTAATTAACTGTATTTGTTTTCTTGTATTCATATTTGATTCAGATAATTGGTCATTTTACAAGTTACATTTCGAGAATGAGAATTGCTAAAATGTTTACAATTTTTAGAAATTTTTTGAAAAATTGGTATCTCTTTTTAAGAATGCCGAAAAACATTCTTTTGGAAAACAGTTACATTTAAATTATTTTTATTTACATTTTGTAGATGATGATATGTTCGGAAAGTTTTTTGAAGAGGTCAAATCTAACTCTCCAATTTGTATTAAAGAATTTAAAGTTATATCACCTACAAACTTACAATTTACCGACTGTCAACAATTTAATATAACAATTTTATCAGATAAATACGGCAGTGGTTACTATTATAAATCAGGGTTGATAATAACTGCAAAACACATTTTAGATAAAGATGACAATATAATTGTTATTTTTTCATGTAAAGATTTTTATTTGATGTATTCAGCAGAATGTCTAAAGACTTCACAAAAGATTGATTTAGCTATAATTAAATTAAAAGGCAGCCTTGCTCCTCTGCAAGATATAAAAATAACAAAAAATTTTTGTGGAAATGATATTAAAGTCTTATATTTTTACACCCGAAAGTCAGGAAAATTAGTAAAGAAAGAATGCAAAATTATTAAGAACCCCCCTCTATCTTTGAAGAAGAAAATGCGAGAAAATGAATGGTTAATTTCTGAAGTAGGTACTTTTGGAGACAGTGGAGGCCCGGTTTATACATCAGATAATAAATTTTTTGGGATATACCTTGGGGAGAAACGTTTAAAAAAACCCTGTTATTCTAAAGAATTAAAATATGGATGGATTTTAAAAATTGATGTTGAATTATTAAAAATGTAATTTGATTTAAAATGTAATTGTTTCCAAAACGTAATTAAAATGTGTTACTCAAGGCATTGCTTAAAATGTATCTTTCTTAATAACAAACTTATTTATAAAAACAAATCAATTTATAAAATTATAATTATAGCAAATATTATCGGCAAATTTTAGATATTTGATGTGGGACAACCCCCAGCCCCAGATCCCCCCCCCCTCACATCTTGAGGGGGTTGTTACATTTCGAGAATGAGAATTGCTAAAATGTTTACAATTTTTAGAAATTTTTTAGAAAAATTGGTATCTCTTTTTAAGAATACCGAAAAACAGTTACATTTAAATTATTTTTATTTACATTTTCGAGATGATGATATGTTAGATTTTTTTTTTTTTTGAAGAGGTCATATCTAACTGTTATAATTGTTATTTTTTCATATAAAGATTTTTATTTGATGTATTCAGCAGAATGTCTAAATACTTTACAAAATAATGATTTAGCTTTTATTAAATTAAAAGGCAGCCTTGCTCCTCTGCAAGATATAAAAATAACAACATTTTTTTGTGGAAATGATATTAAAGACTTTTAATATTTTTACACCGGAAATTCAGGAAACTTAGTAAAGAAAGAATGCGAAATTATTAAGAACCCCCCTCCATCTTTGAAGAAGAAAATGCGAGAAAATGAATGGTTAATTTCTGAAGTAGGTACTTTTGGAGACAGTGGAGGCCCGGTTTATACAACAGATAATGAATATTTTGGGATATACCTTGGGGAGAAACGTTTGAAAAAAGGTTTCAAATGTTTGGAATTGAAATATGATATGAATCAATTATTACAAATGTAATTTGATTTAAAATGTAATTGTTTCCAAAACGTAATTAAAATGTGTTACTCAAGGCATTGCTTAACGATTTTATTTTATCTCCATTTGTTCTTTTTTTATTGCGACTTGAACAGAGGTAGGTTTTGTCAAAAAACAACATTTCAGACAAAAAGCTGAGAAAAAAGCATGTTTATGTCTGATATTTTGAGCTTCTCATACTCCACTTCTTCATGTTTGAGACAATCGCAGTCTGTTTCTTTGATCAAAGAGTTGCGTACTCTTTCAAAACATGCGGAGGGGTCTTCCTTACCGTATAACACCTAAAACACGGAAACCCGGAAAATTCCGTGTTTGGCGGGGAAAGAGTTCAAATGTATCTTTATTAATAACAAACGTGTTTATATAAACAAATCAATTTATAAAATTATAATTATAGCAAATATTATCGGCAAATTTTAGATACTTGATGTGAGACAACCCCCAGCCCCCACCCCCACCCCCCCTTTCAGAACATCTTGAGGGGGTTGTTCCGCCCATCCCTAAATCTGCCACTGTGAACATTTTGCAATTCTCATTCCGAATGTATACTTGTGAATGTACCAATTGTCCAGCAGCTTCCGGAGAGAGATGTTTTGTCTTCCCCAAAACAACAACATGTAAGTCTATCTTTAAAATATTGGTAAAACAACCTGTGCTAAAAAAAATATATAGTACATATTGAAACGTGTTTTCTAATAACTGTATAAAGTATGATAAATTATCTAGTGGTCACATTCCTTGTGTAACTTACAGGTGTCCTACACTGGTCTGCAGCTGGTGTCTTGAAGAAAGATGTTGCCTCTGTGATTTTGAAAGCTTTTGGGAATGCAAAATAAACCCCATCTGTTTCAAGGTAATAACGCTGAAGTTAACATCAGCATTGATATAAAGTTTTTTAATTTAAATAATGATATAAATAGTTTAATTATGTTTCAATTATCAGAGAAACACAATGACAAATAAATATACTGTAAACCTGTAATAATAACTAAATAAATCTTAACTCTTGCCATTTTTTAATAAAGATTAGGAAGTTTGTTGAGACGTTTCTTGAAGTTTGTAGCTACAAGAATTAGAAACTTTGTAAAGATTGACTTTCTATTTATTTTTGACAACAAATAATATAGGTAAATCTCTCTCTCTCTCTCTCTCTCTCTCTCTCTCTCTCTCTCCAGGAACATGAAACCACTCTCAATAACATCCAGACCAACTGAACCAGCAAAACCACCATCAGACTGAATAAATGATTGTGGGTCGCAATTACACAAGCTCTCTCTGGGTAGCTCAGCGGTACCACGCTGAGCTACCACCCCTGGCATCACGAGTTTGGATCCCAGGGCATGCTGAGTGACTCCAGCAAAGTCTCCTAAGCAATCAAATTGGCCCGTCTTGCGAGGGAGGGTAGAGTCACAAGGGAAAACCTCCTCATGGTTCGCTCTAGGTGGGGCGCGTGGATGCCGCGTGAAGCCTCTCCGCTGTAACGCGCTCAACAAGCCACATGATAAGATGTGCGGGTTGATGGTCTCAGACATGGGGGCATCTGAGACTCATCCTCCACCACCCGGATTGTGGCACTACGCGACCACGAGGACTTAAAAGAAGCATTTAGATTAGAACATTCCAAATTGGGTGAAAAAGGGGAAAAATAAAGTTCATTCATTTGAAAACCTGTCTTTAAATTGTTATTAAAGAACAATGAACATATCTCCTGGTAGTTATTTCTCACTATTGAGTAAAAAGGATGCAATACATCATCCTGGAAAGGGTAATACATTTAGAAAAGCAGACAGATATGAGATGTCAAAACTAGAAAAGCCAAAACTAGAATTTTGTGGCATTTAGTCCATAATTCCATTGCCTTTTAGCTTTGAGGTCATACCTAGTATACTAGTGTATTCCTAAACATTGAGGAAAAATCCCATTTAGCATTGCATTGTAAAACATCTGTTACTTTACATTTTGGAAAATGTAGTAGGTTCGTCATCATATTCTATGCATTCATAATATGTGCATACTGTGTACATATAAAAAATTAGGGACGTTTTCAAAGATATTAGCAGAACAGAAGTGTGAACAAAAAATCTGTTGAAAGAAAGATTTTGAGTCAATTTTACTCGCAATTTCCTAAAAGGTATTGTTTGTGGTAAATGTTAGATTTGCTTTTGCACGTCTAAATGCCAAGGTGAGGTCCTTTTCATGGTCAAATTTTCTCTTGACTGATAGAAATAGATATCAAAATGAATGTTTTCTCCATTTTTGCCTTCTTTGTTGTGCAAACTGCTCCTTATCATTAGAAGATTTGCTTGTCAGCTTTTGCTCTCCTCTTGCACCAGTTTTCACTATAGCCCCTCACTGTTTTCATAGCTAGAAATGAATGTCTTATTTTATTGAAACTTGACCTCTGAACCCTAAGAATCCAGGCAATAAAGCACAACCTTTAAATTCTCTTGAAAATAAAATTATGCTGCACCCGTTGGAGCATCAAAACACCGCTCAACGCCAGCATCAAGTGCTGATTCACCCTCCACAAGAAAACGCTGCAGATAAAGTCATGAAAAGTGCCGGTCTGTGAAGACATTTTTAAAACAATAATGATTGATCAAACCAATACAAGATTGCATCAGGTTTTTCTTCTTCGTATAATTATGCCCAATGCAAAGATAATTTAGACAATTAAAGATGCATTAGCAATGTATACATAGCAAACATTTATAGATAAGTGGAGGGCTCCATTGTATATTTGATAAATCTCCAGATTCTCCATCTTTATGGTGATATGTATAAAGAATGCAAATCACAAAAAATATAAAGAAAAATAATGTGAAAGTGAAAGTGGAGATTTATAGTATAAAAATGACTTAATTAACAATGTTTTACCCACACCTATCATATCACTTCTGAAGATATGGATAAAACCACTAAAGTCTCCTGGATTACTTCTATGTTGCCTTTATGTGCTTTTTCGACCTTTAGAGTTCTGGCCACCATTCACCTGCAATGGGCCAACAGAGCTGAGGTATTCTTCTAAAAATCTTCTTTTGTGTTCTGCAGAAGGTAAAAAGTCATTCACATCTGGGATGGCATGGGGGGGAGCAAATGAAGAGAGAAGTGTAATTGTTGGGTGAACTACCCCTTTAACATTTGAAATGTAAATAACTACTCTATACACTATACAAACATAGGCCTATACTGTCTTGGCACTGAAGCAATCTCCTTATTTGTACATGTTGATGACCAGAGGTGGGTAGTAACTCATTACATTTACTCTGTTACATGTACTCTGTTACATGTACTTTAGTAACATTTTGGGGATATTTTTACTTTTAGAGTAGGTTTAAAAGTGTGTAATTTTTACTCTCACTCAAGTACATTTCTAATGATTTTCTTTTAACTTTTACTTCTTTAAAATGTGTGGCGTTACTGTCGTTACATTACTGGGTAATTTATTGAGAGATTATTAAATGGGACTTTTACGAGAGCGGAAGTGCACAGCTGCGCGCGATGAGACACTCCCACTTGAGTGATAAGACTGTCACTCATGTCATCAGTGCAGAAGCATCAAACTCTTCAAAGTGAAACACTTTCTTCGCTCCACACAGTGAAAAGAAAATAGTTTTGTCAAGCATTGCCTTCTCTTAACACCAAGACAAGCTGATATTTCAAGATTAAAGTCACAGCTCCAATTTAAGGCAGCACACTGAGGTAAGTTTTGCTCTAATTCTAAGTCGGGCTTTTCTGTGTAATGAGATGGTCATTTTCAGGGTGATTCTGTAACTGGACTCTTATGACATCAGTTTTTAAGTGTACATTTTCAAATCAGTGCAGCAATATATCAGTGTGCTTTGTCCCGCATGTCATATACTGTCATTCGCATGATCAACAACTGGGGCTGGTGCAGAAACGTCACATATGAAATTTTAAAATACTTGGGCCTTATTTGTTATTCTTATAAAATAATATATTAATACAATAAATCTTCTTTCTCTTTGTCATTTTTAATATATACTGTGTGTTAATATAAAGAGTAAACACATTTGATCAAATAAAGAGTGCATTTTAAAATGTATCTGTATGTTTTGTCTCTCTATATGTTATTATGTTATTTTAATCCAGTAATGATTTGTCAAAAAGTAATTTACTACATTCAGCATGAAATAAAACATTGCAGGAATGAAGGAAGCAGGAAACTCCCAGCTCGTACATCTTCCTCGTGGTGGATTGTGGGAAATTAACCATCATCATGTACTTAAAATTAGAGATGCACCGATCGATCGGCCAGTGACCGGAATTAGCCGATTTTCCGCATGCTCGGCCGGGCCGGTGACCGGCCGGTCAGCCTCACGTCTTTCCGATTCCAAGCCGGTCCGTTTTGTTGCCAGCGGCGCAGGCAATAACGTCACAGCCACACGTAAACATGTCATTGGCGTGGAAGATCTTCACTGTGTGAGTGAAGAATACATAAAGTTCGAAATGTGTAATAATTGTAAGGCCAAAGTAAACCGTGGGGAACCACCACAATATCTTTCGGTACAACAAACCTAATTAGACATTTAAAACACCATCACCCAGCTGAAAATGCCCATTTTTAAAAAGAAGCTTAAAAGGGAAAGCGGCTAAAGCTAGACAGAGCTCAGAGCCACAAGTCAGCAGCCTCTCCTATCATTCCTTGGTATGAACAGTGAAAAGACCAAAGCAATTACGAGGAAAATTATGGAATTCATGGCCCTGGATGACCAGCTGTTCTCCATAGCTGAGGACAGAGGGATCAGAAATCGGATAAATTTCCTAGATACAGAGTAGGAGGTACTTTCCGACGTCGCGTTGCCCGAGTTGTTTAATCTCGTGTCATGTCACACACGCAGCCTGTTATCTGTCAACATTTAGGTACACAAATCCGGAGAGGGAAGTGGGGTGCTGGATGGCAGAGGCAGGCTAAATACTATACAAATTGTGCCGTTGTGATTTAATGTGCTGAGTAACGTAATTTTTCCCACCGTGTCCGATATTAAAATCAGTGCGACACACATTGCAAAAGGCGTGGGTATTGTCGATATGGCTTCGGGATATGAAATTCAATTCTTCCATCCAGCTGTTGTTAAATGTACATGTATATTTAGTTTTTTTTCACCGGAGCACCAGCTGAGTCTTCTCCTCCCATCTACCAGTGATGCTTGATTCTGGCAACTGGCAACTGGACCACCTTGGAATAATATATTGATGTGATTATTCATTTAACGTGGTTTGGGCCATACAAATTATGCGAGTTTTTTGGGAGAAATAACAAAACAAGAGACTCCCGGGAAAAACGGGAGTGTTGACAGGTAACTTACAAGCCGTTCCCGAAGCAGTGCTTAGTTTTACAACTGATATTTGGACATCTAACATAAGTTGAGTGTATTGGACACTTCAGTTTTTCAGATCTTTGGAATTGTTTTGTTAGACGAGTAATAAAGAGAAAAAGGTCCATTTATAAAAATAGTGCACTTATTTGCAGTTAATTGTTATTTCTACCTCTTTCCAGTCACAGAGCACTTTAGTTTGAGAGTTGTTTAAGTGAGAGAAGATCCTGTAACTTAGTGCAGTTTGGGGGAAATTGTAATGTTTAATAATTTATTTTATTATGAAAATAAAATGTTGCATTGAAGAAAGGTAGATTTTGTTTGTGTATGCGGTCAATAATAGTTCTTAGAAAGAAAATCGGAATCTGAAAAAATCGGTATCGGCAGGTCACACTTGCAAAAAATCGGAAATCGGAATCGGCCAAGAACATTGCAATCGGTGCATCTCTACTTAAAACGTACACTTGAAATTAGAGGCATTGTGGGTAAGAATGAGTGAACAAAAGGAATGTATGAGTGGCTCACTCAGAATACAGACCTCCTACAAAATAGCGAAAACTCGAAACAGTGCACTATATAGTGGATAGGGGGTGGTTTCAGACAAAGTGAGTTTTCCATGACCGGAGTTGGTGCCCTACATACAGTATGTTGTTTACTCTGCGCTTAGAGAGCGGCGGTACTGCTGTACAGATCTAACGATCCAAATACTTACGACACAGAAAACTGTAACTACACTGAAATAAGAATCCACACAGGACTTTAAAAGCTATGAAATAGCAAAAGAAGGCATTAATAAAGCATGATCTTGCTTTGGTTTGTATTTCAGCATTATATATAATGTCCTTGTGGTACATTTTCACGTTTTCACTGTAGTAATTACTAGAACTGGATGAATTATTGACAAATTCATCCAGATCTGAAAAGAGCCCTTAAGTTCACCCCAAAATTACAATTCTTATTATTTACTCACCCTCATGCAACCCCAGATGTGTATGACTTTCTTTCTTCTGCAGAACTTAAAATAAGAATTTCCATACAATGCAAGTGAATGGGTGGCAACCAGAGTATGTGAGGGGAGTTGGAGCAGAGCGAGGAGTGGAGGGGCATGATTTTGCCTGGAGCAAGGAGCGGGTTTTTAAAAAATCGGAGCATCATTGTTTTCTCTCGCTCCAAGAACGCTCCACTAACGCTCCATCACGGGCAAAACACCTGTTAACGTACCTTAATGCAATAATTCACCACATATTAAGCAGCATTAAACACTATTGGAATGAGGGAAAGATTACATTTCTGATATAACCAGAAAGATTGTGATAAAAAAATACTAATTTAAAAACTTGCAGAACTTGGTAATGTTCAACCTCCAGCGCAAAGGTTACTTTCACTTTTCGTTTTCACCTTCCATATTATTGAGATAAACTTTCGGTAAAGCTTGACTTAACATGCTTGTCTCGTCTCTTTATTCCTGCATCAACTGCCGTTTATTAAAAATGAATGATGGGATGGCGAAGGAGAACACGAGTGGTGATGTGATTGCCACAATCAAAGCTTTGTTGTGAAATCCTAAAAGTAGTGTCCAGAAAACATGATGATAATCCATTTATATGTGGAGAGAAAATCTAAACGTCATCAATACATACATCTATATCTTTCCCCTATTAAATATTTTGAATAATCATATCAACATTCTAATCTAATGCATCACAATCTTTTTTGTTAAGAAAGTTAACTTAGCTATTATGTCCCGCATTAAATAGAACTTTGGACTTTTAACAGCGCAAAACACAAACTGATCTAATCAACATGATAATATTGCGTAGTTTGAATTTAATCGATTGCCATCTAAATGTATTTTAGTGCCGGAGGCTAATTTATGCATTATACATTTGCAGATGAAAAAGCTCTAGAAGATTTAAAAACGCTAGTATTTCTAAAAGTTAACTCCGCATTAAATATATAGTTTTGACAGTCTTATCTAGTTTTGATTAAAACAATGTAGAACATTATGAGAATGTATTTTTTTTTTTCGTTCACAGAATTATAGGGCAAGGTTAATTAAAAGAAGTGCAATAATAGGCAATAATTAGGCAATAATACATAAACCTAATAATGTATTTTTGGTAATTTTATTAATTTGATTTAATTTAATGTTTTGTTTTTGTTCTGTTAATTTATATATATTTTTTTCCATTTGGTAATTTATATTTTTAATTTAATATATTTTTAATTTTTTTTTGCATCTAGCAATTTATCCAGAGAATGCTGCCGATATGTTAAGTAAGCTATAAAAATTATTTAATTTAGTCTTGGGCTAATTTTAGTGGTCTAATAAAGCACATTGTAGATTTTATTCTAGTATTGTGTATTTATTTTGTCTTCATGGTAGGTTGTGATATTAAATAAAAAGGAAATGTAAATAAAAGCTATTGCTAAACAAAGCAGTCAAAAGAAACTTTTGGCCATCCGGGATAAAAAGGTGATCTGTAGGGTCACAGAAAGCAAAGGGAAGCAAATATAAGTCAGCCAACTAGAAAAATGTAAACCTGAAAAATGTTAATCTTTTAAAAATAAGCTTGAACCTTTGTTAATTCTCTCTCTCTAAAACAAAAAAGGTAGTTCCAGTCAATAATTTCAAAAACATTTTACAGCTAGATTCTTGGTGGATAAATCAGTTTAATTACTCAAACCTGGTTTATTTCCAGCAAAACCTCAAAGTTACTTCTTTAGGTTAATTGGCCCATTAACTGATTTTCCCTCAGATTTTCAGTCATAAATAAATAGTCATTTATACAATCAAACTTTCTATAGTTATCCACGTGTAACTTTAGCTGGCAAAGACTATGATGACGTGAAAAACCCAAGTGCAGTTTATTTATAAACGTGAAATCCAAAACCGTAAACATAAACATAAATATTACTGTTTCATGGTACCTTACAAATCTGTTGTTTCAAGGTCAAAGGTGTCATAAAATGCAAAGCATGTTGATTTGCAGACTTGCAAGTTTCCACAAAACAACACATTTTCCTGTAAATGTGTAAAAAATGTGGACAGACCCGATGAGCCGCCCTTTTGCTTGCAAACTTTAGCATAAAGAATGAAGAATGTACAACTGACTTAGTAGCCATTTTGACAAGAATATACAGTAAACTTAGAACTTGAATAAACTTCAATAAAAAGTAGTCAATAAAGAATTAAAATACTTATGAAGTAAAAAAGTACAATAAACTGTTTTTCAATTCTTTGCCTGTAATGCAGTGCTCTTATTAATTCATACAACTGTAAGTTTCATTGATCCATAAAAGCACCTCCCTTGCACAACACATAATGCAAACATATACTGTCTTGCCATCGAAACAATGTCTTTATTTGTACACGTTGATGACACGTAATATTGCAAAGCAGAGAATCCTGAAAATTCTTGAAGTTACGGTGACGGTATATATATCTAGAGTAAAACAATAGACCCTCACACAAGTCCGAAATGGCATACTATGGCATACTAGTACTACCATACTACTCTTACTATTTCTGCCATAAATATATATGGTATTAGTATGGGTAGTATGCCACAGTCACAGTGGTTTCATGCACACTCTCATGCTGTAGCTTCTCTGCATTTACTCCCCATGTGTGAGAAACTCACGCTTATGAAAGCACCTGTTTTTTATCAGAGCTGTAATGCAACTCTAGTCCCTCTTAAGGAAGAGGAGAGATAGAGGTGAAAAGGTGAGTGAAGCTAGCGCTCTAGGATGCAAACACTGTGGCCAGGCGCATAGATACGGTGTGTTTCACAATCTAATTCAAGATAAGTATTAGTATAAGTAACAGGACCGGCCTGACCCAATAAACAAACTAAACATTTGTTTAGGGCCCCGATTGGTTCAGGGCCCCCAACACCCCCAATTAATTTATTTTCTGCCCATCAATAGCTCTAATCAACAAAACACACAACCGTATCAATGAAACGTAGTATGTTTCATTTAGTATATTTTTCTACATTTCTTAAACCTAATTTTGGAGGTGGAGGATTTTAAATTGTGTGGGTGCCGAGAGGATGATGTGCGCAGCACTCTGCTGTTTCCGTTTGTCAACTGCCAGGAGCAGTAGCTAGGTAACAGACATCCAGCCATCATGAAGTGAACATTCCCGCCTGGATCAGAGAAATGCTGTTTTCCGAATCAGACGATAGTGCATGTCAGAAGCGTGGCCTCTTTTAATATTGTTTGCTACTTTTTGTGTGCTGGATTTATTCATCATTACAGTGGAAACAACTTAAAATACTACATTTTTGGGCATACAGAACTGTAAGACATCATTAGAGACTATAAAGGGTCTACTTTTATTTGTGTAAACTCACAATAACAACAAAACCTTGTGCTTTAGTAAAATAAAGAAAACACAGCCGTCTCTGTCTCTGCAAGTATATATCTGAAACATGTCACAAAACTGAACTTAAACTCTGCGAATACTTATCACACAAACATGAAACATATGTCTAAAGAAAGCTTAAAATGTCTACTTTTAAATAAAACAATTCAAATTTAAAACAATTTAAAATACGTAAATTTAAAATATTGTCCTGCAATGTAATCTGTATGAAACAAAGCTATATTAGTTGACATGGTATTTTATATAAAAATGTACATATTTTATTTAGTGGGACTGTTTCCAGACTTGCCAGCCAAGATTCAGAGTATTGAAATTTGAAATATGTCCTAATAAGCAAGTTTTAGTTACATTTAAAATGTTGTTTCTGCTAAAGCAGGTATTTAAATTGTATGCTGTGTGATATAAATATAATATGTAATATGATATAAATATAATATGAATTTTTAGATTATATTTTAACTAGCGTTTATGCTGCCTCATTATCATCAACATCAACAACATCATTATCATCAACAAAGCTTGTGCTTGCAAATATGTGTTTGGGTGTAAATTAGTAAAATGCACTTTAAATATGCCCATATTAGAAAATCAGCATCTTATAATGATTTATGAAGGATCATGTGACACTGAAGACTGCAGTAATGATGCTGAAAATTCAGCTTTGATCACAAATTGCATTTTACAATATTCAAATAGAAAACAGTTGTTTTAAATATTTCACAATATCACTGTTTTTGCTGTATTTTGGACCAAATAACAGCCTTGGTGAGCAGAAGAGACTTCTTTTAAAAACATAAAAAAATCTTACTAATCTAAACATTTTAAACAGTAGTGTAGGTCTAAAGTTTTTAAGTAAAGTCTTTATGTAAAGAAAATGTATAGTCAGATTACTTGTTTTAACTTAAACTTTATTGTGATCATTAAGTTTCCTCACATTCATTCTCTCTCAGACAAATTCCTCATTGATAGGCCCAGGGAGGGGTCTTTGTCTCCCCAGGTGTGAATCATATCATTATCCATGCCTCCTCGCATATGGCCTTTCTAACACTATGTGTATTATAAAAGTTAAAGACTATATTGTTTTGTATGAATGAGTGATCAGGATGTTTTCTCATCATTTTGTAGCAAAAAAATCTAGGCTACAAGATCCAGTCCTCAAAGTCTTGTGGACAAATGTTTAGTATGTGTTATATGGCCTTATTTCAATGACTTACATTTTTTGTTTTTCAAAAACCAAGCATAAATTTTATTTTCTCAAAAATACAAACATGTACACACATGTTGCTCACATATTAATGTAGCCCAGTTTGTGCTAAATACAGTGTTATCAGACTTTAGCCATTAATATGCTTTTAAGCATATTCCGGTTCTACTTCCGTAAAGACTTCCGGTTTTACGGGATTTAAATTGTTCAAGATATTTAATATAATCTTGAATTCCGATGGAAATGTTTTTACTATAGTGGGTAAGGGACCATCTTAAAAGTCCACATATTGTGCTAAAACTAGTATTGTCAGGCATTTAAAAATTTGAATTGCTTAATTTCTTTGTTGTTAATCACAATTAATCGCACATATTGAAAGTGCTGAAATTTGACACTATATATACTTTTGTTCCTGTCAAAATGCATTTATGTCCGTCTTAGGAAAGATGTGTAATATGTGTATTATGTATGTTGTATTGTCTCACAAATCCGTGTTTTTACAGCAGTACATCATGTTTATATCATGCTATATTTGTCATAGTTATATTATGTTTATTCATTAAAAACATTAATATGATTACAAATATTGGCTCCTTTATTGGTATTAAAATAATACAGGCTTTTATTGAACTTCCTTCTTGTACACACAGCAGGCAATGTATTACAGTTTTTCTCAATTGCTTAAACACTATAACCAGGCTTCTGAACAAAAATTTCAAAACCATAATGCCATTTATCAAAAAGCACACCCATTTCACTAAACTATAAACACTATTCCCTGTTTTGACACATGAGTCAGAATTGTTGAACTGTCACTGCAAAACTCTACACACAAATCCCTTAATATTTCATTGCCTAGACCATGTGGTCATTTAGAAAGCACTAGCATTCAATATTGTTCACTCAAGTCAGCATAGTTTCAGCTCAATTAGCACACAATTACCCAGGTGAAAACACTAAGAGTCACAATTTAACACACATCAATCAGAACTTTCAAGATACATAAAAGTGCCAGAGTCAGTTAATTTGAGTTTTGGAACAATGGATCCACAAAGAAATGAAGGAAGAGGTCGAGGAGGGAGCGGAAGAGGACGTGGTGAAGGAGGAGGGAGAGGAAGAGGACGTGGTGAAGGAGGAGGAAGAAGACGTGGTGAAGGAGGAGGGAGAGGAAGAGGATGTGGTGAAGGAGGAGGGAGAGGAAGAGGACGTGGTGAAGGAGGAGGGAGAGGACGTGGGTGAAGGAGGAGGAAGAGGACGTGGTGAAGGAGGAGGGAGAGGAAGAGGACATGGTGAAGGAGGAGGGAGAGGACGTGGTGAAGGGGGAGGAATAGGACGTGGTGAAGGAGGAGGGAGAGGAGGAAGAGGAGGACGTGGTGAAGGACCGAGGTAGACGAGGTGGAGGTGGTGGTGGAGGAGGAGGAGGAAGGGCAAGGAGACAAGCAGACTCGGATGAAATTAGAGCCACTTTAGTTGATCATGTCCTTGTCCATGGCATGACTATGAGGGAGGCTGGGCAACGAGTACAGCCTAATTTGAGTCGCTTCACCGTCGCCTCCATCATCAGAACTTTCAGGGAGGAAAACAGGTAGGTGTACTTACAGTAAGACTGCTCTGTACAGTAACTTGTGCTGTACTCTGTGCTTTGACATCACATCTTCTGTTGCACTATGTAATATGTACTATTGTAATAAAGAAATGCATCAAATTGCCTCGCATACAGATAGTTTCAGTTTTTCCTGTAAAAAGGATGTGTGAGTGTTACAGTAATGAGTGCTTCTATTTTTTTAGGACACAGAGACGACCACCTGGTGGAGGCAGGCTAAGGCTTTTGTCGGAGGAGCAAGAGATGGAGCTTGTAAACATGGTCATTGCCAATAATGTAATCCGCCTGCGAGAGATTCAAAGGAGAGTGATTGAGGATAATAATCATTTTCGAGGAATAAATGCCATCAGCCTCTCCACAATTGACCGCATCCTCCGAAAGCACCAGTTCCGGATGAAACAGGTATACCGCGTCCCTTTTGAACGAAACTCTGACAGAGTGAAAGACCAACGAGTGGAATATGTTCAGGTATGAATTTTGATATCGCATGAAGTATTGTGTACCATCAGATTATAGCAGTTTATGCTGCCATTTGTGCCCTCTTGAACTGTGCTTCAGCATAGTGATTTACTCTACTGTGTTTCATGTGTTTTGCAGAGAATCTTTGAGATTGAAGGCTGGCCTGTTCCCCTGAAATTATCTTTGTGGATGAGGCTGGTTTCAACCTGACCAAAAGAAGGAGAAGGGGAGGAACATAATTGGCCATGGAGCTATTGTAAATGTCCCTGGTCAGCTGGAGGGAATGTCACTATGTGCGCAGCCATCAGCCAACGAGGGGTACTCCACCGCCATGCCATTTTAGGACCCTATAACACTATGCTCCTCCTTGCTTTCCTTGACGGTCTAAGAGAGCATATGTTCCAGTTGGACCACAGGGAACCAGCACAACCAGACCACCCTCACTACGTTGTTGTTTGGGATAACGTCAGCTTCCATCGCGCTGCTCTGGTTCGAGACTGGTTTACCAATAACCCGAGATTTTCAAACATCTTTCTGCCTGCATACTCTCCTTTCTAAACCCAATAGAGGAGTTTTTTTCGGCATGGCGGTGGAAAGTGTATGATCGAGAACCTTATATGCGTGTTCACCTCCTCCAGGCCATGGAAGAAGCCTGCCTAGATGTATCAGTAGATGCGTGCCAGGGGTGAATCAGGCATGCAAGAGGATTTTACCCCCGCTGCCTGGCTAGGGCTAATATAGCCTGTGATGTGGATGAGATTCTCTGGCCTGACCCAGACCAAAGACAGGAGGCTGAGGCGGAATAATCTTCTTTTTTTTGTTGTGTTGTACTGTGTAGTACATGAATGAATAAAAATGTGCCAATGTATCCATTGGTTGTGTCTTTTGTTCATCATGTGAAAAGGTTTGTGAGGAAGGGAACCACAAGTAACATAACTTTTTTGGAAATGTTGTTTTGAATTTATTGCACCAGTGTGTTAGACTATGTTGTAGTGTGTGTGTTATTTTGAGGGCTTGTGTGTCCTGTCTGAGGGCAAAGTTTGGTTTTTCAGCAAGAGTGAATGGTTTTGAGTTTAGAGCTTCATTTTGACCTGAAAATAGGTTGTTTGGGAAACTGGGTGAGACGTTATGGATTTGTATTTACTGTTTTGAGAATGCGAGGCATAGTTTCAAGAAACGTGTTTAAGCAATCGAGAAAAACTGTAAGACACACAGAAACCTTGATTATTTTGTATAACATTCAAGTATCTGTCTATCTGAATTCCACTTCATCTATAAACATTGCGTGATCTTCAGTGACTGGTGTAGGTTCAGCAGACAATGGGAAGAGCAAAATGTCCTCTCTTTTCAACTTCTCCCCCGACTGCAACCAGCAAATCTCACCGATCGGTAAGGCGAGTCGCAGTCGAACTCAAACACACTTTGTTGATAATTGTTTGATTGTAATGTTGTTCATGTCCATTGGTCAAGGAGTCTGGTTCATTCATAGTCATTGGTCTGTTCTTGTCATAGTCAAGTTTTATCAAGTTTTCTGTTTAACTAATTGCACTTTTGAAAATGAGTTTGTCAAACCACAGGGCCATTACAGTGAACAGCAAATAGGAGTTCTGAAATGGTGAAAACCCTATTTTATATTTTACATTCAGTCCTTAGAAATTACATTCAGTTCATATAACTTGATTAGACTCAAAAAGTGTCACTTTAAGTTTGTTTATATATGTATAAATTAAAGCTGCATTATTTTAACATGATAGTTCTCAAACTTTGTTTTCTCGCAATTCTGGAGGCAGTGGCAGACGGTTCTAGCTTGTATGGCACCCTGGGCTGAGCTGAAAGTTTATGCCCATGTAGTTTCATTAAATGGGCTTGTATTGTATCATTTTCTTTTTATATGTTGTACTCTATCAGACTGTGGATGAATTCCTTCAGAGTTTTGTCAGTATTTGTGTGACATTTAAATACAATATTGTGTTTTTATACTGCATACTGATCAGCATCTCTGGCAGACATGATGACTTCAAATGAGACTGACATTTATTTTGAGAATTTGCTTCATTGCTATCCACTTCTACCAGACTCCTGTCCCAGAGTGAATCGGCCTACTGTAATTAAAGTGACTATGTATGTGTTTATGCTACTATGATTCTCACCACAGTTTGTGGAAATCTGCGTGTCATCATCTCCATCTCACACTTAATCATATGCAGTCTCCAACTCAACATTTGATGCATCTTTATATGAATGAATACTGCTTCTTTGTAAATAAACATTTGCCGTCATGTAGTTCTTATATTTGTTCATTGAAGCAACGCAAAATGCTCAATTCTTTTCTATTTTCCACTTATTGTTACAGATTACCCCGACTAGTTGTACAACTAACCCAGATACTGGAATAGGTTGTAACAACAGAACTCCATTAATTCAACTTTAGTTCTTGATATCTGTTTTATAGCCACATATCTTAATTATTGATATTTGTAATAGTAACAGATGTTGCTACTTTGTGTTACATTTAAGACTTCTAAGACCAAAACTGTTGAGTTAATTTTTGGTTAGTTTTGCATATTTATTTATTTGATGATGCCTTGATTCTAAAATGCTGCTTTTTGGCACTACCTGTTGAGAACAAATACCAGAAGCTTGTGACCCATTTCTGGAATTCCAGAACTGGAATATACTACAAGTTTGACAAGTCCGTTGATGCTTTGGCAAAACATTTTCTGTAAAAGCAGCATGTTCAGGGAGGGGACAAGATCTGTCAAATGCTTGGAATCGTTTGCACCTGATGGTTGATATTGACGGTTATAACCACATATACAAGAGTGAAATAAGAATTGGCTATTGGTTAACATATTTTGGTTTGGTTTGACCAGCTGAATAGTCAAGTTACATGAATTTAGCCTACAGACAACAAAATGCCAACCAAAATTTTGCAATATCAGACAAATAACAGGCTAATAAGCTTATGACAAAGCACGAAGCATTATAAAACCAAACAGTTTAAAATGAACTTACACAGATAAAACAAGTATTTTTGACATTTTATGAGATATTTTGTTGACTGCGAAAATTGTTAAATTGTTTGCCTGTGGCCTACAGCTTTGTAGGTAATGTATTTTCCCTTGTAATAGCAAAAAGAAAGGGCAACATAGTGCATTAGCTGCACTCAGATTTCTTATAAACCTCTCCTCAGAACATAACAGAGACATTAAATGAGTCAGAAATACTTCTTTCCCATGCAGACAATAACTGCTTCTGCCTTTTAGACTAATCAGGAGTCCCATTGATGTTATACTAAATATAATCTTGGAACATGACTTGTCCTGTTAGATTTGAGGACTGTGTCTAAAATATTTTCCTTATTCTATGTGCCATTTACTGAAAGTTAACCCTAGCTGCACTCACTTTTATACTGATCAAGAGAACCTTTAAATAATGAGATTCAGACATCAGAACACATTTTGTTTTTGAGGGTTTTTTTCTCTCCCAAACTCTTAGTAACATTGTAGATTTCTAAGAAATATATTTATGTGAACATTTGATTTTCTTCTTTTAAATTAACGATTTCTGTGTCGTCGTCATCATCATGGATAACTGATGCAACACCATAAAATGCACAAAATGCAGTTTGAGGTCTCCTTTATGAAAGAGAGTTGAACTATTGCATAAGCAGAAAACATGTTTTAATAGCAAAGTCCGTTCAAACATATAGATTTTACATTTATTGAAAACATTCAGTACACTTCAAAATGATATGGAAAGGTATTGCACTTACATTACCAAACAGGAAAACCAGTAACTGTTTCATGGTACCTTACAAATCTGTTTTTTCCATGTCAAAGGTGTCATATAAATGCAAAGCATGTTGATTTGCAGACTTGCAAGTTTCCACGAAACACATTTTCCTGTAAGTGTACTGTAAGTGTAAAACTAGTTTGAGAAACACAGTACAGCAGTAATAAATCAAAAATGTGGACAGACCCGATGACCCGCCCTGTTGCTTGCAGACTTCAGCACAAATGATGAAGAAAGTAAAACTGATTTAGTCCATTTTGACAAGAAAATACAGTAAACTTAGAACATGAATAAACTTCAATAAATAATTCACTTATGTAGTAAAAAAATTACAATAAACTCTTTATGGATTATTTTTCAATTCTTTACATGTAATGCAGTGCACTTATTAATTAATACAACTGTAAGTTTCATTTTTCATTAAACGCACCTCCCTTGCACAACCCATAAAAATGATTGGTTCAGAGCTTCTATAAAACACTGAGTTCTGAAATGTGGTCTTTCAAGCTGCTCGAACTTCTTTGAAATCAACTGAAAGGTATGGCTTTATATTTTCAATATTTTTTTTTTATGAAGAAGAATTTGTTTATTTTTTAATTTAATTAGCTAATTAATTGTATTTGTTTTCTTGTATTCATATTTGATTCAGATAATTGGTCATTTTTCAAGATACATTTCGAGAATGAGTATTGCTAAAAGGTTTAATATTTTAAAAAAAAAATTAGAAATCTTTTTCCATTTTAAGAATGCCAAAAAACGAAATTCTATTAATAATGAAGGAAAACGAAATTCTATTAATAATGAAGAAAAACATTCTTTTGGAAAACAGTTACATTTAAATGATTTTTATTCACATTTTCGAGATGATGATAAGTTCGAAAATTATTTTGAAGAGGTGAAATCTAACTCTCCACTTTGTATTAAAGAATTTGAAGTTATATCACCAATAAACTTACAATTTACCGACCGTCAACAATTTAATATAACAATTTTATCAGATAAAACTTACGGCAGTGGTTACTATTATACATCAGGGTTGATAATAACTGCAAAACACATTTTTGATAAAGACAATATAGACAATATAATTGTTATTTTTTCATGTAAAGATTTTTATTTGATGTATTCAGCAGAATGTCTAATGACTTCACAAAATGATGATTTAGCTATTATTAAATTAAAAGGCAGCCTTGCTCCTCTGCAAGATATAAAATTAACAAAAAAAATTTGTGGAAATGATATTAAAGACTTATATTTTTACACCCGAGAGTCAGGAAACTTAGTAATGAAAGAATGTGAAATTATTAAGAACCCCCATCCATCTTTGAAGAAGAAAATGCGAGAAAATGAATGGTTAATTTCTGAAGTAGGTGCTTTTGGAGACAGTGGAGGCCCGGTTTATACAACAGATAATGAATATTTTGGGATATACCTTGGTGAGGAACGTTTCAAAAAACACTGTTATTCTAAAGAATTAAAATATGGACGGATTTTTAAAATTGATGAATCAATTATTAAAAATGTTATTTGATTTAAAATGTAATTGTTTCCAAAACGTAATTAAAATGTGTTACTCAAGGCATTGCTTAACGATTTTATTTTATCTCCATTTGTTCTTTTTTTATTGCGACTTGAACAGAGGTAGGTTTTGTCAAAAAACAACATTTCAGACAAAAAGCTGAGAAAAAGGCATGTTTATGTCTGATATTTTGAGCTTCTCATACTCCACTTCTTCATGTTTGAGACAATCGCAGTCTGTTTCTTTGATCAAAGAGTTGCGTACTCTTTCAAAACATGCGGAGGGGTCTTCCTTACCGTATAACACCTAAAACACGGAAACCCGGAAAATTCCGTGTTTGGCGGGGAAAGAGTTCAAATGTATCTTTATTAATAACAAACGTGTTTATATAAACAAATAAATTTATAAAATTATAATTATAGCAAATATTATCGGCAAATTTTAGATCCTTGATGTGAGACAACCCCCAGCCCCCACCCCCACCCCCCCTTTCAGAACATCTTGAGGGGGTTGTGCCGCCCATCCCTAAATCTGCCACTGTGAACATTTTGCAATTCTCATTCCGAATGTATACTTGTGAATGTACCAATTGTCCAGCAGCTTCCGGAGAGAGATGTTTTGTCTTCCCCAAAACAACAACATGTAAGTCTATCTTTAAAATATTGGTAAAACAACCTGTGCTAAAAAAAATATATAGTACATATTGAAACGTGTTTTCTAATAACTGTATAAAGTATGATAAATTATCTAGTGGTCACATTCCTTGTGTAACTTACAGGTGTCCTACACTGGTCTGCAGCTGGTGTCTTGAAGAAAGATGTTGCCTCTGTGATTTTGAAAGCTTTTGGGAATGCAAAAAAACCCCATCTGTTTCAAGGTAATAACGCTGAAGTTAACATCAGCATTGATATAAAGTTTTTTTAATTTAAATAATGATATAAATAGTTTAATTATGTATCAATTATCAGAGAAACACAATGACAAATAAATATACTGTAAACCTGTAATAATAACTAAATAAATCTTAACTCTTGCCATTTTTTAATAAAGATTAGGAAGTTTGTTGAGACGTTTGTTGAAGTTTGTAGCTACAAGAATTAGAAACTTTGTAAAGATTGACTTTCTATTTATTTTTGACAACAAATAATATAGGTAATCTCTCTCTCTCTCTCTCTCTCTCTCTCTCTCTCTCTCTCTCTCTCTCTCTCTCTCTCTCTCTCTCTCTCCAGGAACATGAAACCACTCTCAACAACATCCAGACCAACTGAACCAGCAAAAACCACCATCAGACTGAATAAATGATTGTGGGTCGCAATTACACAAGCTCTCTCTGGGTGGCTCAGCGGTACCACGCTGAGCTACCACCCCTGGCATCACGAGTTTGGATCCCAGGGCATGCTGAGTGACTCCAGCAAAGTCTCCTAAGCAATCAAATTGGCCCGTCTTGCGAGGGAGGGTAGAGTCACAAGGGAAAACCTCCTCATGGTTCGCTCTAAGTGGGGCGCGTGGATGCCGCGTGAAGCCTCTCCGCTGTAACGCGCTCAACAAGCCACATGATAAGATGCGCGGGTTGATGGTCTCAGACATGGGGGCATCTGAGATTCGTCCTCCACCACCCGGATTGTGGCACTACGCGACCACGAGGACTTAAAAGAAGCATTTAGATTAGAACATTCCAAATTGGGTGAAAAAGGGAAAAATAAAGTTCATTCATTTGAAAACCTGTCTTTAAATTGTTATTAAAGAACAATGAACATATCTCCTGGTAGTTATTTGTCACTGTTGATTAAAAAGGATGCAATACATCATCCTGGAAAGGGTAATACATTTAGAAAAGCAGACAGATATGAGATGTCAAAACTAGAAAAGCCAAAACTAGAATTTTGTGGCATTTAGTCCATAATTCCATTGCCTTTTAGCTTTGAGGTCATACCTATACTAGTGTATTCCTAAACATTGAGGAAAAATCCCATTTAGCATTGCATTGTAAAACATCTGTTACTTTACATTTTGGAAAATGTAGTAGGTTCGTCATCATATTCTATGCATTCATAATATGTGCATACTGTGTACATATAAAAAATTAGGGACGTTTTCAAAGATATTAGCAGAACAGAAGTGTGAACAAAAAATCTGTTGAAAGAAAGATTTTGAGTCAATTTTACTCGCAATTTCCTAAAAGGTATTGTTTGTGGTAAATGTTAGATTTGCTTTTGCACGTCTAAATGCCAAGGTGAGGTCCTTTTCATGGTCAAATTTTCTCTTGACTGATAGAAATAGATATCAAAATGAATGTTTTCTCCATTTTTGCCTTCTTTGTTGTGCAAACTGCTCCTTATCATTAGAAGATGTGCTGTCAGCTTTTGCTCTCCTCTTGCACCAGTTTTCACTATAGCCCCTCACCGTTTTCATAGCTAGAAATTAATGTCTTATTTTATTGAAACTTGACCTCTGAACCCTGAGAATCCAGGCAATAAAGCACAACCTTTAAATTCTCTTGAAAATAAAATTATGCTGCACCCGTTGGAGCATCAAAACACCGCTCAACGCCAGCATCAAGTGCTGGTTCACCCTCCACAAGAAAACGCTGCAGATAAAGTCATGAAAAGTGCCGGTCTGTGAAGACATTTTTAAAACAATAATGATTGATCAAACCAATACAAGATTGCATCAGGTTTTTCTTCTTCGTATAATTATGCCCAATGCAAAGATAATTTAGACAATTAAAGATGCATTAGCAATGTATACATAGCAAACATTTATAGATAAGTGGAGGGCTCCATTGTATATTTGATAAATCTCCAGATTCTCCATCTTTATGGTGATATGTATAAAGAATGGAAATCACAAAAAATATAAAGAAAAATAATGTGAAAGTGAAAGTGGAGATTTATAGTATAAAAATGACTTTTTTTGATGATATGGTTTTATCCATATCATCACTTCTGAAGATATGGATAAAACCACTAAAGTCTCCTGGATTACTTCTATGTTGCCTTTATGTGCTTTTTCGACCTTTAGAGTTCTGGCCACCATTCACCTGCAATGGGCCAACAGAGCTGAGGTATTCTTCTAAAAATCTTCTTTTGTGTTCTGCAGAAGGTAAAAAGTCATTCACATCTGGGATGGCATGGGGGAACAAATGAAGAGAGAAGTGTAATTGTTGGGTGAACTACCCCTTTAACATTTGAAATGTAAATAACTACTCTATACACTATACAAACATAGGCCTATACTGTCTTGGCACTGAAGCAATCTCCTTATTTGTACATGTTGATGACCAGAGGTGGGTAGTAACTCATTACATTTACTCTGTTACATGTACTCTGTTACATGTACTTTAGTAACATTTTGGGGATATTTTTACTTTTAGAGTAGGTTTAAAAGTGTGTAATTTTTACTCTCACTCAAGTACATTTCTAATGATTTTCTTTTAACTTTTACTTCTTTAAAATGTGTGGCGTTACTGTCGTTACATTACTGGGTAATTTATTGAGAGATTATTAAATGAGACTTTTACGAGAGCGGAAGTGCACAGCTGCGCACGATGAGACACTCCCACTTGAGTGATAAGACTGTCACTCATGTCATCAGTGCAGAAGCATCAAACTCTTCAAAGTGAAACACTTTCTTCGCTCCACACAGTGAAAAGAAAATAGTTTTGTCAAGCATTGCCTTCTCTTAACACCAAGACAAGCTGATATTTCAAGATTAAAGTCACAGCTCCAATTTAAGGCAGCACACTGAGGTAAGTTTTGCTCTAATTCTAAGTCGGGCTTTTCTGTGTAATGAGATGGTCATTTTCAGGGTGATTCTGTAACTGGACTCTTATGACTAGGGCTGGGGCGGTATGGATTTTTTCTAACCGCGGTTGAAAAGCAAGATATTATCATGGTATAGCGGTAAACCGCATTAAATACATTACATTGGATCAGAGAAGAGCGTGAGCTCTCTCATAAATGAACCGAAACTCGCGGCTAGGCCTACTGCCTCACAGACATGAGAAATAAATAGAAATCTTAAAATGCATTTTAAACAAAATTCAAAACAAAATGATAAAATTTTAGGCTACAGTAGCCTAGTAGTCAGGTTTGCCGATGTGCGTTACTATTTATTTATTTATTTTTATCCCTGTGCGCCAATCGGAAACGGACTTCACTGCTGATATTCTGGGGATACAACATATCCAATAGGCTATAGCCTACTAGGGACTTTAGCCTTTAAAATATCTTTGCTGCATTGGATCAGTCTCCTTTCTAGAACAGCCAAGAGCTTTCTAGCCTCGCGACAGCAGCGCCTTGCATCGCTCAGACCTTAAAACAGTCAGCGCCGCGGATGCGGTTTTGAAAATTTATCCAAAAACGTTGGTGCGGACAGATGAGTTTTGTGATGCGGATTAAATAATAATAATAGCCCATCCGCGCATCTCTAATACAAATGGAATGTTATTATGTGTCATGGAACATTGCGCTCCCCAACTCGCGAAAGGTCGGATTTGCTCCATATTTTGATAAGTTTTGTTTAGAAAACCTTGAATCCATGTAGGCTAATATCATTAGACATAATCCATATCATTAGAATCAATGAATCCATGTCATTAGACACAACGAATCCATGTCATTAGACACAACGTGCACACATGTGCAGGCCAATGTTTTTTTTGTTTTTTTGCGGTGACGACGGTGACAAGCTCAGACCCGCGGTTGGAGTCACGTGACCGCGGTATTGCGGTAATGCGGTAACCGTCCCAGCCCTACTTATGACATCAGTTTTTAAGTGTACATTTTCAAATCAGTGCAGCAATATATCAGTGTGCTTTGTCCCGCATGTCATATACTGTCATTCGCATGATCAACAACTGGGGCTGGTGCAGAAACGTCACATATGAAATTTTAAAATACTTGGGCCTTATTTGTTATTCTTATAAAATAATATATTAATACAATAAATCTTCTTTCTGTTTGTCATTTTTAATATATACTGTGTGTTAATATAAAGAGTAAACACATTTGATCAAATAAAGAGTGCATTTTAAAATGTATCTGTATGTTTTGTCTCTCTATATGTTATTATGTTATTTTAATCCAGTAATGATTTGTCAAAAAGTAATTTACTACATTCAGCATGAAATAAAACATTGCAGGAATGAAGGAAGCAGGAAACTCCCAGCTCGTACATCTTCCTCGTGGTGGATTGTGGGAAATTAACCATCATCATGTACTTAAAATTAGAGATGCACCGATCGATCGGCCAGTGACCGGAATTAGCCGATTTTCCGCATGCTCGGCCGGGCCGGTGACCGGCCGGTCAGCCTCACGTCTTTCCGATTCCAAGCCGGTCCGTTTTGTTGCCAGCGGCGCAGGCAATAACGTCACAGCCACACGTAAACATGTCATTGGCGTGGAAGATCTTCACTGTGTGAGTGAAGAATACATAAAGTTCGAAATGTGTAATAATTGTAAGGCCAAAGTAAACCGTGGGGAACCACCACAATATCTTTCGGTACAACAAACCTAATTAGACATTTAAAACACCATCACCCAGCTGAAAATGCCCATTTTTAAAAAGAAGCTTAAAAGGGAAAGCGGCTAAAGCTAGACAGAGCTCAGAGCCACAAGTCAGCAGCCTCTCCTATCATTCCTTGGTATGAACAGTGAAAAGACCAAAGCAATTACGAGGAAAATTATGGAATTCATGGCCCTGGATGACCAGCTGTTCTCCATAGCTGAGGACAGAGGGATCAGAAATCGGATAAATTTCCTCGATACAGAGTAGGAGGTACTTTCCGACGTCGCGTTGCCCGAGTTGTTTAATCTCGTGTCATGTCACACACGCAGCCTGTTATCTGTCAACATTTAGGTACACAAATCCGGGAGAGGGAAGTGGGGTGCTGGATGGCAGAGGCAGGCTAAATACTATACAAATTGTGCCGTTGTGATTTAATGTGCTGAGTAACGTAATTTTTCCCACCGTGTCCGATATTAAAATCAGTGCGACACACATTGCAAAAGGCGTGGGTATTGTCGATATGGCTTCGGGATATGAAATTCAATTCTTCCATCCAGCTGTTGTTAAATGTACATGTATATTTATATTTTTTTCACCGGAGCACCAGCTGAGTCTTCTCCTCCCATCTACCAGTGATGCTTGATTCTGGCAACTGGCAACTGGACCACCTTGGAATAATATATTGATGTGATTATTCATATAACGTGGTTTGGGCCATACAAATTATGCGAGTTTTTTTGGGAGAAATAACAAAACAAGAGACTCCCGGGAAAAACGGGAGTGTTGACAGGTAACTTACAAGCCGTTCCCGAAGCAGTGCTTAGTTTTACAACTGATATTTGGACATCTAACATAAGTTGAGTGTATTGGACACTTCAGTTTTTCAGATCTTTGGAATTGTTTTGTTAGACGAGTAATAAAGAGAAAAAGGTCCATTTATAAAAATAGTGGAAAATGACATCTGTTGTATAAAGCAACTTATTTGCAGTTAATTGTTATTTCTACCTCTTTCCAGTCACAGAGCACTTTAGTTTGAGAGTTGTTTAAGTGAGAGAAGATCCTGTAACTTAGTGCAGTTTGGGGAAATTGTAATGTTTAATAATTTATTTTATTATGAAAATAAAATGTTGCATTGAAGAAAGGTAGATTTTGTTTGTGTATGCGGTCAATAATAGTTCGGAATCGGAATCTGAAAAAATCGGTATCGGCAGGTCACACTTGCAAAAAATCGGAAATCGGAATCGGCCAAAAACATTGCAATCGGTGCATCTCTACTTAAAACGTACACTTGAAATTAGAGGCATTGTGGGTAAGAATGAGTGAACAAAAGGAATGTATGAGTGGCTCACTCAGAATACAGACCTCCTACAAAATAGCGAAAACGCGAAACAGTGCACTATATAGTGGATAGGGGGTGGTTTCAGACAAAGTGAGTTTTCCATGACCGGAGTTGGTGCATTACATACAGTATGTTGTTTACTCTGCATTTAGAGAGCGGCGGTACTGCTGTACAGAACTAACGATCCAAATACTTACGACACAGAAAACTGTAACTACACTGAAATAAGAATCCACACAGGACTTTAAAAGCTATGAAATAGCAAAAGAAGGCATTAATAAAGCATTATCCTGCTTTGGTTTGTATTTCAGCATTATATATAATGTCCTTGTGGTACATTTTCACGTTTTCACTGTAGTAATTACTAGAAATGTTTCCAAACCTCTCTTCTTATTGACAAATTCATCCAGATCTGAAAAGAGCCCTTAAGTTCACCCCAAAATTACAATTCTTATTATTTACTCACCCTCATGCAACCCCAGATGTGTATGACTTTCTTTCTTCTGCAGAACTTAAAATAAGAATTTCCATACAATGCAAGTAAATGGGTGGCAACCAGAGTATGTGAGGGGAGTTGGAGCAGAGCGAGGAGTGGAGGGGCATGATTTTGCCTGGAGCAAGGAGCGGGTTTTTAAAAAATCGGAGCATCATTGTTTTCTCTCGCTCCAAGAACGCTCCACTAACGCTCCATCACGGGCAAAACACCTGTTAACGTACCTTAATGCAATAATTCACCACATATTAAGCAGCATTAAACACTATTGGAATGAGGGAAAGATTACATTTCTGATATAACCAGAAAGATTGTGATAAAAAAAATACTAATTTAAAAACTTGCAGAACTTGGTAATGTTCAACCTCCAGCGCAAAGGTTACTTTCACTTTTTGTTTTCACCTTCCATATTATTGAGATAAACTTTCGGTAAAGCTTGACTTAACATGCTTGTCTCGTCTCTTTATTCCTGCATCAACTGCCGTTTATTAAAAATGAATGATGGGATGGCGAAGGAGAACACGAGTGGTGATGTGATTGCCACAATCAAAGCTTTGTTGTGAAATCCTAAAAGTAGTGTCCAGAAAACATGATGATAATCCATTTATATGTGGAGAGAAAATCTAAACGTCATCAATACATACATCTATATCTTTCCCCTATTAAATATTTTGAATAATCATATCAACATTCTAATCTAATGCATCACAATCTTTTTTGTTAAGAAAGTTAACTTAGCTATTATGTCCCGCATTAAATAGAACTTTGGACTTTTAACAGCATAAAACACAAACTGATCTAATCAACATGATAATATTGCGTAGTTTGAATTTAATCGATTGCCATCTAAATGTATTTTAGTGCCGGAGGCTAATTTATGCATTATACATTTGCAGATGAAAAAGCTCTAGAAGATTTAAAAACGCTAGTATTTCTAAAAGTTAACTCCGCATTAAATATATAGTTTTGACAGTCTTATCTAGTTTTGATTAAAACAATGTAGAACATTATGAGAATGTATTTTTTTTTCGTTCACAGAATTATAGGGCAAGTTTAATTAAAAGAAGTGCAATAATAGGCAATAAATAGGCAATAATACATAAACCTAATAATGTATTTTTGGTAATTTTATTAATTTGATTTAATTTAATGTTTTGTTTTTGTTCTGTTAATTTATATATATTTTTTTCCATTTGGTAATTTATATTTTTAATTTAATATATTTTTAATTTTTTTTTGCATCTGGCAATTTATCCAGAGAATGCTGCCGATATGTTAAGTAAGCTATAAAAATTATTTAATTTAGTCTTGGGCTAATGTTAGTGGTCTAATAAAGCACATTGTAGATTTTATTCTAGTATTGTGTATTTATTTTGTCTTCATGGAAGGTTGTGATATTAAATAAAAAGGAAATGTAAATAAAAGCTATTGCTAAACAAAGCAGTCAAAAGAAACTTTTGGCCATCCGGGATAAAAAGGTGATCTGTAGGGTCACAGAAAGCAAAGGGAAGCAAATATAAGTCAGCCAACTAGAAAAATGTAAACCTGAAAAATGTTAATCTTTTAAAAATAAGCTTGAACCTTTGTTAATTCTCTCTCTCTAAAACAAAAAAGGTAGTTCCAGTCAATAATTTCAAAAACATTTTACAGCTAGATTCTTGGTGGATAAATCAGTTTAATTACTCAAACCTGGTTTATTTCCAGCAAAACCTCAAAGTTACTTCTTTAGGTTAATTGGCCCATTAACTGATTTTCCCTCAGATTTTCAGTCATAAATAAATAGTCATTTATACAATCAAACTTTCTATAGTTATCCACGTGTAACTTTAGCTGGCAAAGACTATGATGACGTGAAAAACCCAAGTGCAGTTTATTTATAAACGTGAAATCCAAAAACCGTAAACATAAACATAAATATTACTGTTTCATGGTACCTTACAAATCTGTTGTTTCAAGGTCAAAGGTGTCATAAAATGCAAAGCATGTTGATTTGCAGACTTGCAAGTTTCCACAAAACAACACATTTTCCTGTAAATGTGTAAAAAATGTGGACAGACCCGATGAGCCGCCCTTTTGCTTGCAAACTTTAGCATAAAGAATGAAGAATGTACAACTGACTTAGTAGCCATTTTGACAAGAATATACAGTAAACTTAGAACTTGAATAAACTTCAATAAAAAGTAGTCAATAAAGAATTAAAATACTTATGAAGTAAAAAAGTACAATAAACTGTTTTTCAATTCTTTGCCTGTAATGCAGTGCTCTTATTAATTCATACAACTGTAAGTTTCATTGATCCATAAAAGCACCTCCCTTGCACAACACATAATGCAAACATATACTGTCTTGCCATCGAAACAATGTCTTTATTTGTACACGTTGATGACACGTAATATTGCAAAGCAGAGAATCCTGAAAATTCTTGAAGTTACGGTGACGGTATATATATCTAGAGTAAAACAATAGACCCTCACACAAGTCCGAAATGGCATACTATGGCATACTAGTACTACCATACTACTCTTACTATTTCTGCCATAAATATATATGGTATTAGTATGGGTAGTATGCCACAGTCACAGTGGTTTCATGCACACTCTCATGCTGTAGCTTCTCTGCATTTACTCCCCATGTGTGAGAAACTCACGCTTATGAAAGCACCTGTTTTTTATCAGAGCTGTAATGCAACTCTAGTCCCTCTTAAGGAAGAGGAGAGATAGAGGTGAAAAGGTGAGTGAAGCTAGCGCTCTAGGATGCAAACACTGTGGCCAGGCGCATAGATACGGTGTGTTTCACAATCTAATTCAAGATAAGTATTAGTATAAGTAACAGGACCGGCCTGACCCAATAAACAAACTAAACATTTGTTTAGGGCCCCGCGATTGGTTCAGGGCCCCCCCAACACCCCCAATTAATTTATTTTCTGCCCATCAATAGCTCTAATCAACAAAACACACAACCGTATCAATGAAACGTAGTATGTTTCATTTAGTATATTTTTCTACATTTCTTAAACCTAATTTTGGAGGTGGAGGATTTTAAATTGTGTGGGTGCCGAGAGGATGATGTGCGCAGCACTCTGCTGTTTCCGTTTGTCAACTGCCAGGAGCAGTAGCTAGGTAACAGACATCCAGCCATCATGAAGTGAACATTCCCGCCTGGATCAGAGAAATGCTGTTTTCCCGAATCAGACGATAGTGCATGTCAGAAGCGTGGCCTCTTTTAATATTGTTTGCTACTTTTTGTGTGCTGGATTTATTCATCATTACAGTGGAAACAACTTAAAATACTACATTTTTGGGCATACAGAACTGTAAGACATCATTAGAGACTATAAAGGGTCTACTTTTATTTGTGTAAACTCACAATAACAACAAAACCTTGTGCTTTAGTAAAATAAAGAAAACACAGCCGTCTCTGTCTCTGCAAGTATATATCTGAAACATGTCACAAAACTGAACTTAAACTCTGCGAATACTTATCACACAAACATGAAACATATGTCTAAAGAAAGCTTAAAATGTCTACTTTTAAATAAAACAATTCAAATTTAAAACAATTTAAAATACGTAAATTTAAAATATTGTCCTGCAATGTAATCTGTATGAAACAAAGCTATATTAGTTGACATGGTATTTTATATAAAAATGTACATATTTTATTTAGTGGGACTGTTTCCAGACTTGCCAGCCAAGATTCAGAGTATTGAAATTTGAAATATGTCCTAATAAGCAAGTTTTAGTTACATTTAAAATGTTGTTTCTGCTAAAGCAGGTATTTAAATTGTATGCTGTGTGATATAAATATAATATGTAATATGATATAAATATAATATGAATTTTTAGATTATATTTTAACTAGCGTTTATGCTGCCTCATTATCATCAACATCAACAACATCATTATCATCAACAAAGCTTGTGCTTGCAAATATGTGTTTGGGTGTAAATTAGTAAAATGCACTTTAAATATGCCCATATTAGAAAATCAGCATCTTATAATGATTTATGAAGGATCATGTGACACTGAAGACTGCAGTAATGATGCTGAAAATTCAGCTTTGATCACAAATTGCATTTTACAATATTCAAATAGAAAACAGTTGTTTTAAATTTTTTTAAATATTTCACAATATCACTGTTTAAGCTGTATTTTGGACCAAATAACAGCCTTGGTGAGCAGAAGAGACTTCTTTTAAAAACATAAAAAAATCTTACTAATCTAAACATTTTAAACAGTAGTGTAGGTCTAAAGTTTTTAAGTAAAGTCTTTATGTAAAGAAAATGTATAGTCAGATTACTTGTTTTAACTTAAACTTTATTGTGATCATTAAGTTTCCTCACATTCATTCTCTCTCAGACAAATTCCTCATTGATAGGCCCAGGGGAGGGGTCTTTGTCTCCCCAGGTGTGAATCATATCATTATCCATGCCTCCTCGCATATGGCCTTTCTAACACTATGTGTATTATAAAAGTTAAAGACTATATTGTTTTGTATGAATGAGTGATCAGGATGTTTTCTCATCATTTTGTAGCAAAAAAATCTAGGCTACAAGATCCAGTCCTCAAAGTCTTGTGGACAAATGTTTAGTATGTGTTATATGGCCTTATTTCAATGACTTACATTTTTTGTTTTTTCAAAAACCAAGCATAAATTTTATTTTCTCAAAAATACAAACATGTACACACATGTTGCTCACATATTAATGTAGCCCAGTTTGTGCTAAATACAGTGTTATCAGACTTTAGCCATTAATATGCTTTTAAGCATATTCGGTTCTACTTCCGTAAAGACTTCCGGTTTTACGGGATTTAAATTGTTCAAGATATTTAATATAATCTTGAATTCCGATGGAAATGTTTTTACTATAGTGGGTAAGGGACCATCTTAAAAGTCCACATATTGTGCTAAAACTAGTATTGTCAGGCATTTAAAAATTTGAATTGCTTAATTTCTTTGTTGTTAATCACAATTAATCGCACATATTGAAAGTGCTGAAATTTGACACTATATATACTTTTGTTCCTGTCAAAATGCATTTATGTCCGTCTTAGGAAAGATGTGTAATATGTGTATTATGTATGTTGTATTGTCTCACAAATCCGTGTTTTTACAGCAGTACATCATGTTTATATCATGCTATATTTGTCATAGTTATATTATGTTTATTCATTAAAAACATTAATATGATTACAAATATTGGCTCCTTTATTGGTATTAAAATAATACAGGCTTTTATTGGACTTCCTTCTTGTACACACAGCAGGCAATGTATTACAGTTTTTCTCAATTGCTTAAACACTATAACCAGGCTTCTGAACTAAAATTTCAAAACCATAATGCCATTTATCAAAAAGCACACCCATTTCACTAAACTATAAACACTATTCCCTGTTTTGACACATGAGTCAGAATTGTTGAACTGTCACTGCAAAACTCTACACACAAATCCCTTAATATTTCATTGCCTAGACCATGTGGTCATTTAGAAAGCACTAGCATTCAATATTGTTCACTCAAGTCAGCATAGTTTCAGCTCAATTAGCACACAATTACCCAGGTGAAAACACTAAGAGTCACAATTTAACACACATCAATCAGAACTTTCAAGATACATAAAAGTGCCAGAGTCAGTTAATTTGAGTTTTGGAACAATGGATCCACAAAGAAATGAAGGAAGAGGTCGAGGAGGGAGCGGAAGAGGACGTGGTGAAGGAGGAGGGAGAGGAAGAGGACGTGGTGAAGGAGGAGGAAGAAGACGTGGTGAAGGAGGAGGGAGAGGAAGAGGACGTGGTGAAGGAGGAGGGAGAGGAAGAGGACGTGGTGAAGGAGGAGGGAGAGGACGTGGTGAAGGAGGAGGAAGAGGACGTGGTGAAGGAGGAGGGAGAGGAAGAGGACATGGTGAAGGAGGAGGGAGAGGACGTGGTGAAGGGGGAGGAATAGGACGTGGTGAAGGAGGAGGGAGAGGAGGAAGAGGAGGACGTGGTGAAGGACGAGGTAGACGAGGTGGAGGTGGTGGTGGAGGAGGAGGAGGAAGGGCAAGGAGACAAGCAGACTCGGATGAAATTAGAGCCACTTTAGTTGATCATGTCCTTGTCCATGGCATGACTATGAGGGAGGCTGGGCAACGAGTACAGCCTAATTTGAGTCGCTTCACCGTCGCCTCCATCATCAGAACTTTCAGGGAGGAAAACAGGTAGGTGTACTTACAGTAAGACTGCTCTGTACAGTAACTTGTGCTGTACTCTGTGCTTTGACATCACATCTTCTGTTGCACTATGTAATATGTACTATTGTAATAAAGAAATGCATCAAATTGCCTCGCATACAGATAGTTTCAGTTTTTCCTGTAAAAAGGATGTGTGAGTGTTACAGTAATGAGTGCTTCTATTTTTTTAGGACACAGAGACGACCACCTGGTGGAGGCAGGCTAAGGCTTTTGTCGGAGGAGCAAGAGATGGAGCTTGTAAACATGGTCATTGCCAATAATGTAATCCGCCTGCGAGAGATTCAAAGGAGAGTGATTGAGGATAATAATCATTTTCGAGGAATAAATGCCATCAGCCTCTCCACAATTGACCGCATCCTCCGAAAGCACCAGTTCCGGATGAAACAGGTATACCGCGTCCCTTTTGAACGAAACTCTGACAGAGTGAAAGACCAACGAGTGGAATATGTTCAGGTATGAATTTTGATATCGCATGAAGTATTGTGTACCATCAGATTATAGCAGTTTATGCTGCCATTTGTGCCCTCTTGAACTGTGCTTCAGCATAGTGATTTACTCTACTGTGTTTCATGTGTTTTGCAGAGAATCTTTGAGATTGAAGGCTGGCCTGTTCCCCCTGAAATTATCTTTGTGGATGAGGCTGGTTTCAACCTGACCAAAAGAAGGAGAAGGGGAGGAACATAATTGGCCATGGAGCTATTGTAAATGTCCCTGGTCAGCGCGGAAGGAATGTCACTATGTGCGCAGCCATCAGCCAACGAGGGGTACTCCACCGCCATGCCATTTTAGGACCCTATAACACTATGCTCCTCCTTGCTTTCCTTGACGGTCTAAGAGAGCATATGTTCCAGTTGGACCACAGAGAACCAGCACAACCAGACCACCCTCACTACGTTGTTGTTTGGGATAACGTCAGCTTCCATCGCGCTGCTCTGGTTCGAGACTGGTTTACCAATAACCCGAGATTTTCAAACATCTTTCTGCCTGCATACTCTCCCTTTCTAAACCCAATAGAGGAGTTTTTTTCGGCATGGCGGTGGAAAGTGTATGATCGAGAACCTTATATGCGTGTTCACCTCCTCCAGGCCATGGAAGAAGCCTGCCTAGATGTATCAGTAGATGCGTGCCAGGGGTGAATCAGGCATGCAAGAGGATTTTACCCCCGCTGCCTGGCTAGGGCTAATATAGCCTGTGATGTGGATGAGATTCTCTGGCCTGACCCAGACCAAAGACAGGAGGCTGAGGCGGAATAATCTTCTTTTTTTGTTGTGTTGTACTGTGTAGTACATGAATGAATAAAAATGTGCCAATGTATCCATTGGTTGTGTCTTTTGTTCATCATGTGAAAAGGTTTGTGAGGAAGGGAACCACAAGTAACATAACTTTTTTGGAAATGTTGTTTTGAATTTATTGCACCAGTGTGTTAGACTATGTTGTAGTGTGTGTGTTATTTTGAGGGCTTGTGTGTCCTGTCTGAGGGCAAAGTTTGGTTTTTCAGCAAGAGTGAATGGTTTTGAGTTTAGAGCTTCATTTTGACCTGAAAATAGGTTGTTTGGGAAACTGGGTGAGACGTTATGGATTTGTATTTACTGTTTTGAGAATGCGAGGCATAGTTTCAAGAAACGTGTTTAAGCAATCGAGAAAAACTGTAAGACACACAGAAACCTTGATTATTTTGTATAACATTCAAGTATCTGTCTATCTGAATTCCATTTCATCTATAAACATTGCGTGATCTTCAGTGACTGGTGTAGGTTCAGCAGACAATGGGAAGAGCAAAATGTCCTCTCTTTTCAACTTCTCCCCCGACTGCAACCAGCAAATCTCACCGATCGGTAAGGCGAGTCGCAGTCGAACTCGAACACACTTTGTTGATAATTGTTTGATTGTAATGTTGTTCATGTCCATTGGTCAAGGAGTCTGGTTCATTCATAGTCATTGGTCTGTTCTTGTCATAGTCAAGTTTTATCAAGTTTTCTGTTTAACTAATTGCACTTTTGAAAATGAGTTTGTCAAACCACAAGGCCATTACAGTGAACAGCAAATAGGTGTTCTGAAATGGTGAAAACCCTATTTTATATTTTACATTCAGTCCTTAGAAATTACATTCAGTTCATATAACTTGATTAGACTCAAAAAGTGTCACTTTAAGTTTGTTTATATATGTATAAATTAAAGCTGCATTATTTTAACATGATAGTTCTCAAACTTTGTTTTCTCGCAATTCTGGAGGCAGTGGCAGACGGTTCTAGCTTGTATGGCACCCTGGGCTGAGCTGAACGTTTATGCCCATGTAGTTTCATTAAATGGGCTTGTATTGTATCGTTTTCTTTTTATATGTTGTACTCTATCAGACTGTGGATGAATTCCTTCAGAGTTTTGTCAGTATTTGTGTGACATTTAAATACAATATTGTGTTACTGATCAGCATCTCTGGCAGACATCAAATGAGACTGACATTTATTTTGAGAATTTGCTTCTCTGCTATCCACTTCTACCAGACTCCTGTCCCAGAGTGAATCGGCCTACTGTAATTAAAGTGACTATGTATGTGTTTATGCTACTATGATTCTCACCACAGTTTGTGGAAATCTGCGTGTCATCATCTCCATCTCACACTTAATCATATGCAGTCTCCAACTCAACATTTGATGCATCTTTATATGAATGAATTCTGCTTCTTCGTAAATAAACATTTGCACCTGATACTGTTAATTAAAGGTATAATTTGCACTACCATTGTGAGAAATATTTGTCTCCATCTGGTGTTTCATCATTGAAAGTACAATTGTAAATTCCTCTTTATGATTGGAAAATCAAAGGTTCCAAAATGAAGCATGGCTCTGTCTATATGACTTTGTAGGTATGGCAATATTTCTATGTATACATTATGATTACAACAATAAGGTACTTAGTTTGTACTGGGTCAGGAAATAAAAACATCAAAAAATATTTTTTTAAGGCTAAGGGCAGGACAGTTCATCATTAGGATTTGGGGAAAGTGGTGGAGGTTATAGGTTAAGGTTTGGGCAAGGGGACAGGTTAATGGGTTAGGAGAAAAAATTAAAGACGTCATGTAGTTCTTATATTTGTTCATGGAAGCAACGCAAAATGCTCAATTCTTTTCTATTTTCCACTTATTGTTACAGATTACCCCGACTAGTTGTACAACTAACCCAGGTACTGGAATAGGTTGTAACAACAGAACTCCATTAATTCAACTTTAGTTCTTGATATCTGTTTTATAGCCACATATCTTAATTATTGATATTTGTAATAGTAACAGATGTTGCTACTTTGTGTTACATTTAAGAGTTCTAAGACCAAAACTCTTGAGTTAATTTTTGGTTAGATTTTTGGTTTTGCATATTTATTTATTTGATGATGCCTTGATTCTAAAATGCTGCTTTTTGGCACTACCTGTTGAGAACAAATACCAGAAGCTTGTGACCCATTTCTGGAATTCCACAACTGGAATATATTACAGGTTTGACAAGTCCGTTGATGCTTTGGCAAAACATTTTCTGTAAAAGCAGCATGTTCAGGGAGGGGACAAGATCTGTCAAATGCTTTGAATCGTTTGCACCTGATGGTTGATATTGACGGTTATAACCACATATACAAGAGTGAAATAAGAATTGGCTATTGGTTAACATATTTTGGTTTGACCAGCTGAATAGTCAATTTACATGAATTTAGCCTACAGACAACAAAATGCCAACCAAAATTTTGCAATATCAGAAAAATAACAGGCTAATAAGCTTATGACAAAGCACGAAGCATTATAAAACCAAACAGTTTAAAATGAACTTACACAGATAAAACAAGTATTTTTGACATTTTATGAGATATTTTGTTGACTGCGAAAATTGTTAAATTGTTTGCCTGTGGCCTACAGCTTTGTAGGTAATGTATTTTCCCTTGTAATAGCAAAAAGAAAGGGCAACATAGTGCATTAGCTGCACTCAGATTTCTTATAAACCTCTCCTCAGAACATAACAGAGACATTAAATGAGTCAGAAATACTTCTTTCCCATGCAGACAATAACTGCTTCTGCCTTTTAGACTAATCAGGAGTCCCATTGATGTTATACTAAATATAATCTTGGAACATGACTTGTCCTGTTAGATTTGAGGACTGTGTCTAAAATATTTTCCTTATTCTATGTGCCATTTACTGAAAGTTAACCCTAGCTGCACTCACTTTTATACTGATCAAGAGAACCTTTAAATAATGAGATTTCAGACATCAGAACACATTTTGTTTTTGAGGGTTTTTCTCTCCCAAACTCTTAGTAACATTGTAGATTTCTAAGAAATATATTTATGTGAACATTTGATTTTCTTCTTTTAAATTAACGATTTCTGTGTCGTCGTCATCATCATGGATAACTGATGCAACACCATAAAATGCACAAAATGCAGTTTGAGGTCTCCTTTATGAAAGAGAGTTGAACTATTGCATAAGCAGAAAACATGTTTTAATAGCAAAGTCCGTTCAAACATATAGATTTTACATTTATTGAAAACATTCAGTACACTTCAAAATGATATGGAAAGGTATTGCACTTACATTACCAAACAGGAAAACCAGTAACTGTTTCATGGTACCTTACAAATCTGTTTTTTCCATGTCAAAGGTGTCATATAAATGCAAAGCATGTTGATTTGCAGACTTGCAAGTTTCCACGAAACACATTTTCCTGTAAGTAAACTGTAAGTGTAAAACTAGTTTGAGAAACACAGTACAGCAGTAATAAATCAAAAATGTGGACAGACCCGATGACCCGCCCTGTTGCTTGCAGACTTCAGCACAAATGATGAAGAAAGTAAAACTGATTTAGTCCATTTTGACAAGAAAATACAGTAAACTTAGAACATGAATAAACTTCAATAAAATGTAGTCAATAAATAATTCACTTATGAAGTAAAAAAAAGTACAATAAACTCTTTATGGATTATTTTTCAATTCTTTACATGTAATGCAGTGCACTTATTAATTAATACAACTGTAAGTTTCATTTTTCATTAAACGCACCTCCCTTGCACAACCCATAAAAATGATTGGTTCAGAGCTTCTATAAAACACTGAGTTCTGAAATGTGGTCTTTCGAAAGCTGCTCGAACTTCTTTGAAATCAACTGAAAGGTATGGCTTTATATTTTCAATATTTTTTTTTATGAAGAAGAATTTGTTTATTTTTTAATTTAATTAGCTAATTAATTGTATTTGTTTTCTTGTATTCATATTTGATTCAGATAATTGGTCATTTTTCAAGATACATTTCGAGAATGAGTATTGCTAAAAGGTTTAATATTTTAAAAAAAATTAGAAATCTTTTTCCATTTTAAGAATGCCAAAAACGAAATTCTATTAATAATGAAGGAAAACGAAATTCTATTAATAATGAAGAAAAACATTCTTTTGGAAAACAGTTACATTTAAATGATTTTTATTCACATTTTCGTAGATGATGATATGTTCGAAAATTATTTTGAAGAGGTGAAATCTAACTCTCCACTTTGTATTAAAGAATTTGAAGTTATATCACCAATAAACTTACAATTTACCGACCGTCAACAATTTAATATAACAATTTTATCAGATAAAACTTACGGCAGTGGTTACTATTATAAATCAGGGTTGATAATAACTGCAAAACACATTTTAGATAAAGACAATATAGACAATATAATTGTTATTTTTTCATGTAAAGATTTTTATTTGATGTATTCAGCAGAATGTCTAATGACTTCACAAAATGATGATTTAGCTATTATTAAATTAAAAGGCAGCCTTGCTCCTCTGCAAGATATAAAAATAACAAAATTTTTTTGTGGAAATGATATTAGGCCTAAATACTTATATTTTTACACCCGAGAGTCAGGAAACTTAGTAATGAAAGAATGTGAAATTATTAAGAACCCCCATCCATCTTTGAAGAAGAAAATGCGAGAAAATGAATGGTTAATTTCTGCAGTAGGTATTTGTGGAGACAGTGGAGGCCCGGTTTATACAAAAGATAATGAATTTTTTGGGATATACCTTGGGAAGGATCTTTTGAAATTGTTTTTTTGTTCTGATGAATACAAATGTGGTTGGATTTTAAAAATTGATGAATCAGTTATTAAAAACTTCATTTCATTTAAAATGTAATTGTTTCCAAAACGTAATTAAAATGTGTTACTCAAGGCATTGCTTAAAATGTATCTTTAATAATAACAAACTTATTTATAAAAACAAATCCATTTATAAAATTATAATTATAGCAAATATTATCAAATTATAATTATAGGCAAATTTTAGGCAACTTGATGTGGGACAACCCCCTTCAGAACATCTTGAGGGGGTTGTGCCGCCCATGAAAATATAATTGTTATTTTTTTAAGTAAAGATTTTTATTTGATGTATTCAGCAGAATGTCTAAATACTTTACAAAATAATGATTTAGCTATATTTAAATTAAAAGGCAGCCTTGCTCCTCTGCAAGATATAAAATTAACAAAAAAAATTTGTGGAAATGATATTAAAGACTTATATTTTTATACCGGAAATTCAGGAAACTTAGTAAAGAAAGAATGCGAAATTACTAAGAACCCCCCTCCATCTTTGAAGAAGAAAATGCGAGAAAATGAATGGTTAATTTCTGAAGTAGGTACTTTTGGAGACAGTGGAGGCCCGGTTTATACAACAGATAATGAATATTTTGGGATATACCTTGGTGAGGAACGTTTCAAAAAACACTGTTATTCTAAAGAATTAAAATATGGACGGATTTTTAAAATTGATGAATCAATTATTAAAAATGTTATTTGATTTAAAATGTAATTGTTTCCAAAACGTAATTAAAATGTGTTACTCAAGGCATTGCTTAACGATTTTATTTTATCTCCATTTGTTCTTTTTTTATTGCGACTTGAACAGAGGTAGGTTATGTCAAAAACAACATTTCAGACAAAAAGCTGAGAAAAAGGCATGTTTATGTCTGATATTTTGAGCTTCTCATACTCCACTTCTTCATGTTTGAGACAATCGCAGTCTGTTTCTTTGATCAAAGAGTTGCGTACTCTTTCAAAACATGCGGAGGGGTCTTCCTTACCGTATAACACCTAAAACACGGAAACACGGAAAATTCCGTGTTTGGCGGGGAAAGAGTTCAAATGTATCTTTATTAATAACAAACGTGTTTATATAAACAAATAAATTTATAAAATTATAATTATAGCAAATATTATCGGCAAATTTTAGATCCTTGATGTGAGACAACCCCCAGCCCCCACCCCCACCCCCCTTTCAGAACATCTTGAGGGGTTGTGCCGCCCATCCCTAAATCTGCCACTGTGAACATTTTGCAATTCTCATTCCGAATGTATACTTGTGAATGTACCAATTGTCCAGCAGCTTCCGGAGAGAGATGTTTTGTCTTCCCCAAAACAACAACATGTAAGTCTATCTTTAAAATATTGGTAAAACAACCTGTGCTAAAAAAATATATAGTACATATTGAAACGTGTTTTCTAATAACTGTATAAAGTATGATAAATTATCTAGTGGTCACATTCCTTGTGTAACTTACAGGTGTCCTACACTGGTCTGCAGCTGGTGTCTTGAAGAAAGATGTTGCCTCTGTGATTTTGAAAGCTTTTGGGAATGCAAAAAACCCCATCTGTTTCAAGGTAATAACGCTGAAGTTAACATCAGCATTGATATAAAGTTTTTTAATTTAAATAATGATATAAATAGTTTAATTATGTATCAATTATCAGAGAAACACAATGACAAATAAATATACTGTAAACCTGTAATAATAACTAAATAAATCTTAACTCTTGCCATTTTTTAATAAAGATTAGGAAGTTTGTTGAGACGTTTCTTGAAGTTTGTAGCTACAAGAATTAGAAACTTTGTAAAGATTGACTTTCTATTTATTTTTGACAACAAATAATATAGGTAAATCTCTCTCTCTCTCTCTCTCTCTCTCTCTCTCTCTCTCCAGGAACATGAAACCACTCTCAATAACATCCAGACCAACTGAACCAGCAAAAACCACCATCAGACTGAATAAATGATTGTGGGTCGCAATTACACAAGCTCTCTCTGGGTGGCTCAGCGGTACCACGCTGAGCTACCACCCCTGGCATCACGAGTTTGGATCCCAGGGCATGCTGAGTGACTCCAGCAAAGTCTCCTAAGCAATCAAATTGGCCCGTCTTGCGAGGGAGGGTAGAGTCACAAGGGAAAACCTCCTCATGGTTCGCTCTAAGTGGGGCGCGTGGATGCCGCGTGAAGCCTCTCCGCTGTAACGCGCTCAACAAGCCACATGATAAGATGCGCGGGTTGATGGTCTCAGACATGGGGGCATCTGAGATTCGTCCTCCACCACCCGGATTGTGGCACTACGCGACCACGAGGACTTAAAAGAAGCATTTAGATTAGAACATTCCAAATTGGGTGAAAAAGGGAAAAAATAAAGTTCATTCATTTGAAAACCTGTCTTTAAATTGTTATTAAAGAACAATGAACATATCTCCTGGTAGTTATTTCTCACTGTTGATTAAAAAGGATGCAATACATCATCCTGGAAAGGGTAATACATTTAGAAAAGCAGACAGATATGAGATGTCAAAACTAGAAAAGCCAAAACTAGAATTTTGTGGCATTTAGTCCATAATTCCATTGCCTTTTAGCTTTGAGGTCATACCTAGTATACTAGTGTATTCCTAAACATTGAGGAAAAATCCCATTTAGCATTGCATTGTAAAACATCTGTTACTTTACATTTTGGAAAATGTAGTAGGTTCGTCATCATATTCTATGCATTCATAATATGTGCATACTGTGTACATATAAAAAATTAGGGACGTTTTCAAAGATATTAGCAGAACAGAAGTGTGAACAAAAAATCTGTTGAAAGAAAGATTTTGAGTCAATTTTACTCGCAATTTCCTAAAAGGTATTGTTTGTGGTAAATGTTAGATTTGCTTTTGCACGTCTAAATGCCAAGGTGAGGTCCTTTTCATGGTCAAATTTTCTCTTGACTGATAGAAATAGATATCAAAATGAATGTTTTCTCCATTTTTGCCTTCTTTGTTGTGCAAACTGCTCCTTATCATTAGAAGATTTGCTTGTCAGCTTTTGCTCTCCTCTTGCACCAGTTTTCACTATAGCCCCTCACTGTTTTCTTTGCTAGAAATTAATGTCTTATTTTATTGAAACTTGACCTCTGAACCCTAAGAATCCAGGCAATAAAGCACAACCTTTAAATTCTCTTGAAAATAAAATTATGCTGCACCCGTTGGAGCATCAAAACACCGCTCAACGCCAGCATCAAGTGCTGGTTCACCCTCCACAAGAAAACGCTGCAGATAAAGTCATGAAAAGTGCCGGTCTGTGAAGACATTTTTAAAACAATAATGATTGATCAAACCAATACAAGATTGCATCAGGTTTTTCTTCTTCTTATAATTATGCCCAATGCAAAGATAATTTAGACAATTAAAGATGCATTAGCAATGTATACATAGCAAACATTTATAGATAAGTGGAGGGCTCCATTGTATATTTGATAAATCTCCAGATTCTCCATCTTTATGGTGATATGTATAAAGAATGGAAATCACAAAAAATATAAAGAAAAATAATGTGAAAGTGAAAGTGGAGATTTATAGTATAAAAATGACTTTATTGATGATATGGTTTTATCCACCTATCATCACTTCTGAAGATATGGATAAAACCACTAAAGTCTCCTGGATTACTTCTATGTTGCCTTTATGTGCTTTTTCGACCTTTAGAGTTCTGGCCACCATTCACCTGCAATGGGCCAACAGAGCTGAGGTATTCTTCTAAAAATCTTCTTTTGTGTTCTGCAGAAGGTAAAAAGTCATTCACATCTGGGATGGCATGGGGGGGAGCAAATGAAGAGAGAAGTGTAATTGTTGGGTGAACTACCCCTTTAACATTTGAAATGTAAATAACTACTCTATACACTATACAAACATAGGCCTATACTGTCTTGGCACTGAAGCAATCTCCTTATTTGTACATGTTGATGACCAGAGGTGGGTAGTAACTCATTACATTTACTCTGTTACATGTACTCTGTTACATGTACTTTAGTAACATTTTGGGGATATTTTTACTTTTAGAGTAGGTTTAAAAGTGTGTAATTTTTACTCTCACTCAAGTACATTTCTAATGATTTTCTTTTAACTTTTACTTCTTTAAAATGTGTGGCGTTACTGTCGTTACATTACTGGGTAATTTATTGAGAGATTATTAAATGAGACTTTTACGAGAGCGGAAGTGCACAGCTGCGCACGATGAGACACTCCCACTTGAGTGATAAGACTGTCACTCATGTCATCAGTGCAGAAGCATCAAACTCTTCAAAGTGAAACACTTTCTTCGCTCCACACAGTGAAAAGAAAATAGTTTTGTCAAGCATTGCCTTCTCTTAACACCAAGACAAGCTGATATTTCAAGATTAAAGTCACAGCTCCAATTTAAGGCAGCACACTGAGGTAAGTTTTGCTCTAATTCTAAGTCGGGCTTTTCTGTGTAATGAGATGGTCATTTTCAGGGTGATTCTGTAACTGGACTCTTATGACTAGGGCTGGGGCGGTATGGATTTTTTTCTAACCGCGGTTGAAAAGCAAGATATTACCGCGGTATAGCGGTAAACCGCATTAAATACATTACATTGGATCAGAGAAGAGCGTGAGCTCTCTCATAAATGAACCGAAACTCGGCGGCTAGGCCTACTGCCTCACAGACATGAGAAATAAATAGAAATCTTAAAATGCATTTTAAACAAAATTCAAAACAAAATGATAAAATTTTAGGCTACAGTAGCCTAGTAGTCAGGTTTGCCGATGTGCGTTACTATTTATTTATTTATTTTTATCCCTGTGCGCCAATCGGAAACGGACTTCACTGCTGATATTCTGGGGATACAACATATCCAATAGGCTATAGCCTACTAGGGACTTTAGCCTTTAAAATATCTTTGCTGCATTGGATCAGTCTCCTTTCTAGAACAGCCAAGAGCTTTCTAGCCTCGCGACAGCAGCGCCTTGCATCGCTCAGACCTTAAAACAGTCAGCGCCGCGGATGCGGTTTTGAAAATTTATCCAAAAACGTTGGTGCGGACAGATGAGTTTTGTGATGCGGATTAAATAATAATAATAGCCCATCCGCGCATCTCTAATACAAATGGAATGTTATTATGTGTCATGGAACATTGCGCTCCCCAACTCGCGAAAGGTCGGATTTGCTCCATATTTTGATAAGTTTTGTTTAGAAAACCTTGAATCCATGTAGGCTAATATCATTAGACATAATCCATATCATTAGAATCAATGAATCCATGTCATTAGACACAACGAATCCATGTCATTAGACACAACGTGCACACATGTGCAGGCCAATGTTTTTTTGTTTTTTGCGGTGACGACGGTGACAAGCTCAGACCCGCGGTTGGAGTCACGTGACCGCGGTATTGCGGTAATGCGGTAACCGTCCCAGCCCTACTTATGACATCAGTTTTTAAGTGTACATTTTCAAATCAGTGCAGCAATATATCAGTGTGCTTTGTCCCGCATGTCATATACTGTCATTCGCATGATCAACAACTGGGGCTGGTGCAGAAACGTCACATATGAAATTTTAAAATACTTGGGCCTTATTTGTTATTCTTATAAAATAATATATTAATACAATAAATCTTCTTTCTGTTTGTCATTTTTAATATATACTGTGTGTTAATATAAAGAGTAAACACATTTGATCAAATAAAGAGTGCATTTTAAAATGTATCTGTATGTTTTGTCTCTCTATATGTTATTATGTTATTTTAATCCAGTAATGATTTGTCAAAAAGTAATTTACTACATTCAGCATGAAATAAAACATTGCAGGAATGAAGGAAGCAGGAAACTCCCAGCTCGTACATCTTCCTCGTGGTGGATTGTGGGAAATTAACCATCATCATGTACTTAAAATTAGAGATGCACCGATCGATCGGCCAGTGACCGGAATTAGCCGATTTTCCGCATGCTCGGCCGGGCCGGTGACCGGCCGGTCAGCCTCACGTCTTTCCGATTCCAAGCCGGTCCGTTTTGTTGCCAGCGGCGCAGGCAATAACGTCACAGCCACACGTAAACATGTCATTGGCGTGGAAGATCTTCACTGTGTGAGTGAAGAATACATAAAGTTCGAAATGTGTAATAATTGTAAGGCCAAAGTAAACCGTGGGGAACCACCACAATATCTTTCGGTACAACAAACCTAATTAGACATTTAAAACACCATCACCCAGCTGAAAATGCCCATTTTTAAAAAGAAGCTTAAAAGGGAAAGCGGCTAAAGCTAGACAGAGCTCAGAGCCACAAGTCAGCAGCCTCTCCTATCATTCCTTGGTATGAACAGTGAAAAGACCAAAGCAATTACGAGGAAAATTATGGAATTCATGGCCCTGGATGACCAGCTGTTCTCCATAGCTGAGGACAGAGGGATCAGAAATCGGATAAATTTCCTCGATACAGAGTAGGAGGTACTTTCCGACGTCGCGTTGCCCGAGTTGTTTAATCTCGTGTCATGTCACACACGCAGCCTGTTATCTGTCAACATTTAGGTACACAAATCCGGGAGAGGGGAAGTGGGGTGCTGGATGGCAGAGGCAGGCTAAATACTATACAAATTGTGCCGTTGTGATTTAATGTGCTGAGTAACGTAATTTTTCCCACCGTGTCCGATATTAAAATCAGTGCGACACACATTGCAAAAGGCGTGGGTATTGTCGATATGGCTTCGGGATATGAAATTCAATTCTTCCATCCAGCTGTTGTTAAATGTACATGTATATTTATATTTTTTTCACCGGAGCACCAGCTGAGTCTTCTCCTCCCATCTACCAGTGATGCTTGATTCTGGCAACTGGCAACTGGACCACCTTGGAATAATATATTGATGTGATTATTCATATAACGTGGTTTGGGCCATACAAATTATGCGAGTTTTTTGGGAGAAATAACAAAACAAGAGACTCCCGGAAAAACGGGAGTGTTGACAGGTAACTTACAAGCCGTTCCCGAAGCAGTGCTTAGTTTTACAACTGATATTTGGACATCTAACATAAGTTGAGTGTATTGGACACTTCAGTTTTTCAGATCTTTGGAATTGTTTTGTTAGACGAGTAATAAAGAGAAAAAGGTCCATTTATAAAAATAGTGGAAAATGACATCTGTTGTATAAAGCAACTTATTTGCAGTTAATTGTTATTTCTACCTCTTTCCAGTCACAGAGCACTTTAGTTTGAGAGTTGTTTAAGTGAGAGAAGATCCTGTAACTTAGTGCAGTTTGGGGGAAATTGTAATGTTTAATAATTTATTTTATTATGAAAATAAAATGTTGCATTGAAGAAAGGTAGATTTTGTTTGTGTATGCGGTCAATAATAGTTCGGAATCGGAATCTGAAAAAATCGGTATCGGCAGGTCACACTTGCAAAAAATCGGAAATCGGAATCGGCCAAAAACATTGCAATCGGTGCATCTCTACTTAAAACGTACACTTGAAATTAGAGGCATTGTGGGTAAGAATGAGTGAACAAAAGGAATGTATGAGTGGCTCACTCAGAATACAGACCTCCTACAAAATAGCGAAAACGCGAAACAGTGCACTATATAGTGGATAGGGGGTGGTTTCAGACAAAGTGAGTTTTCCATGACCGGAGTTGGTGCCCTACATATGTTGTTTACTCTGCATTTAGAGAGCGGCGGTACTGCTGTACAGAACTAACGATCCAAATACTTACGACACAGAAAACTGTAACTACACTGAAATAAGAATCCACACAGGACTTTAAAAGCTATGAAATAGCAAAAGAAGGCATTAATAAAGCATTATCCTGTTTTGGTTTGTATTTCAGCATTATATATAATGTCCTTGTGGTACATTTTCACGTTTTCACTGTAGTAATTACTAGAAATGTTTCCAAACCTCTCTTCTTATTGACAAATTCATCCAGATCTGAAAAGAGCCCTTAAGTTCACCCCAAAATTACAATTCTTATTATTTACTCACCCTCATGCAACCCCAGATGTGTATGACTTTCTTTCTTCTGCAGAACTTAAAATAAGAATTTCCATACAATGCAAGTAAATGGGTGGCAACCAGAGTATGTGAGGGGAGTTGGAGCAGAGCGAGGAGTGGAGGGGCATGATTTTGCCTGGAGCAAGGAGCGGGTTTTTAAAAATCGGAGCATCATTGTTTTCTCTCGCTCCAAGAACGCTCCACTAACGCTCCATCACGGGCAAAACACCTGTTAACGTACCTTAATGCAATAATTCACCACATATTAAGCAGCATTAAACACTATTGGAATGAGGGAAAGATTACATTTCTGATATAACCAGAAAGATTGTGATAAAAAAATACTAATTTAAAAACTTGCAGAACTTGGTAATGTTCAACCTCCAGCGCAAAGGTTACTTTCACTTTTTGTTTTCACCTTCCATATTATTGAGATAAACTTTCGGTAAAGCTTGACTTAACATGCTTGTCTCGTCTCTTTATTCCTGCATCAACTGCCGTTTATTAAAAATGAATGATGGGATGGCGAAGGAGAACACGAGTGGTGATGTGATTGCCACAATCAAAGCTTTGTTGTGAAATCCTAAAAGTAGTGTCCAGAAAACATGATGATAATCCATTTATATGTGGAGAGAAAATCTAAACGTCATCAATACATACATCTATATCTTTCCCTATTAAATATTTTGAATAATCATATCAACATTCTAATCTAATGCATCACAATCTTTTTTGTTAAGAAAGTTAACTTAGCTATTATGTCCCGCATTAAATAGAACTTTGGACTTTTAACAGCATAAAACACAAACTGATCTAATCAACATGATAATATTACGTAGTTTGAATTTAATCGATTGCCATCTAAATGTATTTTAGTGCCAGAGGCTAATTTATGCATTATACATTTGCAGATGAAAAAGCTCTAGAAGATTTAAAAACGCTAGTATTTCTAAAAGTTAACTCCGCATTAAATATATAGTTTTGACAGTCTTATCTAGTTTTGATTAAAACAATGTAGAACATTATGAGAATGTATTTTTTTTTTTCGTTCACAGAATTATAGGGCAAGTTTAATTAAAAGAAGTGCAATAATAGGCAATAAATAGGCAATAATACATAAACCTAATAATGTATTTTTGGTAATTTTATTAATTTGATTTAATTTAATGTTTTGTTTTTGTTCTGTTAATTTATATATATTTTTTTCCATTTGGTAATTTATATTTTTAATTTAATATATTTTTATTTTTTTTTTGCATCTGGCAATTTATCCAGAGAATGCTGCCGATATGTTAAGTAAGCTATAAAAATTATTTAATTTAGTCTTGGGCTAATGTTAGTGGTCTAATAAAGCACATTGTAGATTTTATTCTAGTATTGTGTATTTATTTTGTCTTCATGGAAGGTTGTGATATTAAATAAAAGGAAATGTAAATAAAAGCTATTGCTAAACAAAGCAGTCAAAAGAAACTTTTGGCCATCCGGGATAAAAAGGTGATCTGTAGGGTCACAGAAAGCAAAGGGAAGCAAATATAAGTCAGCCAACTAGAAAAATGTAAACCTGAAAAATGTTAATCTTTTAAAAATAAGCTTGAACCTTTGTTAATTCTCTCTCTCTAAAACAAAAAAGGTAGTTCCAGTCAATAATTTCAAAAACATTTTACAGCTAGATTCTTGGTGGATAAATCAGTTTAATTACTCAAACCTGGTTTATTTCCAGCAAAACCTCAAAGTTACTTCTTTAGGTTAATTGGCCCATTAACTGATTTTCCCTCAGATTTTCAGTCATAAATAAATAGTCATTTATACAATCAAACTTTCTATAGTTATCCACGTGTAACTTTAGCTGGCAAAGACTATGATGACGTGAAAAACCCAAGTGCAGTTTATTTATAAACGTGAAATCCAAAAACCGTAAACATAAACATAAATATTACTGTTTCATGGTACCTTACAAATCTGTTGTTTCAAGGTCAAAGGTGTCATAAAATGCAAAGCATGTTGATTTGCAGACTTGCAAGTTTCCACAAAACAACACATTTTCCTGTAAATGTGTAAAAAATGTGGACAGACCCGATGAGCCGCCCTTTTGCTTGCAAACTTTAGCATAAAGAATGAAGAATGTACAACTGACTTAGTAGCCATTTTGACAAGAATATACAGTAAACTTAGAACTTGAATAAACTTCAATAAAAAGTAGTCAATAAAGAATTAAAATACTTATGAAGTAAAAAAGTACAATAAACTGTTTTTCAATTCTTTGCCTGTAATGCAGTGCTCTTATTAATTCATACAACTGTAAGTTTCATTGATCCATAAAAGCACCTCCCTTGCACAACACATAATGCAAACATATACTGTCTTGCCATCGAAACAATGTCTTTATTTGTACACGTTGATGACACGTAATATTGCAAAGCAGAGAATCCTGAAAATTCTTGAAGTTACGGTGACGGTATATATATCTAGAGTAAAACAATAGACCCTCACACAAGTCCGAAATGGCATACTATGGCATACTAGTACTACCATACTACTCTTACTATTTCTGCCATAAATATCTATGGTATTAGTATGGGTAGTATGCCACAGTCACAGTGGTTTCATGCACACTCTCATGCTGTAGCTTCTCTGCATTTACTCCCCATGTGTGAGAAACTCACGCTTATGAAAGCACCTGTTTTTTATCAGAGCTGTAATGCAACTCTAGTCCCTCTTAAGGAAGAGGAGAGATAGAGGTGAAAAGGTGAGTGAAGCTAGCGCTCTAGGATGCAAACACTGTGGCCAGGCGCATAGATACGGTGTGTTTCACAATCTAATTCAAGATAAGTATTAGTATAAGTAACAGGACCGGCCTGACCCAATAAACAAACTAAACATTTGTTTAGGGCCCTTGATTGGTTCAGGGCCCCCCAACACCCCCAATTAATTTATTTTCTGCCCATCAATAGCTCTAATCAACAAAACACACAACCGTATCAATGAAACGTAGTATGTTTCATTTAGTATATTTTTCTACATTTCTTAAACCTAATTTTGGAGGTGGAGGATTTTAAATTGTGTGGGTGCCGAGAGGATGATGTGCGCAGCACTCTGCTGTTTCCGTTTGTCAACTGCCAGGAGCAGTAGCTAGGTAACAGACATCCAGCCATCATGAAGTGAACATTCCCGCCTGGATCAGAGAAATGCTGTTTTCCCGAATCAGACGATAGTGCATGTCAGAAGCGTGGCCTCTTTTAATATTGTTTGCTACTTTTTGTATGCTGGATTTATTCATCATTACAGTGGAAACAACTTAAAATACTACATTTTTGGGCATACAGAACTGTAAGACATCATTAGAGACTATAAAGGGTCTACTTTTATTTGCGTAAACTCACAATAACAACAAAACCTTGTGCTTTAGTAAAATAAAGAAAACACAGCCGTCTCTGTCTCTGCAAGTATATATCTGAAACATGTCACAAAACTGAACTTAAACTCTGCGAATACTTATCACACAAACATGAAACATATGTCTAAAGAAAGCTTAAAATGTCTACTTTTAAATAAAACAATTCAAATTTAAAACAATTTAAAATACGTAAATTTAAAATATTGTCCTGCAATGTAATCTGTATGAAACAAAGCTATATTAGTTGACATGGTATTTTATATAAAAATGTACATATTTTATTTAGTGGGACTGTTTCCAGACTTGCCAGCCAAGATTCAGAGTATTGAAATTTGAAATATGTCCTAATAAGCAAGTTTTAGTTACATTTAAAATGTTGTTTCTGCTAAAGCAGGTATTTAAATTGTATGCTGTGTGATATAAATATAATATGTAATATGATATAAATATAATATGAATTTTTAGATTATATTTTAACTAGCGTTTATGCTGCCTCATTATCATCAACATCAACAACATCATTATCATCAACAAAGCTTGTGCTTGCAAATATGTGTTTGGGTGTAAATTAGTAAAATGCACTTTAAATATGCCCATATTAGAAAATCAGCATCTTATAATGATTTATGAAGGATCATGTGACACTGAAGACTGCAGTAATGATGCTGAAAATTCAGCTTTGATCACAAATTGCATTTTACAATATTCAAATAGAAAACAGTTGTTTTAAATTTTTTAAATATTTCACAATATCACTGTTTAAGCTGTATTTTGGACCAAATAACAGCCTTGGTGAGCAGAAGAGACTTCTTTTAAAAACATAAAAAATCTTACTAATCTAAACATTTTAAACAGTAGTGTAGGTCTAAAGTTTTTAAGTAAAGTCTTTATGTAAAGAAAATGTATAGTCAGATTACTTGTTTTAACTTAAACTTTATTGTGATCATTAAGTTTCCTCACATTCATTCTCTCTCAGACAAATTCCTCATTGATAGGCCCAGGGAGGGGTCTTTGTCTCCCCAGGTGTGAATCATATCATTATCCATGCCTCCTCGCATATGGCCTTTCTAACACTATGTGTATTATAAAAGTTAAAGACTATATTGTTTTGTATGAATGAGTGATCAGGATGTTTTCTCATCATTTTGTAGCAAAAAAATCTAGGCTACAAGATCCAGTCCTCAAAGTCTTGTGGACAAATGTTTAGTATGTGTTATATGGCCTTATTTCAATGACTTACATTTTTTGTTTTTTCAAAAACCAAGCATAAATTTTATTTTCTCAAAAATACAAACATGTACACACATGTTGCTCACATATTAATGTAGCCCAGTTTGTGCTAAATACAGTGTTATCAGACTTTAGCCATTAATATGCTTTTAAGCATATTCCGGTTCTACTTCCGTAAAGACTTCCGGTTTTACGGATTTAAATTGTTCAAGATATTTAATATAATCTTGAATTCGATGGAAATGTTTTTACTATAGTGGGTAAGGGACCATCTTAAAAGTCCACATATTGTGCTAAAACTAGTATTGTCAGGCATTTAAAAATTTGAATTGCTTAATTTCTTTGTTGTTAATCACAATTAATCGCACATATTGAAAGTGCTGAAATTTGACACTATATATACTTTTGTTCCTGTCAAAATGCATTTATGTCCGTCTTAGGAAAGATGTGTAATATGTGTATTATGTATGTTGTATTGTCTCACAAATCCGTGTTTTTACAGCAGTACATCATGTTTATATCATGCTATATTTGTCATAGTTATATTATGTTTATTCATTAAAAACATTAATATGATTACAAATATTGGCTCCTTTATTGGTATTAAAATAATACAGGCTTTTATTGGACTTCCTTCTTGTACACACAGCAGGCAATGTATTACAGTTTTTCTCAATTGCTTAAACACTATAACCAGGCTTCTGAACTAAAATTTCAAAACCATAATGCCATTTATCAAAAAGCACACCCATTTCACTAAACTATAAACACTATTCCCTGTTTTGACACATGAGTCAGAATTGTTGAACTGTCACTGCAAAACTCTACACACAAATCCCTTAATATTTCATTGCCTAGACCATGTGGTCATTTAGAAAGCACTAGCATTCAATATTGTTCACTCAAGTCAGCATAGTTTCAGCTCAATTAGCACACAATTACCCAGGTGAAAACACTAAGAGTCACAATTTAACACACATCAATCAGAACTTTCAAGATACATAAAAGTGCCAGAGTCAGTTAATTTGAGTTTTGGAACAATGGATCCACAAAGAAATGAAGGAAGAGGTCGAGGAGGGAGCGGAAGAGGACGTGGTGAAGGAGGAGGGAGAGGAAGAGGACGTGGTGAAGGAGGAGGAAGAAGACGTGGTGAAGGAGGAGGGAGAGGAAGAGGACGTGGTGAAGGAGGAGGGAGAGGAAGAGGACGTGGTGAAGGAGGAGGGAGAGGACGTGGTGAAGGAGGAGGAAGAGGACGTGGTGAAGGAGGAGGGAGAGGAAGAGGACATGGTGAAGGAGGAGGGAGAGGACGTGGTGAAGGGGGAGGAATAGGACGTGGTGAAGGAGGAGGGAGAGGAGGAAGAGGAGGACGTGGTGAAGGACGAGGTAGACGAGGTGGAGGTGGTGGTGGAGGAGGAGGAGGAAGGGCAAGGAGACAAGCAGACTCGGATGAAATTAGAGCCACTTTAGTTGATCATGTCCTTGTCCATGGCATGACTATGAGGGAGGCTGGGCAACGAGTACAGCCTAATTTGAGTCGCTTCACCGTCGCCTCCATCATCAGAACTTTCAGGGAGGAAAACAGGTAGGTGTACTTACAGTAAGACTGCTCTGTACAGTAACTTGTGCTGTACTCTGTGCTTTGACATCACATCTTCTGTTGCACTATGTAATATGTACTATTGTAATAAAGAAATGCATCAAATTGCCTCGCATACAGATAGTTTCAGTTTTTCCTGTAAAAGGATGTGTGAGTGTTACAGTAATGAGTGCTTCTATTTTTTTAGGACACAGAGACGACCACCTGGTGGAGGCAGGCTAAGGCTTTTGTCGGAGGAGCAAGAGATGGAGCTTGTAAACATGGTCATTGCCAATAATGTAATCCGCCTACGTAGAGATTCAAAGGAGAGTGATTGAGGATAATAATCATTTTCGAGGAATAAATGCCATCAGCCTCTCCACAATTGACCGCATCCTCCGAAAGCACCAGTTCGGATGAAACAGGTATACCGCGTCCCTTTTGAACGAAACTCTGACAGAGTGAAAGACCAACGAGTGGAATATGTTCAGGTATGAATTTTGATATCGCATGAAGTATTGTGTACCATCAGATTATAGCAGTTTATGCTGCCATTTGTGCCCTCTTGAACTGTGCTTCAGCATAGTGATTTACTCTACTGTGTTTCATGTGTTTTGCAGAGAATCTTTGAGATTGAAGGCTGGCCTGTTCCCCTGAAATTATCTTTGTGGATGAGGCTGGTTTCAACCTGACCAAAAGAAGGAGAAGGGGAGGAACATAATTGGCCATGGAGCTATTGTAAATGTCCCTGGTCAGCTGGAGGGAATGTCACTATGTGCGCAGCCATCAGCCAACGAGGGGTACTCCACCGCCATGCCATTTTAGGACCCTATAACACTATGCTCCTCCTTGCTTTCCTTGACGGTCTAAGAGAGCATATGTTCCAGTTGGACCACAGGGAACCAGCACAACCAGACCACCCTCACTACGTTGTTGTTTGGGATAACGTCAGCTTCCATCGGCTGCTCTGGTTCGAGACTGGTTTACCAATAACCCGAGATTTTCAAACATCTTTCTGCCTGCATACTCTCCCTTTCTAAACCCAATAGAGGAGTTTTTTCGGCATGGCGGTGGAAAGTGTATGATCGAGAACCTTATATGCGTGTTCACCTCCTCCAGGCCATGGAAGAAGCCTGCCTAGATGTATCAGTAGATGCGTGCCAGGGGTGAATCAGGCATGCAAGAGGATTTTACCCCGCTGCCTGGCTAGGGCTAATATAGCCTGTGATGTGGATGAGATTCTCTGGCCTGACCCAGACCAAAGACAGGAGGCTGAGGCGAATAATCTTCTTTTTTTGTTGTGTTGTACTGTGTAGTACATGAATGAATAAAAATGTGCCAATGTATCCATTGGTTGTGTCTTTTGTTCATCATGTGAAAAGGTTTGTGAGGAAGGGAACCACAAGTAACATAACTTTTTGGAAATGTTGTTTTGAATTTATTGCACCAGTGTGTTAGACTATGTTGTAGTGTGTGTGTTATTTTGAGGGCTTGTGTGTCCTGTCTGAGGGCAAAGTTTGGTTTTTCAGCAAGAGTGAATGGTTTTGAGTTTAGAGCTTCATTTTGACCTGAAAATAGGTTGTTTGGGAAACTGGGTGAGACGTTATGGATTTGTATTTACTGTTTTGAGAATGCGAGGCATAGTTTCAAGAAACGTGTTTAAGCAATCGAGAAAAACTGTAAGACACACAGAAACCTTGATTATTTTGTATAACATTCAAGTATCTGTCTATCTGAATTCCATTTCATCTATAAACATTGCGTGATCTTCAGTGACTGGTGTAGGTTCAGCAGACAATGGGAAGAGCAAAATGTCCTCTCTTTTCAACTTCTCCCCGACTGCAACCAGCAAATCTCACCGATCGGTAAGGCGAGTCGTAGTCGAACTCGAACACACTTTGTTGATAATTGTTTGATTGTAATGTTGTTCATGTCCATTGGTCAAGGAGTCTGGTTCATTCATAGTCATTGGTCTGTTCTTGTCATAGTCAAGTTTTATCAAGTTTTCTGTTTAACTAATTGCACTTTTGAAAATGAGTTTGTCAAACCACAAGGCCATTACAGTGAACAGCAAATAGGTGTTCTGAAATGGTGAAAACCCTATTTTATATTTTACATTCAGTCCTTAGAAATTACATTCAGTTCATATAACTTGATTAGACTCAAAAAGTGTCACTTTAAGTTTGTTTATATATGTATAAATTAAAGCTGCATTATTTTAACATGATAGTTCTCAAACTTTGTTTTCTCGCAATTCTGGAGGCAGTGGCAGACGGTTCTAGCTTGTATGGCACCCTGGGCTGAGCTGAACGTTTATGCCCATGTAGTTTCATTAAATGGGCTTGTACTGTATCATTTTCTTTTTATATGTTGTACTCTATCAGACTGTGGATGAATTCCTTCAGAGTTTTGTCAGTATTTGTGTGACATTTAAATACAATATTGTGTTACTGATCAGCATCTCTGGCAGACATCAAATGAGACTGACATTTATTTTGAGAATTTGCTTCTCTGCTATCCACTTCTACCAGACTCCTGTCCCAGAGTGAATCGGCCTACTGTAATTAAAGTGACTATGTATGTGTTTATGCTACTATGATCCTCACCACAGTTTGTGGAAATCTGCGTGTCATCATCTCCATCTCACACTTAATCATATGCAGTCTCCAACTCAACATTTGATGCATCTTTATATGAATGAATTCTGCTTCTTCGTAAATAAATATTTGCACCTGATACTGTTAATTAAAGGTATAATTTGCACTACCATTCCATTGTGAGAAATATTTGTCTCCATCTGGTGTTTCATCATTGAAAGTACAATTGTAAATTCCTCTTTATGATTGGAAAATCAAAGGTTCCAAAATGAAGCATGGCTCTGTCTATATGACTTTGTAGGTATGGCAATATTTCTATGTATACATTATGATTACAACAATAAGGTACTTAGTTTGTACTGGGTCAGGAAATAAAAACATCAAAAAATATTTTTTTAAGGCTAAGGGCAGGACAGTTCATCATTAGGATTTGGGGAAAGTGGTGGAGGTTATAGGTTAAGGTTTGGGCAAGGGGGACAGGTTAATGGGTTAGGAGAAAAAATTAAAGACGTCATGTAGTTCTTATATTTGTTCATGGAAGCAACGCAAAATGCTCAATTCTTTTCTATTTTCCACTTATTGTTACAGATTACCCCGACTAGTTGTACAACTAACCCAGGTACTGGAATAGGTTGTAACAACAGAACTCCATTAATTCAACTTTAGTTCTTGATATCTGTTTTATAGCCACATATCTTAATTATTGATATTTGTAATAGTAACAGATGTTGCTACTTTGTGTTACATTTAAGAGTTCTAAGACCAAAACTCTTGAGTTAATTTTTGGTTAGATTTTTGGTTTTGCATATTTATTTATTTGATGATGCCTTGATTCTAAAATGCTGCTTTTTGGCACTACCTGTTGAGAACAAATACCAGAAGCTTGTGACCCATTTCTGGAATTCCACAACTGGAATATATTACAGGTTTGACAAGTCCATTGATGCTTTGGCAAAACATTTTCTGTAAAAGCAGCATGTTCAGGGAGGGACAAGATCTGTCAAATGCTTTGAATCGTTTGCACCTGATGGTTGATATTGACGGTTATAACCACATATACAAGAGTGAAATAAGAATTGGCTATTGGTTAACATATTTTGGTTTGACCAGCTGAATAGTCAATTTACATGAATTTAGCCTACAGACAACAAAATGCCAACCAAAATTTTGCAATATCAGAAAAATAACAGGCTAATAAGCTTATGACAAAGCACGAAGCATTATAAACCCAAACAGTTTAAAATGAACTTACAAAGATAAAACAAGTATTTTTGACATTTTATGAGATATTTTGTTGACTCACGAAAATTGTTAAATTGTTTGCCTGTGGCCTACAGCTTTGTAGGTAATGTATTTTCCCTTGTAATAGCAAAAAGAAAGGGCAACATAGTGCATTAGCTGCACTCAGATTTCTTATAAACCTCTCCTCAGAACATAACAGAGACATTAAATGAGTCAGTAATACTTCTTTCCCATGCAGACAATAACTGCTTCTGCCTTTTAGACTAATCAGGAGTCCCATTGATGTTATACTAAATATAATCTTGGAACATGACTTGTCCTGTTAGATTTGAGGACTGTGTCTAAAATTTTTTCCTTATTCTATGTGCCATTTACTGAAAGTTAACCCTAGCTGCACTCACTTTTATACTGATCAAGAGAACCTTTAAATAATGAGATTTCAGACATCAGAACACATTTTGTTTTTGAGGGTTTTTTCTCTCCCAAACTCTTAGTAACATTGTAGATTTCTAAGAAATATATTTATGTGAACATTTGATTTTCTTCTTTTAAATTAACTATTTCTGTGTTGTCGTCATCATCATGGATAACTGATGCAACACCATAAAATGCACAAAATGCAGTTTGAGGTCTCCTTTATGAAAGAGAGTTGAACTATTGCATAAGCAGAAAACATGTTTTAATAGCAAAGTCTGTTCAAACATATAGATTTTACATTTATTGAAAACATTCAGTACACTTCAAAATGATATGGAAAGGTATTGCACTTACATTACCAAACAGGAAAACCAGTAACTGTTTCATGGTACCTTACAAATCTGTTTTTTCCATGTCAAAGGTGTCATATAAATGCAAAGCATGTTGATTTGCAGACTTGCAAGTTTCCACGAAACACATTTTCCTGTAAGTAAACTGTAAGTTTAAAACTAGTTTGAGAAACACAGTACAGCAGTAATAAATCAAAAATGTGGACAGACCCGATGACCCGCCCTGTTGCTTGCAGACTTCAGCACAAATGATGAAGAAGGTAAAACTGATTTAGTCCATTTTGACAAGAAAATACAGTAAACTTAGAACATGAATAAACTTCAATAAAATGTAGTCACGGATTTGTCACGGAGCCCGGCCGGGCACAGCCCGAAGAAGCAACGTGGAACCCCCCTCTACATCCCTTGGGCCCACCACCCATTGGAGGAACCGCAGGAGTCGGGTGCGCTGCCATATGGGCGGCAGTGAAGGCCGTGGGCCTCGACGGACCAGACCCGGGCAGCAAAGGCTTGCTCTGGGGACGTGGAATGTCACCTCACTGGGGGGGAAGGAGCCGGAACTAGTGAGGGAGGTGGAGCGTTACCAGTTGGATCTGGTGGGGCTTACATCGACGCACAGTTTTGGCTCTGGATCCGTACTCCTGGATAGGGGATGGACTCTATTCTTCTCTGGAGTTTCCCAGGGTGTGAGGCGACGGGCGGGTGTGGGGATACTCACGAGTCCCCGGCTGAGCGCCACTACGTTGGAGTTTACCCCGGTGGATGAGAGGGTCGCCTCCCTACGCCTACGGGTTGTGGGGGAAAACTCTGACTGTTGTCTGTGCATATGCACCGAACAGCAGTTCAGAGTATTCGGCCTTCTTGGAGACCCTGAATGGAGTCCTGAATAGGGCCCCAGTAGGGGACTCCATAGTGATGCTGGGTGACTTCAACGCACACGTGGGAAATGACAGGGACACCTGGAAAGGCGTGATTGGGAGGAACGGCCTCCCTGATCTGAACTCAAGTGGATGTTTGTTATTAGATTTCTGTGCTAGTCATGGATTATCTATAACAAACACCATGTTCGAACATAAGGATGCTCATAAGTGTACGTGGTACCAGAGCACCCTAGGCCGAAGGTCGATGATCGATTTTGTAATCGTGTCGTCGGATCTGAGGCCATATGTTTTGGACACTCGGGTAAAGAGAGGGGCAGAGCTGTCAACCGATCACCATCTGGTGGTGAGTTGGGTCAGGGGGTGGGGAAAGACTCTGGACAGACCTGGGAAGCCCAAGCGAGTAGTGCGGGTGAACTGGGAACGTTTGGAGGAGGTCCCTGTCCGTGAGATCTTCAACTCACACCTCCGGCGGAGCTTTTCAGGCATCCCTGCGGAGGTTGGGGACATTGAACCGGAGTGGGCAATGTTCAAAGCTTCCATTGCCGAAGCCGCGGTGGAGAGCTGCGGCCTCAAGGTTTTAGGTGCCGCAAGGGGTGGTAACCCTCGAACACCGTGGTGGACACTGGTGGTCAGGGAAGCCGTCCGACTGAAGAAAGAGGCCTTCCGGGATTTGTTGTCCCGGAGGTCTCCGGAGGCAGTTGCAAGGTACCGAAGGGCCCGAAGTGCTGCGGCCTCAGCCATGAGGGAGGCAAAGCAGTGGGTGTGGGAAAAGTTCGGAGAAGCCATGGAGAAGGACTTTCGGTCCGCACCAAAGTGCTTCTGGAAAACCGTCCGCCACCTTAGGAGGGGGAAACGGGGAACCATTCAAGCTGTATACAGCAAAGATGGGACGCTGTTGACCTCAACCGAGGAGGTTATTGGGCGGTGGAAGGAACACTTTGAAGAACTCCTAAATCCCAACACGCCCTCTATGGTAGAGGCAGAGCCAGAGGATGATGGGGGATCAGATTCTATTTCCCTGGGGGAGGTCACTGAGGTAGTCAAACAACTCCGCAGTGGCAAAGCCCCGGGAATTGATGAGATCCGACCAGAAATGCTGAAAGCTCTGGATGTGGAGGGGGTGTCATGGATGACACGCCTCTTCAACATTGCGTGGAAATCTGGGACAGTACCTAAGGAGTGGCAGAACGGGGTGGTGGTTCCCCTCTTCAAAAGGGGGATCAGAGAGTGTGTGCCAACTACAGGGGTATCACACTTCTCAGCCTCCCTGGTAAAGTTTACTCCAAGGTGCTGGAGAGGAGGGTTCGGCCGATTGTCGAACCTCAGATTGAAGAGGAACAATGCGGTTTTCGTCCTGGTCGTGGAATGACGGACCAGATCTTTACTCTCGCAAGGATCCTGGAGGGGGCCTGGGAGTATGCCCATCCGGTCTACATGTGTTTTGTGGATCTGGAGAAGGCGTATGACCGGGTCCCCCGGGAGAGACTGTGGGAGGTGCTGCGGGAGTACGGGGTGGGGGGGTCCCTTCTTAGGGCGATCCAATCCCTGTACGTCCAAAGCGAGGGCTGTGTCCGGGTCCTCGGCACAAAGTCGAGTTCATTCCATGTGGGGGTTGGTCTCCGCCAAGGCTGCGCTTTGTCACCAATCCTGTTTGTGATATTCATGGACAGGATATCGAGGCGTAGTCGGGGTGGGGAAGGTGTGCGGTTCGGTGGGCTGGGGATCTCATCGCTGCTTTTTGCAGATGATGTTGTCTTCATGTCATCATCGGTCCGTGACCTTCAGCTCTCACTGGATCGCTTGGCAGTCGAGTGTGAAGCAGCTGGGATGAGGATTAGCACCTCTAAATCTGAGGCCATGGTTCTCAGCAGGAAACCGATGGAGTGCGTACTCCAGGTAGGGAATGAGGTTTTGCCCCAAGTGAAGGAGTTCAAGTACCTCGGGGTCTTGTTCACGAGTGAGGGGACAATGGAGCGGGAGGTTGGCCGGAGAATCGGGGCAGCAGGGGCGGTATTGCACTCGCTCTATCGCACCGTTGTCACGAAAAGAGAGCTGAGCCGAAAGGCAAAGCTCTCGATCTACCGGTCAATTTTCGTTCCTACCCTCACCTATGGTCATGAAGGTTGGGTCATGACCGAAAGAACTAGGTCGCGAGTACAAGCGGCCGAAATGGGCTTCCTCAGAAGGGTGGCGGGCTTCTCCCTTAGAGATAGGGTGAGGAGCTCAGTCATCCGTGAGGAGCTCGGAGTAGAGCCGCTGCTCCTTTGCGTTGAAAGGAGTCAGTTGAGGTGGTTTGGGCATCTGGTAAGGATGCCCCCTGGCCGCCTCCCTAGGGAGGTGTTTCAGGCACGTCCAGCTGGGAGGAGGCCTCGGGGAAGACCCAGGACTAGGTGGAGAGATTACATCTCCACACTGGCCCGGGAACGCCTCGGGGTCGCCCAGTCAGAGCTGGTTAATGTGGCTCGGGATAGGGAAGTTTGGGGCCCCCTGCTGGAGCAGCTGCCCCCGCGACCCGACTTCGGATAAGCGGTTGAAGATGGATGGATGGAAAATGTAGTCAATAAATAATTCACTTATGAAGTAAAAAAAAGTACAATAAACTCTTTATGGATTATTTTTCAATTCTTTACATGTAATGCAGTGCACTTATTAATTAATACAACTGTAAGTTTAATTTTTCATTAAACGCACCTCCCTTGCACAACCCATAAAAATGATTGGTTCAGAGCTTCTATAAAACACTGAGTTCTGTGGTCTACGGAAACCTGCTCAAACTTCTTTGAAATCCACTGAAAGGTTTGGCTTTATATTTTCAATATTTTTTTATGAAAAAGAATTTGTTTATTTTTTAATTGTATTTGTTTTCTTGTATTCATATTTGATTCAGACGTATTGCTCAAATGTTTTTAGAAAAATATGAATCTCTTTTTAAGAATGCCGAAAAACGAAATTCTATTAATAATGAAGGAAAACTCAATTCTATTAATAATGAAGGAAAACTCAATTCTATTAATAATGAAGGAAAACCAAATTCTATTAATAATGAAGGAAAACTCAATTATATTAATAATGAAGGAAAACTAAATTCTATTAATAATGAAGGAAAACCAAATTATATTAATAACGAAGAACATCTAAATTATATTAATAATAAAGAAAAACTCAATTCTATTTATAATGAAGAAAAACGTTTACATTTAAATGATTTTTATTTACATTTTCTAGATGATGATATGTTCAGAATTATTTTTGAAGAGGTCAAATCTAACTCTCCAATTTGTATTAAAGAATTTAAAGTTATATCACTTACAAACTTACAATTTACCGACTGTCAACAATTTAATATATCCATTTTATCAGATAAATCTTACCGCAGTGGTTACTATTATAAATCAGGATTGATAATTTCTGCAAAACACAATTTAGATAAAGACAATATAGACAATATAATTGTTATTTTTTCATATAATGATTTTTATTTGATGTATTCAGCAGAATGTCTAAAGACTTCACAAAAGATTGATTTAGCTATAATTAAATTAAAAGGCAGCCTTGCTCCTCTGCAAGATATAAAAATAAAAACATTTTTTTGTGGAAATTTAAAGACTTATATTTTTACACCCGAAAGTCAGGAAACTTAGTAAAGAAAGAATGCGAAATTATTAAGAACCCCCTCTATCTTTGAAGAAGAAAATGCGAGAAAATGAATGGTTAATTTCTGAAGTAGGTACTTTTGGAGACAGTGGAGGCCCGGTTTATACAACAGATAATGAATTTTTTGGGATATACCTTGGGATGGAACTTTTGAATAAACGTTTTGTTCTAAAGAATTCAAATATGGTCGGATTTTAAAAATTGATGACTCAATTATTACCAATTTAATTTGATTTAAAATGTAATTGTTTCCAAAACGTAGGCCTAATTAAAATGTGTTACTCAAGGCATTACTTAAAATGTATCTTTATTAATAACAAACTTATTTATAAAAACAAATTGTAAGGGGGTTAAGATGGGCAAGGAGGAGTCGAGAACCGGCTTTTCAATATAAATAATATTTTAATTAAACTCAAACCAAAAGCACGCACGCATGCACACAAACACACGCCCGTAAATCTCTCTCTCTCTCTCTCTCTCAATTAGGCTGGACCCGGCAAGATGGCGGATCAGGTGCACCTCGTGTTCTGAGCGCTATAGACTTGTCCCAGTTTTATTTTGCTATGCATTTGTCATTATTTGGCCCATTTTGAAGTGACTAAAGGCCCTCTAGTATTTAAACAGAAAATAACTGGAAAACAACGTACAGCCTGACGTCGAAAAAGAGTTCTGCTCTAACCCGTTGCAAGGAGGTAATTGATTGCGTAAGGATGGAAGATTCCACCGAAGAGGCTAAAAGAAACGATCCCATCTCGCCATTGAAGAATCCTCCAGCAACTAACAGTAAAGGCGCTGGATCCGAGGGTAAAGAACTTATGAATGCCGTCGTTGACGCTGTAAAGCAGCTAACTGATAAAGTGGATTCATTTGGCACCCAGCTACAGCAAAATGCCGTCATGTTATCTAGCATAGGTACAACTGTCCAGTCCAACGAGGCAGAAATTAAAGACTGCAAATCCCAGTTACAAACTACTAATTCAGATATGTTGGCTTTAAAGAAAGAAAATGCAGAGCTAACGGAACGTGTCTTGGAACTTGAACGGTTCAAGCGCCGCTTGAATCTTAGGATTCGTGGATTAAAAGAAAAGGATGGTGAAGATTTACGCGAGGTGGTAGCTGATTAAAATCTCCCCATTATGGTCCCCAAACATCAACCACATCGTGTATTCGGTTCACCGCGTGGGCAGACGTGAAGAAAACAAAACAAGGCATGTCATCGTTCAATTTTCTCAGATAATACACAGAGATGCGTTGTGGCGGATGACCAAGGATCTCACCATCTGCAATAAACTTGGAGTCTGCTTCCTTGAAGATCTCTGTAAGGCTGATATGGAGATGCGGGCAGCGTTGTGGCCAAAGATACAACAGGCGAGAGCAGACGGGAAACATGCATACTACAGAGGCGGCGCTGGGTACATCAACGGACAGAGAATCACTTTAGGTTAACTAACGAGGGCTTGTTGGGCTAAGTATTGAAAAGATCTTTGGTTTGTTTGTTAGATTTCAGAATGGATGGCATATAGGCAGTTATTGTATAACGAAGGGACTTTGCCATTTATAAGTCTTTTTTTCTTAATTGTATATTGTCCGTTGGTCTCATTAGCATTCTATTGTGGTTATAGTTTGTTTTTGTTTTTTGTTATGATTAATCTTTTTTAACGCTAGGGGCTTAAGAGACAATATTAAGAGAAAGTCAATATTTTTGTTTTGTAAGGGCGAAAAAGGCTATTTTATTTTGTTACGAGAAACACACTCAAAACCTGAGGATGAGAAATTCTGGGTAAACAAATGGAGACAAAATAATTTTTGATCATGGTTCATCTAAATCTGCAGGGTGTTTTACAATTCACCCGGTAAATGTGTGACCTCTAGGGGTATAGTAATAACGGTCATTGGTTAATTTGTGTTTTGAACTTTGACGATCAATATGTTTTTATGATAAATGTTTATGGTTTTAATAATCTAGTTCAAAACAGACAATTGATTTGAGATGTTTCCGATGTTATTGATGACCTTAAGCTCAGCTATCCTACTGCTAACGTAATAATGGGTGGCGACTTTAATATGGTAAATGACGGATGGCTTGATAGATCCCCCCCTAAATGTCATCATAGCTCTTATAACCCTACCCTATCTGATGTTTGTCGCACGTAAAACTTATTGGATCCCTGGCGCACAGACTCCAAGCAATATTCTTGGTTTAAACCAAATAATGCAGCTAAATCAAGAATTGATTTCTGGTTAATCTCTTTCTCTGTGATGAATTTTGTTTCTGACTGTTGTTTGTTAGCTGCTCCTCTCACAGATCACTCTGTTATTAAGTTGGTCCTTAAACCTTCTGGTGTTAGCTTCAATAATAAAGGGTATTGGCAATTCAATTCTAATCTATTAAAATGCCAAGCATTCCACGATGGTATTACAAATATAATCTCTAATGTTATGAATGATGTTTCTCTAACATCCTTTATTACCAAATGGGAATTCCTTAAATTTAAAATGAGAGAATTCTCTATTCATTTTGGAAAATCACTTAATAGAAACAACAAATTAACAGAAATTAGCACAATTAAAGATATAAACAACTATTATAACAGGACATCACTCACAGATAATGATAAACAGAAACTACAAGCTCTGCTATCTAAATTGGATGATATGTATCTTCGAAAAGCTGAAGGAGCCTTCATAAGATCCAGAGCAAAGTGGATTGAGGAAGGGGAAAGAAGCACTTGATATTTTTGTCGTCTTGAAAAAAGAAAGCAGGAGAGAATTTCAATTAAAACATTATTGATTAATGGCAATGAAGTTACAGATCGATTACTAAGGAAGCTGTCTCTTTCTATAAAAAATTATATTCCACAGCCATTTCCTCGGATGATGCTGAATCTTTCTTTAGCCAAATGAATGCTCTAATTCCCCGTAAAGATGATGAGTATGTGTTGTTTTGTGATGCTGATATTACCTCTGTTGAGCTGGATAATGCTGTAGACAACTTATTGTTAAACAAATCTCCAGTTAGTGACGGCTTTACAGCTAATTTCTATAAAAACTTATGTAACTTATTAAAAGACCCCTTTTCTCTTATGTTAAAAGAAGCTACAGATAATATGACATTCCCCTATAGCCTAGGCCTACTATGAAACAAGGAGTAATAACCTTAATCGCTAAACCAGATGAGGACCCCAAAATTTTAGATACCTTTAGACCCATTACCTTATTAAACACAGATTATAAAATTTTAACTATTATTTATGCTAATAGATTGAAAAAATTCCTACATAAAATTATAAGTTGAGGTAAGTTTTGCTCTAATTCTAACTCGGGCTTTTCTGTGTAATGAGATTCATTTTGAGATTCCTGTCATTTTCTGGGTTATTCTGTAACTGGACTCTTATGACATCAGTTTTTAAGTGTACATTTTTAAATCAGTGCAGCAATATATCAGTGTGCTTTGTCCCGCATGTCATATACTGTCATTCGCGTGATCAACAACTGGAGCGCGAACAGACAGCATTTCTGCACGTGCACAGCGAGGTGCGCGTGATGTTCACTAGGCAATCGTCGTGACGAGAGTGGCTGTGTACGCAATCGTTCAATCATTCACTATTTCCTATATAGTGAATGGCAGTTAGTGATCTCCGCACTAGATCTAGCTAGATCTCAGCAGTAAGTGAACGAAATGAATGAATTCGGACGAGAGTGTTGGAGCTCTGGGGCTGGTGCAGAAACGTCACATATGAAATTTTAAAATACTTGGGCCTTATTTGTTATTCTTATAAAATAATATATTAATACAATAAATCTTCTTTCTGTTTGTCATTTTTAATATATACTGTGTGTTAATATAAAGAGTAAACACATTTGATCAAATAAAGAGTGCATTTTAAAATGTATCTGTATGTTTTGTCTCTCTTATTATGTTATTTTAATCCAGTAATGATTTGTCAAAAAGTAATTTACTACATTCAGCATGAAATAAAACATTGCAGGAATGAAGGAAGCAGTAAACTCCCAGCTCATACGTCTTCCTCGGAAATTAACCGTCATCATGTGTACTTGAAATGTACACTTGAAATTAGAGGCATTGTGGGTAAGAATGAGTGAACAAAAGTAGTGTATGAGTGGCTCACTCAGAATACAGACCTCCTTCAAAATAACGAAAACTCGAAATAGTGCACTATATAGTGGATAGGGGGTGGTTTCAGACAAAGTGAGTTTTCCATGACCGGAGTTGGTGCCCTACATACAGTATGTCGTTTACTCTGCGTTTAGAGAGCGGCGGTACTGCTGTACAGAACTAACGATCCAAATACTTACGACACAGAAAACTGTAACTACACTGAAATAAGAATCCACACAGGACTTTAAAAGCTATGAAATGGCAAAAGAAGGCATTAATAAAGCATTATCCTGCTTTGGTTTGTATTTCAGCATTATATATAATGTCCTTGTGGTACATTTTCACGTTTTCACTGTAGTAATTACTAGAAATGTTTCCAAACCTCTCTTCTTATTGACAAATTCATCCAGATCTGAAAAGAGCCCTTAAGTTCACCCCAAAATTACAATTCTTATTATTTACTCACCCTCAAGCAACCCCAGATGTGTATGACTTTCTTTCTTCTGCAGAACTTAAAATAAGAATTTTAGAAGAATTTCTCAGCTCTGTAGGTCCATACAATGCAAGTGAATGGGTGGCAACCAGAGTATGTGAGGGGAGTTGGAGCAGAGCGAGGAGTGGAGGGGCATGATTTTGCCTGGAGCAAGGAGCGGGTTTTTAAAAACTCGGAGCATCATTGTTTTCTCTCGCTCCAAGAACGCTCCACTAACGCTCCATCACGGGCAAAACACCTGTTAACGTACCTTAATGCAATAATTCACCACATATTAAGCAGCATTAAACACTATTGGAATGAGGGAAAGATTACATTTCTGATATAACCAGAAAGATTGTGATAAAAAAAATACTAATTTAAAAACTTGCAGAACTTGGTAATGTTCATCCTCCAGCGCAAAGGTTACTTTCACTTTTTGTTTTCACGCTCCATATTATTGAGTTAAACTTGTGGTAAAGCTTGACTTAACATGCTTGTCTCGTCTCTTTATTCCTGCATCAACTGCCGTTTATTGAAACTTAATGATGGGATGGCGAAGGAGAACACGAGTGGTGATGTGATTGCCACAATCAAAGCTTTGTTGTGAAATCCTAAAAGTAGTGTCCAGAAAACATGATGATAATCCATTTATATGTGGAGAGAAAATCTAAACGTCATCAATACATACATCTATATCTTTCCCTTATTAAATATTTTGAATAATCATATCAACATTCTAATCTAATGCATCACAATCTTTTTTGTTAAGAAAGTTAACTTAGCTATTATGTCCCCGCATTAAATAGAACTTTGGACTTTTAACAGCGCAAAACACAAACTGATCTAATCAACATGATAATATTGCGTAGTTTGACTTTAATCGATTGCCATCTAAATGTATTTTAGTGCCGGAGGCTAATTTATGCATTATACATTCGCAGATGAAAAAGCTCTAGAAGATTTAAAAACGCTAGTAATTCTAAAAGTTAACTCCGCATTAAATATATAGTTTTGACAGTCTTATCTAGTTTTGATTAAAACAGTGTAGAACGTTCTGAGAATATATATTTTTTTCGTTCACAGAATTATAGGGCAAGGTTAATTAAAAGAAGTGCAATAATAGGCAATAATTAGGCAATAATACATGGACCTTTTGTATTTTGTATTAATTAAAATTTATTTTTGGTAATTGAATTAATTTGATTTAATTTAATGTTTTCTTTTTGTTCTGGTAATTTATATATATATATATATATATATATATATATATATATATATATATATATATATATAGATAGATAGATAGATATAGATATATATATTTCATTTGGTAATTTATATTTTTTATTTCATGTTTTTTTTTTTTTTTTTTTTGTTTTGCATCTAGCAATTTATTTAATTGATCAAACCAAGAGAATGCTGCCGATATGTTTCAAAATAAGCTTTACAAATTATTTAATTTAGTCTTGGGCTAATGTTAGTGGTCTAATAAAGCACATTGTAGATTTTCTTTTTCTAGTATTGTGTATTTATTTTGTCTTCGTGGAAGGTTATGATATTACAAAGCATACTGAAATAACTTTACAGTGGAGAGGTCATTCGGCGCTAATTTTGCCATGGAGCGAACACAGACTGATATTTCTCTAATCCAGGAGCGCCGAGTGAGCGAGGAGCAGGAAATGGACAACCCGGTTTGGAGTTGGAGCGCAGTGATTTTTACTTGAGTACAGTTTTTGGCTACTCTACCCACCTCTGTTGATGACATGTAACATTGCAAAGCAGAGAATCCTGATTTGAATTACAGTAGGCGGGCAGTTCTTGAAGTTACCACGAGGTGACGGTATATATCTGTGTGTGAGTTAAAACAACAAACCCTCACACAAGCGCACCTTCACTGGCTGATTCTGGAATGGCATACTACCATACTTCTCTTACTATTTCTGTCATATATGTGGGGAAATCTAGAATATACATTGATAGAATAGTATAATTGTTATAAAATAATTGTGAGTTAAAAGCTAGACCCCCCCCCATGTAATAGTTTTTTGTCATTTCAGTTATTTGATTAATAATGGTTATTTAATTGTTCAGTACCTGCATGTCAACTTGTAGTATACAGCTATGTGATGGGTGTCCAGTGGGTGGCAGTAAGCCAGAGGAATACCCCCGGAGAAAAACCTAGAAGAGGAAACAAAAAGTTAGTTCACGCGAGGTTTGAATGGGACTATGAGTATTGAGTTATGTTGTACTGTGTGGTACGGAGCTGTTGCGAATGACGCTGGCTGAATAAAAGAACCCAACCAATTCACACGCTTGTTCATTAATTCAAGTGTGTTACAAAATACTGGCGACGAGGATGGGATCAGCGGTGCCGTTTTGAGTGAGTTGTCTACGAAAACGCTGAGCATGGACATTGAGCAACTGCAAGATCAGCTGAGTGCGGCGTTGCTCCGGCTGCGGCTCGATCAGCTGCACGAGGTGTGTGTGTATGCAAAACTATCAGTGGAGGGACAAGCCAAACGGCACTCGCTGATCAGATTAATAAGTGAAGCAGTAGAGAGTGTTGTAGAGACGGAAGACGATGATGTAGCCCGTCAACATGTGAACAATTTGTTAGAGTTTTCAAGCGGGATAACGCAAATCTGTGACCGCGCGGTACAAGATGGCGGTGGTGACGCAGACAGAAATTCGGCGGAGCTCGCGCGATTTAAAGAGACAGTACACAGAATTGCAGCATCAGTTTGAGTTGTCAACAAATGTGCTGAAAAACGAAATTCAACGCCTGAGTTTGAAAGTTCCTGATGTGTCAAGTCCCCTGTGTTTCCCCAACATCATCATGCAGTTCCTGAAGTCACCATCCGGCGTGATTTTAAGATTAATGGACAAATTGGAGAACGTGGTCAGAAAGATAAGCTGTCATATAACAACTTGATGCACCAAATTGATGCTGGAGTGAACAAGGGGCACAGAGAGTCTGAAATAATTGATGCTGTGATAAGCGCAGTCAGTCCCGGTATGAGCCTGCGTGATATGCTGGAGATCAAGACAGATTTAACCCTTTCCCAGCTGCGCACAATTCTGAAAGGCCATTATAAGGAAGAAAGCTCAACAGACCTGTATCATCGACTGATAAACATCACTCAAGAGAGCTATGAGTCACCACAAAACTTCCTATTCCGTGCCATTGAGCTGAAGGAAAGACTTTTAGCTGCTGCTCGAGAACCGGATGGAGAAGAATCGTACAGCCCTGATCTCATACAGAGAAGATTCCTGCGCGCACTAGGAACAGGGTTATCAAACGATCACATTAAGTATCAGTTAAAAACCTGCCTTGATGATCCTAAAATCACAGATGAGGTTCTCATCACAGCTATGAACGAAGCTGCAAGTCTTGAGTGCGAACGACAGCAAAAGTTCAAGAAAAATGCCAACATCAAAGAAACTAAAGTCAGTGAGGTTCCAGTAGAACTACGTCAAAGTCAAGAGAGAATGGGTTATGCTGTTGGAGGTAAAGAACAGTCCACATGCACACAATTAAAAGCTTTGAAAACTCCACAAGTCATGGACAAGAACGACTCTGAGCTCTATGAGGTCGTTAAACAGCTGAAAGAGGAGATCGGAGAAATGAAGAAAGCGATGAGTACTTACCGTTCCACGCAGCCCAGAGAAAGGAAGCGAGGATGCCGTGGATGTCAAGATGATGGCAGAGGTGACCAGTGTGATCATTGCTTTAAATGTGGGCAAGTGGACATCTTTCCAGAGGGTGCAGGGGACCACCTGCAGGAAGAACAGACAGAGGACACTCAGCTAGCAGTATGGTGGTAACAACTCACACTACATCATCACTGTGGCCAGAACATCAACGTGAACTCCTGTGTGACAGCATTAAGCAGCTGGAAGCTCAGGAAGCAGCGGCGTAAAGGAGAGCCCCTGCAGCATATCAGATCCATAACTGCTAATCAGCTGTCCACCAAACGTAATGCACAGTTATTGAATTTGATCGGAGAAAAATGTATGGTGAACTGTTTCTTCGATGGGGTAGCAACAAAAGCGCTATGGGATACTGGCTCACAAGTCTGTCTCATGAATGAAAAGTGGAGAAAAGAACATCTCCCACACACAATACTACATGGCCTTGAAGAGATCCTAGGCCCTGGAACCCTCACCGGTCGAAAGCAGTGAATCAAACAGTGATCCCGCTTGAAAGCTGGGTCAAGTGACATTCAAGCTGGGAACAGACAAAACCACACCTTTGGAACTGGAGGTACCGGTTTTAGTATGTGGTGACGATGAAGTGGCAGAGGAGCCCATCATTGGTTACAATGTCATTGAGTACCTGTTGAACAGTGGTGTCGAGCGACCTACCAAAGTAAAGACCAAAGCCATGAGTACTGCACTGTCCTGTGACTGCAAGAAAGCTGAGGTTTTGCTGAACTTAGTGAGAAGCCAAGACGTAAAGGTTCAGCGATGGAGTAGCGAAAGTAGGACGGTCAGTAACAAAGATTCCTGCCAAACAGACTAGAGCTGTCAAATGTTGCATTAAAACGGGCCCTTTGCTATCTGATCAAGATGCTCTTTTGTGCCGGATGAGTGCGCGAGTGGCCAGATGGATTGAGGGTGGAGGAAAACATCGCCGGCCTCCAGAGAGGGACATGTTCACGTATCTGTATCCCTGTGATCAATGATACTACTCATGACATCGACCTGCCTCCACGGGCAGTTCTGGGCCATATCCAGCGAGTAAAAGCCATCTACCCCGCCGAAGTGAGACCGGTGACCGCTCAGAAAGAGGTTGCATGTGCGACTGTTGCACACACCAGCCAAAGCCTGTTCCAAAAAGACGGTGAACAAGTCAGCCAATCTACAGAAAACGCAAATACAACGCCAACGGCTAAAAAAAATAACCTATGGGACCCTCCTGTATGCGTTGATCACTTAAAACCTGAACAGCAGCAGAAAGTGAAGCAGCTTTTAAGGGATGAGAGTGGTGCTTTTGCTTATGATGACAGCGAGGTAGGATGTATTCCATCTCTCCAGCTAAAAATCCGCCTCCATGATACCACATTCGTGAAGCACACATACATGTCCGCCCGAAGCCACTTCGCAGAGAGGTTAAAGAATACCTGGAGGATCTGTTAAATAAGGGGTGGATTACTAAATCTAAGTCACCATATTCTTCACCAGTAGTCTGTGTGCGTAAGAAAGATGGAACTCTCCGCCTCTGCTGTGACTATAGGGAGTTAAACAAGAAATCCATTCCAGATAGACACCCTATTCCCCGCATACAGGACATGCTCGACAGCTTGGCAGGCAACACCTGGTTTTCAGTCCTTGATCAAGGCAAAGCCTATCACCAGGGTTTTGTAGAGGAATCCAGCCGACCTCTCACTGCGTTCATTACACCGTGGGGACTATATGAATGGGTGAGGGTCCCTTTCGATTGTCAAATGCACCTGCTGAATTCCAAAGGAGCATGGAGGAGTGCCTGAGAGAATTGCGTGATGAGGTATGTCAACCATATTTGGATGATAATTTAGTTCATTCTAAAACATTTGATGATCATCTTCAGGACCTTAGAAAAGTGCTGCAGTGTTATCAGAACCATGGTGTCAAGCTAACGTCTCGAAAATGTGAAGTGTTCGAAATCAGGTACGATTCCTAGGGAGGCTGGTGACAAAAGATGGGTACACGATGGACCCGGCTGACGCTGCTCCTGTCCAAGCACTGAAAGAAAGGACCCCTAAGACAGTTGGTGAGGTGAGAAAGTTGTTAGGATTCCTCTCCTACTACCGGTCATACATTGGAAACTTTTCCGCGAAGGCCGCACCTCTTTATCTGCTGCTCGCTGAAAAAAAGACACCAACAGGGAAAGTACAGATGAAGCGGAAAGGAAAAGGGAAACATGGCCAAGGACAGCTTAGCGCCATCACATCCAGTCACGTGGACAGATGAACATCAAAAGGCCCTCTGTGAGTTAATTGACTATTTATCTAACCCACCGGTGCTGGGATATCCAGATCTGGATGAACCTTTTGTACTCCATTGCGACGCTTCACAGGAAGGCCTTGGTGCGGTGCTTTATCAAAGACAAAGAGGCAAGTTAGTGGTAATAGCGTATGGATCAAGAACCCTAACCCCTCCTGAGAAAAACTACCATCTTCACTCAGGAAAGTTGGAGTTCTTGGCCATGAAGTGGGCTATATGTGAACGGTTCAGAGACTATGTCTATCATGCACCATCATTCATTGTGTACACGGACAATAACCCTCTCACATATGTGATGTCAACCGCCAAGTTAAATGCCACAACGTACAGGTGGGTAGCGGAACTTGCTGACTTTCGATTTACCATCAAATACCGCCCAGGAAAGTCAAATGGGGACGCTGGATGGCTTGTCGCTGTATGCCGCTGCATATGGAACAGTACATGAAAACCTGTTCAGAAGAAGTGCACCCTGAAGTCATGGTCAGCTTGTCTCAGTCAGCGGTAGTACAGAGTCTGGAGAGAGGGCCGTGGTTGTGTCCACTTACAATTGAAACTGCGCTTGTCGGGAGAACAGAAGGAGGAGCTGTTCACTGCAGTTGCAGAGATCCCCAAGGAGGTACTGAGAAAAGACCAAGAGGAAGACCCTGATATCAGAGAAGCCGTTACATACCTAAAAGTGAAACCGCGGCCTGTGAACAGAAGTCAGGGTAGAGAGGTTCGGGACTGATGAGGGAAAGAGCAAAATTATACCTGGATGAACATGGTCTCTTGTTTCGGAAAACAGCCACTCGCCATCAGTTGGTATTGCCTCGGAGATACCATGAGCTCGTTTATAAGGAGTTGCATCAAGACATGGGCCACCTGGGAGCAGAAAGGGTGCTGAACTTAATCAGAGATCGATTTTATTGGCCCCACATGCAAAAGGAAGTGGAACACTATGTCACACGTGTTTGTAGTTGCTTGAGAAGCAAGCGTCCAAACAAACTGACCCGAGCTCCTCTGATAAACATCACCACCACTTACCCATTTGAGCTGGTCTCTATTGATTTTCTGCATCTAGAGAAGTGTAAGGAGGTTATGAATACATTTTAGTTGTGATGGACCACTTTACGCGCCACAGCAGGCGCACGCATGCAGAAACAAGAGTGCCAAGACAGCGGCTGAGAAGGTGTTCGGGGACTTTGTTTTAAAGTTTGGGTTCCCGACAAAACTGCATCACGACTCAAGGCAGGGAGTTTGATAACAAACTGTTTTCAAAGCTGCAAGAGTACAGTGGTGTGCAAGGCTCCCACACAACACCGTATCACCCGCAGGGGAACGGTCAAGTTGAGCGGTTTAATCGGACTTTGCTAGCAATGCTGAGGACCCTACCGAAACCGCCAAAGCCGACTGGAAGACATCACTTGCAAAAGTTGTGAATGCATACAACTGTACAAAAAGTGAGGCTGACAGGGTTTGCTCCCTATTATCTCCTGTTCGGCCGTACTCTAGACTGCCCATTGATATCATGTTCGGCGTACCAGCAAAGGACCAAAGCTCCTCTTACCATGACTATGCTGAGGATTGGAGGAAGAGAATGACAGAAGCTTACAAGTTAGACTCTCAAGAGTGTCACATAAAGAGAAGGAAAGAGGTAAAGCTTTGTATGATAAGAAAGTACACGGAGCTGAACTGATCCCTGGGAACAGAGTACTTGTTCGAACTTCAAGGAAAAAGGTGGACCTGGGAAGCTTCGATCATTTTGGGAAGAACAAGTTTATGTCGTCACCAAGAGGAAGTACCAGGACAGTCCAGTATATGAAGTTCGACCTGAACATGGGAAAGGGAAAACAAGAATACTACACAGGAACCTACTGTTACCGTGTGACTACTTACCTGTACAGAGAGAATACTTACCTGGAAGACCTGAAAAAGAAAACAAGAAAAGAGGCGAGAATGAAAAAACATCGACACAGCAAAGGTGAGGATGATTGGAAATGCCTGGTTGGAGTGCCAGTCGACAAGGAGAGTCGGAGCGCCAGAAATGGTTTACAGCCAAAACCTCCAGAACCTCATTCAGAAGACACGGTGATGCTGAACGATGCAGAACCCGAGGTGGAACATGAACAAGGTGCAGGACAGGGAGAAGATGATGTGTCATTCTACAGAGAAGAGGCTGAAGAAACTGGTGATGCCGAAGAAAGTGATGGGGAGCCTCCTTCAACACCTGTCTGCAAAAGAGTATATCCTTTGAGAAACAGAAAACAAAAGAAAATGTTTACTTACCATACTCTGGGCCAGCCTAGTATCGAAGATGGGTAAACTGCTGAATTAAATCACAGTAATTAGTTCTAGTTAAAATGGTAAGAAGTTAAAATAAGACCAGAATAAGATTGAGTTCATATTTTTGTTTTAAAGAGAAAAAAGTTACCATAACATTCCAGAAGAAAACATAAAGTAAATTGTTTCAATGGTGTAAGGTTAGATTCCTTCAGTGAAAGTACAGATTCCTGTTGATAAACAGCGATGGTGGTAGAAGATCATGGTGCACAATGATGTTTGCTACAAACACACTGCATGGAAAAGGAGATACATGTTGTGTGTCGGGTGACAGTATAGCACGAGTACTAAAACTGTTGTATCACTGACTCCTACCAAAGAAATGATCTACGGGTAGATAACCAGCAATTTATTCTGAGAATGTCGGGACTACATTCTGTTTTGTAGGGGAGAATGTGGGGAAATCTAGAATATACATTGATAGAATAGTATAATTGTTATAAAATAATTGTGAGTTAAAAGCTAGACCCCCCCCCATGTAATAGTTTTTTGTCATTTCAGTTATTTGATTAATAATGGTTATTTAATTGTTCAGTACCTGCATGTCAACTTGTAGTATACAGCTATGTGATGGGTGTCCAGTGGGTGGCAGTAAGCCAGAGGAATACCCCCGGAGAAAAACCTAGAAGAGGAAACGAAAAGTTAGTTCACGCGAGGTTTGAATGGGACTATGAGTATTGAGTTATGTTGTACTGTGTGGTACGGAGCTGTTGCGAATGACGCTGGCTGAATAAAAGAACCCAACCAATTCACACGCTTGTTCATTCATTCAAGTGTGTTACACATATATATATATATATATATATATATATATATATATATATATATATATATATATGGTATTAGTAAGAGTAGTATGGGTAGTATGCCATTCCGGCCTCAGCCACAATCACAGTTGTTTCATGCACACTCTCATGCTGTAGCTTCTCTGCATTTACTCCCCATGTGTGTGCAACTCACGCTTATGAAAGCACCTGTTTTTTATCAGAGCTGTAATACAACTCTAGTCCCTCTTAAGGAAGAGGAGAGATAGAGGTGAAAAGGTGAGCGAAGCTAGCGCTCTAGGATGCAAACACTGGCCAGGTGCAAATTGATGCAGTGTGTTTTACAATCTCTTTCAAGATAAGTATTAATATAAGCAAGTACAAGTCCATATTAGCTCAGGTTTAAGTTTGAGAAGCACTCATCTTAAAGGGTTAATTTACCCAACATTTGTTGTTTACAATTTCTCAACATCATGTCGTTTGTAACCCATTTAACAATCTTACGGGATTGAAATCGTTCAAAATATTTAATTTAACCTTGAATTCCATTGGAATTTCTTTTTCCTATGGTGGGTAAGGGACCATCTTAAAAGTCCACACATTGTGTTAAAACTAGTGCTGTCAGTCATTTAAAAAAAATAATTGCATAATCTTTTGTAGTATTTCAGATTTTGAAAGTGCTGCAATTTGACACTATTTATAATTCTTTTCCTGTCAAAAATAATTTATGTCCATCTTAGGAAAGATGTGTAATATGTATGTTACAATGGAAGCGGAGCGTAGTTCTAGCGGGAAGACCAGCAGGTGTACATAATCACATCATTAGCTTGGTAATTCCTAGCCAATCGCACGTAAGCCATTGCTTTATAAGTCCGCTCACAATCTATCACATTGCTGTTTCGGTCTGCTAACACTGCAACCTCCACCACCCCACCACCACCAGTTGAGCCCTGTCCCACAAGGGGGTAGGCTCCTCGCCCCTGCCTCCTATCTACGGCAGGACATGACGGTTCCGGGTACAACCCCCTCGGACTGCCAGACGGGGCCTACGCCAAAGAGAGAGACATTACTTCCCGTTTTACATCTATCAAATAAATGGCATCTCAAATTTCACTCAAGCCTGCGTGTCTTCCCGATAGAAAATGTTTTATACATATGCTGAAAAATACTTGATTTCTATTTGTTTGGTCTTGTTTTTTTTGTTTTTTTACATCAAATAGCATTAAGAGGTAATTTCTCCAAATATGTTTCTGAAACAGAGGCCCCAACAAACCTACAGATAGTGTCCCGTATTTTACTTTAACAGTAGCAACCCTACAAAGAACACAAAAGGAGATAATTGGCAGAATGGTAGTCTCTGTCACCATTAACTTCCATTGCCTCTCCATTCAATGAAAGTGTATGGTGACTTAGGAGACTCACTCTGCCATACATCTGTTTTTGTGTTCCACAGAAGAAAGAAAGTCATACAAGTTGAGGCCGGGAAAATGACGAAAGAATTTTCATTATTGGATGAACTATGCCTCTATGGGAGGATATGTTTTTTGGGACATAATCCAGAAATGCTAATATTGTGGAAGGTGGAACGTGAGCAGAATACAGTCAAACCCTTGTCATCATGTCACCTGCTATTCACATAAGCATCATTCCCACCACTTGTGGAAACCACAAAATATCCCATTGAAAAAGACATCTTTCTCCAACCAGATTTAGAGCTATTTCTGACCGATACGAGACCGTAAATCACTCTGACTGTCCAAACGGTTGCCCATGCCAGTTTGTAAGGCCGTTCAATCCTACGGCCATCTACAGAGGGAGCAGTGTGTGTGTTTGTGGAAAGAGAAACCTTACGCTGACCTGTGGAACACGCTTCACCAATTAGTAGTCTTACTAAAGGATCAAATGGAATTGAAAACATTCACTGACGAGACTGCCACGCATCACAATGGTCCATTCATGAAACCCGGGCTGCTGCCTTTTTCCCCTCTTTCTTTCATTCTTCCTTTCTTTTTTATGAATGCAACTAGAACCTGACCTTTCCCTCGCACGCAGCTTAGGATGGCTTTATGAGTCATTCTCTCGGTTTGGAGAGGTTTCACGCTTGGCTCTGGTACAGTTCACCCTGGTTTTGCACCTGAAATACCACACTTCAGCTTAAGCAGTGCCATTTGGACAGTGACGGCCACAAAACACAACAAATTGGTTGGGTTTTGAGGATATGTTTAAATAGTACGAAGTTTAAGTCAATCATTTGAGATTTAAAGGTACTCTAAGCGATTTTATCTGTTTTGCTAATGTCACTTTGCACATTTCAACCACATGCCCTTTTTCAAAAACCCACCCTACAAAGTCATTCCAGCCAACCAGATGTGAGCAAACCCAATCGCTCAAAATTACTGATAGGCAGAGAGTGTTTCTGGTTGGTTAGAAAAATGTGAACCATGATCACATTCTGTTTAGACACCTATTCCGGTCATTACATTTACCTGCACATTTAAAGTTTGATTTCAGTCGGACTAAAACAATAATTTGTCTTTTTAAAAATGTCATGTAAATGCTTGAGTTAGACTGAAATCTTACCAGTCCAATTTTTGGCTAAGATGGACTGACAGACCTAGATAATGCAACTGTAGCTCAGCTTCATCCAGCATGACTACATGGCTATGTGTGGTATTCGGACCATAATACAAGTGATGTTTATGCCATATTTGACATGCATACTTGGAGATTATTGTAAGCTTTTAAATGATATCTTGATATCTAAATACATTTTCTCTATTTAAAATACTAATTGTTGTGATAATTAAAGGTGAGCAAATTTTAAAGGTGCTGGAACCGATTTTCTACTTCCATGAGACTCAGCCATTGAATTAGCCACGCCCCCTCTTTCCAAAACCCTGCACTCCAAAGATACCAAATTAGCTTTATTTATCATGCAGAAACGGTTTTTAAAAATACAGCAGCAAACTAGCACCCTTAACTGACAACTGTTATGAACAGCATGGCTTAAAAAAGGCAGTAAGTCTCAATAAATTTGCTGCAACTACAACACTATGAGAACATGCAATATGATTGACAGGTTAAAACCATCATTGTCTGTGGTCTGTGATAGGTGAGATATCGTACAACACTTATTTCAGTAATTTCTCTCAGAAAGTAGGAATTTGTTTTTGCATACCTTTCCATATAAAAATAATTCACTGCACCTTTAAGTAATTTTTGAGAATGTTTTTCAGGGATTGATTGAAAACGCTTATTCTTGATGTAAAAAATGACAATACTTATGGAAATAACCATTCTTAAAGGAATATTCTGGGTTAAATTCAAGTTAATCTCAGTCGACATAATTTGTGGCATAATATTGATTACCACAAAAAATGATTTTTACTTGCCCCTCCTTTTTAAAAAAAAAAAGCAAAAATCTGGCTACAGTAAGACATTTACAATGGAAGTGAATGGAGCCATCTATTTCATAAGTATATTTTAGCGTGATAATAACCTTTTCTGTGCAAAGTTATATCCAATTTTATAACTTTATTAAACTTTATTTAATTCTACTGTTAAAACTAATGTATTATTTGAGCTGTAAATTTGTTTAAATTGCAGTTTTAAAGTCATTTTAGGGCTTTAAGTTTTGTTGACATTACATCATCATGGCAACAATATAATTAAATTAAGTGCTTTTATAAAATTATAAGTTTAAAATTTCTGCCTTTAAACCCTCAAAAATTGGCCACATTCACTTCCATTCATTTATTTTAAGAAATGGATGGACGAGTCTAAATATTTTTTTTTTGTGGTATACAACATTATACCACAAATAATGTTGATTGAGCTTAATGTTAAGTGAACCTGGAATATTCCTTTAATATCAAAAATGTATTTAGTAATGCACATTTTTGATTACTGAATTTTTTTTTCACTAGTGGCAATGTAAATTTCAGTTCCCCTTCTGTCACTCACTCGATATTGTGTTTATGTAGTGACATTAGGGGTTGCTCTTGAGAGCCCCGAACACCTCCCATTCTTTGAGAAAAGGCCAATGAGATTTGGCGAGTGGAATTTACATGTCACTCCCCCGGACATACGGGTATAAAAGGAGCTGGAATGCCACTCCATTCATATTTTTTAGTCTGTAGGACTACATCGTCTCTGGCGACCAAAGCCTACAGTGCCGCTGGACAGGCCGCCTCCACCCTGCATGCCATGGCCATCCTGTAGGTACACCAGGCCAAGGCACTAAAAGAATTGCACGTGTGTAGTCCTGATCCCGATGTGCTGAAGGAGCTGTGCTTGGTGACCGCCTCGCCCTCCAAGCGACGAAGGTCACAGTGCGAGCACTAGGGCAGGTTATGTCCACATTGGTGGTCCAGGAATGCCACCTGTGGCTGAATCTGGTTGAGGTGAGGGACGGTGACAAAGCCTGCTTTATCAATGCACCCATCTACCAGATCTGACTTTGCGGCAACACCGTTGAGGACTTCGCCCAACAGTTCTCGGCAGTGAAGAAGCAGACGGGGGCCATCCAGCACATCATGCCCCAGCACGCCTCAAGATCCTTCACCCTGCCTGCTTGCCGAGGGTGTCCCCCTGCAGCGATGAAAGTCCAGGCAGCTCCGCCTCAACCCGAGCCCAGTTCTCTGCTCCAGCGTAGAGCCGCCCACGCTGTCTCTAAACAGAGGTTTGCCCACTAGATCATGGACGCCATTGCATTGGCCTACCAGATCCAGGCCGCGCCCGCGCCCTTGCGGGTTCGAGCATACACTACAAGGACTGTGGCGTCCTTGTGGGCACTGGCCAATGGCACCTCTCTAGCTGACATCTGCAGAGAAGCGGGCTGGGCAACACCCAATACCTTCGAGATTTTACAATTTCCAGGTTGAGCCGGTTTCATCCCGTGTTCTTTCAGGTACGAACAGGTAGAGTTCGGTAATACGGAACAGCTGGCCGGGTGTTTCGCTTGCATATAGAGCCTTTCCCCTCCCCTTAGGCGAAAACGTGCGCTTTTATGCCCAGTCGAGTTCACGAAGTCGTGAACCCTGGATGTCCTTCCTCCCTAGCCCTATGGTTTGCAAACTCAATGAAGGCATTCGCAGCCAGCCTCACTATGGGATCTAATATGCCTTGTAGTGGGATAGGTGCTCCACAGCCATTTTTAGATACAAAATCTTTCAGTTCCCCTTCTGTCGCTCTCTCCACGTTGTGTCAGAGAAGCGACACTAGGGGTCTCTCTTGAGCGCCGATATTCACCTCTGAACTATGAAAAAAGGCCAATGAGAGTTGGCAACCAGTATTTGCATGTCCCGCCCCCGGACATACGGGTATTTAAGCGGCGCAAATACGGGAGTTCATTCAGAAAATTTCTTCGGAGCCGATGGTCGTGCATGCAGTCTGCTGTGTGTTACACACCCAGTTCCTGTTTTAATCCTCTGACGCTCTGCATGCTGTTGGATCTGACGGCGCATAACAGCGGCTTTCTCATTCGTGCACGGCTGTGCATTCTTGCCCCTGGGTGCTTTGACAGCGCAGACAACTTGAAAGAGTTGTTCTAAAAGAGTAATTTTTGCTCTAAAAGAGCAAAAACACAGCGGCGTTGAACGTCCTTCTCAGGACGCGTCTTTTTAAAGATGATTCTCCGCCCGGTGTAGTTTCTGGATACGTTGATTCTCCCCACCTCTGACGGCCATAAAAACTGCCTTGCATTCCTGGGTTGCGATCACACGCAGGCAGCGTTTTTATGAATGGCTTATGTTTTCAGTGCGAGAACATAACCATGACAGCATTGCGGTCGTAGGCTTTTTCTTGTAGTGAGAAAAAGCCGCTTCAGCCGCCCCCCCGCGCCTTGCCTCCTTCCTACGGGATTGAGGCAGGCGCCGCAGGCGATGAAAACGATCTGGGGACAATGACGGGCTCCGTTTTCGCCGGGTGAACCCCCTCGAAACCCCCCGCCTCCCCGGCACGCTTGCTTGTTTCCGTCCGAGCTCGGGATGAGCACTCTCTCCAATGGGTTATGTTTTCAATGTGAGAACATAACCGCGGCAGCGTTGCGATCTCTGCTTTCTCTTGTAGTGAGAAAGAGCCATTTCAGCTGCCCCCCAGTGCCTCGCCTCCTTCCTATGGGATTGAGGCAGGCGCCGCGGGCGATGAAGAACGATCTGGGGAGAATAACGGGGCGCTTTTGGCGGGTAAATCCCCTCGAAACCTCCCGCCTCCCTGGCACGCTTGCCTGCTTCCCGCGAGCTCGGGATTAGTGCCGCCCGCTTAACGGCCTACCGTCCGGTCCCTCGAGCTCCCCGGCATTGGATGATGACATCACCGCTGCATCGGAGAGCGTAACAGTGGTGCCAGATGCGGATAACTCGCCTGGGCCCCCACCTTAGGTCCCCGCCCAGTCTGAGCCTGATGCACGAAGGTCCGCTACCCTTCCCCGGGCTTAATTGGTTCCGCGGGCATGTGCGCCGCTCACAGCCACGCCCCCCCGGGTCCCTTCCCGGACGTGCATGACGAGCTGAGCAAGCCCAGCTTCCTCACTCCTCCGCTCTCGCTACCCTCGGTGGTAGAACGGTCCCAGACCGCTCCCCCCTGCACCCATGGCCCCCTCCTGCAAGTCCACCTGGCCAGGGCACTCCAAAATCTGCACTTGGGTAGTCCTGTTCTTGACGTGCTGCAGGAACTGCACTCAAACAGGCGATGGCCACTCCGTGGTCCAGAAACACAACGATGGACAGGCAGTACAGGAGGCACACAAAGCACGCTTTCTCAAACGCCCCCATCTCCCAGTTACGTCCATTCGGCGACGCCACTTGACGACTTCGCCCAGCAGTCCTCAGTGGTGAAGAAACAGACGAAGGCTATTTTCACACATCTTGCCCTGACGCAAACCTGCCGCCAGGGGCCATGCCCTGTCTGCTCGCCGAGGGCGCCCTCCTGCGGCTTTCAAGGAAGAAAGAAAGTGGTGCTCCGCCTCAACTAACAAGTGAGTGGGCCCAGCTCTCAGCCCCAGCATCGAGCTCCCCTCAGAAGTTGGACGCCCATCGTCTCACAGACCCCCTTGAGGACCCAGAAGGCTCCCAGGCGTCCCTGAGATGACCGACCCAGAGACCGAGACTGTAGCTCCGGAGCTGGTAAGACCACTCCGTTCCCCGTTGGAGGGCCGGAAGGAGAATTTTTTGTTAAATTCTTTACACACTATAGAGCTATTTCCTTGTTGTCTCTGGGTCACCTGGCCCACAAATGCCGTTTTCACGGCACTCTGCTTTCAGGCCTCAACAGTCCCGGCTTCCCGGACGCGGTGCCCCCGCCCTCAGGCCCACGACTGTTCCCCGGCCGGCCGGTTCAGACGAGTTCAGAGGACGCCAGCGTCAGACCTCCTCCTCAGTCATGAACCCGCCCACCGCCGGGTGCACGGAGCAAGTTAAGTGCTTTGAGTTTGCTCTCAGCACCAGAGCCTCGGGATGCCACGTTGCCCCCCGACGCCGCGTTACCTGTTCCGCACTGCTGCGAAGCTCCGCCGGGTACGTCCAAAATTCTCGTCCCCTTGGTGCCCCTAACACGGAGCTTAGAGGCGTGGCTTTCACTGCCCAACCCGTCGCGATGGCTGCACCGGACCATTCGACTCGGTTACGCAATTCAGTTTGCCAGGTCTCCGCCCCCCTTCGTGGGCGTTCATTTCTCCGCAGTGCACGACAGACACGCTCAGTCCCTGCGCGAAGAAATCCCTCCCTTTTAATCAAGTACGCGATAGAGCCTGTCCCTCCAACCAAAACGAAGAAGGGTTTCTACAGCCCTTACTTCGTTGTACCCAAGAAAGGCGGCGGCGTACGACCGATCTTGGACTTGCGAGTTTTCAATCGGACCTTGTCCAAACTCCCGTTCAAAATGCTCACCCAGAAACAAATTCTATCTGGCGTCCAGCATCTAGATAGGTTCGCAGCGATGGACCTGAAGGACGCGTTCTTCCACGTCTCGATTCTCCCTCGACATCGACCCTTTCTGCGGTTCGCGTTCCACGGCCAGGCGTATCAGTACAAAGTCCTCCCCTTCGGCCTGTCTCTGTCCCCTCGCGTCTTCACGAAGGTCGCAGAGGCGGCTCTTGCCCCACTCCGAGGAGCTGGCATACGCATACTCAATTACCTCGATGATTGGCTCATTCTGGCCTCCTCGTGGGAATTACTATGCGCACACAGAGACCAGGTGCTCAAGCACCTCGGCCGTTTAGGGTTTCAGGTCAACTGGGAGAAGTGCAAGCTCACCCCGGTCCAGAGCATCTCTTTTCTCGGTTTGGAGTTAGACTCAGTCTCAATGACAGCACGTCTCTCCAACGAGCGTGCTCAGTCAGTGCTGAAATGCCTCGCTTCCTTCAAGCCAGGCACCGTGGTCCCTTTAAAATGTTTCCAACAGCTCCTGGGGCATATGGCATCCTCCGCGGTGGCCGCGCCGCTGGGGTTGATGCATATGAGACCACTTCAGCCCTGGCTCCAGACTCGAGTTCCGAGACGAGCATGGCACCGCGGCACGCACAAGGTGAAAGTTACCACTACCTGCCGCCAAGCCTTCAAATCCTGGACAGACCTCTGCTTTCTAAGGGCAGGAGTACCCTTGCAGCAGGTGTCCCGACGTGTTCTGGTTATGACCGACGCTTCCAAACTGGGTTGGGGCGCTGTTTGCAACGGGCACGCAGCCGCAGGCTGGTGGAACCGAGGCCCGCTGCGCTGGCACATCAACTGCCTAGAGCTGCTGGCTGTTTTTCTTGCCCTGAAGAGGTTTCTTCCATTAATTCGCGGCAAGCACATCCTAGTCAGGACAGACAGTACCACGGTGGTGGCCTACATAAACCGCCAAGGCGGAGTATGCTCCCTCCACATGTCACAGCTCGCCCGTCGTCTCCTCCTTTGGAGCCAGCAGCGACTCAACTCACTGCGCGCCACTCACATCCCCGGCAACCTCAATGTGATAGCGGACGCGCTATCAAGGCAAAGCTTGCCCGGCGGAGAGTGGAGGCTCCACCCCCAGTCGGTTCAGCTGATTTGGGACAGGTTCGGCAAGGCCCAGGTAGACCTGTTTGCCTCCCAGGAAACCTCCCACTGCCCGCTCTGGTATGCCCTCACAGAGGCTCCCCTTGGGACAGATGCTCTGGTGTACAGCTGGCCCGCGGGGCTGCACAAGTACACTTTTCCCCCAGTGAGCCTTCTTGCACAGGTGCTATGCAAGGTCAGGGAGGACGAGGAGCAAGTCACTCTGGTGGCCCCCTACTGGCCCAACCGGACGTGGTTCTCGGATCTCACGCTCCTCACGACAGCCCCTCCCTGGCGAATTCCCCTGAGGAAGGATCCTCTTTCTCAGGGACGGGGCACACTCTGGCATCCGCACCCAGACCTCTGGAACCTCCACGTCTGGCCCCTGGACGGGATGCGGAAGATCTAGCCGGCCTACCACCGGCCGTCATAGACACTATCAACCAAGCCAGAGCCCCTTTGACCAGGCATCTCTACGCCCTAAAGTGGCGTCTGTTCGCTGACGATCTGACCGCGTGAACTGCTTGCGCCTAGCGCCCTTTTCCCCTAACCAAGGGAAAACAGTGCGCCTCTGTTCCCAGGAGATCCCATTTTTTGGGCCCTGGTTGACTCCTCCCTAGCCCTCGCGGGTCCGCAGTTCAGAGGAGGAACTCGCCGACCCAAACCAAGCTACCCTGTACTGGTATAGGTGCTCCACAGGTAAGGCCTCCTGTTCGGATTCCCCCTGTGTGTAATGCCACGGTACTGTCCCCTCATGAGCTGACTCCCGTGTCTCCCTTAGGCAGTTACAGCTGCCTCGGTCGCCGTGCTGTATGCTTCCCCCCTCTACGAGGCTGGATCTACCACCGCACCAACTTTTCCACATAGGTCCTAAGTATAGGCCATCTGATGTATTTGCCACTAAAATTTGCCTCCCCTCCCGGGTAGGTGTGGCCTCCGCAGGGTCTTCTCCGCCCTGAATGAGGGCTAAGACCCCCTTCCCTCAATGCGTGTAAGGGCCCCGGCCGTAGTTGCTCTATGCGAGAAACATAGAGAGAAAAGAGGCCCAGCCAGGCTGGCCCGTTCCCATGTTGGCGGCCATCACCTTGTTCCCCCCTCCAGGGTAACGATAAGGAGTCTGATGGCTTAAATGGGGCATTGGGGAAGGGTACGTGCAGCCTGATACAGTTGGTCGTTCTGCACGTAAGAATACCTGCTCGCTCCTATATCAGCAGTTCACGTACACGGCTCAGTGCATGACACTTTTTAAGTGGACCCCTAGTGTCGCTTCTCTGACACAACGTGGAGAGAGCGACAGAAGGGGAACGTCTAGGTTACGTATGTAACCTCCGTTCCCTGATGGAGGGAACGAGACGTTGTGTCTCCCTTGCCACGTCGCTGAGCCGAGCCACTGTTGTGGCCGGACCATTTCCGGCTCCTCAGAAAAATCCTGAATGAACTCCCTTATTTGCGCCTCTTAAATACCCGTATGTCCGGGGGCGGGACATGCAAATACTGGTTGCCAACTCTCATTGGCCTTTTTCTTAGATCAGAGGTGAATATCGGCGCTCAAGAGAGACCCCTAGTGTCGCTTCTCTGACACAATGTCTCGTTCCCTCCATCAGGGAACGGAGGTTACATACATAACCTAGACGTTTTTCTTTTGTCTTTAGAATAGCTGATGTCTTATGCACATATTTATTTCAGGTGCGCAAGGTTTATTTATTTAATGTGTGGTATTCCAGAAAATATAGCACCCTAATTATGCTTAAAATGATTTACTGTATCTACAGTTAAAATGAAATGTTAGGAATTGATAGAAAATGTCTATAATGTGTGTAGGTTTTGCTGATGATTTTTATTCTGGACTTTTTCCATGTCAGTGCTTTGACCCTGTTTAAATGGCCTCTCTATTTCCAAAAGTAATTGTTTATTTGTGTGTGTGGAACCTTTGTCAGTTCATTAAAAAGGCAAACCCGTGTCTTTTCTTGTAGTTCTTTCCATTGGAGCTTATGAAAATGTTACTGGGGCCAGGTGTATCTTAAAAAAACAGAAAGTCACACCATCCCATTCCCCCAAATTCACTCACACACACACACACACACACAGATTCAGGAAAAAAATATGTATTATAAAAATCCAAGCGCCGCATGCATTTTCAATTATCTCCATCCGCTTGCAGATCTTAACTTTCCATCAAAATCAGCCAAATCCCAGAGCATGCATGGAACCATCTGATATAAATATAACTGTTCAGCTTGTCAGGTTAGAAAGCCATAAATACGGCTTGTTGTACGCAAAGAGCAGCCTTACCTTTCTCAACACCCATTAAGATATAGAGCAGCTCTGGAAAGGGATATCACATGTTGTATTATCGCACTTATTCTTTGAGAGGCAGCTACTGTATAGCAGCTTTAAAAAAGGGAACGGAGCCGGTAGTGTTTTATATCTCTGTGGCCCAGAAACGTGAAAGATATGGATGAACAGTCCCATATGTTTTGATGGAAGTAATCTGCCAGTTGGATTGCTGCTTCTCTCCCCTGCACATGTCTCCCCCTCTGTGAGCTACACACGCTTCCATCACGGTGTAGATAAATAAAAGTACATGTATTTTGCGATCTGGCTGTTGGATCTGGCCACATGTGAGCAAGGGATTTATATGCGTCACTGAAAGAGCCAAGACTGCAGTTTACCAACAGATGTTGTGTACATAATGTCAACTAAACACAAAAAGAGTTTTGTGTCTAGTGTGAAGTCTGGGGTGTTAATAGGGAGTGATATTGTTTCAGCTGCAGCAATACATCTATCAGAAATGTCATCAGGGGTTGTGTGATTAATGCAGACTTAGACTCATTCACAGACAGGACAGCTCACAGTCCGCAGATGCATATTGCACCCAAAAAAGAGAGAACTGTCTAGCACTAAGCAACTTCCAGGAGTTTGTGTGCACCAGTCCACCTGGAAACGAAGTCATATTTACAAGAAACCTAACTAGTACAATGAGTGCTTTTGAGGAATAACTAATCACTGGATTTGTCAATGTTTACAAGGTTAGTGGCATTAGATATTTGGAAAATATTCTGAATCTTGTTTTAGGCACTTAGTAACACAAACTGAATAAAAAAAAATATCAAGCTGATCTGCAGTATACATTATTATTATCTGTGGCGGTCCCCCATCTACAATCTCAATTAGCGTGACATTAAACAAAATGGGTGTCAACATTAAAGGAGACCGATTATGCTCCTTTTTTACAAGATGTAATATAAGTCTCAGGTGTCCCCGGAATGTGTCTGTGAAGTTTCAGCTCAAAATACCCCACGGATCATTTGTTATACCATGTTATAAATGCCTCTTTTTGGGTGGAATCAAAAACATACTGATTTTGTGTGTGTCTCTTTAAATGCAAATGAGCTGCTGCTCCCCGCCCCCTTTCCAGAAGAGGGCTGTGCCTTTAAAGCTCATCCTTCGGTTACTACAGCAACAACAAATCAGAACCAATATGACTGACAGCGGAAATAACGGAGTTAAATTGAAAATAAAAATCATAAAATTACTACAGAAATAAATGTGACTTTAATTAGAAAAATACATTAAAGGGATAGTTCACCAAAAAATTTTAATTCTCTCAACATTTTCGGAACTTGGTGCCATCCCAGATGTGTGACTTTCGTTTTTTCTGCTGAACACAAACAAAGATTTTTATAAGAAAATTTGAGCTCTGTTTGGCCATACAATGCAAGATATTGTTCAAATAAAAGTTGAACGTCAACTTTTAAAAACGTGTCTCAAGACACTGTTCTGTTCTTTTCATTGTGCTGCTTATGCCAGTAAAATACATCCATCTAGCATATGTTTACATAGTAAAACAATTAAAAAACACCACAGACAGATGAAAAAACACACTCGGTGTAAACGGCAACTAAAGGCCCAGGTATAAATTTTTCTGCATTCTGGATTGAATTTTACCCAGTCGACCGAATCGTGCCTTTCAAAGTAAACTCTTTTGACTGTGAGCGGAAACAAATTTGTTTGTCGCATGCGCACTTTGACTACATTGTGATACTCTTTTAGTACAGTCAACGACAGGTGCATGTGCCAACGATGCGCACAGACAAGGACTGTTGGTGTGTCGAGAAAATCTGAGCTACACGCGGACAGTACGCACAGACAGTATGCACAGTACGCGTCTCTCATACTGTGTGCGTTCCGATAACCGAAGTATACTTTGGCCTTAATTGGCTGGTTCTTGGCCAGAATAAACTGCAAAGTGGATCAAACTTTATGCTAAAAGTCAAAAGTCTGTCTACATGCACATATGTTGAAAATAAAGCACTTTTTCATACTCCATAAGTGGCCGTGTTAAAAAGCCACAATCTTTTAACCAAACAGCTCTGCCATTTACATTTAGCAGCAGCAGACTCTGACCTGTAACAAGGCCCAGTGCATTCAGGTAAACTAAAAGGTTGTTTGGTTCTGTTTCAGGCCTGGTGCCCAGTGAGGAGCTGCAGCTGGGATATTTAGGCTGTAAGAGCACCAGGTGAGTAGTAGGGCAGAAAAGGGTAGGTGTTTGTTTCCCCGACCGATGAACATGCCAGCTATTCGTGAATAGATGCCATTTTGCCTCATGCAAATTTCTGCGCTGATTGCTTGTATCAGCTGTGGCATATTAGTGTTATCTTTGGCATGGGCGGAAAGGCAGCACGGCAGCAACACATATTGAAAATTTCAAAAGGTCTTGCAAAACTCTTACGGGATTACCTTACAGACACTTTCCACGGCTGAGAGCCACTGAATGAGGCCATTGTATGCTGGGACTCAACCCAGGAAAGTAAACTTTGTCAGGACCCTGTTCATTAGCACCTAGTTTAGTGTTTGAAGTATGTCCTTTAGATGGGGCTTTTGGGGAAACCCCATTCATATATACATCTGCGTATATGTTCTAGATGCTTCAAACCCTACTGGGGGATTTCCAGTTCAAATTGCTCCAGAGTGTACGAACGTTCAGTGGGCCCTTGGAAAGTTACTGGATATGAATAGGTAAAATGTAACTTGGTGTTTGCTGAAGAATATGATGGGTTAAGACATTCTTAATGGGTTAGTTCAATTCTGTTATTATTTACAGGGTGTGTAAACAATGACAGAATTGTCCATTTTGGGTGAACTATACCGTTTTTGCTTTCTTGTCTTTTATCTCTCTTTTCCCATTGCATACACACAGTACTCTTATAAAATAACAGTAAATCAGAAGCATCCTGAACAAGGGATATCCCTCTGTGACTCACAGTAAAGGCAGGGCTGGAAAAAGTGTGCTCTGTTTTGAGGGGGGATGGAATGAATGAAAGATGCTTAGATTAAAGGGAAGCTTGTTTGCACCTGTTTTCCAACGTCTGAAGAGCAAATGTTTAGAATTTCCACTTTGACTTTTCCATTAATTTACATTTCGTGTTTCTAAGTTTACTCGGAAGCCCAGTTTGACAGACGTCACAACCAACCACGTAGTTATGCGTGAATCCTATAATCTGCTTTTAAACAAGCGTAATTATGTGTATGAGAGTCTCTTGTTGGGTGTACATTTCCAAACCAATTGTTTTTGGACATCAACTGTAATGTTGGCTAGTATCACAATGTGTCATGTCTCCTGATGCTTAAAATTCCAGACTGATCTCACAGTGAAATCGGAAACAGTAAGTTGACTTTTCTTCAGCTAAAATCGGTCTGTGCTTAACGAAATACGAAACACTGCCCCCAGTGGCAAAATCATTAAGTGATGTTAAGCACATGTTTGAGCACATCTGAGCTTCTTTTTTGGTTGAAATGTCCATATAGGGGTGCCAAAAGCGAGTTGTGGGGCAAGCTATTTTCAGCTGTACAGGCTGTAATACAATGAAGAGGAATGCATGTTTTATACACTGTACCCCCCGAACCCAAACCCCAAACATAAACCTAACCATCAGTGGAGTAAAAATTTAATGTTAGAGGGAAAAATGGAACTTCAGAATTGCCTCCATCACTATTATGTGAACACTATTAATTCCTGGTTTCAACACTGGATCCAAATCCGTCTCCCATGCTGCTGATGCTATGCGCTTCCAGCCGTGTGATAGTGGAAGGTGAATATGCTAGAGCCAATGCAAAAATGTCTGATGGGAGATGCCGCTTTTCAGTGAGTTGCCATAATGTGGCCTATCCTAGGGTACTGGAACTCTCGGAAAAAACATGCAGACTTCCTGTATGATCATGTTGTAAAATTCTGTCAGCATTTACTCACCCTCAAGTTGATCCAAACCCATATGACTTTGTATTTTACCTGGAACAGAAAAGAGAATGTTAGGCAGAGTGAGAACCTCAGTCACCATTCACTTTCATTGTATGGAGAAACAAAAATGCAATAAAAGTGAGTGGAGACTGAGGGTAACATTCTACCTAACATCTCTTTATGTGTTCAATGGAAAAAAGTCATATGGGTTTGGATCAGAATTTTTATTTCATTTTTAGATGAACTATCCCTTTAATTAAAGCCAAAAATGTATGTTATATCCAGGAAAGATACTATTAAACTTAAAAAGTTTCATATCCACTGCTTATAAGTAGGACCAAATCAAATATGTTCTGTAATCCTTTCTAGGATAAGAAACATAGAATGCCTTTGTTATAAATATCTTTTCTGTGGCCTGAATCATTCAGCAGGCCCTGTGTGTTCCTTCCAAAGATCTGCTTAAATTGCGATTATCCTTTTGGTACGCATCAAAACATGCAAAATCCCTCAAATATGGGGATCGCATTTCCTTATTATGTTGACTAATTTGGAGTGTGCGACCTGATCCTTGAAGATTTTAGAGTGAATCCTTCTGCAGAATCACTCAGAAGAACCAATCCACCGATTTGTCTTGTTTTTTTCCTTCATGTAGTTATAGCATGTATATTTTTTGCTCTTCTGATCATGCCATCTTGAGCAAAACCTCCTCTGACTTTTTTTGGCTTGCGTGGGCTGGCCTATTTGTACATGCTTAAACAAATTAGAGGAGCAGCTGTGCAACTCTGGCCCATCCATGTTGGCTTTCTGCGATAAAAATATGCTCTGGTAAAAGCCAGCCTCTCTTCTCCAGAAATATACGGCTGATTCTCTGGCTCCGAGGTCTTTGCGTATTTACAATCAGCCTTCCCGCCACTCGGGCCCTAGAGAGAGCAAGAAAAAGAGAAAGACAGAGCGAGAGAGAGACCACCTATGCAGATGTTTTCCAGACATGGAACATGCTGGATGCCAAAAGGCACCTGTTGAATTGTAGATGTGTCTTTTCATTTCCTTAGAAAAAAATCAGAGTGAATAAACGTCACATTGCGTAAGGGAAATAACCTCAAACACGGTTTACGAAATTTTTAAGACAGTTCGTGTCAGCTCACGACACAAAGCTAACAAGAAGCTGAACTGGTTTTAGCAGTGAAATCATAGCAAAATCGTATGCACATGTCGAGAGGTGAAATGAAGTGGCGTGACGGTTTTAATGCCGTGTTTATGACACAGCTGTGTGAATCAGCCTCGAAGGGCGTTGACTGAGGTGTTTCCCAAACTTTCCTCAACATTTCCATCACATTCACTCCAGAAGACCCACGAAGTCTCTCAACAGAGGAAGCTCTGAGTCCCATTTTGGGTCGCGGTGAAGATACAGCAGGTCCACATCAACATGAAGACACAGGCGGCCTGTGTGACGTCCAGCTGTGTGTCTGGAATAGAAGTCATCTAATTATGTGGAAAAGATCGCCACCGACCGCCAACAAACAAACAGAGTCCTTCTCACCTGTCGCATGACCTACTTGATGGAAAATAGTACAAACTAAAGTGCGTTTTTTTACTGACTGGAGTTGGTTTATTCCATTTTACTTTAGTTATCCAAAAGTGTTGTGGGTTTTATACCCATATGTGCTTGCTTTGAGGTCATCTATATTGTATCTTACTCCTGTAAGCATTTAGTAGACGTACACATTTAAAGGGGTCATGACATAATCTTTTTTTATAATTTTATTATCTTCACTGAGGTCCAGTTATAATGTCAGTAAAGTCATAATTTCATAATATATGATCTTTTTCCTCCCTGTCTCTTGTTCTCTGTCTGAAAAGCTTGGTTTAAAGACTTCAATGTAAACGCCCACTTTTCTGATTGGCTAACTTCGTGTAGTCCCTCATACAGCCATATTTGAAACTTATCGGAAGAAAATGAACAAGCTTTACATTATAATTTCTAAAACAACATTTCAGCGTTAACACATTTCATCTGAATGTATCAAAATGCACAGGAACTATCAAACAGTCATGACATTTAAAACAGTCGTGAATTAAACTGTGCACTCACAGGTCTTGTAGTGTTTGACGGCCTCATCTTTCAGGTTTTGCAAATCTTGAATCATATTGTGACTGGTTCACAAGCAATCCTCACTGATATGAGCCAAATCCAACCTGAAATGTTCTGAATACGCAAATGTAATACAGACCATGGTGATGTTGGGGGCTTCAACCAGCTTCAACAGTCCAAAGCAGATATGCTGGTCTTAACCAGAGCAATATATCATATCTTCCATGTTTGTATAGGCCTACACGCAGAATGGCATGTGGTTCTCCCAGACAGCGGCAGCAGTAGAAAGAGGTGCATTTTTAAAAGTTGCGCTTGTACCGGAAATGCATCAAAACAATCAAAGACATCCATGTGTTCATGTTTACAACAGAGCAACAATTAAATATAGCATAGATGGGTGCAAAAAAGTTCCAAAACACTTCAAACCAGCAAGAAACAGCACAGCTTAATGAAACATTATGGGGGTCTCCTATATAGAGTTTGAACTTGATATTGCGTCTTTTAAAAGCGGTGCAAGATGCATGATAATGGTCAAAGATGTTCATCTAGTGTACGGATGATGCTAGTGAAACTTGGCACTTTTCGTACCACTGTCTCCTTAAGATGATTTGCTTGTTTACCTCTTTTGTGTCGCTTTGGATAAATGTCTGCCAAATGAATAAATGTAAATGTAAATGTAGAACAACATTTAAATCCAGATGGGCACACGAAGGTATGTAAGTCCACTTTGCTGTAGATGAATCTCCCATGACAGGCCCATCTCTCTCCTCTTCACCTGTGTGACTGAGCTCCAGTGGGCGGGGCCAGAGCTGCAATGATTACATTGATGTCTTGCTGGAGGCAGTCATTAGACAGATGTATTTGGTCCTTGTGATGTCACAAGCTCCACAAATTCAAGGCTGGCCGTTTCAAGAGTCTTGTTTAAATAAATGTTATTTTTCTATTAAGGAGGAAGTTTTCAGTTCTGAAACTTACGGTATGTTTTTATAGTACAATGACCTCTTATGTCATGACCCCTTTTAAAATGTACAGTCTTTCTTTTCTGGGACAACAGAACAAAACTACTGATGACTAATCTAAAATTTATTGTTGAATAAAATAGAAATATACTGTATCCAGGCCATTATAGACCACCTTTGTTAAATTATGCCTTTCAGGTAAATTCAGGACTGTTTTAGTTAATTTAAGACCCATTTTCTCTTCAACTAACATATGTAACAATACGCTGGTGCGGACAATGACGAAGACGTAGTGAGAACCCAAGTGCAGTTTATTAACCAAAGTGATTTCCAAACAACCGTAAATCCACATGCAAAATAAACATGAACTAGACTTAACTTGACTATGACTTGGCTTGACTATGACTTGACTAACAACAAGGTTACATTAACAATACTTGACAAGAGACAATGGCAAACATGAGGGCTTAAATACACAGACATTGTGTAAAACAATAACAATAAAACCAATAAATAGATAGAACTATAAACAAGATAACAAGACTAATAACCTTTAAACCAATGACAAACTAGAACTGATAAGACAATAAACCAATGAAAACAAGACACATGAACATGGAGGGAAACATGAAATCACATGACAAGGGAACCACATGACATGAAACATGAACTAGAATTACAAAGAAACAAATACAAAGACTTTTAGCTTTTTAAATAAATACATTTTAAATAAATATTTAAATAAATGTTTACATTTTTGAAATACATTTACTATACATTTATTATACATTATATATAATAAAATAATATATAATAATATATTTAATAACTTGTATAATAGATATACAAATAAATATTTATTTTAGCAGCATTCACATTTTTTTGCATTGTAACATTGTTTTTATGATAATTTAGCATAGTTTATCCTGCAAAATTTCTGAAATATTTGTCTGGATGTTATACCATTTCTGTAATTCTCATTATTCACAATGACTATGTGTTTCTTTAATGGAATAGTTCAGCCTAAGATGAAATTTTTGTCATAATTTGCCAGACTCTTCATTATTTTCTTTCTTCCTTCCTTTTGTAAATTACCATCCATTTGTGTTTCTTTAAATGCAATTTACAGTGAAATTCACAAAAGACAAGAGCAAAGTTTTACAAGAACGTCAAACAACATGGGATTGTGGCAAGGTGTAGGGCAAAGCACAGATGTCAGTCATCTCTTTAGGTTTTAACTGCATCTGTGGAATGCACAAGTGCCCGTGCCGCCAACCTGCACGCAGCTCAGTGTGGAAATGTAGGCCACACTGCAAATATTTAGCTTGGATTGAGCAATTGAATTATACTGGCACGGAAAGCCAAGAAATAAAAAAGAGCAACCTTGGGAACCATTATGCAAAGTGAATGGAGGCTTTAAACCAAGTGCTACTGGTTTTCATTTGGACAGGAAAAAATCCCTCAGTTGCAAAACCAATCTGCCTAAATAAACGCTTCCCCAATTCTATCTTTGCCTTGGGAGTAAGTTATTGGGTTCAGAGTGGCTCGGGTAGTTCATACTTCAGGTTTGGTCAGACGTCTATAGATTTTCATCTATATTTTGTTAGTTTTTTTGCCAGCGGCCCATGTATATTAATGTCAAGAACGGCAGACTCAAATAGCATGCAGTTATGCTTATGTGATGGTCTGTTACAGGTGACAAAACATCAAAGCCATTAAAAGCGAAAAGAAGTTGTGCAGAATTGGCTTTGAAATAAGTTATAATATAGACTTCAAAACTGAAAAAGGCAAATTGGGAGTAAATTCAAAGTCAAGTAATGTTCTGGTTTTGCATTGGTCGGTTCAACATCTACTCTGGGTCATTTATGTCTTAAAATGCAAAATGCCTGCATGCTCCCCACAATTAACAAAACAGAACACAATTGTGCAGAGTTGCTGTATCATATCGCACACCAGATCTGCAAATGCAGGTCTACACAGCACTACACAACTTTTAATATTTCTGTATTACATTTTGCTTTATGAAACAGATTCTGAATTCTGATTGGATGAGCTGTGATAAAAGCTGTTGTAAAATTACCACAAATTCACATAATGCACTTTCTATAGGGATATTTCATCCAAATATGTCAATTCTTTTGTCATTTAGTCAACCACATGCCATCCCAAATGTGTATGATTTTCTTCTGCTGACCAAAAACAAATATTTTTAAAAGCATATTGTATGGATGCTGTTGGTCCATACAATGCAAGTGAAATGTGTCCAGACTTTAAAGGTTAAAAAAACCCACATAAAGGCAAACCTTATGATTCCAGTGGTTAAAACCATATCTTCAGAAGCGATATGATAGGTGTGGGCAGGGAGGAGAATTTATAGTAAAAAATTGCTGAAATGTTGATCTGTTTCTCACACACACCCATCATATCTATTCAGAAGACATGGATTAAACCACTGGAGTTGTATGGATTACTTTCATGCTGCCTTTATATGCTTTTTGGACCTTCAAAGTTCTTGCCCATTCACTTGAATTACATGGACCTGCAGAGCTGAGATATTCTTCTAAAAATCTTTGTATTCAACAGAAGAAAGAAGGTCATACACATCTGGGATGGCATGAGGGTGAGTAAATGATGAGAGAATTTTCATTTTTGGGTGAAATATTCCTTTAAAGCGCAAAGTTGCTACGTTGCTTAGGAACGTCAAGCTCCTACAGTTAGGATAATGAACTATAAAACGTGGAGGAAGAATGGTTTATTTCAGTTATTATTATTACTATTACATTTAACTCTTTATTGGACAATAGTTTGTTATGGAGCCTATGGTATGCGCAGTAAAACAACAAAATGTACCACAGTTTTGCCACAATAACCATATTTTAACTGTGCTATTTGAGGTAAATCCATAATAATAATAATAATAATAATGCAGGAAAACTAAAACTAGTAATACAAATCATAATCATTCTGCCAAAGAAAAAAAAATACATGGTTACTAATTTTGCTATAGTAGCACCATGGTTAATTTGTGGCATTAGTATGGTTTCTACTAAGAAACATGCCCTTATGAAAATGTACCATGGTTTCACTATAGTAAAGCTGCAGTAACCATGACTGTAGTAACCTACCATGGTTATAAAAACCATTTAGCTATATTATTATAATAAACTGCAACATGCACTATTAATATCTAGCAGTATTATTTTTTTCATCGTCATACATTCGTCAACAGTATGTTTTAATTCAAATATTTTATTATCGTCATGATGCATCTTTTCCCCTCGTCTTCGTTATCATTGACAAAATCAAAAAACCCTTCGTAAATGAATATTTTGTCAGTACAAGAGCCAAGAGTGTGTAAAGAACAGGATCATTTGTATTGTCAGTTATTACCTATATGTAATATAAAAATATGTAAATGTATGAAAAATTGCTTAATCTGGGCAATTATATGAAACCTCTTATTTTAGTTTTTTAAATGATAAACATCTTGCTGATTCTGTAAGGTGCATGTATGAGTGATCATCTACTTTTCGTAATAAGCTGCAACTTATATTTTCCCTGCAAATTAAAACAAAATCGAGCCAATAATGCCAACAATTGTAGTAACTGACAGACATTCCAGCATGGCCGGCTGTTGAAGCACATGACCTTGGAGCTCGCTTTGTTTGCTCACAGCTGAGGCACAGAAGAAAGTGAGGATCATCAGGAAAGGGCCAGCTTTGACAATTCCACACAAAGGCGGCACTGTTGTCTAACAGTGTCCAGTCTGTTTCAGTGAAGTTTGCACTGTTCCAATGGCACATTTCATGGAAAAGTAAGCAAGCAAAGCCAGAAACAGGCCTATTGAGTAGGGTGATACCACTGCTAACAGGGCCAAACCAGGGCCTGTTTCTCCTCCCTTTGAAAAGGTCAGAGGCCGCTAATTGCCTAACGATCTAATCTGTGTTGTGCAGGTGTTCATCCACAAAGTCACATGGTTGATGCTCTGAGGACAGGGGTTGGGAAAGGTTAGTGGACTGTGGGAAGAGAGAGATCTGGGGTGCTTTTTTAGGACAGCTCTGAGCAATTGGAGTTGATCATTCTTACAAAAGGTGAATCTAGAACAAGAGGACTCGGATGTCAGCTCTGTTAATTTTGTCTCCTGCACTCATTATCTTTTTTAAAACATTTTGGATATGAATCCTTAATCAGAATCAATAGCACACATCACTATTTCTACTGGAGAACATACATAAGTAGGAACATATTTAGCTGAAATACCCAACTACAAATCTGTAAATATATTTAAAAAGAATTATAGATAATATTTACAAATAATACATGTTTATAGGGATAGTTCACCCAAAAATGAAAAATCTCATCATTTACTCACCCTCATGCCATCCCAGATGTGTATGACTTTCTTTTTTATATTGAACACAAACAAAGATTTTTGAAAAAAATATCTCAGCTCCAGTGGTTTAATCCATGTCTTCTGAATAGATATGATGGGTGTGTGTGAGAAACGCATCAACATTTAAGCAATTTCTTTACTATAAATTCTCCTCCCTGCCCACACCTATCATATCACTTCTGAAGATGGCATGTGGTTGACTAAATGACAAAAGAATTGACATTTTTGGATGAAATATCCCTATTGAACGTGCATTCACATGTGAATTTGTGGTCATTTTACAACAGCTTTTATCACAGCTCATCCAATCAGAATTCAGAATCTGTTTCATAAAGCAAAATGTAATACAGAAATATTAAAAGTTGTGTAGTGCTGTGTAGACCTGCATTTGCAGATCCGGTGTGCGATATGATACAGCAACTCTGCACAATTGTGTTCTGTTTTGTTAATTGCGGGGAGCATGCAGGCAATTTGTCTGGTAGATAATATCTGTTAGATTATATTTCAGTTTTAAAGGAATATTTCACCCAAAATGAAAATTCTCTCATCAGTTCCTCACCCTCATGCCATCCCAGATGTGTATGACTTTCTTTTTTATACTGAACACAAAGATTTTTAGAAGACTATCTCAGATCTGGAGGTCCATACAATGCAAATCAACAGGGCCCATATATTTGAAGCTCCAAAAAGCACATAAAGGCAGCATAAAAGTAATCAGTGGTCTTCTAAAGTGATATACTATATCTAAAGTGATAGGTGTTGGTGATAAACAGATGATTATTTAGGTCAAAACAGCCCTCCTATGTGCTTTCAAAAGAGTTTGTCTGTTTTCCAGCAATCCGCAGTCTTCGTGTATATCGTCACCTCAATGTTGACAATCCTACAACATTGATGCTCTTTGTTTGCCATTCCGATGCCTTACTATCTATGGGAAAATGTATTGTCCATTCAGATCTTTTATTCATCACACCTTTTGCAACTTTTAAGGGAATGGACATTAATTGGCTTTATTGGATATTTTTCATATGCACTTTTGGGATTCCATGTACATAAAAGTTTGTTGATGGAGCATTTGTCATTTGTTGCTTGCTCCATCTGCATCCAAAAGGACAGGTTGTGTTGGAGCTAAACCAACACCATATATTACGAAGCTGAACAAACAAATTGTACTATTTAAAAGCCACCTTTTTCAAATGGACATTGAAATATAGCCAACTTAACTCTGGATTGTTTCTCTTCCAAATAAACTTGGTTAACATTCTATCAACAGTTTCAAACATTACAGAAGGACATACTGTAGATGCATACACTTTTGTTTTTTCCATAAATAGTTTATAATTAAGTTTATACAAATCATCTAATTAATTGCTTATATGTATACCAGGGAACTTAAATCCTTATAAGTTCCACATAGGCCAAATGGTGTCTCATAGTAAAAAATAATAATTATAGTACTAAAATATGTGTGTGTGTGTGTGTGTGTGTGTGTGTGTGTGTGTGTGTGTGTGTGTGTGTGTGTGTGAGCGTGTATTTATCACTTTGTGGGGACCAAATGTCCCCATAAGGATAGTAAAACCCGAAATTTTTGACCTTGTGGGGACATTTTGTCGGTCCCCATGAGGAAAACAGCTTATAAATCATACTAAATTATGTTTTTTGAAAATGTAAAAATGCAGAAAGTTTTCTGTGAGGGTTAGGTTTAGGGGTAGGGTTAGGTTTAGGGGATAGAATATAAAGTTTGTACAGTATAAAAACCATTATGTCTATGGAAAGTCCCCATAAAACATGGAAACACAACAAGTGTGTGTGTGTGTGTGTGTGTGTGTGTGTGAGTATATATCTGTAACCAGTGTTGGGGAGTAACGGAATACATTTAATGGGATTATGTATTAAAAAAACAAACAAAATATAAGTAACTGTATTTCACTACAGTTATAATTTAAATCATTGGTAACTAGAATACAGTTAAATGCAAAAAGTATTTTGATTACTGAAGAGATTACTTTGCATTTTATTGTCATTTGTTTAATTTAATATTTAGTCCTTTCAGATGGAAAACATTTAAACATATAATTGATGCGATAAAAGTGCATTTAAACAGCGGTGAAACACTTTCTTATGATGTGTTACATTCATATGAGCAGACAGTGAAGTATGTTTGAAGTAAGTTTGGAGCAGAAGAAATAGAAATAAACCTTGTGTAAATTGTTAGCTTTATGCTAAGCTAAAATTCTAGTTCTAGCCATTTTACATGCACATTTACCAGATCCTATTTTTTTATCAAGAAAATTCTTGTTGGATCATAATTAATTTTTTCCTAGTAAGACCTTTGATATTAGGGCAAAAATCTTATTTTTGGGGGAGGGTTTCTCCCCTTTTCTCCCCAATTTGGAATGCCCAATTCCCAATGCGCTCTAAGTTCTCATGGTTGTGTGTTACTCGCCACGCTATTCTCACATTATAGTGACCACAGAGTTTACCCCATGTGAATCCATCCTCCCTTGCAACCAGTCCAATTTGGCTGGGGTCACTCAGGACACCCTAGGATTCAAACTTGCGACTGCTGGGGTGGTAGTCAGTGTCTTTACTCGCCGAGCTACCCAGGCCCCCTAAAAATCTAAAAATCCTTAAAACGATAAATTTGATTGATCTTGTTTTATAAGCAACACTGCATAAGATATTTAGGTTTTTCAGAGAATGTATTTTTAACATCTTACTGTACTGGCTGAGTAATCTAACGGAATACATTATAAATTACATTTTACAGCATGTATTCTGTAATCTGTAGTGGAATACATTTCAAAATAACCCTCCCAACCCTGACTATATATATATATATATATATATATATATATATATATATATATATATATATATATACCGTAATTTCCGGACTATAAGCCGCAACTTTTTTCCCACGCTTTGAACCTCGCGGCTTAAACAACGATGCGGCTAATATATGGATTTTTCCCGCTTTCAAATTTTATTTAAAAAAAAAAAACATTCTGTGACGTGCTCAGTTTTTTGGCGGCATGAAGCTTTCATTAGACCAATGAAATTGCCGAACGGGTTAAGGTCAAACAACTTTTTTGTTTACTGTTTAGATTAAATCGAGCGCGCTCAAACTTCCCATCATTCTGATTATGGTAGTCATTTTGTCACCCTCAAGACACGGAGAAATGCATATGATGCTGCTTTCAAGTTGAAGGCGATTGATTTGGCTGTTGGAAAAGGAAATAGAGCTGCTGCACGGGAGACGTTGGAAACAGCAGCGTGATGAATTGACTCAGTGCAAAAAGACAACTAAAGCTGAGGCTATTCAACTCCGACACTGAAGGAGATGACTTCAGTGGTTTCATGTGCACAAGAGGAGGAAGATAGTGACCAATGACTTTCTTGCTAGGCTACTGTTTACTGCTAATTTTTTATTTTTTGTTACAAGCCGTGTGTGGCAGCTGGGGCGTGGTCAAGCGCCCGTCCGGGAGAGAAAAGCGGTAAGGGCGCTTACACCTGAGCTAATATCTAACACCTGTGTCTAATTTCAGTAAGCGTGGGGAGAGCGGAATAAAAAGGCAGCAGAGAGAGTGTGAGTGAGAGAATGACACACGTCAGTCTAGTGTTGGCGCATAGAAGACCAAGAATTAAGAAACTTTATAAAATTGATTGTAAACATTGCTGTGGCCGTTAAAAGCCTTACCTGGAACGTCAAGTGCCCTGCTTCACGTGTCCTTCTTGGGAAAACTGTCACACTGGCACCAGTGTGACAGTTTTCAGCACTTGATGTAAGCGCCCTTACCGCTTTTCTCTCCCCGACGGGCGCTTGACCACGCCCCCGCTGCCACACCGTTTTTCGTTAAAGCCTGTGTAAAGTTCATTTGTTTCAATGTACCGGTAGGCACCTGCGGCTTATAGACAGGTGCGGCTTATTTATGTTCAAAATAATATATATTTTTTAATTCAGTGGGTGCGGCTTATATTCAGGTGCGCTCAATAGTCCGGAAATTACGGTATATATATATACACTCACCTAAAGGATTATTAGGAACACCTGTTCAATTTCTCATTAATGCAATTATCTAATCAACCAATCACATGGCAGTTGCTTCAATGCATTTAGGGGTGTGGTCCTGGTCAAGACAATCTCCTGAACTACAAACTGAATGTCAGAATGGGAAAGAAAGGTGATTTAAGCAATTTTGAGCGTGGCATGGTTGTTGGTGCCAGACGGGCCGGTCTGAGTATTTCACAATCTGCTCAGTTACTGGGATTTTCATGCACAACCATTTCTAGGGTTTACAAAGAATGGTGTGAAAAGGGAAAAACATCCAGTATGTGGCAGTCCTGTGGACGAAAATGCCTTGTTGATGCTAGAGGTCAGAGGAGAATGGGCCGACTGATTCAAGCTGATAGAAGAGCAACTTTGCCTGAAATAACCACTCGTTACAACCGAGGTATGCAGCAAAGCATTTGTGAAGCCACAACACGCACAACCTTGAGGCGGATGGGCTACAACAGCAGAAGACCCCACCGGGTACCACTCATCTCCACTACAAATAGGAAAAAGAGGCTACAATTTGCAAGAGCTCACCAAAATTGGACAGTTGAAGACTGGAAAAATGTTGCCTGGTCTGATGAGTCTCGATTTCTGTTGAGACATTCAGATGGTAGAGTCAGAATTTGGCGTAAACAGAATGAGAACATGGATCCATCATGCCTTGTTACCACTGTGCAGGCTGGTGGTGGTGGTGTAATGGTGTGGGGGATGTTTTCTTGGCACACTTTAGGCCCCTTAGTGCCAATTGGGCATCGTTTAAATACCACGGCCTACCTGAGCATTGTTTCTGACCAGGTCCATCCCTTTATGGCCATCATGTACCCATCCTCTGATGGCTACTTCCAGCAGGATAATACACCATGTCACAAAGCTTGAATCATTTCAAATTGGTTTCTTGAACATGACAATGAGTTCACTGTACTAAAATGGCCCCCACAGTCACCAGATCTCAACCCAATAGAGCATCTTTGGGATGTGGTGGAACGGGAGCTTCGTGCCCTGGATGTGCATCCCATAAATCTCCATCAACTGCAAGATGCTATCCTATCAATATGGGCCAACATTTCTAAAGAATGCTTTCAGCACCTTGTTGAATCAATGCCACGTAGAATTAAGGCAGTTCTGAAGGCGAAAGGGGGTCAAACACAGTATTAGTATGGTGTTCCTAATAATCCTTTAGGTGAGTGTATATATGTGTATACATAAGAGCAATCTCTGAGAAATACAATGTTCCTCTGGGTTTTTATTAAAAAAAATTCTTCATGAGATTAAAAACAAAAAGTTTATATTTATATATACATAGGCAGAAATCACGGGGGGGTCGGGGGTGTCAGGACCCCCCATCTGAGGGTTGTCCCCCCCTAAAATATCATTAAAATATGTGTATTGTAAATAATCTAATGATATATTCTAAAATAATTGTTTAAGAAATAAAATAATACAAATGCAAATGGGGTAACAACAAAAAAAAAAAACCTTGGTGTCCCCTTCAAAAATTGCTCTTGAGAATTGTTATGTTTATTGTCCCCCCAACATTTTGATGAAATTTTCGCCCCTGTATATATATATATATATATATATATATATATATATATATATATATATATATATATATATATATATATATAGCATATATATATACTTAAAAAAATAAATAATTAAACACCCAGAGGAACATTGTATTGCTCAGAGATTGCTCTTTTATAGCTCAGTTATACCAGTTAAGTTTCGTTTACAGTATCAACTTACTTTTCCTCAGATGTTTCTCCAAAAATTTCTTTGGAGAAATAAAAATAGAAGTAAATTATATAATTGACATATAGGAAGAGTATAGATAAAGCCAAAAATAAATGTGGATAACAAAACCCATATCCCATATTTGAGTTCAAAATGAAAAGTTTGGATTGAAGACATTTGTTTCTTGCCAAGTTTGAGATATTGTTTTGACAAACTTAGACTACCGGTGTCTTTCTCTCTGGGGAAAAAAATATTAGAAGCAGAGGACTTAAAGAGGAAATCATCCAAAAATGAAAATTCTGTCATCATTTAATCACTCTTATTAAATTGTTCCAAACCTGAAGGACTTTCTTTTCTCAGTTGAGAACAAAAGGAAATGTTATTCTGAATGTTAGCCTCAGTCAAAAATACCTTTCATTGCATCTTTTTTCCATTCAATGAAGTTTGTGCGAGTTTGCCGGAGCTATTTGTTTGGCCAACCAATAAAAAATGTGGGTAGTGTTCAGGAAACCTTTTGAAGTAAGTCATTATTTTTGCAAATCCGTTTGGTGATGCTAGGGCTAGAGAAATTACACATTTTATCTTTTCAAATGCATGCCCAAAACTACAACAAAATAGCAGACCAGTAGACATTTGTGTGGTCACATGTGTACACAAAATAATTATAGTTGTTATTTGCTTAAAACAAATTCTACATTTGACCAGTTCAACGTTAATTAGTTTTTTTTTTTAAATATAATTATGTCTAGGAAGTATGGTGACATCAGCAATGACCACCCATTGCAAAATTTTGTATCGTTTTGGTAATGGCTTGCAAAAGAAAATGCTAGGACAGAGTTCCCCACATAAGTCACTGTGCCTCTGATAGGTGGTTTCCAGTTCCATAATGACAGACTGAGAGACTTGTATTAAAAGACTCCTATGCCACTTGGACTCTTTGACTGATGTCAGACTTAAAAATACAATACAGTTGGCAAAACACATTCAACACAAGTAAAGAGCATTTTTTTTTTATGAGCAACAATAGCGTACAATGGGGCTAAAGGCACTCCTTAAGGAAAATTTACTTTTTTCTGGTCACAAAGTGTATTACATTCTGAGAAGAAAAGGTTACATTGCTCGCTTCATATTTGGAGTCCCTAAAAGGTTCCATATAGAACCTTTCTTAAGGGTTCTATCAAAAGAACCCTTTGAGCCAGTGAAAGGTCTCAACGTCTCATTCCCTCCCGCAGGGAATGGAGGTTACATCAGTAACCGTGATGTTCCCCTTCTGTCACTCACCCGATGTTGTGTTGAATGAAGTGGCACAGGGGGTCCCGTTCAAAAGCACCAAGCACTAGCCTGTGTTACGTGAACTGCGGACACAGGTGCAAGCAGGCTGCTGCGTTCTAGAAGCAGCTGTGTCGGCCGCAAGTAACCCTTCCCAACGCCCCAGAAAAGGTGTCATATACAGATCTTAGGTTTCCAGCACCCCTGAGGGGGTAACAGGTGCTACATGACCAACATAGGAGCAAGCCCGGCAGACGCGGCCTTTTTGTCTCTCTCATAGGGTGTGAATCTTAATGCTATGAAATATGTTGGGGAAGGCGGTCCTTCCTGATCCTATTCTTTCAGGGGGAAAGAGGCCACATCCTGCCAGACTAGGGGCAGGTGATATGTGGCTAATACACCACGTGGGTTGTCAAGCCACACATGGGAGCGGCGCAGTGGTAGGTCCTGCCTGATGAGGGAGGAGCTCTACAAACACACCAACCGGGGGCAGTGGGACTGCCCAAGGGAGATGCGGGTCCGCTGACAGGGGGGTGGGCATGGCTATGAGCGGCACCCTGATCCGAGGAACTGATCGACTAGCTGCTCATGGCGGCCCGGGAAAGCATCGCAGACATCCGCTCGTCAGACTCAGACTGGGCGAGCTGACCCAAAGTTGGCAGCCCAGACGAGTCATCAGCATCAGACACCGCTGTGACACTCTCCGATGCAGCGGCGATGTCGTCATCCAATTCCGGGGGCTCAAGGGAGAATGCCGCGATGTCAGCCACACTCATCCCGAGCACGGATATAAGGAAGCGAGTGGTTGGTGGGGATTTACCCGGTGAAATTGAGCCCGTCGTCATCCCCAAATCGCCTTCATCGCCAGCCGGGTCTACCTCAATCTCGTGGGAAGGAGCGATTCAAGGGGCGGCTGAAGTGGCTTTCTCTCGTGAGGAAAGAAACCCATGACCGTAACGTTGCCATGGCTATGTTCTCGCACTGAGAACATGAACCATTCATAAAATTCTGCCTGTGTGTGATCGCAGCCCAGGCATGCGAGGCACCGTCAGAAGTGGCGAGAAATCGACCGCATCCAGAAACTACACAGAGGCGGAAAGACATGTTTAAAAAGACGCGTCCTGAAAAGGATGTTCAACACCTGCTGTGTATTGCTCTTTTATGAGTGAAACTCAAACTCTTTTAGAGAATAAAATTCTTAGGAGGGGAAAAAACTCTTATAGGCAGTGAAAGCTCTGTCAAATCACCCAGGGGCGTGGAAAAGAAGAATGCAAGAAAGCTGCAGTGAAAGAGAACGCCAGCTGGAAATGCGCCGTAGGATCCAACAGCAGTTCTTCTTGCCAGTAGAGGAGAGTGGAACAGTGGTGAACTCAGCTTACTGTTGCACAACTGCTCGGCTCCGAAGAAAAAATCTGACTGACAGACACACTTCGTGCCCGCTTCCCTTTATACCCGTAAAATTGCAAATTCTGTGCCAATTTCACATTGGCCTTTTCTCAAGTTCAGAGGTGTGCGATGCTCCCAAGGAAGACCCCTTGTGTCACTTCATTCGACACAACGTCGAGTGAATGACAGAAGGGGAACTACAAACACCAAAGACTCACAAGTTGAGAAACTGATTTCCATAATTTCCTCTCTTTGACATTTGGACATTTGACATATTCACACTCTTGAATAGAGCTTGATTAATCTCTTTATATCACTGCTGGCAGCTTAATTAAATGCTGTGATGTGCTCCAGGTAACTTGTTTCTTTGTTTCCCATGTTTTCTATATGCAAATAATTATTATAACATAACCTGGTTTCAGGATTAATAGTCAATCCACAACAGAGATTTTAGTGATTCAAGTTTGAAATGATTTACCTCCTGCCGGAGAATATCACAGGCCTGGACGAAACAGTTGAAATAAATGTGTAAGTTATAAATGACAGGAAGGTTGGTCAAAATAAATAAAAAATAACATAAAACTAATCAGCAAATTAATTTATATTTCTTATTACAAAGGTAACGTCACCCTCAATCTTTCAGCTCAACCAATGTTCTGTGACCATTCAAATTTGAAATTGGATGCTGGCACGTTTTGATCATGCGAGTTGCGTGTTTGCGAGCATTTGTGCTATATAGATAGGAGGGAAAGGAAGTTGTTTGAAGTTTATTATAAACACAATTTTTTGCATCTTTTGTTGAATTATAAGTCAAGAATAGACTATACCATATACTGGATATTAATAATAAGATAAACCTTGTTTATCTAAAAGAGAAAGGGCTTTGGATCTGATCATAGGTCATTTATCCTTTTCTAATAACAACAGGGATTTTACGCCAAATATTATCCCTTCACTAATTGGACAGTTATTGAAAAGCTTTTGTTTGAATCATCCTGAACAAAACTGTGAAAAAATAAATTGACAAGTATTTTGTGTCAAAGTAAATGTGATAAATTCAGGGTTTCTCATTAACAGCATTTTAAAAGTTATTGAAGTTTACATTTACATTTATGCATTTGGCAGACGCTTTTATCCAAAGCGACTTACAGTGCAATTATTACAGGGACAATCCCCCCGGAGCAACCTGGAGTTAAGTGTCTTGCTCAAGGACACAATGGTGGTGGCTGTGGGGATCGAACCTCTGACCTTCTGATTAACAGCCCTGTACTTTAGCCACTACGCCACCACCACTCCATTTAAGTTATTAAAAGGTATGTTCAGGTTTTTGAGGCTTTACAGGCATTATATGAAACATTAGCATAATTAATTCTGATTCAAAGGAATGTCCAGCATCATCCAATCACTGCCAACCATGTTAAAATAAAGTTATACATTATAAATTATGAATCTATGTACTGATTATCATGTTGTCAAACATGGTCCAAACTTCATCTGTAGCCTGAAACTGAACTTTTGATCGGATTTTAGGAGTGAATGCACTTACCTGCTTAGAGTGATATAGGATGCTCCCTTGCTCCCTATTTAGTGGCTGACTTAACATCTAGTGTGCTGTCTGTTTGCACTGGTATCAGAACAGTTCGAAATGCACCTTATTTTTATTCTAACTCCATATAAAGACTCAGAAAGCAAAAATGTTCAGATTTTAGATGAAACCATTTATTCTCAGTGTGCCCCATTATACTTTACCATGTAACTTTAGATTTTATGAGACTGGAAACTTTTTCAAACAAAAATAATTAATACAACTTTGAAAAATACATTTTATAGCTTAATGTGTCCTGTATCCCATAACTCTAGAATCTCAGGGAACAGAGCTCTTCCTCAGAGCTGCACAATAAAACCAACACCAGCGATTATATACACAAGGATATATATTTAGCTCTGTTTGAACAGATCTATTCCACTCCTGCCAGTTTCTCAAGAGTTGTCCTAGAGGAAGTCGCTCTACATGTTAACATGTTGGCTTCGCAGAATCGATTTGCCTTGACGCACAGTCATAACAAACACAGACTTGTTTCTGGAACTTTTCAACTGGGCAAGACTTTAGGTTCTCTTCGCTGGCACCCGTGTCGGAATGACCTCATAGCAGCACCTGCTTCACAGTGTGCTGCCTTGAAGGAAATGCCACGACCTTTAGTGGCCCCTGACCTTATTTAGCTAACGTAAACTCATTACGCACCACTGGCCTGAGGGAGGCCGGTTCGGAGGCTCTGAAAAGGGGAGCGCACCAGAGCCGCCTCGATATGGAACATGTAATTGGGCGCTGTCCTCCAAAAACCACCCCTCATTATCTCACATTTTCAAACGGGGCATGCCGCGAGGTGGGCTTGGAGATGGGCCCAACGGGGGACTCACATCACATCCAACAGAAATCTTAGCTCAGAGTGGACAGGTTTGCCTGGCCAACCCCTCACACAAAGACCTCCTTTGTCTACTGTCACTTAGCAGCAATTACAGCCCGTCAAAATAGTTTTTTTCTGGGCCGCAGTGACGTGTTAATGGGCCCAAGTTTGGGTGTGAGGAGCAACTGGGTCCATACACACGGAACTGGGGTCAGAGGTTAATAGGGGCCCTATGATGTGGCTGAAGAGCTTTCCTTGCTGAAGGATGCTGAGAACAATGACGAGATAATGTGATACAATTAGGTGGACAGCTACTTGGTCTGATTTGATCCCAGATGAAAGGCAGGGAGCCGACATTGAGCTGTGGAGAGGATGGGACATGCCTGTCCGATCAGGTGTAGCGAACATCTAACAGTGGGGAGTCATTTGAAGAGACCGTAAAGTTCACCTCAATCGGACCTTAAGGCAATGCATGCTTGAGTTCAGTTGTGCAAGCTCGCATATGACGGAAATGCATTAGGCCCAAGTAAATTATATAAAAGTGTTTAGAGGTTCATACAAGTGATATGACGTCTAAAAAACAGACCGTTCTACATTGAAGTTGGCCAACTTAAAGGAATAATCCGGGTTCAATAGAAGTTAAGCTCAATCGACAGCATTTGTGGCATTATATTGATTACCACAAAAAGTGTCATCCTAAGTTTATTAAAAAATACATTTAAAAAAATTGTGGTTACGATAAGTGGCTTACAGTGGAAGTGAATAGGGCCAGTCCATAAAGGTAACAATACAAATGGTTTCAAAAGTATTGCCACAAGAAGTAAACATTCTACATGTTTACATGATTGTAGTGTGATTAAATCACTTACTAACCTTATCTGTTAAGTGTACAAGTATATCCAATATTACAACTTTGTTGCCATTATACGACATAATGGCGGTAAACCATAGGATTGATTTTATCACACTAAAATAACAAAGAAAAGAGATTTTATGTTACTAAAATCATGTTAACATGTATAATGTTTTCATCTTGTGGCTATACGTTTTAAACAGTGTGTATTTAAATGTTTATCATCTGGCCTCATTCACTTCCATTGTAAGAGACTTACTACAACCACGATTATTGCTTTTATCCCACTAAAATCATGTAGAAATTAGATTTTATCGCACTAAAATCATGTTGACACATACAGTGTAATGTTTACCTTTTGTCAACAAACTTTTGAAACACTGTGTATTTTAATGTTTCTCAACTGTCCATTCACATCCATTGTAAGTGACTTACTGTAACTGTGATTTTTGCCTTTTATTAATAAATGAAGGACGAGTCAACATAATTTTTTGTGGTAATCAGCATTATGCTACAAATGCTGTCAATTGTGCTTAACTTGTGTTGAACCTGCAACATTCCTTTGAGATGCACCTGAAACATAGCTCATAACAATGTTCCCTTCATGGTTATGGTTCATATTTCAAAGCTGCGAAACTCACAGCATGAAGATTAATGTGTGACTGTATCCTCTATTGATTTAAGCTTCACAACATTAAGGAAAAACCTGGAACCTCTCAGAGATGAAAAGATTTTTTAGCCATGTTTACAGCTGAGCTGGATGTGGTTTGCGCATGCAGAATGAAAGCTTTATCAGATTTTCGAATAATAATAAAAAACACTAATCACACAGAGATGAAATCACTTTTGGTCTGAGTGTGGAGGTAGTTCATGGTTCATGGGAACAAGCGTTTTGTTATTGTTGTTTTTCTTTGTGGGGGAATTAACCTTTCAAATTAATCTTCGAAGCAACATACTGTATGTCCTCCTCAAACCCCAAACTAATGGAAAAACTTGAATCATTCAGCCCATAAAGACAGTCTTCAAAGAAACTTGGAAGTTATGGCTTGGAAGTCTAAACCTTGAGGATGAAAATCCTGGATGCAACTGAATGCAACGGCCAAATTGGATTTGTTTTAATCTGCATTGACTGTGAGCAGGGATCCAGAGGAATTTTGATGCTTCTTAAAAGCAAACCTTCATTAGGCCACAGCCATTCTGAAAACAAGGAGCAACGGAAGTTGCAGGCGAGGTCGCGGAGGTTAATGTCAATCCTGTTGCCTACTTCAGCTGTCTTGACAGCACATCTCCTGTGTGGGAGACTGAGCAGGAGCTGTGATTATACAAGGTCATCCATTTGCTTTCACTGGACCTAATGAGCTTTAGCAGATTTTGACTTTCTCCATCCCTCTCTGCCAATCAGGGGTCACTTCTCAGGGTTCAACAATAAGGATGGCCCGCTGGCCCGTTGCCAGTGTGAGAGTGTTTCGAGCCAGTTGACAGAACTGTCACTATATCTTAAGTTTGCTTATTTAATACAAGTGTTTGTATCCCTTGAAAGCCTAAACATTTGGTTTTCTGTTGTGAGTAGAACATTGTTCTTGCTAATTGTGCTGATTTAGAGGGATAATTCACCCCAAAATGAAAATTCTATATTACACTCAAGTTGTTACAAACTCATATGACTTTATTTCTATCAAAGAACAAGAATGCCTTTTGTAAAAAATGACTTTTGATAGCATCAGTAGAAAGGGCTGGAATTTTAAACTAATCAGTAATGTTTTGCATTATATGCCATTTTCTAGAATAAATGTGAATTTATAGCTGTCATGGAGTTACATCAAAGCTGTATAATTTCCAGCATATCCGTTTTGAAAATGTAACATTTAATGAAAAATATGTCAATATTTTTTGGGCAAAAATAAAAATGCATTGCAATATATATATATGTATAGATATAATTATTTTATTTTTTCTATCTTTTTTTTTCTCTCTTTTTTTTTGGTTGGCAGGGCAAGTAAAATGTATTGCTTGCCCAACTAAAAAACTACTGGCCCAACCGAGAGATGACATTCCCACTTTTGTTGGCATGGAGGGCTGGTATATCACAGTGGGCGGGTTCATCTCTCCAGCTCTGAAGTCATGCGAGGAAGAGGTGGAAGAGATGGGCGGAAATGTATTAAGGGTGCACTTTTATTACGTCTGTCATTGCGAGGCAGACCTGGTCAAATTGAAGCTCTGACCAATTCTCAATAGAAAACGTACATCTCTTTTGTCTGTTTATATGTACGCTACCAGTAAACTTTTGGACACGGTTGACTGGATTTGTGTTTGACATGATCTTGGGATAGTTCACCCATACATTTTAATTATCATTTACTCATACTCATGCATTCCAGATGTGCATGTCTTTCTTCTGCTGACAACAAATACAATTTTTTAGAAGAAAATCTCAGCTCTGTACGGCCATACAATGCAAGTGAATGGCGGCCAGAACTTTGAAAGTCCAAAAAACACATAAAGGCAGAATAAAAGTAATCCATTTGACACCACTTAAATGTCTTCAGAAGTGATATGATAGGTGTGGGAAATATTTTTTTTTATATTTAAGTTCTTTTTACTATCAATCTCCAGTTTCATTTCCGCAGACTTTTTTGTTTGTTTTTGGTGATTTGCATTCTTCATGCATATCGCCACCTACTGGGCAGGGAGGAGAATTTATATTAAAAAAGGACTTAAATATTTATCTCTTTCTGACCCACACCTATTATATCACTTCTGAAGACATGGATTTAACCACTGGAGTTGTATGGATTACTTTTAAGCTGCCTTTATGTGCTTTTTGGACCTTTATCAATTTACCAATCAAATGTTTTGTTAGTCAAAACAATGTTTTGATATTCTTGTTTGTGTCATGAATTATTTATGTGCCTTTAAAATTGCTTTACTTTTAAAATTTTGCTGAAAAGCATTTAATAGGCTGTATAATGCAGGCGTAGATTTAAAGATAGGTGTAGATTTTGTTTTGGTGGTGGTGACAACGTACCCCATATATAATACAGCATATAATGTGACAAAATGCCCAGCTGTTGGGGCAAGTTGTCACAAAAGGTCGACATGTTTTTGTATAATGTTTTCTGGCCAAAAATTGTGTAAATGTTCAACAACTTTTTTAAGGTATGTGGCTATATAGAAAATGACTTTCAAAAATAAACCTACACCGAGAAAAAAATGAGTGTAGAGCTGTAATCTAGAAAAAGGGTGCATACTTTGAAGAAGTTTGGATTTTTGGATTTGTTTAATATTTTTGGTCACTACATAATTCAAATATTTTCTTTTATTTCATAGGTTTGATGACTTTACTTTTATTCCAAAATCTGTAAAATAGTACTAATAAAGAATGTGTAGGTTTGTCCAATTTTTTGTCAGTAGTGCATATGTGTTGCCCTATTCAGTTTTTTACTAAACAAAAAATAATGTAGTTAAAGAATGTTCTGACTTTGAAAGCAAGATAAATTAAGAGCAGAAGGGGAAAAAAACAGCCAGGAAAAGAGAGCAAGAGAGAAAGAGAGAGAGAGATGGAGGCTATTCTCCTAAACCTCTGCCAACACACCTGCTACTATTCACTTCAGAGGAAATGGACACTCGGTGGATGAGAGGCTGCTGGCCAGGGGACAAAAACCACCGCAGTTCCAAATTAGAAACAGGAAGAAATGTGGGTAACGCTCCAATTAAAACCGTCTTCCCCACATGGACTCAATATACTCAAGCCCGGCTCTCTCTCTCTGGAAACCCAAAACCCAACAGCACTATTTTATATCACAGTCAACAATCACGCTGTGTTAGACCTGCAAAGACATTGGCTTTTGCTGATGTTTCAGCGATGTTTATAAACTCTGCAAATACTCTGTACTCTTATATATGGCTGCTGTTTACACGAGTGCTATATGATTTATGCTCTCCTGTGCCATGCACAGCCTTTTAATGCGGATGTAAATATTTGTGGAAATGTTATTAAAACTGTCTCAGAATATGTTGCGCAACTAGTTTACAGTAAGAGTTACGAGATGTGCTAGTACACTGTTACGCTCAGCTAAAAAAGGTACTTAAAGGGATAGTTCACCCAAAAATGTAAATCCTGTCATCATTTCCTCACCCTCATGTTATTCAGAACCCATATGACTTGCTCTTTTTCAAGGAACACAAAAGGTGAAATTTAGTCCGTTCTTTTCCATATAATAAAGTGATAAAAGTCTTACAAAGCCATACGATAGGCTTATAATATTATAGGTGAACTATTCCTATAAATTGGGCAACCTATTTTGGAGCTCTTTTGGTAAGTGCCCTGCCCATATTTAAAGGGATAGTACACCCAAAAATGCAATTAGTAATTTACGTACCTTAATGTTGTTCCATATTTGCACAATAAAATACATAGTTTAAAAACTATTTGTACATACCCTCTTGAGACTCCGCATCCACATGCGTGGACATTAAATTTTGACTTCTCTATAGGCTATGCATGATTTCATTTCATTTAAACTGACTGATCATATTTCAGGAGACTAGGCTGTGATTTAAGGGCTAAGTCTTGTAATGTGAACAAACAATCTGGCAAGAAACCTCATTAAGTTTTTACATTAAAACTATATATATATATATATATATATATATATATATATATATATATATATATATATATATATATATATATATATATACAGTGCATTCAGAAAGTATTCAGACCCCTTCATTTTTTTCACATTTTGTTATGTTGCAGCCTTATGCTAAAATGCTTTAAATCTTTTTTTTTTTTTTTTTTACACATTAATCTGTACTCCATACCCCATAATGACAAAGAAAATTACAGATTTTTTTTATAACTTTAACATTGACTTAAGTAGTCAGACTCTTAACTCAGTACTCCGCTGAAGCACCTTTCGCAGAGATTATAGTCTCAAGTCTTTTTGGTTATGATGCGATAAGCTTTGCACACCTAGATTTGGGGATTTTCTCTCATTCTTCTCTGCAGATCCTCTCAAGTTCTATCAGGTTGGATGGGGACTGTCAGTGGGTGGCCATTTTCAGAGATCTCCAGAGATGTTCATTTGGGTTCAAGTCCGGGCTCTTCTGGACCACTCAAGGACACTCAAGGACATTCACAGAGTTGCCCCGTAGCCACTCTTGCGTTGTCTTGGCTGTGTGCTTAGGGTCAATTGTTGGAAGGTGCCCAGTCTGACTTGAGAGGTTTAATTGTTGCCAAAGGCGCTTCAACAAAGTATTGAGCAAAGGCTGTGAATATGTACATGTTATTTTGTTGTTTTTCATTTTTAATACATTTGCAAAGATTTCAAACAAACTTCTTTCACTTTGTCATTATGGGGTATTGTTTGTAGGATTTTGAGGGAAATAATGAATTTAATCCATTTTGGAATAAGGCTGTAACATAACAAAATGTGGTAAAAGTGAAGTGCATTCACTCCTAAAATCTAACCAAAAGTTCAGTTTCAGGCTGCAGATGATGTTTGGATCACTCAAAATGTTGAACAATGGTAATCAGTACATAGATTCAGAATTTATAATATAAAATTTTAACACGGCAGTGATTGGTTGATGCTAATTTCTGATGTAACGTCTCAAAAACATGAATACTCAACACTCCTGGATCATAATAATCAATCTGGGGGGGAAAAAATCTGACTTTCTATAGCTTATTAACAGCTTAGTCCTCCTATCCACATATGTTGCAATCAATTTTTAAGAGTAATATTTGCTATATATTTATTTACCGGGACGGCTGTGGCTCAGGTTGTAGAGCGGTTTGGCCACTAATCGCAGGGTTGGTGGTTCAATTCCCAGCCCACACAACGCCACATGCTGAAGTTTCCTTGGGTAAGACACTGAACCCCAAGTTGCTCACTATGGCAGGCTAGCGCCTTGCATGGAAGCTCTGCCGTCATTGGTGTGTGAATGTGTGTGTGAATGAGATGCAGTGTAAAGTGTTTTGAATACTGCTAAGGTTATATATATATTAGGGCTGTCAATCGATATCAAATTTTAATAGAATTAATTACATGGTGTCCTGATTAATTGTAATTAATCGCATTTAATCGCATATACAAATATCTGCTGAGAAAGCCCCTCATATAACAATAATTCAATATGTAGTGATTATACATATTTATATCAATATATAATTATACATAGTTATCTTTAAATATTAAAAAAATATATATATTCAGGAAATTAAAATGCATTACATTCTTGTAGCAGAAGAGTTAATCATTGATAAGAAAACACAAAAAGCGGCTTTAGAATACAATGCATTGTTTACTACCATATTACTGATCATAAGTCAATCATTGGCATACAGTTCACAGCAATCCATTTCACAAGTGAATTCGTCAATCAGTTGGAGATTTATTATGAGGGCTTGTTTAAGGACCGGTCAATTTCAAAAAGCATCAGACATGCTTGAGTAGCGTCTCGGGAGCGTTGTGTCATAAATATAAAATGAGTAGGTCACTGTGTCAAGTTAAATGTAGTTTAATACTCAATCTTTAAACACATCTTGAGATCCCTTAGTTCGCATTTGCGCTCCTTCATGTGTTTTGTTCGCAAGAACATAACGCATGTTTGTGTTGTTCTGCCTACTGAAGTGTTTTTTTTGTCACTGTATAAACTGTGCATTGCTCATCCAATGCTCACACAGCTGAACTTTAAATTACTGCCCTCTGGAGTAAACAGGTGGTACTACAAGCTTGCATTTCTCAGGAATCTTCCTTATTATGGTTCGGGGGCATCGTACAGCCCTAATATATAGCCCCTTTTGTGTTTCAGGGAAGAAAGAAGAAAGTCAGATGAGACAACATGAGGGTGATTAAATGATGATATAGCTTAAATTGTTGGGTGAACTATCCCTTTAAATGTGCCAATCTATTTTAAATATATCTTCTGTTAAGTGCCCTTCCCAGATTTAAAGGGACTGTTCACACCAAATATTATGTCATCATTTACTTATCCTTATGTTGTTCTAAACCCATGTTGTTAACTTCAGTAGAACACAAAAGGAGATAGAAGTTATGCTAAGTCACCATTCGCTTTCAATATACCTTTTTTCCATACAATGAAAGTGAATGCTGACTGAGGCATGATTCATTCTAAAATCTCCTTTTGAGTTCCACAGAAGAAAGTCGGACCAAAAGGAAGTATTTTAAACTTTATTTCAACACTTTGTTTTGTCAGTCTTTGTCTTTATCTCATGTCATCTATGAGAAGGCCCTAAGGAGTCTGTACTTCTGGTGCAGATCTGCAGAATTAAGTGGCCTTGTTCTCACATGCTTTTCACCAGTTCTCTTAAATGTTTTCGGAACATGCCTTCGACCAACGGGTTGGTTTCATGTGTTTCATGACAGGGACATACAAGATGTGCAATTATAACTGAAGGAAGGCTCTGGAATGTTTCAGCCAGAGAGGGACAAAGAGAGAACGGGACAAAAAAGAAAAAGCCAATACTTGGCCCTAACCAAACATTCCCGTCCCTTCTCTCACACATCTGTACTGATATGTGATCTTTCAACGGTCCTGTCGAATATGTTCTGGTGTTCAAAATGCCCCCGGACACGGCCCTAACTTTCCCACAGCAGACTTTCAGTGCTGCACTCACTCTCAACAGGCCGGCAGGGACAAATGGGGCGGAACCGAATGAAAGAGGAGACCCGAAAAAGGCGATGCACCGAAAGCTCCGAAGATGAATTAGGAGGGAAATGAATGTTGAAATATGCCCATTGCCCTTTTGCATTCACCTTCGACCTTTGACCCATTGATACTTTCCTCCTCTTCGCCTGACGACCATTCTCCGGCATTTCCTGCCCTCTCATGAACATACCCCATGAGGTGTTGACTTGGAGACGTAAGCCTGAGCAACATGCGTTGGAATTAATTATGCAGTCTTTATCAGGAACGCATGCCAAGGAAAATAACGAAAGAACCCAATGCTTTTAATTAAATATATGACTGTAAGGGCAAAAATAAATTCATGGTTTCGACTCTCAGGGAGGATCTAGACGCTGTTTTCACACTTAAAAATTTATGAATTGTATTGCATTAGATTAGAACAAATATGTCAAACTAAGTGGCATCTGCAAACAAATGAAGGTATTTTGGCAATGACTTTCAACCAACTGGTCTCTAGGGTGTTTTTGAGTGGATGTGTGACGTTAGTTCTCCTCAGGTTCACACAGGTGTCCTAGCAGAGTAACCACAGGTGGAGTTCAACACATTAACTTTGGACATGTTCCACTAAAACTTGACAACTAAGTGTCTAAATACGTATCTTAATTTTGAACAGCATATGTGTGTTTCTTCAACATTGGGCGTTGTGGACGTCTAGAAGTTCCGGTTAAAACATGTTTCACACTCTAACAAATTTGTATTTATTCGTCTACTATGTCCAACAGTGTATTTACATGCTTCACTGGAGATTTATGTCATTTTTTGTCATGCAAATTACCATGACAGTGTCATTTCAACCACATCTCAAATTTTGTTTGTGAATTTAATGGAATTCAGTAGTCGAAATAACTGTGATGGAAATGACATTTTTGATGTTTCTTCTTTGTCTTTCTATGGCTTATTTTATAAGGGGCGGAGCCTTTTTTTTATTTTTATAAATTTTTTAATTTATAAATTTTGTAATATAACACAAAGACATTTATTTATTTTAGTGTGATTACCGTGAATGCACTTTAAGTCACTTCAGATAAAACCATATGCCAAAATTAATAAATGTAAATAGAAATGTTTATTAAGTCAACAGAGAGACTTTGGTGTTACATTATGCAATGTTACTCCCATAGAGCATTACTCTTTGTAATAAAACAGACTTTGACTGTAATGTCAGTAAATGTGGTGTTAGGATGCAGTCACCGTTGGTCATAACAGGGCTGATGGCGTTGGCTGCAGCAGAGGCTTGGCACTCAGCTCAGTTTCATGATCTTATGGCCAGATGTTTATGTTCCATAGGCTGGAGTGGAAAGCTGCCATGACATCAGCCAGAGGACAGCGGGATTCTGGGCCTGGGACAGGAAGTGACTCACAGGAAGTGAGCTGAGGTGAGGCAGGCAGAAGGCAATCCATCTCTTCTGTACACACACGTTGGTAACTCTACCTCATCACAGCCTCATGGATGTAAGAGGCAGTCCAATGCAAAAGTTTTAAGAGCTTAAGATGAACATTTGGTCAACATTTACTCATCCTTATGTCATTCCAAAACCATATGACTTACTTTCTTTTGGTGAAATGTATAATTGGCATATCAAACGAATATCCTGGCTGATCGATTAGATATAATCAAAGTGAAAGGGGACTGGGACTGTCAAGTTCAAAATTAAAAAAGCAACATAAAAATATCCTTAAAGTATCATAAAACTGTTTAATGTGACTTGATTGTTATATTCCAAGTCTTCTGAAGCCATAAGAAAGCTTTGTGATAATGTTGATACTGATACATTTCTGTTATGATGAAGCTCTGACATTAATGGCAAATGGCATTTTTTTAAATTCGGTATTGGGAAGATTAACCTAAAAATACTTAAATAAAAAAAATACTAACTACTTTACACTTTTATAGTTTTGCAGATTTATTTATTTTTTTTCATTTTGGGTCCACTTTTAATTAAAGGCAAAAGAGTGGCCAAGGTTTATATATATTTGTATGGTTTACAAATAGTGTTTGTCTTTAAATATCTGTGTCTATTAAAGGGATATTTCACCCAAAAATTCATCCCTTTAAAAAAATTCACCCCTCATCTCAGATGTCTGTGACTTTCTTCTGCTGAACACAAATTATGCTTTTTTAGAATATCTCAGCTCTGTATTTCCTTTCAATGCAAGTGAATGGTGACCAGAAATCTGAATGTCTAAAAAGCAGATAAAAGCAGCATATGACTACAGTGGTTAAATCCATATCTTCAGAAGTAATATAATAAGTGTGGGTGAGAAACAGATCAATATTTATGTCATTATTTACTATAAATCTCCACTTTCACTTTCAGATGTGAATGTTTTAGTCAATGGTTCAAATTAGTCCATGTCCAAGTCATCTTTGAGAATAATCTACCCAATACCAAAATCAAACAAATAACAATTGCCATCAATGTCAGAGTATACATTTATCAGTATTAACATTATCACAAAGCTATCATATGACTTCAGAAAACTTGGAATATAGAAAACAAGTCACATGGACTTTGCAGTTTGTGTTCAGCAGAAGAAAGTCAAAAACATCTGGGTAAACTAGATGCGTTAAGTATATTATGAGAGGATAAAATTTTTTGAGTAAACTATCCCTTTAATTTCAGGTTGATTTTCTCTTGCGCTTCACATGAGAACAATGTTTGTGTGGTGTGCCTTATGGTGCATTCACATTATGTCAGAATTCCCGTAATTAGAATATTCTGACTTGTAAAGGGCGTTCGTGTTTTCATCTAACTTTTGTCAAAGTTGTAAACACTGAATGCAATGAAAGCTCTAACTTAACAATAAGCAGTTAAAGGAAGTGAACACATATTTCTGTTAAAAATGTCATTTTTTCATAACATGGTTACTGGTGTGCTTTCTTTGTTTTTAAGCATTTTGCAAGAACATATTAAGGTGAATAAATCAATGAATGAAGTGATAAATATTTTTATCACGTTTTATAACAAAGCTGTTTTACTGTAATTTGCTTTCGTTTGAAAATGCATTGGTTTTGCTGTTTATGCATCTCATCCACACTGGCACAGCATTTTTCCTCCACCAAAAACGTAGTGTTTCAAAAATGCTCTCATGTCTGCATAAAACGATTGGCATTAGGAAACTGAAAATGGTGCTTTCAAATGAAAGCGTATTAGTGTGTATGTGGCCTTAAAAGGCAGCCCGCTAGGTTTTGAAACAGAGCTAATGTGTACGCTGATCGCTATCAATGCAATTCAATTTACTGTCGCCATTTCGTACAAACTGGTCATAAACATGGTATTTACTGCTTAAGTTACTCATTTCTATCCTCTCAAACTTCCACTACACAGCTGGAAGTTTGTCCGACTGACGTTCGAACATGAAGCGTCATGCGAATTGGTTGGTATGGCATGACATTACTCATTCTCTGAAGTGCTTGGTGGAATTAAACTCAAACTGCTCTACAGTGACTGATGCCATGAATCAAGCTGGGCAGGGATGCCTGGTATGCCTGACAGGTGCTTCATATGAAGCCTGTTACGCTAATGGGAAACGTGTGAGGAGGGAATTAGCACTATACCACCCAGGGTAGCAAACCCACCCTCCTACCCAAGGCCCTGCAGCTGGCTGCAACCCCTGGCTGATAAATGTTAATCCATTCTAAGCAGTAGGTTGAAGACCAGGCTTTGCAGCTAGGCCACCAATGGTGAGGTGTGTGTGTGTGTGTGTGTGTGTGTGTGTGTGTGTGTGTGTGTGTGTGTGTGTGTGTGTGTGTGTGTGCTTAGCCGGACTTTTCAACACAAACTAGTCTGATTAGCCTGAGTATACACTGAATGCATTTACTTTATGAGAGAATCAACATGACATTGATACAGTCCTTGAACTGTACTCATTTCGAGGCAAAGCTGGAGCAGATGTAGCCAAAAAAGTCTTCAAAAAAAAATTTCACCAATCTAGCGTATTGAGTATCAGTGACTCCATATGTACGGCAAAGCCACTGAATCAGCTGGGCCTGGAAACGGATGAAAACTTAATGTGAAAGATCAATGCCATCTGCTGCCGAGATTTCAGCATACTAACTGTGAAGGGATGATGGAATGTGTACAGCCAAGTATGAGATTAGTAATCGTCTTATTCCTCAAGCTTTAGCATCTGCAGGTGAATAGTTAACATGATTCTGATTGTAGATCCTCTTCAGTCCATGAGTCTATATAAGATAGTAAAAATGATCATTGAAATGATCACCTGCTGATGTTATCTGGAATCTCTTACATTCCTATTGAGATACAAGGTGTTTTTTATGCAATGTATATTATCCTTTCCAAAGTGCTTGAAAGGAATTAGAAATTGTGAAAGCTCACAAAAACTGTTCATGAATAACCGTTTCATATTTCAGTGTAAAATCAATGAAAAAAGAAAGAATTTTACAATATTTAACATAACAAATAACAAAGCCATTAAACATTTAATGGTCCTTAAAAGTCTCAGTAGCCTACACTAAAGAAAAAATAAAAAAAAATATTATTTTTAAACAAAATATAATAAACATAAAACTGTAAAAAAGCTATTTACAATTTTAAAGTGACATTGTGCAGATTCAATTGCTTGTACAGATTTTAATTTAATTTAAGGTGGCTGTTGATTGGTGCAGTGTATATATATATATATTTCAAAAAGCATTTTAATGTAAAAAAAAATAAATAAATTGAATGTAAGAAATATCTAGATATTTAAACCAGATCATATTTCAGCCTAAAATCAAAGGGAGAAACAACAATGTTATTTACATAACAAAAATTAGACTTATTTTTAGCACCATTAACATTTTAACAGTATCATATATTCTCAGAAATCTACTGTAATAGAAAAAATTTCATTCTCATTGCCGTAATATAAAAAATATATATAAAATAAGAATTTATTAATAAAATAAAATAAACACAACCGTAATAAAAATATTTAAAGTTGTGAAATTGTACATCATGTTAGTGTTTGTTTTACATAATTTAATTTTGTTTAAGGTGCCGTTGTTTGGTGCAGTAAACATTTCTATTTCCAAAAAGCCTCAGAGCTATACGAATATTAAGGGTTTGAATGTAAAAAAAAAAATACAAATAATATTTTTTAAATAACCAGATATCTACTGTACAGCAAAAAGAACAAAAAATAATAATTATCAATTAATATATTAATAAACTATAATAAACAATTATAAAAAAATATTTACATTGTACGTATATCTCATGGTGGTATTTGCCATACTGAATTTAATTTATGCTGATTTTACTAATATATTTTAATGTATATATCCGGACAGGACAATTTAACTATTTATTGACAATATTGTTTTAAATGTGATAACGAGAATGAGATTGTTTTTCTCGCATTACAGTATTGAGAATTTGAGGGGGAAAATGTGTTTAATTTTCATGAAAATAATGTCACAAAGCAAAAATTGTTTTCCTAAAATAGGCTTATTTTTTTCTTTTCATTCCTTAAATGTTTTTCTCATTATAGTGTTATATTTTGTGGGGCTCAATTGTCATGAAAACAGGCTTCATTTTCTTTATGCTAATAATAATAAAAAAAAATCCTTTTCATTTTGGGCTGTAATGCGACCCGTCTTTGTGAGATTTACTCAAGGAGAGCTTGTCCATTTGTTGAGCCATCCAAACAGGACCTTACCTAAATTTGCACTTGAGTGCAAGCATCACAAAACTTCTTGTAAAGATAGAGAACAGATAGACCACCAACTGCGTTCAGCACTGCGCTACAGCTGCCCTTCAGAAACGATCAGCCCAAATATCTTCTTTGACCATCTGTTTACATGCTTGCTCACTAGAGTGTTCCAAACCGAAACATTCTCTATGCAAAGCTTTTATGAGAAACATCTAAATGCTTTCATGCACCAAGTCACTGCACTGCCATGGTTACCATCAGCCAATAAATGTCAAGAAAAATGTCCAAAGTTTACTACACCAAGTCTCTAGGGAACATGAGAGATGTGGTTTACAGAGAGGGAAAGAGGCCTGAGTCCCAACAACAAATAGTTCAAGGTATGAGTCGTAGTGTGCTGGCACCGAAACAGAGCAAACATTGGATGTGACATGAGGGCATGAGAGGGTTCTGACTCACTCGGTCTGAGACACCTGTTTCTGTGGGTGTTTGTGTGTTTGCTTGTTTGTGGCTTTGTGTGTTGGTACACACCAAAATGACTTGACTCTATTCTGGGTTGATACCGTGTAGTTTAGTCTGCACAACAAATGGTGCATGGGTTTGAGGGAAATAAAAAACAATATTTTGTAACGATTTAAACATGCATTCCAAAACACCAACACCAAATATTTATGCATTTGTTTTTCCTTTCAGACAGAACATGGCAAGCAAAAATTCTACTAAATTCTAACTAGATTTGTACTTTTACTGAAGAAAGTGTGAGTGGTGCTTTCCCTTACAAAACATGCCCCCATAATTGTAGAGCGTTATGGGTGGTTTTCAGAGCATTGCTACATGGTTGCTAAGGTGTTCTCTGTTGTTGCTAGGTGGTTGATAAGGTTTTCAGATGTTTTCTGGTGCATTGCTATGCCGTTGCTAGTGTATTATTCATGGTTGCTAGGGTGTTGCTAGGTGGCTGATAAGATGTTCAGAGTATTTTCCGGTGCATTGCTATGCTGGGCGGCCACTGTATTATTCGTGGTTGTTAGGGTGTTGCTAGGTGGCTGATAAGATGTTCAGAGTGTTTCTGGTGCATTGCTATGCCATTGCTAGTGTATTATTCATGGTTGCTAGGGTGTTGCTGGGTGGCTGATAAGATGTTCAGAGTAATTTCCAGTGCATTGCTATGCGGTTGCTAAGGTGTTCTGTGTGGTTGCTAGGTGATTGATAATGATTTCAGATGTTTTCTTTTGCATTGCTATGCGGCGGCCAGTGTATTATTCGTGGTTGCTAGGGTGTTGCTAGGTGGCTGATAAGATGTTAAGAGTGTTTTTCGGTGCATTGCTATGCCGTTGCTAGGGTGTTCTGTGTGGTTGCTATGGTATTGCTAAGTGGTAAGGTAACTGGTAATTAGGCATTCCTGGTAAGGTGTTCAGAGTGTTTTTTTTAGAGCATAACTACACAGTTGCTTAAGTGTTTTGATTGGTTGCTAGGTGGATGGTAAAATGTTTAGAATGTTTTTGGTGCATTGCTATATGTTGCTAGGGTGTTCTGAGAGGTTTCTATGTGGTTGGTTACTGGTCCAAGTCAAAAGAGACCACCTATAAGTCTCTATGATATTCTGGTCTCTAGATATGGATCGGGTGCCTCGTTCAGTGTCTATGGGATTTGCTTGCCTTTTTATAGTCTGCCAGGCAAAAATTGCATGTCCAATTGCTTCAAAAAGTAATAGTACACCTTTTCTCAACAAGCAGCACGATTTGAGATATCATTCATGTCTGTAGGACAAACGGTGTGTGACAGGTTACACACTAAAGTTGTATAGTTAGGATTAGGGATTGTTCAAATCACTAAATTTAAAAGAATATTCACGGTTCAATACAAGTTAAGCTCAATCAACAACATTTGTGGCATAATGCAGATTACCACAAATATTCATTTGAATTTATGCAGTGAGGCATTTACAATGGAAGTTAATGGGGCCCATCTGTAAATTTAACAAAACTATAGCCACAAGATTTAGACAATATGCATTTTAACATGATTTTAATTTGATAAAATGCTTACTAATATAATCTGTGTAAAATGATATCCAATTTTCAGCCAAACTTTGAAGCGATGACGACGTAACGCTGCAAACCCTAAAATGACCATAAAAACAAAAATTCAACCTTTAAAGCTTAAATGGGCCTGCAAGAAAACAAAGTAGTCAAAATATTCATAAATACAGTCTTGACCAACACAAAATATGTATCATTTGAAAGCTTAGAAGCTCTACTTTCCAATGCATATGGCATTATGACCAAAACTGAACAAATGCTTTGAAATTTTCAGAGAAATCAGAAGTATTCCGTTTTGATCATATTTTAATTTTTTTTTAATTGCTGTACTAATAATTGAAGGCTAATCAGTCAAAACATCAAACTCATCAAATAGCCATGTGTCATATGTTGTTGTGAAGCTCTCAAAGAGTAGAATACAACCGGCATAATTGTTTTACTCACAGACAAAAATATAGTAATAGCTAAGTATATGTCTTATAATCTAAATATCATCATTTAGAGGAGGTGATTATCTTACAAACGAGCCCACAAACAAGGTAATCGGATGCATAGATCATTAGATAATCCACACAAAGCACAATGTTTCATATGGCCACCAGGAGATGGCGCCATGTAATTGACACAGACTCATTGATGCAGACTGATTGAGTCAAAATGCACTCATTCAGTGAAATCTCATTACTAAAATCATATATGTATGCTATGCAAACCTTTAGTCATTGTTGCGTTTGCATGTGTAATTAGTTCTTATGTACAATTATTATGTTTTATGTGTTTGCCAAGGCTTTTGGACACTATGATAAATAGTTTTTGTAATAATATAACTTTTGATTGCTTTGCCGTATCAACACAAACATTTTCTGAGATACAGATTATATGATTGGGAACAAAACAAAAGCATGTCGTTTTTCGTTTTTCGTCACCTCCTTATTTACACCCAGGGATATATAATGCCAAATAAGAAAAATAAGTACATTTTTGGCAATTTTTTAGCAGTTTCTTAGCTGACAGTCTCAGAATGTATCAAAATATATATCATTAAAAATTCTTAAGTTATTTTTACAGTAATACCAAACACTTGACCCTCGTTGTTTTTTGTTTTTGTTTTTTTGTTTTTTGAGTTATGAGCCTGTAATTCTGGGTACACCACTGAAACACGAAATCATTAAAAACACCTTCAGAGTTTAAAGGGTTAAACAAAAATTACAGCTCAAACAATACACAAGTTTTAACAGAAGAATTAATGTATAAGTGCATTTGCCCCATTCACTTCAATTTTAATTCACTTCCACAGTAACCTCGATTTTTTTGCTTCTTTTTTTTTTTTTAAGAATAGGAGGGGCGAGTCGAAATAATTTTTTGTGGCAATCATCATCATACACAAATGTTGTAAAATGAGGTTAACTCGTATTGAACCTGGAATATTCCTTTAATTATGAGCAATAATTGTGGTGCTTGCCTTAGCAAATGCCACTAGCTAAAGGAGTTCAAAGATTTTTGAGAGAAAATGAGTATTTTCCAATGACCTTTCGGGTCAGCTTAACGAAATTTAACCCAGTTGATGTGCAAATAATCTGCTTTTACCAGGAGCAGAGGTGGAAAAAGCACAAACAAACAAGACTTCATAAATACAACTGAGTCATTTCCTAACATTTAGCTGGCCTGGCCTTCATACACAGACATAGGGCCTCTATCCTGTCCTTCATTTCACAAACGAACCCCCCAACCACCCCCACCCTGCACACACACAATAAAATCTAATAATGTAATAGAATAATATGTTCTTTAAAGGGACTTAAGAATTACAGCCATCATTTCTGGAGTTGTCGGTCACTCTGGAAAAGTAATTTCTCAGTGTTTCTTTCTGCTTTCACCAACATGTGGATGCGCTGCTTTTTGATGTGTTTTCAGCCACTCCACAGACGCTCCATTTCCAAGTGTGCTGGACGTCATCTTACGGACGCTTCTCTCAAATTAGAGTGCCGTTGTGGGATAACAAAGGCCTTCCGATCAGCCGCAGACCCTGTCCGAGTTTCAGCATTCGTCTGGCACAAGGCCAGCAGTCATATTGCAGCCCGGTCGGCTTCCCTTCATCAAAGGTACATGCTGCATAGTTTTCAAGCAGCGACCGCCAGAAATCTGGAAATCGGATTCGGATACTGTATGAATCTGGTCAGAGGAACTACAGATACTTTCGGTGTGGTTTGCACTCAGTGAGACGAATCAAATTGCTGTTCCTTGCCAAACTGAATCCCCTCCCAACCTGCTAACGCTTGCAAAGCCATGTGGTTGTATTTCTTAGCCTTTTTTGATGCTTAAAAAAGAAAATTGGGCTGTTCGGTTTGAACTGAGAGTTGCTAAGGTGTGTCCTCTTTGGATATCGGCATTGTAAAAAGGCATTTATTAAAGGTTATGTGTGTGGATTTCTTTTTCAATACTGAAAAGGGTGAAAGTTCTGTTGTCATTTAATCATCTAGGGAATTAGGATCAGGCAAGATTCACATTCATTGTATGGAGAAAAAACACAATGAAAGTCAATAGTGACTAAAGCTGTTAGTCCATAAAATTCTCCTTTAGTGAGATGTTTTTGCTGAAGAAAGAAATACAGGTTTGCAACAACATGATGGTGAGTAAATGGTGACAAAATTGTCTTTTTTGGGTGAACTGTCCCTTTAATATTCAACAATAAGGCATTTGTAGATAGATTTCCCAAAATGATGTAAACACAGTGTTTTTGTTGCACTATCAACATGTTTGAGCATCCCAACCAGCCGGAAACAGCAAGGGTTTGGGGTGGGACTATCTGTTTGTCAACCAATGGCTGACAGAATCATTGTCAATGCTGCTAATGGTGCACATATTACACTTTCTCCCTTTAACTAATTTAAAAGTGGACTTTACACTATTATTTAAAGCTTGTATGAGTAATTTCAAAGTTTATAGCATAAGTATTTTTTTCCAGCTGCATTATTACACATGTAATCTCATTTCCTGCATTAGAATGCATTTCATGCAAAGTTTACGTTTGAGACATCCACATGTTTAGACTGCCACTAATTGTTTGGCAAATGAAACGTTTTACGGCTGTCTTTTGGGACTGTCTGAAGTGACCCTGACCTCTTAGGTGAAAAGAGGTCAATGGATCGGAATTGTAGGCTGACAGAACAGTAGGATCAGTGGAAGTGCATACTAAATGTTATGCACGGCAGGGAAGTTGTATTGCCATACAACTCAATTAAAGCTTTATGGACTCTTTAAAGACAAACCATTAAATCTAACACTCCCTGAGAAATGTTTCCCCACTTTAAGCGTGCATTGGATGAAGTATGCCTGCTTTTACTGTTGCATGAAATTAAATTTTCATTAAAAGCATTCATTCTGGGTTTTTTAAAGGAAAATAGTTCCTTCTGGAGCTGAGCGAAAAGCCGGTGAATAGAAACCACAAAGGCTGTTGAGTTTTTCCATACGCTGCGGTTTGGTCTATACAATGACAAATGAATGTTGGAAAAAATAGACCGGTTTTTGGTAACCTTCAGATTGGAAAGAAATAGACAAACACGCATATCTATGCTACAGCCAAACTGCTCGGCCCTGAATAGGCTTTAGGGTAATTGTGATTTATTCTTTAAAAGATAATATATCAATGTTTATTATGATCCTATTTTTTCAAGTGGCAAAATTGGTAAACAACTGACGCTGGAACTTTTTAAAAGCTTTTTGCAATTACTTTTAACCACTTGGTGTCAAGCTGATTTTTAGTAGATTTATGTAGTCAGTTCCCTTCAAACAATCCAAAAAAAAATAAAAAATGTTCAGAAATTTCTAGCTTCCAAAGTGTGTTTGCCATATTTCTTTAAAATGAATCACATTTGTTTTGTCGTAATAATTAGTATGAGATGGCTAAATTGTAAAAAAAATTATAATATATGAGTGGTGGTGGCGTAGTGGGCTAAAGCACTGAACTGGCAAGCAGAAGGTTGGTGGTTTGATCCCCACAGCCACCACCATTGTGTCCTTGAGCAAGGCACTTATCTCCAGGTTGCTCCGGGGGGATTGTCCCTGTAATAAGTGCACTGTAAGTTGCTTTGGATAAAAGCGTCTGCCAAATGCATAAATGTAATATGTTGGCACGTCCAAAAATTTACAAATTTTACATTTTTGGACGATAATCTAACCCCAAACCCAAAGCTAAACATAACTGTATAGTCTAACCTCTTACTCAAACCACAATCCTTGCCATTTAATAGGTTGTGTACCATGGAAGAAAGATTATATTAGGTTTGGAATGAGACAAGGGGAGCTTATTACAGGTTATTGACATCAGTTATTTGTATTGCTTCAATAAATATGATGTTTCCTTTCTTAAAATAAAGTGTTGGATAGGAGGCTTGCTAAAATGTTATCCCTCTAGGGGAACAAGTCATACCTTTTCGTACAAGACAAGACATACAAAATCTTTTGATTTTGTCATCTTGTACAAATTATTATGAGTTGCATGAGAGTGTGTTGATCAATTACGTTTTGGGTCCACTGAACATCTGCATAGAGATGAGATTTGAACACATTCAAAAACTACGAACTTGATCACACCTAATTACATCTTCTGAATGCAAAATCACCGGGAAAAAAATCAATGCATTCATTTTATGATTCATGAACTGAGACTAATAACTCTTTTAAAAAACAACACTCTATGGCTCACTTAATATGCTTCTCTTGGCTCAAGATGCCAAAAAAATGCCACTAATATGACCACGCCTGAATGCTGCCAAGCTATAGAGACAGAATGTGCCTTGGCATGACAAGTCAATCAGATTTAAGCAGATTATCACCCTTTGAACATAGCATAAATTAAACCACCTATAGAAAAGTTCCAAAATTTCATACAACAAAAGGAACTCTGAAGCAGTCTGTGCAACAGCATATTTGTTATATCATGACTTTTAAAGGGAACTTCATCATCCATGGTTTATTTTTTTGGTTTCAAATAATGTATACCCAGATGCACACTGAATGAAGGTCATATATTTTTCATGATAAATACACAGCATTTACAAATAAAGTGGTTATGCAATAAATACATCTTAAAAATCTGAGCATTATACTTCATGTGCTTATTGCACTCATTCTGAAATGTACATGGGACCAAAAAAGCATCTATAGAACCACTGGAAAAAGTACGGAAGAGGATTAGGGCCAAGCAATAATAAAAAAATAAAACCATCTCGAGATTAAAGTCATTATAATGCGAGATTAAACTCGTTAAATTTCGAGAAAAAAGTCGAAATACAATCTTGAGAATAAACTCATTAAATATCGAGAATAAAGTCATTATAATGCGAGATTAAACTTAACAAGTTTTTTCTCGAAACACAACGACTTTATTCTCGATATTTAATGAGTTTATTCTCAAGATTGTATTTCGACTTTTTTCTCGAAATTTAACGAGTTTAATCTCGCATTATAATGACTTTAATCTCGATATTTAATGAGTTTATTCTCAAGATTGTATTTCGACTTTTTTCTCGAAATTTAACGAGTTTAATCTCGCATTATAATGACTTTAATCTCGATATTTAATGAGTTTATTCTCCAGATTGTATTTCGACTTTTTTCTCGAAATTTAACGAGTTTAATATCGAGAATAAAGTCATTATAATGCGAGATTAAACTTAACAAGTTTTTTCTCGAAACACAACGACTTTATTCTCGATATTTAATGAGTTTATTCTCAAGATTGTATTTCGACTTTTTTCTCGAAATTTAACGAGTTTAATCTCGCATTATAATGACTTTAATCTCGATATTTAATGAGTTTATTCTCAAGATTGTATTTCGACTTTTTTCTCGAAATTTAACGAGTTTAATCTCGCATTATAATGACTTTAATCTCGAGATGGCTTTATTTTTTTTTATTATTGCTTGGCCCTAATCCTCTTCCGTAAAAAAGCAAGAAATCTCTCATTAAAATATTATTTTCCCATATTTTGTTCAGTCAGTATAAATATATTCATATATTTTTTTTCTTCCTCCAAAATGGCTCTTTAAAAGTTATTTTGTATAAATAAAAGTCTTCATTGGGGAGATTTAGTTCTCATCGGCACCCACAGCCCTCCACCACCATGTCCTGGTAGTTTTTAAGAATAACTTTCTCGTACTCGTCCAAGTAGAGCAGAGAAATGGGACTGAGTTCTGTCGGTACGCAACAGGCTTTGGGAATGTTGGAATTGACCGAGTTCACCAATGTTTGGACGATGGCGTGATTTGTGGAGTTGAGGTGGTCCGATAGGGGGAAGGGGCACTCGCCATGACAGTAGAAAGCGTGATAGCCGGGCGGTGCCACAATCCACTCGTTCCAGCCCACATCGCTAAAGTCAACGTAGAGAGCGTGCCGTCTGCAGTTCGTGCGCTGATGCTGTTTCCTGCGCTGCTTGGGTCCTCGCCGTGCCTGTCGCTTCTCTCGGTGCGAATGCAGGACAGCGTTGCCCTGGCCGTCATGGCTGTAGGTAACAAGCAGGGGTCTGGCTTGCGACCATGATTCCTCGTCACTATGGAGAGAACGACTCACTCTAACATGCTTCCTCCGGTTCCTCTTTGACTCTTCTGCAACGTCTGACTGCTCTGGGTGGAGAACCTCCACCAAGAGCCCGTGGTTATGCCTGGAGTTGTGCGCCCAGCGAGTCACGGCGGAGCCCACATCAAAGCTCTCCCAGCGTGTGTGAGAGTCTTGCACAAGACGGGTGTCAAGAAGTCTAGTAAGAGGCTCTTTGGAGGGGGCCAGGGCTGGCCTGAACACCTCATAAATGTTAATTCTGTGGAAACCACCTGCACCGCTGCTATTGGTCGGGGCTGTAGTGTCACTAAGAACCTGGTCCCTGAAAATGCGTAGCTCTGCAGCAGTGATCAGCTCCTCGATGGGAACGGAGGTTAGGTTGAAGAAAAACTGCTGCGTTGTTTTTCCCTTCAGGCTGGACAGTGCCTCCAAAGCCTCTGAAAATGGAAGAAAGAGTCAGACCATTAGAAACATTGCTCAAATTGTAAAAGTCACAAATTTGGCTAAAACGAGAATATTGTTCATGTCAAGTCTAGTTGGCTGAAGAGAGGCGAATTCAAACTCAACTTGATTAGCTTCCACACTTCAGTCTGAAACCTGACATTTTTGTGACTTTGAATAGGATTTTCCACTTAGCGTTTTCTTGTCTGGCCAGAGCGAGAGATTATATGTTAGAACCAGGTGTTAAAACGTCCTTAAAATGAAAGACTAGCTCGAAGCGGGAGACTGTTTGTGCAACTGTAGAGTGACAACATTCTCTTGTTTCAAAAGTCTTTATTCAATAAAGGTTGCAATCAGCGTAGGAACAGCTACTCCTACGACTCGATGCCCCAAAATAAAACGTTCTCAGACCAAAGAGCTCTCTTAATCTCTTTTGAAAAGAGTCATTTTGGAAATTCCATTCCCAATAATCCAACCTATCTGCTTCATAATCACAAAGGGCCTACAGAAGATAAGCATGCTTTATTTGATGTGGGGAAAGCCCAGCTCATTCTTTCCCTCTTTCTGTCTGTCTTTCTTCACCTTTTCCTTTTCTTTCTCTCAGTCAATCTGACTTTAGGGGTAGTGACTGTAAACATGTTTGGGCTTGTCTCAAGCAGTCAGCCACAGTTATGAGTGTATTGACATTCCTAATTTCTGTTTGGATGTTATGCTAAAACAAGTAGGATACAGCAAATGGTGAGTTGTACGTTTATGACAGCTATCTACAAACCAACTGCATATCACGACTAAGAATCACTCGACACATTGAACAAAAGGACTGACAGCAAATCAAATTTATCAGGCATTTCATCAGCTCCTTATCAGCCATTTGTCATGAGGGAACTTTAAAATCATTACATAATACTGAAACATACTTTTTGAGGGATGTGTTAAAAATACAGTCACGTTCTCTAAAACAGAGTTGACCAAATTAAGAATAGAGAAAAACCTGAGACATGGGAGGTGCATGAGAAAAGTGCATCAATGGTTGCAAACAAGGAAGCCATGGAATAGAAATGCATAATTTGTTTTTTCATCGTAAACATACAAGAAGCATCCTAATCTTTGTTTGCAGTGTATCAGCCCAACCACTGGATGTCATACATCTGTGCCATTTTAGACTGTGCCATTTTACCGCCCAAAAAGCCTGTAATGACTGTCTTATGGATCCCTCCCCCAAAAAACACTCTGTTCCGCAGTACAGCACATAGTACGATTGCTTCAGTGTTATCACGAAATGGCCGTAAGCCACAGGAATACTATGGACACTACAGTAAAGATTTAGGACACACAAGCTTAAACGAAGCTGCACAACAAGGCTAGACATTTTCACAGGCTCAAATCATCCAGAGCAAGAGAGGGCATGTTACTTGAATCATTTAAATCAGATAACACACCACTTTCAAGAGACTTAATTGAGGTGCCACCCAATCACACTGGGTTTGATTTCATAAAAAAAAAGAAGAACAGATTCTCTTTCTAGTGAATATAAATCTGACCATTCACACACAAGGCCACCCACAATCCCAGACTGACTCAAGCAGTTTGGCTGGAATTACTTGAGCAGAACTCAACTCTTTATCAAACAAGCCACTTCAAATGGCTCTTAAAAGATGAATGACAGAACTAAACTTACATTTTCTGGAGAACACTGAAACTATCTGCAAAAATAGCATCTTGGAATTCCTCGTAAGGCTTGTTACTGTATTCTGCGGATTCGTGGAAAATAACTAGTGCATGGACGCAGCTCCACACCTTGTCTGGAAAACTACTCTTAAGTGCACTCACACACTATCAATTATTTTGAGTAAAGTCACCATTAGGATGCAATTTCTAGCTGCTTTAATAATAGTGACAGCTGTTTGTGGAATGTCAATAGTTTCCAAATGATTGCATCACACCATTCCTCATGAATTGTACAACGTTCTGTGTTTAAATGCAAAGTAAAACTATGCATTTTAAACCAACAAATTGTCTAATTTTATATTTAAATTCAAATTAGCTATTTGTAAACGATACAAAAATATCTGGACAGTAAAGTATTTTGCAATAAACGACCATATTAAGTGTGGCGCCATATTTGATTTTTGAATGGAATGAAAACGAGGCTGTGAGGGATAGGCTAATTAAAAGCTAGGTCTTACTAGACTGCTAATTTTTTATTAATTTTTTTATATGTGTTTTCAATGTTTCATCAGCTGAACAATCAACATCAAATTAAACAACAGTCCAAATCACTGAACAGACTTGCAGTCCCTCACATCCTCGTTTTCATGTCCGTCAAAACTTAAATATGGCGCCACACGAAATAAAGTCTATAAACGCACAACTGAGAGGCAGTAGAGTGTATCACTGATTCAAATGTGAAAAATAAAATCTCACCTTCGTGATGAAAACTTCGTATCGTGTTCGCTCTGCTGGCAGCACGTTCCGCGTGCGTTCCCATCGCGCTCCTCGGGCGTCGCGCGTTCTGGTCATCGTTTTCAGTGTGCATATAATACAGGTCCAGCATGTACTGAGGAACCACCGCCGATTTGCCTGGCGTGGGTTTGCGCTTCAGTCCGAACATATTGAGCAGGCGAAGCTCGAACTCGCTCAGGAAGTTCATATCGGACCTCTCCGGAGTTTGTCTCCCCGAATCACTGTATTTCCGTCGGTCGATCTCGGGAATGAGTCCAGCGGCACCTCCCAGCAACACCTGACCGAGCAACAGCACCGTGAGAGCGCGGACCACGGCGACCATGGTCAGTCAGATCCTGTGAAGAGTGGATACAAATGAGTCTTCCCTTAATGTGCACTACAAGTTTACAAATATTTGTAGTCTTTCTTATTGAAAGCGACTTGCAGTAGAACTTCTAACAGGGACAGTCCCCAGTGGAGCAATCTGGGGTTAAGTATCTTGCTCAAGGGAACAATGGTTCATGGAGCACCCTTTTCTAACTTTAGGCACTCATTGGAGTTTAAGGGCAACACTGTCCCTGTTACTTGCTTAATAGGGTATATACATTGTGCCCCTACATCCTTTATATTCTTCAACCACAAGCCTCTAATACGCATGAAAAAGATCCCTAAAGCCACATACAACCTGCGGCTGCATTTAAAACCACAGACATATCCAGATCTTTTGGGGATGCTTTTTTTAAAGACACTAACTCACTTTGAGGCTATGAACAAAAAAGTAAAAGAATAATATCCCCACCGCGGGCTATAATAAGAGATTGATCTACATCAGAAACGTGCGCTATCACGGAGCAGGAGACTCCAAAGCGGATGTCAGACAAACGGGATGAAACAGGAAAGGAGGAATCAAAAGAAATCGAAAGACGGGAGACATGAAGACAGCAGACATGGAGTCTGCAATTAAAGAGGGAGATAAGAGAGCAGCGTCTGGGTGGGGGTGCATGTCTACATGGGTCTCTGCCTTTAGATCGTGCAATGCAAAGCATGAAAGGAAAGTCTTCAAAAGGACTGGGAATGTCTGGGAAAAAAAGACATTTTGGCGAGGGAGAGGGAGTGTTGTAAGGCTACAGGTGGTAGATGTTACGCAAAAACAACTCAAGCAACAAAGGCGACAAAGAGATCGAATGATAAGGAAGCAGAATAGTGTTTTCTTTAACAAAATTATAATAATAATAATAATAATTTGCGCCTATACTTCCTGGCGCTGTGGCATATATAGATTGTAGACTACAGAAATAGTTTAGAAAGGTTGTATGTTTTGCAGTATTAACAGTTGATTGAAAACGGTCACATTCTTTATTTTATTTATCAAAGTGGCAAATAAATAGTTACCGAAGGAGGAAGCGCTGTGCCCGGTCTTCGTTCTCGTCGCCTCCTAAATTCCTCATGAATTCGCGTTTTAATCCACAAATTTTATCCCACGACAGAGAGTCGCCGCAACTCAGGTCGCCTCTTCTTGTTCATACTTGTGCAAGACTTCAAAACTACTAGAATGTACCGAGAGTAGCGTAAACTTTAACAAAATGCGCAAATGCTTAGGTCAAAGAAAGCAATCCCAAACGTGACAGCGCACCACCAGAGATTCCAGGATTTGTGTCATTTTTCTCAGGTCTGTGCCGATCAGCAGGAGGAGTTTTTTCTGTTTGTTTTTTGGACGGTTTGCCTTGAGAGTCGCTATAAGCGTTGGCTCTCCGGGAACGCCATCTCCGCGTGCATCTCCCGCCCTGTCTGTGGCATTGATTGGAGGGGTTCGCTCTCCGTACTCGAGGCTTTTTGTTGTCTGATGATGTCACGATGACTGTCACCATTCAAACATTTACACAACCCACATGACGTTTGTGTTAATGGTTTAAATTTGTCATTGCGCATTACCAATAGCCTATTCCGTCTTTAAATTTTTTTACATTTGGCCCATTTGAAGCAATTCCATATATTCCATATATTTATTTAAAGCTTTAATAGTTTTATAGTTAATATAACATTTGTTCCTACACCTAAACAACTTTAGGTGCTGTTAAGAGTAAAATTGCCTAATGTGTAATAAGTGCGCAACATTGAGGGAAAGTCAACTTTATAGTTTATAAGTTATGTGTGAACGAATGAATGAATCAATCAGTCAATCCATCTATCTATCTATCTATCTATCTATCTATCTATCTATCTATCTATCTATCTATCTATCTATCTATCTATCTATCTATCTATCTATCTATCAGTAGCGGGTCCTGTCATAGGCGATATATACAGTATACACACACAAATACTATATATATATATATATATATATATATATATATATATATATATATATATATATATATATATATATAGTTCTATATTTATTTTTATTTAAAGGGATAGTTTACCCCAAAATGAAAATTCTCTCATTTACTCATTCTCATGCCATTCCAGAAACATGGCTTTCTTTCTTTTGCAGAAGAATATTTCAGCTCTGTAGGTACATAAAATACAGGTGAATGGTGGCCAGAACTTTGAAGCTCCAAAAAGCACATAAAGGCAGCATAAAAGTAATCCATAAGACTCCAGTGGTTAAATCAATGTCTTCAGAAGTGACATGATAGATGTGGGTGAGAAAGGACTTATATATTGATTTGTTTCTCATGTTGTTGTTGTTGATATTAAGTGGGGCACCACGTCAGATCAAGGGCACCAAGTAGGCGAAGCACGAAACACCACTGATATCTATCTATCTATCTACAGGGGCATCGGACTTGGGGGGTAAAGGGTACCAAGTACCCAGGGCCCGAGGCAGGGGGGGCCCCTTAGAAGTCAGTTTTCTATACATACATATTTGGTACGGGGGCCCAGCAAGATGGTTTGTACCCAGGGCCCAAAATTTGGTGCTACACCCCTGTCTGTCTGTCTATCTATCTATCTATCTATCTATCTATCTATCTATCTATCTATCTATCTATCTATCTATCTATCTATCTATCTATCTATCTCTCTCTCTCTCTCTCTCTCTCTCTCTCTCTCTCTCTCTCTCTCTCTCTCTCTCTCTCTCTCTCTCTCTCTCTCTCTGTCTGTCAGTTCGCGCATACGTGCTGGGAGACGTCTGCGCAATAAACGGTTCGCGAGATCAAGGCGAGAATTACAATTAGATCCCTCGCAGACACGATTCTGGCGAAGTGTTCTTTGTAATTTAAATATCAATGTTCTATGTCTTTTGTATATTGATTGCTGAGGGGTTAACTTGCGCCTGTAACGCAACAGGGTATTTGTTTGCATAAATAGCATGTTGTACTTTTTCTCTTTAACACACAGAACGTAGGCTACTTTATTATTACATAACAAAATGCCTTTTGAAGTTTGACGTTAATCCTCATCAGTCATGAGTTTTTTCGAAAAGGTAGATCCCAAGTTATCCTTGATTAAGATGTGTTAATGGCTGGATTAAATCTTGTTTTACAACTGGATTAGATTTATAACAAAGGGTTGGCAAACGTGATGCTCTTTGCTCTTTCAGACTAGGGATTTAAAGTGACCCCATGGCCTCCTTACTGAGGTGAATATCCACTTATGTAGAAGGAATCCGCATATGAAACCCCCTCATTGGTTGCAGGTATTTAAAATTCCAATTATGTTTTGATGGCAAGTTTGTTTTGATAAAGCAACTGGGCTATTGAGATAGGAGAGACAGCAGTAGATTAAACCCCATTGAGATCAAAAGATATCTTTGTGTGCTTAAAAGACAATAACATTTTATGAGAGATAATCTCTGGATCATCCACTTAGCAATTAAAATACACTGATGCATTCCATTCCTTAGGTGATAATAGTCTCTACCAATCCCTACCAGTAAAAGTGTGTATATGGTGCACAAATCAGATTATCACTTAGAGATCTCTTTGGATATCACTACAGGTGAAACTCGAAAAATTAGAATATCGTGCAAAAGTTCATTAATTTCAGTAATTCAACTTAAAAGGTGAAACTAATATATTATATAGACTCATTACAAGCAAAGTAAGATATTTCAAGCCTTTATTTGATATAATTTTGATGATTATGGCTTACAGCTTATGAAAACCCCAAATTCAGAATCTCAGAAAATTTGAATATTGTGAAAAGGTTCAGTATTATAGGCTCAAAGTGTCACACTCTAATCAGCTAAACACCTGCAAAGGGTTCCTGAGCCTTTAAATGGTCTCTCAGTCTGGTTCAGTTGAATTCACAATCATGGGGAAGACTGCTGACCTGACAGTTGTGCAGAAAACCATCATTGACACCCTCCACAAGGAGGGAAAGCCTCAAAAGGTAATTGCAAAAGAAGTTGGATGTTCTCAAAGTGCTGTATCAAAGCACATTAATAGAAAGTTAAGTGGAAGGGAAAAGTGTGGAAGAAAAAGGTGCACAAGCAGCAGGGATGACCGTAGCCTGGAGAGGATTGTCAGGAAAAGGCCATTCAAATGTGTGGGGGAGCTTCACAAGGAGTGGACTGAGGCTGGAGTTACTGCATCAAGAGCCACCACACACAGACGGGTCCTGGACATGGGCTTCAAATGTCGAATTCCTCTTGTCAAGCTGCTCCTGAACAACAAACAACGTCAGAAGCGTCTTACCTGGGCTAAAGAAAAAAGAACTGGTCTGTTGCTCAGTGGTCCAAAGTCCTCTTTTCTGATGAGAGCAAATTTTGCATCTCATTTGGAAACCAAGGTCCCAGAGTCTGGAGGAAGAATGGAGAGGCACACAATCCAAGATGCTTGAAGTCCAGTGTGAAGTTTCCACAGTCTGTGTTGGTTTGGGGAGCCATGTCATCGGCTGGTGTTGGTCCACTGTGCTTTATTAAGTCCAGAGTCAACGCAGCCGTCTACCGGGACATTTTAGAGCACTTCATGCTTCCTTCAGCAGACAAGCTTTATGGAGATGCTGACTTCATTTTCCAGCAGGACTTGGCACCTGCCCACACTGCCAAAAGTACCAAAACCTGGTTCAATGACCATGGTATTACTGTGCTTGATTGGCCAGCAAACTCGCCTGACCTGAACCCCATAGAGAATCTATGGGGCATTGCTAAGAGAAAGATGAGAGACATGAGACCAAACAATGCAGAAGAGCTGAAGGCCGCTATTGAAGCATCTTGGTCTTCCATAACACCTCAGCAGTGCCACAGGCTGATAGCATCCATGCCACGCCACATTGAGGCAGTAATTAATGCAAAAGGGGCCCAAACCAAGTACTGTGTACATATGCATGATTATACTTTTCAGAGGGCCGACATTTCTGTATTTAAAATCCTTTTTTTTTTATTGATTTCATGTAATATTCAAATTTTCTGAGATTCTGAATTTGGGGTTTTCATAAGCTGTAAGCCATAATCATAAAAATTATATCAAATAAAGGCTTGAAATATCTTACTTTGCTTGTAATGAGTCTATATAATATATTAGTTTCACCTTTTAAGTTGAATTACTGAAATTAATGAACTTTTGCACGATATTCTAATTTTTCGAGTTTCACCTGTAGTTTAATGTGGTACAGGATATGCATCTGCTTGGTGAAAGTTCAAATAAAACAATAAAACAAGCCAAACGCATTAACCACGCTATACTGAAATGGAGAAAAATGGCTTTAAAGCTTTTTTGATTGTCTTGCCAATTTTTAGATTAGCAACTTTTAATTTTGGTCATAACTCAGTTTTGACAAAATGGGTAGTTACTGCGTATTGCCTTTTCAGAGCACAATATGTTTCAAAATGTTTTTGAGGCACACTTTTCCAGGTGCGATTTTTCCACTTAAATGTGTTAGTGGGCTTATTTGCCACCCCACTATCATTCACCTTGTTGACTAAACGTTAGGTCATGAACATAGTACTCTAAACTCTCCATTGGCCAAAGGTGCTTTAGATTAAGGGATAACACTTCACAATGCATGTTAAGTAGCTTTAATTACTCAAAACAAGAGGACTTCAACGAATGAAAAGAATGTTTATCTTTGTCTTATTGTCTACCAGTGTGGGCTGCACCCAGCCAAGGATATTGTGCCCACAAGGTCTACTAGTGTGTGTGTGTGTGTGTGTGTGTGTGTGTGTGTGTGTGTGTGTGTGTGTGTTTGTGTGTGCAAGGGTGTGAAGGGAGGTGTTTTTGTGTTTCAGATTTGCACCAGTGCCCCATTAAAATAACCTAAAGTCATTATGTAATGAATTGGTTGTTGATCTAATTATTTCTGATTGGATAAAATGTTATCTTTTAAATTCTATCTCATTATTTGCTCAAAGTTATCTCTTTGGTCTGCCAAATGGTTGATTACTGCAGCCTCTGTGTAAAAATTCCAGTCTGATGCTTTCTTTCCTGGGTATAACGTCACAGATTCACTCATTAAAATGGCAAATGAAGAATTGACCTTTATGAAATATTCCACTTTCGGACACATTACACTGCTTGCAGAATCTGTGATCCGCAGCTAGGAAGAGCAGCGACCTTTGGCCATTTCTTGCATTGATTTTTAAAGATAATTTATATTTTTGTATTTCTTCAGATTAAATTGTTGCATTTGTCTGATCAGACACAGATGGAATTTAGTGATGCTGAAGTAACTCTGAAGGTCACCAAACATAAGCATACGTAAGCATGGTTGTCTAACTAAACTGTTAGGTGACCTAGAATAACTTCTTCCATTTATACTGTACTTAGTAATTGATGTGTATTGTCACTAGAGGTCAACCAATAGTGGATTTTACCGAGGTGCAGATTTTGCAGATTTTGAACTAAGGTGGTGCAAAAGGCCGATAGCCAATTAAATGGCAGATCGTTTTTACTATCGATTTATAGAATGTTAAAAAAAAAAGCTTTTTTAGTCTTTTCTTACTATGACGGGCACAGACATAATAAATTAATACAATTCCAGATTCAGTTTATTGTGTAATCAAGATCCTAATAATGACCAAAAATATCTGAAGATTTGGAGCATAACGCAGAAATATATAAAAGCCCAAAATATACATCATTATTTTGGGACTCTTATTTTGAAATGATAGAGACTTTTTACCATGCATCTTTTACAATGCTCTATATTTAAGTATTTAACAAATTAAGCTTTTTGAAGCCTTTATATTCACCAGATTACTCATTTTGATTTAAGTGCTGATGGGGCACATTTCCATATAGTCACATTTTTCTTTGCCAGTCCTCACTTTAATTTAGAAAAATAGATTAATTTAATCTAAATAACAACATTTGCATTGAAGCTAGGATAAAAATATGTATAATTATTGTTAGTCAATTATCAGGTCAAAAATAGTGTGTGTGAAACGGAACGGCACACAGAAAATCATAGAATACCCTAGCCTTTAGGTCTGTTTAACACAACTTGCGAATGCAGTGCATATTTATTTCTCCACCATTTTAACCTTACAGAATTCACTCTGCATGCATATGAAGTATAGCTGCATTGCAGAAGCATAGCTGAGGCTACTTGGGCTGCATGTAGTGTTCTAAACTCAACAGAAAATAAGGTGAAAATGCACTTTTAACCTTTAAATCAACACAGCTTTTCATAATATAGGCTTTTAAATTAAGCTAAAAAGTAAAAGTGCAAAATACCCATTGTTTTAAAAAAGTACATCTGTTGGGCTTGATGCAACTTACACAGACAAGTACATAAACACCACTTTCTACTCAGTAAATATGACTGAATCTATATGCTTAAACAGTTTATAGCTACACTTTAGGATTCGGTTCCATGTAGATTAATTAGCATGTAAATGTGAGCCCCCTCCTCATGTAAATTAGATTTCACTGCCATCACATTTGTAATAGGTCTCAATGGCCCACTCTCGATAACCATTTTACAATCAGATGGATCTCTTTGTGAATCTGGTGACAGTAGGTTGAAAGTTTTGCTGCTTAAATTAGTCTTTGCTGCACTAAATTGTGCTTACCAAAATTCGAACCACTGCCCCCAGTGGCCAAAGAGGGATGTGTCATTGAACGTATGGGCTTGTGTCGCCTCCAGTTTCCTTTTGAAAGGAAAGTATTTATTTTTTTAATCTTAGATGGAAAAAACAACATCTGAATCAAGCTCATCATTGATTAGGTGAACACGATTAATTCCTGGGTTCCATGGGACCAGAACCCATTTCTCTGAGGCTGCTAGCGCAATACGCTAGTTTTAGTAGTGCCACAGGAAAAGGTAAACACATTTTCATTGATGCAAAAATGTTTTATGGGAGATGAGCTTGTCAGTAACGCCAGAATGGGGTCTATGTGAGGGTACTGGAACATTTGGTAGCAAAATAGCGACTTACTGTGTGATCAAAGGAATTACTCAATGTGGTAACCCAGAAAACATGTTATTTTCTGTATAGAGCTGCAGTTCTGGTACGCTACAGAAATGCTCTCAGTGTCAAAGCCTTCTGTTGTACTCACTCTACAGCACTGATATTGTGAGCTGTGTGAAATAGGCCTTCATTTGGACACTAAAGAACGGCCTGACAATTTAAACTTGGCAACCCAAAATTCAAAACAACAGTCAAAGAATTTTGGTTTCGTGTAACCATTACAGCTATTTTAATATGCACAAAGCAGCATGCAGAACAAAATGAGAATTCAGCCCACAAATCCTCTTGTCTCTGACCCAAACCCTTGTGAGTGTAGAACATGGGATTTTGTCAGTCATCTGTCTGCATGTATGAATCAAGGAGTATGTTATTGAGCAGTCCAACTAACTGATGAAGAGCAGCCATCATTAAGGAGCATCAAAGTGCCAGAGCTTCTCTCTTGTGTCCTCCAACAGAGCTGAGTGGACAATCTCTCATCACCTACATTCCATGGATCTGTCTGGGAAAAGGCACGGAGATGACTCTGCAGATTGAGCTCCTTACATTGTGCTAACAGTTGTTTGGCAGAATGGTCCACACATTCCACCAGTCATGGGGCGGGTTTGTCTTCAGTTCCCTTAAACCCTGACCCAGACCACCCCCTTGAGTCTCGAACAGAGATGGTTAGGTCCACACCAGTCATAAGAAACGTAATGTGCCATAGCTGATGTTTACTTCTTGCATCGCGTTTACCTTAAAGTCAACATGAAATCAAAATGAACCTAATTACCTTATTAACCCTCCTATTGTGTTCAGGTCATTTTTGACCCGGGAGAGGTAGATACAATTTTTTATATACCACATCGTTTTTAGTATGGGAATCTACCTTAGTCTAGACTATCAAAATAAACATAAAGCATTTATTTATTTATTTATTTTCAGATTTTTTAATTACATTGTTGAAGAGATTTAACCATTTAAAAAATATGGTAACATCTTTTGCGTTCATGGGTCAATTTTGACCCGGGCATCAATTGTGGTTTTACACGTGATATTATGTAGATTTTTGTACATCAATGACTTACATTTGTTCTTATAAATACTTCACTTACATTTTGCCTCTTTCCCACACTCTCTCACACACTTTTTTTCTCTTACTGGCACTCACTTTTGTCTCTCTCTTGGACTGTATCTTGTTTACAAACATGCGTACACAAATAAACAGACAGTCATTCACAGACACACGCACATATCTGTACAATACAGACATGACAGATGTAACAAACATAACAAATAAACTAAATCAAAGGTACTACATTTTAAAGGGGGTATGGTAAAAATCTAATTAGGGCTTGAAAGAGGAAATCACCCACATTTACTCTGCAGCCACCTGATGCCGAACCAGCTTACAGCAAACTCACGCATCAACATTCGGATCTCCGTGCAAATAAATAGAATAGAATAGAAAAAACAGCCACCACCATTGTATCCTTGAGCAAGGCACTTAACTCCAGGTTGCTCCAGGGAGATTGTCCCTGTAATACGTGCACTGTAAGCCGCTTTGGATAAAAGCATTTGCCACATTCATAAATGTAAAAAGAATATGTTGGTTTCATAAATATTTACCACTAAGTTGTATTGAGCAGTTGAGTAATAAGAAATTCACTCAAATGACTAGTAATTCCCAAATTAGATGTTAATATAAATTGTATATTACATTATATTCAGACCAAATTTCACAGAATTATTGATAAAAACAGATTTCTTCACGTGTATCACACTGGATTTGCTGTAGTTAATGTATATTTTGAAACATCAAAGAAATTCTACTAAAAAATGGCATATTAATTATGAACTTTTAAATTAGTAATAAGTTTTACATTTATGAATAGTTAAGAACTTATAAATGACTTACAATATAGTTTTAGATTAAAACCATGAGGTTATTAATGATTTATAAGCTTGAATTCCACCGGGTTAAAATTGACCACAAATGCAAAAGGTGTATGCTGATTCTGAACGTAATATGATGACGCTATGTTCCAGGTTCAATACAAATTAAGCTCAATTGACAGAATTTGTTGCATAATGTTGATTACCACAAAAAAAAAAATTTTTTTTTTACTTGGATTTTTTACTTTTTCCCTGAATAATTTGTTAATTGCTGTTGGTCCCTTGTTTAGTTAAATAAAGCAAAAATTGCAGTTACAGGGGCAGTCGAGGAATGTGGATCTAGTACACAGCTTTATTAATAAAAAAAATAGCAAACAAACTCGGAATGTAAAGAAAACCAAAACACAGGGAACCGAGCACAGATCATGAAACTATGCAAGAACTGACACAGGAAATAGGGAAACCAAGGGCTTAAATACACAAGGGAACGAGGAACACCTGGGGAAACAATCTGGGTATGAGAAATAATCAGGGAGAACCAATCAAGGAATAAAACTACAAAGGACTACAAAACTAACAGGAAACAGGAACTAAACAAGAATTTTAACATACAAGTACAAAAACAAAAGACAACAGGGAATATGACAGAGCCTCCGCTTTAAGGAGCGGATTCCAGACACTCCAAAAAAGCACAAAAACAAAAAACAAATTGTCCATGGAGTGAAGGAGAAAACATGTGGTTTGGGGGGCACAAGGTGAAAACAAGGTGCAAATCAGTCGGGCGGCCAGGAGACCAAGGGGACCAGAGCAGATCCAGGAGACGGGGGCAGATCCGGGGGACAGCCAGGAGACCAGGGGGACCAGAGCAGACCAGACGGGCGGCCAGGAGACCAGAGCAGATCAGGTGGACGTCCAGGAGACCAAGGGGACCAGAGCAGATCAGGTGGACAGCCAGGAGACCAAGGGGACCAGAGCTGATCAGGCGGACAGCCAGGAGACCAAGGGGACCAGAGCTGATCAGGCGGACGGCCAGGAGACCAGGGCAGATCTGGGGGACGGCCATGAGACCAGGAGGACCAGAGCTGATCAGGTGGATGGCCAGGAGACCAAGGGGACCAGAGCAGATCAGGTGGACGGCCAGGGTCAGGAGGCCTGGGAGGTGGCTGTAGGACAGGGAGTGGATCAGGAGGCCTGGGAGGCAGCCGTAGGACAGGGACTGGGTCAGGAGGCCAGAGAGGTGGCCACAGGACAGGGACGGGGTCAGGGGGTCTGGGAGGCGGCCATAGGACGGGGACTGGGTCAGGAGGCCTTGGAGGTGGCCACAGGATGGGGACTGGTTCAGGAGGCCTGGGAGGAGGCCACAGGATGGGGACTGGGTCAGGGGGCCTGGGAGACGGCCACAGGACGGGGACTGGGTCAGGGGGCCTGGGAGACGGCCACAGGACGGGGACTGGGTCAGGGGGCCTGGGAGGAGGCCACAGGACGGGGCCTTGTCAGGGGGCCTGGGAGGAGGCAACAGGACAGGGACTGGGTCAGGAGGTGGAGCTGCTGTAGGAGTCGCCGCTAGTAAGGCGGAACCGCTGAAGGAAGAGTCTCTAGGGGGGGCAGGCAGAGCAGTGTGAGGAATGGTCTCTGGGGGAGCGGGCGGAGCCAAGTGAGGAATGGTCTCTGGGGGAGCGGGCAGAACCGCATGAGGAATGGTCTCTGGGGGAGCGGGCGGAGCCGTGGAAGGCTCTGGAGATGGAGCCGTTGAAGGCGGAGTCATGGAAGGCTCTGGATACGGAACCGTGGAAGACTCTGGGGGCGGAGCCGTAGAAGGCTCTGGAGATGGAGCCATGGAATGCTGAGCTGTGGAAGGCTCTGGGGGCAGAGCCGTGGAATGCGGAGCTGTGGAAGGCTCTGGGGTAGAGCCCGAAGCCATTTGTTTTGAGAATAATGGCTGGCTGATAAAGTTATTGGCTGGCTAGCCGGCTCAGCCAAAACCTAAATGGCTGCTGCAGCCGCCAAACTTTTCATAGCTGCAAATGGCTGAAGCTGCCACTTCATGTCTACAGATGTCTATGTTATACTGATTTACTAGATCTCAATATTTCCAAGCAATGCATGGCTTACACTATATTTCTACTAAATGCAATACTGTGATGAGAGGGTGACGGCAGAGATCGCGGAGAAGTATGTTGATTAAGAACGCAAACTTTTGTTGAATTTATGAGAAATCTACAGACGCAAACAGACGAAGTGTAGTAAAATAAAGACCTAAATGTGTATTTCAGACTTTTTTTCACCACAAGTCTGAAAGAAGACATGTTATTGAAGACAAATATCCAAAAATCTCAAAATTGACCAGTAAAAAAAAAAAACGATGTTTTTGCCTGCCGTGTCTCACCTTAATATAAACACACACTGTTATCAGTGTTATTTTGGACAAAGTTTTGCACATTTCACTTCAATGTACACTGAAGCATGCGTCATGAATTAGCAATGTGGAAACGGTGGTTTGTTACTGCAGTAATATCACGTTCAGTGCTATAAATCTCCGTTCCAGAATATTTGGTTCATAACATCAATCTTTGATTCTGGTGTTTGTGCAACCGTGCCCTGAAGATTTAACAAAAGTCTGGGTAGGCCTAAGTTAAAAAAAAAGTAAGTAGGAATTAGGAAAGTATGTGAGAAGTGAGATCAAAATTACCTTGCTTGCTTCTTTCCGCCATTTCACCTCAGTGCGAGAAAAAAATGCATCGCTTCTTCTGTACGGAAAACGAGCAATTTTAATTGGTCGTCAATTCACTGTGAGTCTGTGTATCGTAGCAATGAGCACAAGATTGTGCTGTTATGAATCCAGTGGGAAAATAGATCTCGTGTATTGTTTATATATTTCGTGTGTGTATGTCTCTGTGATAGAATTATTATTTGATGCAAATAATTCTAGCCGGCTCAGCCAAACTTTATCAGATGGCGGCTCAATTTGGCTTATGAAATTATTGGCTGGTGGCGGCTGAAATTCTAAATGGCGCAAATGGCGCCGCCTAGCGGCGGCTTCGGGGTCTGCTCTTGGGGCAGAGCCGTGGGGGTGTAGCCGTGTAAGGAGGGGTTGTGGAAGACTCTGGGGGCGGAGCCGTGGAAGACTCTGGGGGCGGAGCCGTGGAAGGCCGAGCCGTGGAAGACTCCGTGGGCGGAGCCGTGGAAGACAGTTTGGGGGCGGAAACTGGGGAGCAGAAGCCTTTCTTCTTTTCTTCCTCCTCCGGATTGTCCAAGTTGGCAACGCTGGCTCTGGGACGGATGAGACTTCCAGCTCGTTGGCCGTGGCAGGCATAGCTGATGGCTGGCTGGGCTTTGGGTCTGGAGTGGGGCTGGCGTTGTCCTCATTCGCAGGGCCGACGGTAAATGGAGAGTTGCAGCTTACCAGCACCCACTCCACATACCTGGCGAAGTTCCCTTGAGGACCCTCCCCAGACAACTTGGCCTTAGTCGCAATGTTGAGTCCGCCATAGTAGAAGGCGCATAGGCTAATGTCTGGGTAGTGGGTAAGGTGAGCCAGATCTAAAAACTCACGAGTGTGGTCCTCGAGGGAGCGAATCTCCTGTTTGAGGAGGATGCGAACGGCTGGAAGATCCATCTTGTCTGGTCAGTTCTTCTGTGACGAGGCAGTTGAGGAATGTGGATCTAGTACACAGCTTTATCAATAAAAAGGAAACAAACTCGGAATGTAAAGAAAACCAAAACACAGGGAACCAAGCACAGATCATGAAACTAAACATGCAAGAACTGACACAGGAATCAGGGAAACCAAGGGCTTAAATACACAAGCGAACAAACAAGGGAACGAGGAACAACTGGGGAAACAATCAGGGAATGAGAAATAATCAGGGAGAACCAATCAAGGAATAAAACTACAAAGGACTACAAAACTAACAGGAAACAGGAACTAAACAAGAATTTCAACATAAAAGTACAAAAATAAAAGACAACAGGGAATATGACAACAGTAAGGCACTTACAATGGAAGTGAATGAGGCCAGTCCATAAACATTCAAATACAATTTCTTTCAAAAGTAGAGCCACATCGTTGTAATGTGATAAAATCGCTTACTAGCCTTATCTGTTTAAAGTTTAAAACAACTTTGTTGACATGATGACGCAATGCTAGTAAACCCTGTAAATGTAAGTGCAGCGTAGTTCTAGCGGGAAGAATAGCAGCTGTACGTCATCGCACCATTAGCTGGGTAACACCTAGCCAATCACATGTAAGCCGTTTTGTAGAAGTGAAAAGATTGTGCAGATTTCTTTAGACTGAAACTTGGACAGTGCTCTTTCAAACATATAAAGGAATAAGTCTGTCATTATTTACTCTCCCCGATGTTGTTTCCGAATCTGTATGCTGTTGATTATATCATAGAACACAAAAGCAGATATTTTTGAAGAATCTTTATGGAGCTCTTTTCAAGTGTTGGAAAGTAATGAACCAAAAGTTGCGATGGGACTAACTTAACTACCATTTTTAGTAGTGTGACAGTAGTTAAGCTATTTTTACAATATTGTTGCTTTTCCAGGAACAAGCTACATTTTCCAATGAGTAGCACTGAATTGTCACAAAATGCCATATTTATCATTTTGTATTGCAAACACAGCAATGGAGAGAGTAATCAAACACACTCACCAAAACCATCATGTCTCTTTCATTCTGTATGTAGCTCTGGGACATCCCAATCATTGAAATAATCATGTAAATAAACTGGTTAAAATAAACAAATAACTTATATTTAGTGAGTCGATTTGTTTGGATGTACAAATTATTCCCTGATACAGCCTTAAAGGGACTTTGCCAGAAGCAAAATATTTAGTTAATTGCTATTGTTAATTGCTATATTTCGATTTTGTTAGTTTATACTTTGGTCTAGTATATCATAACGGGTCTTATACCGCACTCATGTACTTGTACTTGTGCTTGTAAAATGGCAGAGGCCTCCTCATTGGCGCCCTACCAGCAGGTGGAGCCCTAGGCGACTGCCTAGTTCAGAAAGCCTAGAAACAGCCCTGTCAACTATATCAACTAAATAAAAGCTCCATCAAAATAAAAGCTCAATTTAAATTAAAAATGATGACAGAAATGTATCACTACTGTAAAGTTATGTAAAATGCACTGTAATACTACTACTACTCCTACACCTACTACTACTAATAATAATAATAAATTAATATTAATTGTATTATATTTAACCAATATCTCACATCTGTGATGCTCTGTTACGCAGCACTTTATTTGACCAAAATATAACTCCAAAGTTGTATTTTGGATTGTGCTGTGATGTTCTGTATAAAAGCCCTTCATTTGATAAAAACGATCAAATATTATGTTAGAAATTAATTTTAATTTTTTATTTGCTTAAAGTTTACATTAATTCATTTATTTAAACACTATTTTGATGATAAAATGTAAATAAAATGTTAATATGATAAAAAAAAAACTATAAAAACAGATATCGGACTCGGTATCGGCGAGTGCCAAAAATGATGTATCATTACTCGTACTCCTTCTCAAAAAACAAAATGGTATCGGGACATCCCTAAAAAAAATTATATTTAATGTTGTCACCCTAATTGTTTAATATTACTCTAAATAAATATAGAACTACCAAGTGATGATTGTTTTCTATAAATAGCTTCAATTTAACAAGATTCATTATTTACAGATTTAAAAATACAGTGTCAACAGCAAAACGGTTCTTGCATATGTACCGACTATGGCATGCCATTTTTTAATGCAACTAGAAGCTTTTTTTTTTTTTTTATGTTTTTTGTACTTTTTGGAGCTTGACAGATGTGGTCACTGTGATCTGATTCTTTAAAAAAAAACTTTTGTGTGAACTATTGCTTTAAGATTTGAAGTTCTCTTTGAAAAGGTTTGACCACTCCTGTGCTACAGGAAACTTCAGTAGATGTAAAGAGTTGAGATGAGAGATATAACGCGCTCAGGGTTCAGAGAGAGACTGGTAAATACAGGGATCTGCCCTTTGAATCAAACTGGTCTCGTAAAGACACCACATGTCACTGAATTATACGTTCGCATGATTAGAAGCTTGGGCTGCATAAACATCCCGTGTCAAGATTTACATTTCTCCTCTTAAGCACACGCAGCTGTTTATAGACGACTCCACAGACATGTGAAGCTCAGGTTATACATAGAAACAGAAAAAAAATCCTTAGGGTTTCATTTAGATTAATGGATGCAATGTCAAATTAAATGTAAATTACGGAAAACACGGCTACCGATCACCCATGTTACGACGGAAAGAACTGCTGTGTTCGACATTCATCAAAGTGGCAGTTTAAAGCAAAGTTGCTTAATGACGAAGTTAGCATAGTATAGGACGTGGCTGGTGTCGTTCTGTAAAGCAACAAGAAGCCTGTTCGGATTTCGCAGGAAACCCCAAGTGTTCTTTTTTCCCACAAATATAATTTTCTGCTTAGGGTTAGATGTCACCTAGAAATGGGCAGTCTACATCATACTTATTCCACATTTATCATTTGACAAGTTGAGGAAACAAGACATTAATCTTTCCCCTCCACTTTTCAATATCTCAATTGCTTCTCCTAGATTGGAATGAGATTAAATTGAGAAGTCTCCTGCTTCTGTCTGCATTGAAAAGTCAGAGAAGGAGCTCTCACCAGACCACATTATCTGAGTTACTAGATCCACATAAATTGTATTGTTCTTTACTCTTACTTGATGTCAACAATTGTCTCAATATGCTTCTATTTTTATATCTGCTAACAAATATTAGGGGATCAAATTCTATTTAAATGAAAACCCCTGAGGTCTGAAAGAGCAACTTCTGAGCAATAACATTTTCCTCAACTTTAAGCCTGACTGATTGGCACCCCGTCTGCGCAGAGGGATATTTGGAAGCATCTGATGGTGGGTTGTGTCTCTGGGGCTGCAGGTTTACACTTGAGAGCCAACCTTAAGTGCACATACCAAAGACAGACAAACCTAAACACTGCATTTGGGTACACGTCAAACAAATTGGGGAGAGTCCATGTTTAGAGGGTTATGTTATTTCATGGAAAGATACACAGTTTACATCAAATCTTTACAAGTGTCTTCCATACTTCAGATAGACTTGATAAAGGGATGATTGTCAAGTAGTTCTGAGTTTAGATGGTTTTGTTTTGTCCAAATGAATTCCACCCACCCCTGATGTCGGAGTGGTGTTGGCCTAGTGGGCTAAAGCACATAACTGTTAATCAGAAGGTCACTGGTTCGATCCCCACAGCCACCACCATTGTGTCCTTGAGCAAGGCACTTAACTCCAGGTTGCTCCGGGGGGATTGTCCCTGTAATAAGGGCACTGTAAGTCGCTTTGTATAAAAGAGCCTGCCAAATGCATAAATGTAAATATAATGTCAATGTGATAACGTCAGAGGTTTTGTGCTGAGGGCATAAACATTTAGAAAACTTAGAATTTATAATCAATCTCTCTGAACAATAAAAGCATGCCAATTATTGACAACTTATTCTAAACAACACGATAACACGGGAATTCGACCTGTTGCTTCCAAAAGTTCATATACCATGAAATCAATCCCATTCTGCCGAATTACTGACAAGTGCCATTACCCATCAGACAGTTTTGCATCATTTCATGCATGAATCCATTTCCCTCACTACTGATTTGAAACATTGTCCGCTGTCCTTTTCTGCATATCGCGACTCCCTTTTGTGGTCCGTTCTGCATAACGCGGCGGCTCATTTTAGCATATCGCGGCCCATTTGGCTTGTTTCGCGGCCGACCCACTCCCCTGATCGGCCCCAAAGTGCGTAGGCCCACCGGGAAAATGCCCGGTATGCCAGATTACTAGTCCAGCCCTGACCGCGGTGTCAAAAGTCCAACACTCTATGAGGTGCACAACCGCGCAAGCTAATTATACTGGAATACATGTATATATGTAGGTGGGTCTGTGTGGCAGGGCGGAGGGCAGGGCAGGGTCGTAATCATACACACCCGGTCCCGTATTAGGCTAATCAAGCCTCTGAGGTATAAAGGTCGACTGCAGAGTATCGTGCGGGAGCGAGAGATCGTTTATGGACATGTCCGTCATGTGTGTGTTTGTGTCTTCTTTTAAGTTTATCATTAAACTATTATTTATATTGAAAAGCCGGTTCTCGCCTCCTCCTTTCCATTAATCGCGTTACAGTCTGTAATACAAGCTTTAAAATGTAAAAAAAAATGTTTTAATGAGTTAGAGTAAAAGTGTTTCGATATCATAGCAGGATCTGAGTAATAGAGAGAAAACTAAGTGTTATTAAAGTCAAAATCAGCCACTGAAGTCATGATTTGAGTGAAAGTGAAGAAAACACAGTTGTTATAACACCTCTTGTGTTCAGTTCACCTGGAAACTGCAGGAAATAGTATGTCGCTTTGAATAGCATCTGCTAAATTACTAAATGTAAATTTATCTTTCTAAAACATGGCCAGAGGTGCGTTAGAAAATAGCTAATGATTACTGAATCTCTTTGCAGTATAATAGTGCGCAGAATATTTGTAGAAACTTTAAAAACAAGAGAGCCCAGCAAAGTGCAGATGGCTTTTTTCTTTCTTAAAATTACTGACAACTTCTTTATTTAGCTTTTTAAAACATGGCCAGAGACACGTGCAATATAATGACTAAATGTTCACCGGATATCCTATGAATCTTTCACTTTTAGTTCTATTTACTATGGAGAGAAGTTGGAAGTGTTCGGAAGGGGGATAAAGAGCAGACACGTCTTGGCATCCACAAAGCAACATTAAAAGTGTGTGGTTTCACAATAATAATAATCTCAAGAGCAGCTGTGTAAACATTTAACTGAGAACGCCTCTTGTGGCACGGGACGGGATCCTCATTTTGCTAGATGCGATTGTGCACTTATCAGCACTGATCTAAATGCCTGCACTTGTCTTTTTTGCATCTCAGTCGATTTTGACATAACCCTGGCCGATGATGTTGTCATAGCGACTGGCTTTATGAATGTAACAATTTTATTGAAGTTTATCTATTCTTCCAAAAATTATGCACTTTTAGTAAGGAGATGTAATGGGTTTTGAAAATGCACTTACAGCAAAAACAGACAAAAATCCACATTACAGTGGCTTATTAAAGGGATACGCTACCCTAAAAAAGAAAATTCTGTAATTATATATTCAACCTCATGACACTCCAAACCTGAATTTCTTAGCTGTCATTTTTGGAGCTTGACAGATGTTGTCATTATGAATTGTCATAGTATTGAAAAGAGCTGTGTGAAGATTCTTCAGAACATCTCCTTTTGTGTTCCACAAAACAAAGTACAGCATACGGGTTTGGAATGACATGAGAGTGAATAAATAATGACAGAATTATAATTTCATATTCCTTTAAAAGCAAAACAACTGTAAGTGAATTCACACATGCAGTATTAAAAATGAATCTGTCTGAAGTACATTACAACTCATAAGGCCTAAGCAAGACTTCCAGCAAGTTTCCAGCCGGGCCCTCTCGGGTCATGTGAGTTAATTGCCTGTTAGCTCAATTTATCTCTCTGCTCTGGGTTCACAGAGTGTAGAGAATAATCAGCTGGATCAAACACTAACTTAAATTACAGCAGAGAATCAAATGGTGGCTGATGCAGCCTATTCATCCGGATAGGTAAACATTGTGCCTATAATTCGCAGTTTCTCTTTCCCTTACTCTCTCTCTCTCTCTCTCTTTGTCGTCACACACTCCATTACCATGATGTGCCACTAAGACTGTCGTAAACAAACCCCAGATGTGTAAGAACACAACTCTTTGATGCAGGTTCGAAGACCACTCTGAATCTGCTGGTACCATCTGATTGTCAAGGAGGACGTTACAGAGTATTTACCACTTACACAGTATACACTGTATACTGCATGCTTTTTATTAAAAACAGCAATCATGTTAAATATCATCTGGGTATGGAGCGCAACAGTGGGCATCCACTTTTTTGTGGGTTTAATTTTGTTCCCCATAGGGACTTCATAAAATACTTCATGAATGAGTTCTAAACCATGAACCAAATCAACCAGGAGGAACGTGGTGAATCACAACATTACAAACTTTGATTTTAGGCAGAAAAACTTTTACATCTTTAATGAGGGAATCAACTACAGTTCAATCAAGCACTAATTAAAAGTGTTGGGTGGAGGAGTGGTGGTGGTGTAGTGGGCTAAAGCACATAACTGTTAATCAGAAGGTCACTGGTTCGATCCCCACAGCCACCACCATTGTGTCCTTGAGCAAGGCACTTAACTCCAGGTTGCTCCGGGGGATTGTCCCTGTAATAAGTGCACTGTAAGTCGCTTTGGATAAAACCGTCTGCCAAATGCATAAATGTAAATGTAATACAATTACAAAGTCATTTGTTACTCTAATCTAATTATTTTTAGTAAAAAAAAAATAATTATGTAATGCGTTACAATTTATATTCTTGCAATCAGATTACAGTTACTTATTTTCAATTAATTTACTTATATTACCTTTAAGTACATTATAGGGTTCTGCTTATTTCTAATATATATATATATATTTTTGTAGAATACATGAATTATGGCATCGTAACGAATCATTGTGAAGGAGAAATGTGAGGTACTTGTGTGCAATGAACAAGGAAGATACATAAACATTATTTAGAATTTATTGTGCAGAAAAGTGTTTTAGAAAGTAAATGAAAATTAAAGTAATTAGTAATGTGATTACTTTTAAGTGTAGTAATTAGTAAAGTAATCTGATTACAATTTTAAATAAATTTGTAGTGGATTACTATTTTTAAGTAACTTACCCAACACTGATTATAAGTATAGAAACAAAATATTTTGTTTTTTGTCCCCAAAGTATTCAGATATCTGCAACTATATCAGTAGTTTGAGAGTGTAGGGAGACTGACTTGATCGCGTCATTCACAGTGGGAGTGGGTGGTCGCTACAGAGATCTTTTGCCGTGGTTTGTTTGGCACGATTCTCTGATTGGTTACTTTTCCCCCTCTGGATCATGGGTTGTGTAGTTGTTCACCAGGAATTCCACTAACACAGACTATTGGCTATAACAGAAGCATATATCATCAATTTACAACCTCAAAGCTCATGGTCGGTCTGTCTGTAACCTTGTGTGACCACCGTGTCCACATGTGTTGACAATGTATATTGACTATTGGCATAATTTAAATGAATAAATGCAGACAGAATGCTGTTCACAAGACTCTAGACTGTCATGTAAAAGGTTAACTTGTGCCGAACTGAGTCACGTGACACAACAGCATGTCGTAGATTTCCTTGAAGCGCTCCTTTGGACACAGCGCCAACAAAAGCGCCTCTGGTCACAAATCTCATAGACATCTAGTACACAAATAGCATTAAAATCTAACACATCTGTTCTTCACTGTTCTAAGACCAGTGAAGACAGACAGCACACTGGAGGTTAAGTCATTCACTAAATAGGGAGCAAGGGAGCATCTTATAGCTTTCTATGCAGCGAAGTGCATTTAATCCTAACATCCGGTCAAAAGTTACATTTTAGGCTCAGATAATGTTTGAACCACACAACATAAGGCAGACATGGGACAATGGTAATCATTACATAGATTCAGAATCTTTTAATGCTACATTTTATTTTAACGTGGACAGTGATTGGATGATGAAGGATATTTCTTTGAATGAGAATTATTTATTCAGATTTACAGAATGACCAAGACTCCTGGAAACATACTAAACAATAAAAAATACAAAAAATACAAAAAAAAAAAAAAAAGATAACAAAACTTTGTGTTATTTAAAATTTCACAACGTAGTGTGAAACATATGTGGACATACATTTTCAGGAAAACTATTGGCTCTAGAACATTTTTTTTTAATTATTATTGTTTATTACATGCTACTAGTTACAAATCAAAATGGGAAATGGAAAATGCACATAGCAGTCACATGGTATCTCAGGATGTTAAAGGTTTAAAGGTTATCATTAAAAACCAGTTCACCAAATGTAGCCACAAACATATGCACACCTCTACTGAAGATACGGCTCTTAAAAAAACATAGAACATTATTTTGACTTGTTTCTCATTTTGTAAATAAGCAGAAAAGAAAAACAAAATAGAAAAAAACCTTTTCACACTTAGAATGGAGGCCTGACAGAGACATGTGAAACTTTAACAAATTATTCAGTAAAAATGCAGTTTATTTGAGCTGTATAGTTGTCTAAATCATCCTTTTGAGGTGGGACTATTTTACTAGGTGGAGGATCATCTGGTTATACATTACTGACATAATTCCTGTAGGTGAAGTTTGTGCAACATAAACAATGGCTGTGTTCAGAATGAAATACAAGGGTACTGTCTGCTGCATACTATGCAATATATACTTCAAAATGTCTACTATTTGATATTGTTCACCCTAAGCATGTAACTTGCCCTGCACCACTTACGGACCTTCAAAACCTTAAATCATGATGCGCTATTACTTTTGTAAGCGATGGGATGACAAAACAGGCAAATAAATCCCATAGACATTTAAGAGAAGATCCGAGTTATATCCAGAGACCAGAATATCATAGAGACATGGGCTCTGTTGAGTCTTTTGGCCAATATGCAACCACCTAGCAACTATGTATAATGTGTAGAAAGCAAAATTGTTGTCACATGGCCTCATTTCTTTACATTCAAAATTCATGGCAGGGAGCAAATTAATGAGAAAAATACAGTATGCTTGCATTTTAGTTGCTTAAATAATAATAAATAAATATTTTGGCATACTTTTGATGTTCCGTGCTGAAAAATAAATCATCAATTAATAACTATTCCTTGCTTGGCAATCACTAGTAAACGGGTGTCGTTTTAAAGTCTTTACAATGCATATAGGCAATATAACCAACTCTCATCAGGTGCTTTTTAATTTGCTGACAGATTAAAAGTGTTCAATTTCCATAACTTATGAAATATGATTATTTACTGTACAAAATACTGTCAAACATACTGTTAAATCATTGTGCAGATCGGAAAGTTCATGAGTAGAATACAACACATATTATTTCACTCACATATCAAATTAATTGAGTTTAATTAACTTCATGAAACACAAACAGAACATAAAAACAGCAGATGCTTCCGATTGAGACAATTGCTTTAATAGTTCTTAGTCCAAATAAAATGTGATATGATGCATAGATTTTAAAATAATCTAGGTAAAATGCAATGCTACCTCAGATATCATTGTTATCAATCCTGGGTTGCGGTCTCTGGTTACATTGTACACCAATCACAGCTGTTGTGTTCTCCGTCGACGTGACGCACAGTTACGTTTTTGAAAAGGTGCACTTCAGGCTATGGCATAGGTACGACGCAGAAGTATAAATCGACCTTAAGGTGTTTAAACAGTTGAAATTGTTAAAAATCACTATTGATATCACTTCCAGTCACTCTGGGAATGGAGGATCAAATTGATTCTATTGCATTTCGGCATGCTAGTTTTTATCGTAGTTTGTTAGTGTGTTTTAGATTGCACATTTTGGCAAAGGTTATCCAGGTATTCCATACATAAAGAATGCATACATTTGTTTTCTGTGGGAAAAATGCCAAAGATGCTGCCCAAAGACATAGACATAGTCATTTATGATACTCTACAGTATATCTGTCACAAAGTCAGTGTTCCCTACCATAATCAATACTTTAACAGACTAAATCTGGTTCGAAATCTGCTATTGTAAATGTGAGCTTTTCAGTGTTTATGAAGATTGAAAAGAAACATGTTGCGAGGTCCCCTTTTAAAAGTACTTTCTGTTTGATCGTTCTTTTGAGACAGGAACATAAACAACACAGGTAATTAATTCCTATATCTCAGATCTCACAGTTATCTTACATTAGACAGTAATTCATCTTTGATTAATTTGTCTTTTCCGTTCCTGTTGCTGAGAATGAGCAAAAGCCCCTCTCACTCGGTTTGTGGATGGATCATTGAGAAACACTGGGGCCCCTTGTCATTATGTCAAATTCTACCTAAGAACGAAAAATTCTATTTTCCTAACCTGGTTAAGTAATCACATTACCTCAGGCTCCATTAAGTGGAACAAACAGTAGCCTAGAAATTCAGCTTCTTTTTTCTTTTTGTGTGCCTTGAGTGACAGATTGGCTTTCATCAAAGGGGCCAGAATCGAACTTATGGAGTCCTTTCGCTTTGCTAAGAATACTAAATTGATCCTCACATGCAGAACATCTGGTGAAAAGCAATTTCCACCCAAGTGTTTTAGTATTTCCTCATAATTAATTTCACATGTACATGACAAGAGCTACTGGCCTCCCAGAACAGGCACACAAAAGCCAGCTTTGTTCCCCTACGTCAAAAAGTACGCTGTGGTTCCTTGTTAAATCATGCTCCTTTGACGCTTCTATCAATGATGAAAGGTCGCCTTGGAAAAGGAAATCGTATTTTCTGTCTCAGAAGTTTCAAGAAGCCACAGTTTACGCATACGTGTGCTGGCATGAAAAATTTGATAAGTGAGCGAACTTTACTTTGAAGTCTATTTGAAGTGTTGCACAGTGATGCAAATGGCAGAAGAAACATGGTATGTAATTTCGAAACACCTGTCCTTAACACTGAAAATTCTTTTAGGTTTAGCATCACAAAACTGAATTGTGAATAATTGGTCGGATAAACAGATAGTCCCGCCCAAACTCACTCCATTGGTTGAGCCGATGTTGCCGTGTTGAGTTGGTCAGAGTTTTGAAAGTGCCATAGCCACTTTGTGTAACACTTCCTCATCTTTCATTGGTCATACAAAGAGATAGTCCTGCCCACAAACGCACACCATTGCCTGACCCAATGCGGCTATGTCAAGCTGCTTAAACGCCAACCTAGGAATGGCTTACTTATAGTTGTCTGCATATTATGTGATAGTAGAAAGTGTTTTGACGTTGAAAGAATTTTGCAAAACACTGTTAAATAAAGATGAAGTCAAATAAATGTAGAAAAAAAGGCTTTGAACTGATTAGTACACTCAGACGCTCATGTACGGTACTTGAAAAATTGTGTGATTGCAGTGTTTACGACATTACTCATTTTTTTTTCCGTACACAAACCTTTTATTTGTCAAAACATCTTCACTGATCCCTACGATATTCCACAATGCTCTCAAACCAGAGAGAACAGAGGCCTACAACTCGAGACATAACAGCACCTGTTTTTACTTGTCTCTTAGAGTGAGGTGTCTCAAGATAAAAGACAGTCCCCATCAGATTAATCACTAAAGCCACAGGGCGAGCTGCTGTCCGATCAAACGAGTGTTTGTATAGCGCGTCTGGGACCACCTGCATATACAGTACATATGTACAGTAAAGGTTTCTTGGCTAAACCTGCTGCCATTTGTAAGCATATTGTTTTTGCTAGCGGACTTCCCCCTCTTTAAGGTCAATGTTTTAATACATAGTGGTTTTGCAGATGTTTCATGTTGCCGAAGTGAGATGTGAATGGCTAGAATTTGCCATAAACAAGTGAACAAGAATGGAAAATAGGTTGCTGTTCTGATACTGAATCCAGAAAATCGTGTGTTTTTGGGTAAATGTCATGTTTAAAACTATGAAACATCCTGTTTGCCATGCAAATACTTGAAAGGCTTCAAAGACACTTGAAAGGTTTTCCTCAGAAAAATCAAAGTGTCTCATTCTTCTCTATCTTTTTTGTGTCGGCTAACCATTTCTCTATTTCCTATCTTTTCAACTAAATTATTCAGCAAACACCATGGCATATTATTAGGGCTGGGCGATGTAGTTCAAAAATTATACCATGATAATATTCAATATTAGACAATATTAAATCTCAATATTTATATATTTATTGCTCTGAATTGTTTATTAAGGTGCCTTTGTTGCGAAGTAGATTCAAAATATTTCAAGCAAGAATTAAAATACATACAAAATCTAGTTTAAAATAATTAAGGCATATTTTCAATACATGAATACAAGAAAGAATAATATTGAAGCATTTTAAACATTTATGCATCAATATATAAATACAAAGTGCACAAAAATGAAACGGAGAGTTCCTTGAACATTTTTGAGTGACAACTCAAACAACACGTTCAGTCAGAATTTTCTATTGATTCAGTGAATCAAACTTACCAAATCTTAAACCATTTTAACATAGATGCTATCAAAACATTAGTCTTAAAGGGATAGCTCACCCAAAAAGGAAAATTCTGTCATTATTTATTCACTCTCATTTTGTTCCAAATCTGACGAATGCAAATGGAGATGTTAGGTAGAATGTTAGAGACTGACAGCCTCAGTCACCATTCACTTTCATTGCATTTTTGTTTTTCCTCCATACAATGAAAGTGAATGGTGACTGAGGCTAACATTTGGCCTAACATCTCCTTTTGTGTCCCAGAGAAGAAATAAAGGTGAATGAATTTATAACAACATGAGAGTGAGAAAATGTTGACAGAGTTTTAATTTTTGGATGAACTATCCCTTTAATTCCCTAATAATCACAAGTCACGAGAAAAAAAGGAACACAAAAAGGAATAACTAAGTCTTTAGGAAGCTAATGGCCTAATACAAAGTGCATAAACATCATACAAATATTCATGAAGTTGCTTAATTTTAAATTACAAAGAAAAATTGCAGATATATGGATAATATCCAATGTACTATTCCAAACATACCATCTTGCCTCTTGAGAGGTTTTTGCCACCATAATAATCTTCTTTATTTCTTATGCAGCCTACTTTTCCCTTTGTTGCCTGACTAATACAGTGCTAATAATCTAGCTAGTCTGTTTCACTTCCAAATTTTTAATCCCGAATGGCAAGTCTGCGTCCATTGTTAGGGGCAGCAGAAATTGCATTGATCCTTTAACCCCGCTAACCCTGCCGATGACCTCCGGAAGGGATAGCGTAACTCCTAGGTGATGAGTGGACCGGCAGAAAGAAAAGAAGCTTTACAGTCAGGGGGGAATCTCGTCGCTAAGAGGTCAAAGTCATGAGGGACCACTATTATCCAGATGAACCCTGTTGTTTGCGACTTCAAAAGCATTTAAATACAACAGTAGACTCTCAGAAAACCTTTTGTGACCCGGGCTCTTTGTGCAGAGGTCTGGAGGGTGACTGGTTTCACTCAGAGCCGTGACAGGTCTGGTGCTCCAAGATGTTGAAGGCTCTAATGTTACCCGAGCAGCTCCGGTATTAGAGCCTGATGACGAGCGAGCAAAACAGCGAGGCCGCTTCATTTACTTCTAACAAAAACACAAATAAGAATGAGCGGAGGGAAACAACAGTTAAACAGTCCTCAATCCGGGCTCCTGTTATTGGAAAATAATAGCTTTTGTGAAAAGGAAGTAATCTAGAGGGCCTTTAATCAATTTCTGCTAGATGAGCGATTGGGATGAAAGCTTTGGGACAGGGTCGAAAGCTCCAGACACTGTGGGCTCATTGGCGTATAGTAAAAGATGGGCTTTAATTTGTCTTTTTCAGGGTGTCCAGGCATCTTTAAAAGTTTAATTGTTTCCATAGACAGCCTTGATGCCATGTGTTTGCGGAAATGGTTTCAAGGCCTACTGTGGTAAAATCACATTCGAAGTGACCACTGACTAAATGATGAAGCACTGTATAGTTTAAAAGCTCATTCCAACGGCATTACGTGAACATTTCATCAGGTTCTGGTTTCTGTGTAATATTACCCAGGCCTAAAGCGGCAAAAGAATAAAGAGCTTGAGACATTGCGGATAAATATGTTTAATTGCTAACCTCAGATTTATACATTAACTAGTGGTTGGTGACACAAAAAAGGTGTGTTTGTAATTAGTTTGCCTTTCTTCATTGTGAAGAAGATACAATAATGCAGCAACAATCGTATCTGATTCATTCTACCCTGAGGACGATCATCTGAAATCTTCTCTCGTTGCATCCGCAAACGAATTTAAGTCAAAGAAGTCACTTTGTGCGCGATCCCTTAAGGTCCAGGGTCAGATAAACACGCATTGTCTCGCATTGTTCGGCGAGACATCATCTCTTTCTTGTGGTTATGATTTAAACTCCCATTGTGGGATTTGGGCTGAGAGGGAAACTCGGCCTGGGTTTTGTTCAGCACACAGAAGAGCGGTAATCCCTGCACCTGAGGCCATTTTCAGGGAGGTTCCTGTAAGCCGAGAGCTATCCTAGAACATCTCAGAGAAGCTGCTACAATACAGACCTGCCATCTTAAGATCCATTACCAGAGCTGGCTTTCACAGGAATGTAAAGAATTCTAAAGCTCTTTTACTCAAAGAAAAAAAGCAAAAAGCGGATAATCCCATTGTTACTCATGTTTTATTTGCAATTCCTTTGGCAGTAACAGAAAATGTCTACAAATGTTTCTGACTAGCTCTAATGTGATGCGATAATTCCTTAAAATAAAGTAATCTTTAGTAAATGCTTTGTCATGATTCCAGTAGCAGTAAAGGCAATCGTCTACAAATGTTCAATCCGCAAAAAGCGATGGGTCAACATAATCACTCACAAATGCTTTGTATTGATTATTTCAGCATATTTCATGTTAAAACTTGATAAAATCACCGTTATTCCACTTATGTTTTATTTGCTATTCCAGTGGAAGCTACTGCAAACGTCTACAAACCTTTTTGAAGAACTAGATAATAATTCAGAGTAATTGAGAAATAAACTATAGCAAATACTTTGTAATGAATATTTCAACATATTTCATTTAAAATGCTTGATTATTCCATTGTTATATTTTATTTGCAATTCTATTTCTTTGGGGTTCTATATAGAACCCTAGGGATCTTTAGTCAGCTTCAAAGAACCCTTTCCGCCAAAAAGGTTCTATTTACAAAGATTTACAGAATTAAGCACAAAATAGTCATTTGGGTTGACCATTGCTTAATGTATGTAGGCTATGTATATATGTATGTATGTGTATGCATAAATTACATTATTGAAAGTTTTGTTTATAAATAGTTTTAAACTACATTACTTTTGCATTTGCATTTCATACTGCAGAAAAATTAAACTTTTACAATGTACAGCTCTGGGTTTGATTAGAAAAGGATAAATGACCAATGATCAGATCCAATGCCCTTTCTCTTTTAGATGACAGGTTTATCTTAATATTAATATACAGTATATGGTATAGTCTATTCTTAACTTATACTTCAACAAAAGATGCAAAAAATGTATTTATCATAACCAGCAAACAACTTGTGCATGTAGCGCTGTTTTATCCCCTCCTATCTACATAGGGCAAAGGTGCATTTAAGTCGCGCACTCGCAGAGGAGTACCTTGAGTGATCAAAACGCGACATTTCAAATGCAAAATTTCTAATATTAACAGTCACGGAAAGTTGGTTGAGCTGAAAGCTTCAGAGTGATGTTATCCTTGTAAATAAGAAATATAAATTAATTTGTTGATTAGTTTTATGTTATTTTGACCAACCTCCCTGTCATTTATAACTTATAAATATATATAATATAACTCATATATAATGTCGACAAAACGGTTTCGTCTAGGCCTGTGATATTCTCCGGCCAGAGGTAAATAATTTCAAACTTGAATCACTAGAATCTCTGTTGTATCCTCAACTATTAATCCTGAAACCAGGTTATGTTATCATATTATTTTCTTTGCATATAGAAAACATGGGAAACAAGTTACCTGGAGCACATCACAGCATTTAATTAAGCTGCCAGCACTGATATAAAGAGATTAATCAAGCTCTATTCAAGAGTGTGAATATGTCAAATGTCCAAATGTCAAAGAGAGGAAATGATGGAAATCAGTTTCTCAACTTATATTTGTTGTTTGTAGTTTTATTGTCTTTTTTGACCATTTTATTGAATATTCGGGGGTTGCAGCATGAAGCATTTACATGTTTCCATTGATCATGGTATAAATATTGGAGGGGTTTACCTGCTTGTTTTGATTATTGGGGGGTTACCTCCCCCCACCCCCTAGTGAAAACTTTGCCCCTGTAATTATAATTATTTTTTTTATTATTTATTTTTTTATTTTATTAAAGATGCCATATGAATTGAACATGGGTTTTAGCAGTTATGAAAATCAACATCATCAGAGCCATGACAAGTGGAAGTCAAAAGGGAACATTTGACTTCAAAACAATGACATAAACATGTCAAAATAGTTACATGTTTTTCTATTATTTCGCATTATTTTGCATTGCATCAATGATACTAAATAATGGTTAATTTCTGTTTGCAGTGGCTCTGGAGTGCAGAATTACTAGTTTGACCATCTTCATACAGATAAAACACAACACTCATATTCAAGTTTTAAGATTTAATTTAGCGAGATGCTATTACTTTGTTTTTACTCTGCATACTGATTGCAGGTTTCACATACTTACAATATATATTATATGAACTATTCTGTTTGCATATCCATTAAACGTTCTCCTGGAAATAAAAAAATGAATACATTTAAAAACTAAACAAAAACCAAATGTTACAGTTGCATGTTGGGAACACCTAAAAGGTTCTATATAGAACCATTCCCCCTGGCTCAAAGAACCCTTTAAAAGATATAGTATGAATAGATACAGCAATAGAACCTTTTAGGGGTTCCAAATATGAAGCGAGAGATAGAACTCTTTAGGGTTCTATATGGAACCTTTTCTTCTAAGATAGCGCCAATAATGGCAAATGTCTACAACTCTGTAATGCAATATGCTAATTTAACTTGACTAAGGATCAAGGGTTAGCAAATATTTTGTAGTGAATACAGCAACATATTTCAAGTAAAATAAATGAATAGATAATTCCATTCTTACATTTAATTCGCAATTCCATTGACAGTAACATCTATATACGTTTCTGAGAAACTCCAGAAAACTTTGATATAAATATTTATTAAAACGTTGATAATTTCATTGTTTCATATGTTTTATGTGTGATTCCAGTGTCAGTAACTGCAAATGTCTACAAACGTTTCCGAGGAACTCCATACTGCGGTGCGATATTTCAACGTAATTGAGATGTAATCATTAGCAAATGCTTTATAGTAGATATTTCAACATATATGGAAGGGGGGAAGATAACATCATTTCCTTTCCATGAGCCAAAGATAACATCCCATCAACGGAATATACTGTAGCCGTATTTCTTCTTAAATGGACATTTGAAGGGTACTTGATAAATGAAGTGAAATCGCGCCAAGAGGTGCTAAATCATTTTTGATAGGTTCAACTAGAGGACACCTATGAGTCTGGTTCCTCACGACTACACTTCAAAGTTCTCTAGGCGAGCTTTAGGTAGCCTAAATGTGTGGACATGATGGACATGCATTCAAGGAACAGAGGAAAACAGTAGCTTCTCTGTGTATTTGAGCAACATGTCATGATGATTCCTAATGTGACAGTAATTGCTCCTTGTTGCCTGGCTTGCCAGCACAGAGCAAGACCTTTCTACCATGAGTCAGGCAGAAAAGACTCAACAGGATAATCCTCATGTTGCTGCTGACGGAACCCCTTGACCTTTGACTGCAAAATAAAAGGTAGAGTTAAGATTTTACAAACAACTTAGGTTAATGAGGCTAGCCTTAAATGAGAAATAAAAACCTTTTAAGATGTTTCAGGTGGTGTGTCAAGACCAAGGAGGTTTTCCCGGGGGCGTTCTTTTGAAGATGACCGCAGATGAGTTTGGCATGCCATCCGGCAGAAAAATGTGGGGAGTCTGGCGGGTGGCCTGACACATGTGGAGAGCACTTGAATATATATATATCTGAGTATTTAATCTCAAAACAATGTGGGTTGTAGCTCTTTCAATGGTCTGAATTCCTTTTATATGTTTGAGAAATCTACCCTCCGCAACCTGCTGTTCAAAACTCTAGACTGTAACAAATTTCTGTAGATTAGTCGGCCGTAACCATGGACGGGAAGGAACCAACTAAAAAAGCACTAGAAATGTCTAAATGTACAGGGCAAAGCAGAATTTCATCTGACACTCGATAAAGTGTGCAAAACATTAAAATATTTCTTTTTTTCGTCTTACCACAGAAGAGTTAATTACAATCCATAAATCTTATTTACAGTCACTTTAATGGCTAAAACATTGTAACTAATGTAAAACAGTGAACTCTCGTTGTCAAAAAATCTAAACTATGCTTCACAGTGCATCAAAAATACATTCAGAGAAAGAATGCATCTTCGAGAGTTCAGCTGAAATTGTTTGCTAAAGCATCACTATTACTATTGCTCATACTTTGAGTACTAGGACTTGCAAAACTCATTTTAATATTTATAGATGTACTTATTAGAAATCAAAAGAGTGAATAACTTAATGTCAATTATAAATACTACACTTTCATTATTTAATATCTGTGTAATTCAAGCTAATTATATGATAATATAGATGTTCTACATCTGAATAGAGCGCAACAGTGCGCAACACTTATTCAGCCGTCTGGGTTCCAGAAGTATTTTTCCCATATTTTTTTCACACAAGCCTTCTCTTTCCTTGGATTAAATTTTTTACACTTTACATTTACATTTATGCATTTGGCAGACGCTTTTATCCAAAGCGACTTACAGTGCACTTATTACAGGGACAATCCCCCCGGAGCAACCTGGAGTTAAGTGCCTTGCTCAAGGACACAATGGTGGTGGCTGTGGGGATCGAACCAGCGACCTTCTGATTACCAGTGATGTGCTTTAGTCCACTACGCCACCATCACTCCATTTTTGAGCCTATGCACCAAAGCAATGTGGATATATAAACTGTTTCTGTATTTGGCATGGGTGTTTTTTCTGTTTTTGTCTGCTCCCATTAATTTTCCCCAAAGACTTTTCATAAAATCCTTCATAAAAGAGTCATAAGCCATGAAACCAAACCAGCCAGCTCAGAGGGAAATCACAACATTACAAACTTTGTTTTGAGGCAAAACAGCATTTGAAAATTGGACAAAAAGACAGAGGTACAAGACTGCGTACTTACCGTCTCTCATGAGGGCATGGACTACAAATCCCATGAAGCATTGTGTTGCCAGTCCTTCGAACGGGATTCAAACCGATGTCTCCGGCGTGGGAGGTGGGTGCGCTAACAAGGAAGCTTAAGGCTACTGCCTCTAGCGTCAGTCACTAGCGCACCTCTTGAGGTCAGGAGAGTGAGGTTTATACGCTGCACAGATATCTATCAGCTGGCTCCCATTACAATGGCAAATTATGTAATTGAACAGAAAACTATGAGAATATACAGTATTTAAATAATTGATTTTAGGTAGTTGATTATACATATAGAAACAATTTATTTTACATTTATTGCTAAACATTCCGATATGTACAAATAGATTTGTTTAAGCGTGAAGTGACGCTGACTCGTTTCCATCATTCGCATTGCGTCATGGGAGCGGGCAATCGTTCCGAGGCACATTTCGTAGGTTTGGTTGCCCGCCGATCTCAGATGGTATATGATTATTTATATCAAACTATCAATTTTATCAAGAGTGTTTTGCAGCCCTACACAGTATTCTATAAAAACAAACAAAAAATGTGTGTATCTCAGTGCTGAGAGGAGACCTCATAAGAGATCTACATTTCAGCGTGCATGGATGGCTCTGGGAAGTTGTGCCAGAAAATGTCAGGGGCTTGTCAGCTATTTTCTGATTTGTCATCAGCCTTATCAGATTTTGTAGTGCATCTCCTTCCTGAGTGTGAATGGAAAAGTGGAATTCATTCATTCAGCTTCTGGAAACTGTATGGTAGATACATGTGTGTGTGTGTGTGTTGGTGGGGGGGGTTATGTGGTTTATGAGGACATTTCTAGTGTCCCCATAATTTAAATAGCTTAAAAACATTCTAAACTATGTTTTTTTCAAATGTAAAAATGCATAACGTTTTTTGTGCAGGTTAGGTTCAGTGATTGGGTTAGGGCATAGAATCTATAGGTCATACAGTATAAAAATCATTATGTCTATGGGGAGTCCTCATAAGGATAGCCAATAGGGTGTGTGTGTGTGTGTGTGTGTGTGTGTGTGTGTGTGTGTGTGTGTGTGTGTGTGTGTGGTGTGTGTGTGTGTGTGTGTGTGTGTGTGTGTGTTTGACTCTGGCTAAACAAAAATGGATTCGCAGTTTCAACTCAGTTATTTAAATTAGCATGTTTTATTATTTGTTGTATTTAGTGTAAATGTAACTGTTCAAGTGTAATGCTGTCACCCTAATTTAAATCCTCATTGACTTTGCGTCGGATAAATACTGCTCCAATTTCTTAAAAAGTAAATTGTACAGTCTAATAGTTCTATGTAAAAAGTAACCATGATTAGGTCAGTTGCAGGTATTAGGGGGAGGGACATTCTCATTCTAGAGAGCAATTGATTGGACAAAAATATATTTGGTCAAATTTCCTGGAAGACAAATACTGACCATTTTAAATGTGTATATCTGTTAAAGGTTATTTTTATTTATATTTCACAGGATCCTTGCGGTTTTATTTGACAAACTTTTGAGTTTGGTGTTCAGAAATAATCTTCTTAAGTGGCTGGAAACATCATTGGTTTAAAGTAAACTCTCTTACTCTCTTTGTCTGTATAAAGTCTGAAATGTTTGCTGCAGTCACCGCAGAACTCTGCTTAAGCTGCGGTTTGAGCTCGTCTGCTCTGGGACCGGAAATGTCTGAGCATCACTGCATGAGGATTTCAACCTGCTGGTGTAAGCAGTCCAGAAGTGTGGACTCTCTTTACTACTTTTTCCTCACTCAAGCTACAAAGAGAGAAAAAATAACAGGCTCAGAGTATATGATTTAGCGCTCATAAGAATATGCACATGTGTAAAAACAAGACTATTTATGCTTGACTATAGCCGTTAAATGATGTGTGACTGGTATAAAAAGGCTTCAGATGTTCACATCTATGAGTACAATATGTCTAGATTACATTGCTAGCTTTTTTCCAACATTGTTCTATGGCTGGACCAATAACTTGGTGGACAAACATGCAACTGGCCTGAGAAAAATGACAACCCCATATGTTAACAGTGCATTCAGTAAAAGATTTACCCCTAAAGAGATAAATATTTTAAAAATATTGTACTAACATGATATGACTCTACTCATATTAGTAGCTTAATAAAAAGTTTTATGGGGGCCTGGGTAGCTCAGCAAACAAAGACACTGACTACTCTACCTGGAATCGCAAGTTTGAATCCAGGGAGTGCTGAGTGACTCCAGCCAGGCTTTCAAAGCAACCAATTGGCCCGGTTGCTAGGGTGGGTACAGTCACATGGGTTACCTTCCTTGTGGTCGCTACAAGGTGGTTCTCACTCTCGGTGGGGCATGTGGTAAGTTGTGCGTGGATGCCATGGTGAATAGCGTGAGCTTCTACACGCGCTTGGTCTCCGCGCTAATGCGCTCAGCAAGCCACATGACAAGATGCGCGGTCTGACTGTCTCAGAAGTGGAGGCAACTGAGATTCGTCCCCCGCCACCTGGATTGAGGCAAGTCACTGCACAATGGTGCATCCACGCATGCCAAATTGGGGAGAAAAGGAGATAAAATAATTTTTGCATGGCTCTTTACACTTATCATGGCAGTACTGAGGTGAAATGTCCACTGTGTGGTGCTAAAAGCGAGTTAAATGTTCTCCCAAACAGGTGAGATTCTTATGGGTATGCTTTATCAAGTTTTAAATCAATAAACCCTACCTAACTGCCTTAAACCTAAACCTAACCGATAGAGTCACATGTGTAATGAAAATGCAATCGCTGTAGCAACGACACGATTTTGTGGTGCTTTAATGACACTTTCGGCTCACATGTCCATTCTCGTGCTCTTCAGAACTTGTACCCTGCAAAACAAGTGCAACGCTCTATCAGTTAAGCTACCGCACACCTTGATCGCTTTTGAATAAGCTTGAAAATGTAGTTGGTTATGAAATGCAAATGTTGGGCCATCTCGCCTTTCATGCGCTATAGTAAAAGTGTTTAGATGTCATAATAAAGCATTGTTCGAGGAACAGAGAGAAAAGTGTTTATAAACTGATATCTGTTTTACTGTTGTTTTGTGTGATAGGGAATTAAAGTCGTTGTTTTAGCACCACCAGTGTTCATTTCACCAGTAAAACTGCTGCAATACGTAAAACGAGCCACGTAAAAAACATTTGGTGAAAATGTACGTATAGAAACTTGATTCTTTGAGACCAGGTTGCTATTCGCAGTCAGTAATGATTAATTTATTCTGCGAGTAAATGCATCCAATTACATGGGATTAGAGAAACAGATCAATGTTTAAGTATTTTTTATTTTAAATTCTCCTCCCTGGCCAGTAGGTGTCGATATGCATGAAGAATGCTAATCGTCAAAACCAAAAGAAGAAGAATGGGAAGGAGAAAGTAGAGATTGATAGTAAAAAAGTGCTTAAATATTGATCTGTTTCTCACCCACAACTATCATATCGCTTCTGAAGACATGGATTTAACCACTGGAGACTTATAGATTACTTTTGTTCTTCCTTTGTGTGCTTTTGGAGCTTCAAAAGTTTGGTACCGATTCACTTGCATTGTACGGACCTACGGAGTCTTCTAACATTTTTCGTTTGTGTTCAGCAGAAGAAGGAAAGTAATTTACATCTAGGATGGCATGAGGGTGACTAAATGATGAGAGAATTTTTGGGTGCACTATCCCTTTAAGAATTACAGTAGAACTTTGAATGAACTAATGGGACTTCTTATCTGTGGAGCAGTTAGTTCAACATAACCTTTAAATCGATGGAAGGTACCACTACATGTCAAACTCAAGGTCAGCGAACCGAATCCGGCCCGCCATCTCATTTCATGTGGCCCACAAGCTAATTTCTGAAATGTTGGACGGCAGGTGATCGTAACGTCTCAGTGACCAATCAGTTAGCACTTTCCTCATGAATATTAATGAGCCGTCTCAAGTCAAAACCACATTAAACAGCCCTGCCATTCTAAACAGCACTAACAAAGAAAAGAGGAGAAAACACTTTGCCATGCATAGACATATAAATATAGAAATCATGGTTTTACCAATGGTTTCCATGGTCTTATTACAAATACCATTGTTAGAACTATACTATGGAAGAACTATGGTACATTTTCATAATTATTATGGACCAAGCTATCAATTTACCTTCTGTGTGAAATCTGTTCTCTTCTAATGCCCTGTGATTGTAGGAGAATGTAACTGGTTTTGTTTTCCTTCAGAAATTCCAAGAGATGACAGTAGTTTGATCCGTAGTAGCCTGATGAAAGGCATCTATAAAAGCAGACCAACTTGGTTGAACTGTTAGAATATTTCAATTTAGCCCTATATAAATTAGGTATGAATTTTTTCACAGATGTTACTGTTATCATAATTACAATTCTTCATCCCAAACTCAAAATCAATGCTTTACTGTCAAATGTGCATTTCGATGCACAAAATATGCAAGATTGCTGGTAATTGCTATTGGTGCTACCGAATCAGGAGCTAGTGCTACATTTTCAGCCGGCCTTTTGAGGGCACACAAAATGCTGATGTGGCCCGGGCTGAAATTGTATTTGACACCCCTTCACTACACCCTCAAACATAAAACTCCTATTTGCAAATGTTCAAAGCGAAGGATGTATCCGTCATGCTAGCAAATGCTCGGGGGCAGCACAACATTGGACATGAGAATGTGTGCCACCAGAGCTGCGCTCATGTGCAAAGATGGCATTGCATGAATTCCTTCCAATTGTACATTTGACATCTTTCAAAGGCAAAGAAGTGGCAGTCCAGAAACAAGGAATCTGGGGATAAGGCGATACAGACCACATCGTCCCGTTTCACCCGTAGGCTATTTAAAGGTACAGTAGGCTGTAGTTTCCGCAGCAAAGCCAAGCACCCACCCTTCTGTCTTTGCAGCATATTGGAAACAGATGCCATTGAATGCAAGGCCTGGCTAATTTAAGTGGACAGGCCAGATGGGGGAGAATGATTGCATACTACCCCCTGTTGGCTTTCATTTCATACGGTTTCAGAAACATGGCAGAGGTCTGCAGAGAGTGAAGAATTGTTTTACTGTTGAACATTTTAGCCTGTGTAGGATTGGATCCCGCGTGGGTAGACAGTTTCCTAAATAAGACTGTCACACATGTGGGCTTTTATTACCTTAAGCACTCGTCTCTGAAGAGACTAGCATGCAGATATGGAAGGAAAGATTTCTGTATTTCTATTCTAAAGACATCAAACTTAGTAAAAACAGCACACTGGATAGTGTGTTCTCTTTAACAGTTGTGTTTTTCAACCATAGGCATAATTAAGGGTGGGACAGGTGGAACATGTTCCTACCACTTTTTGCCTTGGTTAGTTTTGTGCCCACCACTTTTTAAACTGAAGTATGTAATTTCCACCAAACAGAATTGAAAAATAAACAATGTTTTCAAAACAGCTTTCTTAATACGACCCTGTTTGCTGTTGATCAAACAAACAGATAGTCCCGCCCCCAACTCATGCCATTGGCTTAGTCAATGTTATTGTCTTTCTTTAAATGGGTCGCTCAAAACAAACAGAGGATTTTTTATAGTGCCACATATACACAGTGTTTATAGTTTGCAATAGGGATGTTCCGATACTGATACTGATACTGGTATTGGGTCCTATACTGCGCTCATATACTGGCCCTTGTACTCGTAAATATGCTCCGATGCCAAAAACCGATACCATCTGTACAAATGTCATTACAAAAACATTCAATGCACAAACTAAAATCATGTTAAGTCCTAGTGAGATTATTTTACAGCAAAAGCTGTGATTGAATTTTATAAATATATAGTTTAAATGAGCTGCGTGCTGAGAATGTGAATGTATGGAGACGCCAGCTGCACATACATTTTAATCCTCCTTGGCTCATACAGGGAACACTGTCTTGTGTATCGAGTGCTCTGTTTGAAGCAAATGACAGTGAACAGAGTGCAAATTCACTTTTGGGGCTTTTCCACTGCACAGTACAACTCGAATTGACTCAACTCTGCTCGATTTAATGTGGATAATACCTGGTATCTGGTACTTTTTTTAGTATCACCTCGGTCGAGGTTCCAAGCGAGCTAGCTGATACTAAATGTAACGTCAAAATCCTGCAGATCACTGATTGGTCAGGGAGAATCGTCACTACCAGCGACACTGGATTTGCGACACGGGACATCAACCTGCTAGTTTTAAAGTATGATAACAGTATTATTTGTTCATGCGACTTTCAAATTGTAAAAAGAAATGGCTGTACGCAAAACCACGCCGTGGTCAATAAACGTGGTGCAGACGCTCCACTCGCTAGCTGACGAAAGATAAAGTAGTTCAGGAAGTGTCTCAGCTGTTGGCCACACACAGCTACCACTGGACCTACCAACAGTGTAGGGAAAAGTAAAAAAAACTACAGAACCATCAAGGAAAAGTGGAAGTGGTTCGACCAAATGGACACTATCTAGACCGGCGAGCAATGGGAGGGAGTGTGCCCGGGACTGACGTTGATCCACGATGGAGGATGGTATGTTTTCTTATGTTAACTCTATAGGGACAAACAGAGTACATACTTATTTAATTAAACAGCAGCCTTTGTGGTTTAATAATCACTTTGAGTCACATAGCGATCTGCTTTTCCGGAGTGGGAAGCTTGTCATGAAGTCAGAGCAACTTGGTCTTAAAAACACAGAAACACTTCAAAATAAGAATAATGTCATATGTCGTAAGTGTCATAAGTGTTCTGTTTTTGGCTGTAAAAGTGAACATAAGTGTCTTCATGTACTCCGGAATCAGAGCCACTGAAGACGCAGTGGACAAGCTGAACTGGTAATCTGGCATACCGGGCATTTTCCCGGTGGGCCGATGCACTTTGGGGCCGATCAGGGGCGGACTGGCCATCGGGAGAACAGAGCGAGCCGGTGGTTCGGCCGCGAAATGGGCCGAATAAGCTTAAATGAGCCACCGCGTTATGCAGAAAAGGACAGCGAACACCCCCCCCCCACTCAACTTTTGGGCCAATTGCTATGTAAAATCCCAGGACGATTTCTCTTCTCAGTCCAGCCCTGCCTAAACTAAACTCTGGTATTTACGATATCAGTCATATTGGTTCTGATTTGTTATTGCTGTAGTAACTGAAACACGAGCTGTAAAGGCACAGCCCTCTTCCGGAAAGGGGGCGGGGTGCAGCAGCTAATTTGCATTTAAAGAGACACACACGCAATTAGCGTGTTTTTGATTCCACCCAAAAAGAGGCATTTATAACATGGTATAATAAATGATCCGTGGGGTATTTTGAGCTGAAACTTCACAGACACATTCTGGGGACACCTGAGACTTATATTACATCTTGTAAAAGGGGGCATAATAGGTCTCCTTTAAGGTGTTTGCTTGACCTCACATGTTGTCTGCTTATTAAGCATAATCGGTGAAAGATCGTGGCACTGTCTAAAACACAAATTCTACTAAGAGATTCCCATAAAAATTTTACTTGTGTTTCTTAGATTCAGCACAGTAACTGAGCATGCATCATCATAACTGTGGTTGTACTATATAATTTGTACTTGTGTGTGAGACAGAGAGACAGTCAATTCACTCAGTGAGGTTCTTGGAATAATTGTACGCCGTAAGCACATGCCAACGTCACTACTGTTTCTATCGTAATTTGAGCCAGGCTTTCTTTTCACTGCAGGACAGTAATATTTACTTAGCCAAGCCTGATCTGCACACAAGTGATCTCAACTGTTTCCTAAGCCATGTTGACATGTTTTACTTGAATTAAATCTGTGGTTGTAAATAAGTGGTTCATCATCACTAATGGAGAGCAGAGGCAGGTAGTAAACCCAAAGTTATATGCAAATAATGAGTGTACAAATGTCAGTACAGCATAAATCAGTTTTAACTAGAAAGTCCTGCACTGCTTACAGTCTGTTAACTGTCGTTCTTTGCATCTACACTCAGACAATCTACACAATAAATTTGCATTTCACTTTGGATGTTCCTGTAAAAAGCTTGGCTGTGTTTTTGGCTGACACCAGAAATGAGTCAAGTTAAGTGATATCAGTTTTATTTGTAGATCGCTTTTCACAAAACCTTAAATTGTGAAAAATACTTTGACTTGTAGTTGACTTTTGGAAAGTTGACCTGTCCTGTGGTGTAACATTCTCTACATTGAAAACTATTTTAAACAGCAGTTTGCTAATGGTTTTTTTAAATATTATGCATGCTTTCAATGATCTCATATTAATTAAAGGTGGAGTAAGCGATTCCTGAGAAAGACTGTTGATATTTGAACTCAACAGCCAAACAAACACACCCCTCCTTTCAGTGCTCCTTCAGAAGCTGGAATAGTGTTGTGTGGATCGGTCTGGTTTTCATATTTACAGAGCCTGGGCTGTGTACAAACACCAGATTTTTTTTTCAGTGCACCCACAGAACGGACAACTAGATGAAGAGATATTCGTGGAATTTGACAAAAAGTGTATTGGATTCAAATGACTTACTCCACCTTTAAGAGATTTTGTGGAATATTAAAAAAGGTAAAAATATATGCTTTTTTTAAAAAGGTGATAAAAAGTATAGCAGAAATAAACTTGAAATATACACTTTCCCTTAAATATTCATGGGTCAATGAAGTCAAGATTCAAAAATAGATTAACAAATGCAATTCACACAAAACAATTACTTGAATACACCTCTTCTATGATTAACATGTTTTTAAATCTGAGTTCAAAGAAATTTTTATATATTTTTCTGGGGCTTAAAGTAAAAAAGTACTGCTGTGTAACTGTTCAGAGACAGTAAAAATTTTTAAGTCTAATTAAAAACTGAAATTCTTGAAGAAAATATTGGCATTTGACTAGTGCAAATTAATCTTTTTTTATTATTTCTGGAGAAAAAAAATAAGCAGTTATACTATTTTATTTAAAAATATGATTTTAAAAACTTTTGTCCACTGAAGTAAAGTCCAGTGTAACCAACATATACAGAAGGTAGCCATATATACAGTATATATGAGCCAACACAGATGTGCCAAAACATTATGACCATTATGATCCTATGTGTGCTGCCAAAACAGCACTGACCTGCAGAGGCACTGACTGTACAAGACCCCTGAAGGTGTCCTTTGGTATCTGGTACCAAGACATTAGCAGCAGATCCATCACGTCCTGTAAGTTGCGAGGTGGAACCACCATGAATCAGACTTGTTGGTCCAGCACATCTCACAGATGCTCAATTTGGAGACCAGGGCAACACCTTGAACTATTCATCATGTTCCTCAAACCATTCCCGAACAACGTGTGCAGTGTGACAGGGCGCATTATCCTGCTTAAAGAGGCCACTGCCATCAGGGAATACCATTGCCATGAAGGGGTGTACCTGGTCTGCAAAGATGTTTAGGTAGGCCCATTGTTGGCGCTTTCGATGGTGAACAGGGGTCATCATCGGCACTCTGACCGGTCTAAGGTGATGCAGCCCCATATGCAGCAGGGTGTGTTGTGACACATTCCTCCTTAACCATCATTAAAGTTTTCTGTGACTTGTTCCACAGCAGATCTTCTGTCAGTTCGGACCAGACAGGATAGCCTTCACTGCCCTTGTACATCGATCAGCCGTGGGCGCCTTACACCCTGTCACCGGTTTGTTATTTGTCCCTCCTCTGACCACTGCCAGTAGGTACTAACCACTGCTGACCAGGAACACCCCACAAATTAATGATTAAGTTGTTTACACTCTCATGTATTCAAGATGCAAGAAAAGTACTTTAATACATTTTCCTTTATGGTTACTTCACATGAAAATGCTATAAATAATTTTCAAAAATTTGTGAAACCAACATACATGACATGTTTTAAACTAGACCTTTACCTAAAATCTTCGTGTACTGTAGATAAGAAGAAATGCGTCAGTGAACATGTTATGCATCAGCTAAGAATAACAACACAAAAGATAACCAAAATAAATGTGTTTCCAGGAGGTATTCTTAGATTCATAATTAGTTTAGATTTGAGACTATTTGGTCACCATCCGCTTTGGCCTGAACAGAACAGCCCTGTCTTAATAGGCATTCCGGTAACATTACCAACAAGTTGAGTACAGTTCTTGTCCTGTGTATTTACTTGCTCCATTTCCTGTGGCTGTACGTGCATCCCTGCACCAAAAGCGACAGCTATGATTCATGCTTTTCAATGGAATCTTTTTTGACCATTAGACCTCAAGTTCATACGAAATAACCACCTTCGAGAGGCCATCCTAGTGTTTATAACTATTAAAATAACATTTTCAAAGAATCGCCCACCAGTTCACAGGAAGAGATGTGTCTTTAAAGGCGAGAAGAGTACATAAAAAAAGGCTGATGTGCAGATGGAGGGAGCATCCATCACCCCCTGAACTTTCAGGTTAAGAAGATGTTTTGTTATCTCTCGTTCGCCCTTTGGGTGTGATTAAGCCTTGTTTTCACTGTCCACCTCGTGTACTTGTGCTTAAATGTCAAAACTATGGCAGGAATGCTCGAGCGGAGAGGTCAAATGAGGTCACACGGAGGATGTAAACAACAAAGTTTTCTTTTCTTTTTTCTTAATGGACTGATCCACTTAGGGAAAGAGTGCACTGCGAGCGTAGCTTGATCCCAGAGGCCTCCGTGTGTGGATTCCGAACAGGGATTTAGGTTTTAGATCGCAATCGGACCCGACCTGAGTTTTAACACTGGCTAGGGAAGGATCCAATCGTCCACACAATAGCCTCTCTATTTGACAAAGATAGCGCTGAATGGCAAATCAAACTATAAATGTTAATCTCAATTGATAGCATTTGTGGTATAATGTTGATTACCACAAAAATTAATTACGTCTTGTCCATACTTTTCTTTAAAAAAATGCTAAAATCGAGGTAACAGTGAGGCACTTACAATGGAAATGAATAGGGCCAATCAGTAAACGTTACAATACTCACTGTATTAAAAGTAGAGCCACAAGATGTAAACAATATGTGCGTAAACATGTATAGAATTTTACGACTTTGTTGCTGTGATGACATAATGCTGTAAACCCTATAAAATGACTGTAAACCCCTGTAAATGACCATAAAACGACAATGTAAACAACGTCACACCTCAAACAATACATGAGTTTGAACAGAAGATGTAAGTACTTTTATAAAATAAGCTTCACATTTCTGCCTTTAAACCCTCCAAAGGTTGGCCCCATACACTTCCATTGTAAGTGCATCACTGTAACCTCAATTCCTGCTTTCATTTAAAGAAAATAATAGACGAGTCAAAATACATTTTAATGATAATCAACAGTATGCCACAAATGCTGTCGACTGATCTTAACTTGTACTGGAGCCCGGAATATTCCTTTAAGTTCAGGTCACTGATTTAACATTGTCCTCCTCTTTATGATGAAATTTCTCACTGGTCTTGTGTAGAAATCCGAACACAAGTGTTTAAGTTTTGCTTGAGTGATTTTTTTCAGGGAAAACAAAAGATTATAAGCTATGGACATGGTTTGGATTAGTACACATGTAAGAGGAAACTTCTCCCATGGGAGTCTGCTTTAAAAATACATATTTAGGGCTTTAGACTGAGCCTTGACATTGGATATTTTGGTCAAGTCCTCATTTCGTGTTAGGTTTACCAAACCATAAAATAATGCCCATAGGGAGACAGAAACTATGTGAGTCTTGGGCTGGAGTTGTGGCTAAAGTCTGGCATAACACCAGCTGTACAGCACCACCTACCGTTTTCACTAGAGAAAAACTCATTCTAAAAAGTATAAAAAGGTTCTGTGGGATAATGGTTAACTTGTCACTGTTTCAAATGAATATATCATATATATATATATATATATTACAGTTTCCACCCATTGTGTTTCACAGAATCAATGAGCTAAATATGCCCTGCAGAGGATAGTGAGGACAGCTGAGAAGATCATCGGGGTCTCTCTTCCCTCCATCAAAGACATTTACAAAAAACACTGCATCCGCAAAGCAACCAGCATTGTGGACGACCCCACACACCCCTCACACAAACTCTTTACCCTCCTGCCGTCTGGCAAGAGGTACCGAAGCATTTGGGCCCTCACGGCCAGACTGTGTAACAGCTTCTTCCCCCAAGCCATCAGACTCCTCAATACTCAGAGACTGGTTTGACACACACACACACACACACACACACACACACACACACACACACACACACACACACACACACACACACACACACACACACGTGTCCTGAGTTGCACTTTAATTACAGTCACTTTATAACTGTCTGCTACCTCAATAACTGCTATGTGCATAGAACATTATCTCATAGTATGTTATGTTTACGTTTTTAGAAACTCATCTTTTTGCACTACTGTGTACTGGTCGGTGCTGCACTGTGTCTATTGTCCTGTTCATTGTCAGAAATTTCTCTACTGTCCCGTACTTTTTGCACATGTTTGCACGTGCATTTTATATAGGTATATATAGGTATTTTATTTAGTTGTGTCTCATGTGGTCCTGTGTTTGTCCTATGTTGTTTTTATGTAGCACCATGGTCCTGGAGGAACGTTGTCTCGTTTCGCTGTGTACTGTACTAACTGTATATGGTTGAAACGACAATAAAAACCACTTGACTTGAAAATAAATAGACACCAAATACAGAACTATGCAACATGAAGTACTTTACACAATAAAGTACTATGGCATTAATAACTGTACGTTAGAATACTCCTTTGTATTTGCATGGTACTCCAGAGTCCCTAAAAACGAATGGTATTTTATGGTATTATATCCAAAGAGTACTTTTTTGTTTGTGGGGAAAGTCAATAAACGCTATCAATCTCACTTAACTTCTACAATCAAACGACGTTTTATTACCCCAGAGAGCTAGCCTGACCTCTGCTGGACAAACAAGCTACAACACCGTCAAAACTTGTAAGCTAGCAAATTGTTCCTAAGAAATTGTGTTATGCTTTTGTGGAAACCCATACATAAAGCCATAGGGCAAACAATGTTTGTGTGTTTTAACTTTATTAATTTGATCAATAAATCAAATTTCTATAGTAATGAATAATGTGATTATTCAGCTTGGACCATCATCTTCTTCATCACGATTACCTTTAACTTAAGAAATATTATCGACAGATTCAAATAACTTGAGTCAAACCACTGACTAGGGTCTACCAAAGAGAATCGTTCACTTATGAGTTCTGAAGTTTACGCCAATGGGTCTTGAAAAATTTGTGTAATGAGCAGTTTTGGGTAAGTTACTCTAAAAAAGTTATTAATTACTAACTACTAATTACATCTTCTACAGTGAAATTAGATCACTGTACTAATTACTCTGTCTGAAAAGTAATTGCATTACTTATTACTAATTAATTTCTAATACCCTTATCAACCTCGACCAGATGGAAAATACAAAGGTTTGACATGAAACTGTTCTTTTAATTCTTTCAACTAAATTATATCAAATCAAATCAATTATTCATGAACCGGCCAAAGAATTTAAAGGTGCAGCGTTAAATTAGAAAACATACATTTTAATATTAGATGTTAAATTCACTATTGTTTTATATGGAATTGTTCTATTGTCTATAAAGTATTTAACACAATTACATCAGAAGTAACTGTAATTAAATTACTTAAAAATTAAGAGTAATCCCTAACAGTAATTAATTACATAGTAATGTATTACACACAACACTGGTAATGAGTGAGTCACTGGTCATCGATTCAAGCATTCATTACTAAACAAATGTCGATCAAGACCGAAACAATGAAAGTGAACGTGAGCAATTGATTCACTTTAAAGATTTGTTCATATTTTCGTTTACAAATGAAACACTGCCAATATTTTTAAGCTATATTTTATGAATCGCCAAGTATATAGCAAACATAACCTTAGTTATAGCCTTTTATTTAAATGTTTGTCATCAAATGGTTTATCAAGGGTGTTATCCAAGGAGGTATTATAATACATTTCTTTTTGGTGTGAGGTGGGGGGCTCTGCTCATATTAGACAAATGAGGGGTTGCATGTCCTGAAAGACTGAAAACCCCCAAGTGTGGTCTAAAGGTCCAAATACTTTTTTGAGGTCACTATATCTCTAAACTGTATGTATCTCCTTTATGCCTCAGGGTGGTACGTTATCAACAATCATTGTCAATGTTGGTTGGAACTGGAAAAAATCGTACACTCACTACAGAAATGTTAGTCATTTAGTTGTCATAATTACTTGAACAACAATTACAACCAGGAAAAGTGTTCCGCTGTAGTTAGTCACTTCCGTTACGGGGCCTCCTTGACTGTCTGACTGGGCGCGAATTTACGACAACAACTATGGCGAAGGCTCTGGTTTTAATATTCATGAGCCAAGCCCTCCATTGGAACGTAACAACGCAACGTCATCCTTACCTCACGACTAAAGCCTTAGCGATTGGAAGGTCAGCGAGAACTGCGAGAAGGGTTGAGCTGCAGACATTGCTCCAAAAAGGGCGTGAGCTCCAAATCGCCTTTGAAGACATAAGGAATCCCAAACCTAGCGCTTTCCCTAGCCTTAACAGTAAGTGGTAATGACGCCCCTTATGGAGTTGGCACAAACCACTTCCGGAGTAATCACGCCCCCGGGGAGGGGGTTTGTAACCTCGCCCTCTTTTTGAGATTCCGCCCCCATTTCCTATTTAAGAAGTGCAGAATGACACTATTAATATTAATGAGAGAAGCTTTCTTATAGTAGGATTCTTAATTTTGTAAACTGGGCGGGGTTTCTTCCAGTCCACACACCTGGACAGAGGATCCGTTTCACTTTACGAAGCAAAAACTTTGGGAACACACCTTAGGTGAGTGAAAAATCATTAAAAAAATATTTTTAACAGTTATTTCTTTGATTGGACGTTAAAAATGGTTTGACAGTTCATTTTCAAGCGTTGCCTTTTAATTTAGATCCTTAATGGTCAATATTGCATTTACCCTGTTCAGCAGGCCTACATGTCATACTTGGGGGGAAAAGTAAGACATCCAGGTGTTGTTTTATTGTAAAGTACAACAAATACTATTGTATAAAGTATAACAGAATATGTTCCTCTTGATATGCGAGTCATGCTTTTCTAAGGTTCGTGTAAAATACAAATACAGTTAATAACAAATACATAATTCATTTTGGTTGCATCATTCTGCATGTAAGTATTAACATCCATAACAATCATATCTGTTTTTTGTTTGCACTCTGCATTAGTGCAAAACAATGACATACTGTTGACTTTATCTGATGATTTGCTACTTGAGTAGATTTAAATTCATTTAAAGTATCCATGTCTTACAACTGAGAGGTGTAAACTCAATTTTCTATGCCCTGCGGACATGTTAACATGCCCACCTAGCAGGTTTGCCCTGGGGCTGCAAAAACAGTTTGTCTTGTTAGTTCAGAGAGTGCCTCTTATTTCTAATCTGAAGCCAAATCCTATCCTCCACCCCCAAACTCTTTAGTATGTGGGCCAACCTGATTTTTAAATAGGCCTACTTATATAGAGAATACAAAGGCAAATCATGCAAAATGTTACACGGCCATGCTTTGGAAGTAAGAGTCTGAACATCTGTACAAATACATACATCCTGTCCTTGAAAGGTGCCGGGTCAAAGCATGTTACAATAAATCAAAGAAAGCTATTTGCACACTGTTACGATATTCCCATTTATCGTGTGTCTGACAACAATCCATTGGATTAAAATGTTGCGAAACTTGTCACTCTTTTACTTTCTTATCTTATTAGGTCAAACATAAAAGCCTAAAATTCTAGTTTTTGCCTAGTTTACACTGTGGACTGTACTGTGCTGATTTTAACTTTAAGACCTGTGCTTTGTTGTTTCTTGATGTACAAGCCAACAGAATGAGTTTGTGTGAATCATTCTGTTGTTTCTGCTGGTTTTTACTGCCTTTGGTCATGTCTCTGCTTGTCAGGAATTTTAAGCTGATGTCTCTCCTTTTCTTTAATCACGTCCCTCCTCCACCCTGAAGCTATAGGTTTCTCTGTCACTCCCTGTGTTGAGTATGCTCTCAGGACATGTTAGCATTAGAGACCATATACATTATATGGACACAAAAGGAGATTTTTACAGAATGTCTGAGCTGCTCTTTTCCGTACAGTGAAAGTGAAAACTGATTCCAGGCTGTTCTCATTCGTATGCATATGTTAAGTGTACATGAAACATCCAGTATCATTGTATTGACAGCATCTAAAACATAAGCCATATAAAAATGTACAACTCTGTACTATTCATCTGAAGACTTTTTGTCAGTTGTACCCCTGAGACCAAATTGTGTTACTTGAATAACCTCTTGATTACAAGTTATGTTCTAACCATTCGATAATGTATTGAGTAAATATTAAAGGCTTATTCTTGCATACTCTGATTTTAAAAATGACTAGTAAGATGTATTTAACATGTATTTATTAAGTGTTTGCGCCCAGTTTCCATTAGTACATTTTTAAGGTCTACTCATGACAACTTCATGACATAATATTGAATATAGTGAGTAAATCTATTTTATAATGTTCGGTTTATACTGTAACTTTTACTTACAAATCTGATAGTACTAAAAATAACTTTAAAATGTACTTATTTTTGTCATATTCCCTGTTGTCTTTTGTTTTTGTGCTTTTATGTTGAAGGTCTTGTTTAGTTCCTGTTTCCTGTTAGGTTTTTGTAGTTCTTTGTAGTTTCATTTTTTGATTGGTTTTCCCCTGTATGTTTCTCCAGGTGTTCCTTGTTTTCCCTTGTGTATTTAAGCCCTTGTTTCCCCCAGTTTGTCAGTTCTTGCATGTTTTGTTATGCTCTGTGCTAGGTTCCCTGTGTTTTGATTTATTCTGAGCTTTCTTGTTTATTTTAATAAAGATGCATATAGATCCTCATTCCTCGCCTGCCTCGTCACAATTTTATGTACCAGTGAAATGTATTAAATAGGCGAATAAATATTAATTAATTAATTAAATCCAATTCTGTCTGTTCCACAAATTAAAAAATGCATTTATGATGTATTGTTATGGATGCCTCTTCAGAATGAATCTGTATTTTCATGCATGCATAAAATACTAATCACACCCAGAATAAACTATTTACCACATATGATTGATTGTTTGATAGACACATCACTCTGTCAGACTCCTAAATAAGACTGTATTATGCAGATGCAGTGTTTAGGTTCTCAGTTTGTGTTTGTGCTTGCAGGCAGAATCATGGTCACTGCCGCAGAATACGGACACAACTCCTGGGAGCTCTCTATCCAGGTGGACCAACGGGAGGGAGATGAGGGTATGAGGTTTAAATTACGGGTGAAGGGCGATCTACATGTTGGAGGACTCATGCTCAAACTCGTGGAGAAGATCAGTGAGTAATTTGAAATATTCCCTGCTTTAAAGCATATTAAAAACACAAAGAAATCATTACAAAAAAGGACTGTGCTTTATTCGACACACTCTCATAATGCTACGACATTATAGTTTTTGCCTGCACCACCAGTACATCACCATTGGTCCGATGCTTGCACCCCCAAAACGTCACCGTATTGTAATTGTCACTCTGATGCTGACAGCGATTAACCCCTTCAGTTTCTCTTGGTTCCTCACCAAAGCTATCAGATGGTTTCAGAAGCAGTAATACCTTTTAGAGTGCTTTTTTGTCATTTTTTAGAATAAATAATTGTGACTGTACATTTATCTGCTTGTAACATCTTTTATTTTGATGAGAATTGGTAAGGTTTAGACATAGGTGTGGGGTTAGGCATTCAAAAATATCTATATTATTGTGATTATTGTATTTCTGTTCACCCAGTGCAGTTCTGTGTACTGGAGCTCAGCGTAGAATCCTAAACAATGGTTGAGATACGCAGATACACCCATGTTTGCCCTGCATACCTTTGTATAGCCGTTGGCTCTGAGTTATTGTTCTTTGACTCCGGTGTTGTTTGCCAACAGGGTCTGAAGTTCACTGTGTGACTAGGCCAGCCAGAGATATGCAAGGAATAGGAAAACATCTTGGTTTTCTTTAGACACATCAGTTAACTCTCTAATTATTATGCTTGTTTGTTAGAAGACCTTTTATTGGTCATACATGAATTTAGTTAAGCAGACTAAATGTAATAGTAGGTGTGTAAAAGTAGGGGCACCTCAGAAGTTTTGTAGACAGTGATTATGTAATGAGTCAGATTATAGTCAGATAATAATCGGGAGGATGAAGGAAATGTGAGTAAGAAGGAATCATCAAGGTTTATATGGAATACTGATGATGTCATGAAAAATATATTCACTTCAACCACAATTTCCTTAGTGTCTTGTAATGTTTGTAGCCTACTACTGGTAGTGGCTGGTTTGAACTGACTTTGGCTGGTGTTATAGTATGTTACAGTTTAACTACACTTAAAAGCGATTTTAGTGATTTTTATCAGGAATTAAATTATATATACAAAATTAATTATATTTGACTAGTTTTTAAATATACTGTGCTGGTAATTCATATTTGATAGTAACAACAACATCAATACTACTACTAATAATAATACTGCTACTACTAATTATATTACTATAATATTGATATTTATAATCGTATTATTATAATGTTACAAAATAAACATTTTCAGCCCATTTGAACTGTATGAAACCATGAAATTGTCCTTGTCATTCCATTCTCACTTTAGATGATATTATAGTATTATATAATATTACTATTATTGTAAAGTTGATTTATAGAGCACTGTTACAGGCAACCTGTTACAAATAATTATATGTAATAAATTGTAAATGCAAAGCTCTTTCAGTTAGATTAAGGAAATGATTAAAGTGATACAAGAGGTGTTTATAATGTACAATAATTATGTAATATGATGTGTTGTGTGACAGAGGCTCCTCAGGACTGGTCCGATCATGCCATCTGGTGGGAGCAGAAGAGCTGCTGGCTGCTGAAGACTCACTGGACGCTGGATAAATATGGAGTTCAGGCGGATGCTGACCTGCGCTACACTCCACAACACAAACCCCTCTGCCTACAGCTGCCCAACATGAAGACAATCAAACTCTCTGTTAGCTTCTCAGCTGTGGTCTTCAAAGCTGTGGCAGAGATCTGTAAAGTACTCAGTAAGAGCATAACACTGCTGGAAAGGAAAATATTATTAAAATATAATTTTCATTATATTATAAAATGATACATTTCTACTGCAGTTAAATGAAACTTTAATATGAAACTTTAATATGAAATAAATTGTACAAAAAATATATTGTAAAAACTATCTGAAATAATACACTGCAATTCTGTCACAGATTTGTGTTATTTTGTTTGTGGATACTTTGTGAAATCTTAATTAAGATATTCAATCAACTCTTGCAAACAGTGAGATGTGTTGTGAAGATTCAAAACAAACCTTGTAGGATATGTTATAAGCATTGTGTCCTTTAAAAGTAGATGGAGCTAGATTTCGAAACTTAACTTTTGAAAACAAAATAGAGCTACAGTTTAGATTAAGCTTTCGAAAACTAGACAGAATTAGATTAAGCTATATATAGCCCTGAACCAAAAATATAAAATGTTGGAAAATTGTATTCGAATATTGGCGTTTCTTCAGTTTTACATCTCATTTTTGTACATGTTCATTTGTTTTACCATTTGATCTTTTGGGACTTTATCTTTTGAGCATTGCTGTCTCTGTTCACAGACATTAGAAGATCTGAAGAACTGTCTCTACTGAAACCAACAGATGAACCAAAGAAGAAAAAGAAAAAAGACAAGGGCGCAGAATCAGCTATTGATGAGATATTAAACATGGACATAGCCAGTGGAATGGCAGCAGGTATTTACAACTATTTGATTGAGAGGTGGCAATGATATTGTTTGTGAAAGACGATTTGTATGAATAATAATATTTCTCTTTCTACATTTTGAGGAGATCCTGTAGATTGCTATAAATCCAGAATTATATACTGGATGATTAGCAACTCTTTTATTTAGATGAACATGGAAGTTTAAATTATTAATAATTTACAAGTAAAAATGTGTACTTTCTACAGGAGCCCTTGGTTTGTATAGTAAAACCATGACACCAACCTATGACCCGGACAGCGGGTCGCCAGCATCTGCCACCAGTCTGTGGTTTGGAGAGAATCCCCTGACGGCCAGCCAGCCCAACCTGCCACCAGAGGAACTGGCCAAACTATACAAATCTCTTACTCTCGAGGACAGAGCAGCCATTAATGCAGGGTAAGAGGAATACATGGACAACTTTTACCATAGGAGATTAATTTACTCTAATGCACTGGGCAGTGAAGTCTACAAAGTTCTCAGAAACAGTGATACATGGAATCAAGTCGGAACATAGACAGAAGTTAACAAAGTCAATGTATAAGACAGAACATGCTCTTAATAATACAGTAGATACGTTTTTTGGCGATACAATACTGTTTCTATAGAGAAGTGTGGCCGAAGGCTGTTGGTAGATTTTGGAACTGACACAAGGGAGAGTTAGCGCTTGTATTAACTGGCCAAAGCAGGCTTGGTTATTGGCCAATGGCAATAATCTCAAAATGGCCAAATATCAGTCTGTTTATTGGCCTGGGCTGCGTTTCCCAATAACGATCAATCTAAGCCAGGGGTGCCCACACTTTTTTGTGTGATGATCTACTTTTAAATGACCAACTCAATAAGATCTGCCAACTAAAAAAACACAGTTTCATTTAAAATAAGAAAATGCTTGTTGGGACTACTGTATGTATCCCTACATGGAATTTATCTTCTAATTAATAAAAAAATATATAATAATGTTCAATGTTGATATCATTCAGTTTGAAAACTAAACCCAAAACACCTACAGCACAATAGATTACAAAAGACAGGGCATTTACCTTATTCTGATGACGAGTAAATATTGACCAGGCGAGGTTTTGTTTATTCAGTTGCCATGACAACTAGGTTTGCGCATACGCGCCTTCCAAGGACTTCTTAGAACAGAGCGCGAAATTGCGATGCTACTGCGACCATAGTTGGCTAACGATAGTTTTGGGAAATGCACCCTTGGCTGATATATCAACCTGTTTCTTTGGCCTGGCCGATATATCGGTCTGTTTATTGGCCTGACCGATATATATGTCTGTTTATTGACCCGTCGAAAAATCAGTCTGTTTATTGGCCTGGCCGATATATCGGTCTGTTTGTTGGCCTGGCCGATATTTCAGTCTGTTTATTGGCCTGACCGATATATATGTCTGTTTATTGATCTGTCGAAATATCAATCTGTTTACTGGCCTGGTTAATATTTCAGTCTGATTACTGGCTTGGCCAATATATCTGTCTGTTTATTGGCCTGGCCGATATATCGGTCTGTTTATTGACCTGTAGAAATATCGGTCTATGTGACAGGGTGGAGGGTGGGGCCGGGTCGTGATTATACACACCAGGTCCCTTATCAGGCTAATTAAGCCTCCCAGAGGGATAAAGGCCGATTGCGGACGGTGGTGCGACGAGAGAGAGAGATAGTTTACGGACATGTCCGTTATGTGTGTGTGTTTGTCTTTTGTTTAAGTTAATCATTAAAATATTGTTTATATCGCCAGGCCAGTTCTTGCCGCCTCCTTTCCATTGAACTGCGTTACAGTCTGTTTACTGGCCTGGCTGATATATCGGTCTGTTTATTGGCCTTGCCAATATATCTGTCTATTTATTGGTCTGGCTGATGTATAGATCTGTTTATTGGCCTGACCGATATATATGTCTGTTTATTTCCTGGCCGATATATATGTCTGTTTATTGACCTGTCTAAATATCGGTCTGTTTACTGGCCTGGCTGATATTTTAGTCTGTTTATTGGCCTGGCCTATATATCTGTCTATTTATTGGCCTGGCTGATATATCGGTCAGTTTATTGGCCTGGCCGATATATATGTGTTTATTGACCTGTCTAAATATCGGTCTGTTTATTGGCTGGCCGATATATCTTTGGTTATATAATGGAGACTTTGTCTGGCAGGTGGTTGGACTCCTCTCGCTCACTGATGGAACAAGGGATTCAGGAAAATGACAGACTTCTGCTGCGATTTAAGTACCACTGTTTCTTTGACCTCAACCCTAAGGTAAAAATAGTTTGGACTTAAATTTTTACAAATTAAACAAAAATGTTATTCTCAAATGAAGTTCAGTAAATTTTGACTGGTTATCCTTATAGACAGGCCAGTGTGAATAAACCAGTGTGTGTGCGTGTGTGTGCGCGTGTGTGTGCGCGCGTGTGTGTGTGTGTGTGGTGTCTGTCTCTCTCTTCTCGTAGTATGATGCAGTCAGAATTACTCAGTTGTATGAACAGGCTCGCTGGGCCATTCTTCTGGAGGAAATAGACTGTACTGAAGAAGAGATGCTCATGTTTGCTTCCCTGCAGGTACAGAACACATACACAACTCTATTAATCCCATGTATTTCTGTTCTTCAGTTTATTTCAGAGCTACAAAGATCAAGAAAAATGATCCCAGTCATTGGCTGTTACTTGGTTTCTCCAAAAAAGAATGCTTTAATGTATCGTAGTATTTAGTGTCATGACGTTTCTCAGATGGTTTTGAATTGCTGTGAATCCTTTGGTGCCTTCTTTATTTGCCTGAAGCTATGAGATAAATTACTTTGAGGACAAAGGATGTAACATTCCACACCTCGCACAGAAGATAAAGTTAAAATATGCAGTCTGTTTTAGAAAGCATAGATGAACACAACGGAATCAACCAAATGAGAACCTGATTTAAGTGCGTTTGTACAAATTATATCAGATAATCTGGACATACATGGTGATTTTATGGTAATAATTCTCTATAATCGGCATTGTGATATATAAAGCTGGCATACTGTGTGGCTGTTCGTTCATGAGAGAAAACCTGTTTGGTATGCTGGATGAACGGATATGTGTCTGAACAAAAAGAGGGAACATTCCATGGAGATAGAGAGCTGACAAGAGTAGGATTTCACACCCTACGAGGAAAGAATTATGCATTATTGCAATTGAGATTATGGGATTTTACCCCACTGTTTTGTTTTGTCATCAAATGTGCACATTTATTGGTGGTACAGTTGAGTTCAGACTCCTGCATTGAGTGGTGTTGCGTAACTACTAGTCATTGAAACCTACAAGGTTTTTTTTTTGTTTGAGGGTTCTGTGTAGTAAAGTTTGTAATCTACTTAATTAGTTATTCACTGAATTGGCACCATAAGAATCCATTAACAAACTACCTTTTTAAATAACTTGCAATTTAAAGGTAAAGTGTGTAATTTTTATGTTAAATATCCAATTCCAATATAATTGGAATAGACAACTACATGTAAGCAAGTACACTTTCTGAAGAATATAAAGTCTGTGGCTCTTTCAAAACATTGCATGTATGTCTCAGCCAGTGACGTGAGTTTTGGTTTTGGACTATGTTTTTGTTATGTCTGCTAATGGCAGGAGTGCTTGGGAAACCTGTTTTAAAACAATAATTATTTCTTCAATTCCTTTTATTGCCATTAGTGGTGCAGAAATTACACACTTCTCTTTTAATAGATACTGGAATGCTTGGAGTCCCTGGTTTAAGTTATTGAATTAGGACTTAAATTAGTACGAGTCACTTAATTATTAAGTAAACAAATGAGTCACTGTTTCTATTTTGTTAGAATGCATCTAAATTGCCGCTACTAATGTAAAATACTTGAATCTCTTTTAGTATCACATCTGTAAATTGACCTTGACAACGGAGCCACTGACTGATTCCAATGAACCAGAGATTGATGAAGTAGAGGCGGCGCTCTCAAATTTAGAATCTACACTGGAAGGACGGAACGCCGATAAGATCCTGGTGTCTATAATTTTTATGATATGATGACTTAGTTTTCGATTGATATTCATCTGAAAGACGTTGGCTTTTCAATGGTACTTGAATTCAATTAATATCCGTCATTTTTGGGGTCAGCTGATAAAAGGTTACCTTTTAGCTTTCAGATTATTATAATTGCAATCAGTCAGGCTGAGATTTATACAAGTGTATATATCTTTTTATGTAGTTATTTTATATAAGCACAATAGTTCTTAAGACATTACACCAAGCAAACTATTTCTCTTTATCAGTACAGTATCTTCAAGATGATTCTGTGTGAGGTGTAAATATACTGTAGGTAAATCTTTCCATTTTGTGATGTAAGAGGACATCAGTTACATGTGTTTTAACTTTTGCATTTCATTCTCTCAGGAAGACATCACTGACATTCCAAAACTGGAAGATACACTTAAATTGTTTAGGTGAGTTTAAGAGTGTTTAAAACTTTCTATGTCTCTCTGCAGATTAAACCAATTATTTTTCAGATTTTTCAATCTTTTTTTTTTTTAAGTTGTAAAAAACAAAAAAACATTATATTACAAAGTAATTTTACATAGTAAAATAATGCACATTAACAGAAAAATAACTTTTTGGAAACTCGTGCCCCCAACACACCAGATCAAAATCAGATTTTTCCTAAAATACAGACAAAAACATAAAAAATAAAACATTAAAATAATAATAAATAGATTTAATACACATTATAGTAGTTACACAACACAACACTATAGGTAGTGTTGTTCCCAATTTAGTAAGGGGTGGTCTTTAAAAAACACTCAGACAATCATCGTTGATTATAAATGCAAATCTAAGGATTTGCAATCTTGTAACAGAGGCAACCCTTACTCAAAAATGACTGTGATTGTATTTTGATATATGGGTTAATGACATGATGCTAATTTGTCCACATCTAATAAATTATTCTAACATACTTTATAAATCAAAAAAATGACTTGAATTCACCTCTTCTATGATGAACATGTTTTATTACCGAGTTCAAAGTAATTTTGATATTTTTTTCTGGGGCTTAAAGTAATTTTTTTTTAAAATGTGGTTCAAAGTAAAAGTCTCTGAAATTGCTGAAATTCTTGAAAACGAAATGGTGGCATGAGAAATTTTAAAACAAATAATAATTTTTTCATATCAACTTTTTTTATGAAAAGGCACATTTTGCTCGGATCATTTGGTGTAACCACGAGAACTTCACCTTGAAAAAAATGTTTGAAAACGTTTTTGAAATATAATGATTAAGTTGCGTGTGTTTAATGTGCAATGGATCTATTTTATTATTTGTTCCCCCTCCCATTTTTCCCCAATTCCCCCCGAATTCCCAATTCGCTCCAAGTCCTCATGGTGGCGTAGTGTCTCGCCTCAATCCGGGTGGTGGAGGACGAATCTCAGTTGCCTCTGTGTCTGAGACCGTCAATCCACGCATCATATCACATGGCTTGTTGAGCGTGTTACCGCGGAGACAGTGCGTGTGGAGGCTTCATGCTATTCTCCGTGGAATCCACGCACAACTCACCACGCGCCCCACCGAGAGCAAGAACCACAAGGAGGTTACCCCATGTGACTCTACCCTCTCCAACAACTGGACCAATTTGGTTGCTTAGGAGACCTGGCTGGAGTCACTCAGCATGCACTGGATTCGAACTCACGACTCCAGGTGTGGTAGTCGGCGTCTTGACTCACTGAGCTACCCAGGCCCCCAGGAAGCTATTTTAATACCTTTTACTTGATGGGTTACACCACATGACATTAAATAATAAATTTTTTTTTGGAAAATCCTATAAATGTTTTTCATAAATTTGTAAATACAACATGAACTCAAAGATTGCATGTCTACAAATATGATGTGTTTTAAACAAGATTTTTAAATATTTCAAAGTTGTATTACCTCGTATAACCGTATTTGTCAATGACCTAAATGTGATGGGATTGAATGATTACCCTATTTATATACCATGGTATTTACTTGGCATTTAAAAAGATAATTTAATTACCATGGTACGTGCTCAAAAAAATAACATGGTAAAAATGTTATATTTTTTGCACTTTTTGGTTAGTGGTCATTGTTTCTGTTACAGGCCGGTGTTATCTGTGTCCAAATCTACAATAAGACAAATTATATATTGCAGTATTTACATATCTTTTCACGTCATTGCTCTACAGGCCCAAACGACTGACGTTAAAGCCGTATAAGGAGTACTGGTTTGTTTTTAGAGATACCACCATTTCATATTTCAAAAACAAAGAGTCTGCGAATAAGGAACCAATTGAGCAACTTCATCTACGAGGTGAGCAGCCAATCAGAGAGAAGTTCATTAGTTTCATTAAAACTAATCCTTCAGAGTGTTAATGCATATCATTAATTGTACAGGATGTGAGGTTATCCCAGATGTCAATGTGACCGAGAGGAAGTTTGGCCTGAAGCTGTTACTGCCAGTGGCCGACGGGATGAACGAGGTTTATATTCGCTGTGAAAATGTGAGTTTGCGTATATCTGAACCTCTTTAAAGCACAATAGTGGTAAGCACAATATTGTTTAAGTAAGCATTATTTATGTCTAGTTATACTGAAAGTTTTATGCTAGAAATTGTGTACGGCTGTAAGTTTATCATTTCAGCAAAATAAAAAAAAATAAAAAATACAAAATCAGATTTTTACAAACCCAAGCCAAACCACCAAATTAGATTTTTTTGGAAAAGCATACAACATCATATCTGTAGCAACCAATCTAGATACATTGGACATTGACTACACTGTCTGAACAAATAGATCAGATTACATTTCCTCACAAAATGGTGTAATCAGTCAGACTTAAAGATTTGTAAAATAAAGTGTGAACAAAGCCTTTCATTAAATTCCAAATAAATGTCACCTCAAAACAGGAAACGCAGTATGCTAAATGGAAAGCTGCCTGCATTTTGGCATCTAAAGGGAAGACGATGGCCTACAGCTCCTACCGCACAGAAGTGAAGAACATCCAGTCTTTCCTGCAGATGAAGAGTCTGGCGCCTCCTCCAGGCCAGGCAGCACCTGACGTGGAGTCCATGGAGATGAATGCTGAGTGCTTCGTTTCTCCAAGATATGCAAAGAAGTACAAGACTAAACAGGTGAAATTACCACACAATGGACAAGCTGTGGCTTGAAGTATTCATTATCTTTGTGCCATGTTGACAACGTTGGTTATGTTAGATCTGTGCTGGCATTATTGCATACCTTGCTATGAAAAGACATACATTGGTAAAACTTTCCAATAAGGTTACATTTGTTAGCATTAGTAAACAAAATTAGTTAACATGAACTAGCAATAAGCAATACTTTCAAATCAAAAGCTGTTTATGTTAACATTCCTTAATGCACTATGAACTAATGATGAACAAATGTATTTTTATTAACTAACATTAACAAAAATGTATAAATGCTGAAAATATATGTTGTTCATTGTTAGTTCATGATACCTAATGCATTAACTAATGTTAATGAATGGAACCTTATTGTAAAGTGTTTCCCCCCTTGTCATAAATTTGGATGCACTTGGCTGAATTTATGTCCCTCGTGATCTTAAATACCACAGATCTAAAGGTTTATACTCTGTTTTTAGCTTGAAATCTGTTTTGTAGAAACTGTATGTGATTTATAATTATTTACCTACTTGTTTAAATGGATGAGTTTGAAGGAAAAGCCTTCAACAAGTGTCCATCATACATGGGATCTCCTTTAATACTGTTAAAAGGCCTCGTGAAGTTAGTTGAGAGAATACATAGAATTTGCAAAATATAAACAAAGGTTGGGTACTTGGGATGGGCATTTTCAAGTAATTTTGTAGTTGAGTACTCTATCCCACAAAAAACTAGCAATCGATTACTCGTAAATTAAAATGTCAGTTAAAAATATCAGGTATGGCACGTACGTGAAATTTATATTTTGTTTTATTCACAAACGTTACTAAGAAGAGATTCAAATTGAGATAACTTAAACTATGCTTTTCTTTTGGGGGAAAAATTAAATGAACTATATGCATTAATAATGAAAAATAAATAAATAACAGTAAAAAACACCTTTGCACTCACCTAGAGCTTACATAGAAACCAAAACTGATGGCATTAGGGTAACTCGCATATATAAACTTCTATTGTCTACTGTTTACATGCTATCACATTTTTATGTTTTTACTAAGGCTGTCAATCGATTAAATTAATTACATTGTGTCCTGATTAATTAATCCCGATTAATCGCGTATACAAATATTTGCTGAGAAAGCCCCTCATATAACAATATATGTATTTATAAATATATACAAAATATTCAGATAATTAAAATGCATTACATTCTTGTAGCAGAAGAGTTAATCATTGATAAGACAATATAAAAAGTGGCTTTAGACTACAATGTATTGTTTACTACCATATTATTGATCATAAGTCAATCATTGGCATACAGTTCACAGCAATCCAATTCACAAGTGAATTTGTCAATCAGTTCGAGATTTATTATGAGGGCTTGTTTAAGGGCCCATCAATTTACACCTACGTCAGACGTCTCGTGTGTGTTGCGTCATAAATTTTAAATGTTTAGGTCACTGTGTCAAGTTAAATATAGTTTAATACTCAATCTTTAAACACATCTTGAGATCCCTTAGTTCGCATTTGCGCTCCTTCGAGTGTTTTGAACGCAAGAACGTAACGCATGTTTGTTGTTCTGCCTACTGAAGTGTTTTCTTTACTGTATAAACTGCATGTTGCTCATACAGCTGAAATTTCTCTTACTGCCCTCTGGAGTAAACAGGTGGTATTACAAGCTTGCATTTCTCAGGAATCTTCCTTATTATGGTCCGTGGGCATGTGATTAATTAATAACGCGTTATTTTTTGTCAAATTAATCGCACTGAATTAATGTGTTAAATCGACAGCCCTAGTTTTTACATGTTATTATTCAGAAAAACAAGTGGTGAAAGTTAACTTTTTATAAAATGCGCTCTGCCCATGTTCAGATATGTAACATACATACTGGTCTGATAAGCTTCCGAGTTTCTTGTACCACTTCGCATTTCCTTTCCACCATAATAGCAAATCCTTGTCCATTGGTATTCTCCAACAAGAACTGAATACCGATAGAGAAGAATTTAACAAGAATCAAAATTTTAGAAGTATTGCATCACTTAGACCCAACACCTCGATGACGCACTTCCACAGCGCCCCAGGTGGACTCAATTGTTACAGTGAGATTTGGTGAGAGATTCAGATGGAAATAAAGGACAAATGCACAACGGAAAATACATTTGCGATTTTAGATTAGTGTTTTTAATAGTCGACTAGCTGGTGCAGTATGATTATTCTATTAGTCGATTAGTCTTATGTATCCCTATTTGAAGTAGATAAAATATAGTATTGTATTGATTTGTTTAAAATTTTTTGGTCTTTACATTGTTCCCACGCTTCCATTTAAGTTCTTTCATAGTTTTGATGCCTTCACTATGATTTTAAAATGCAGAAAATAGTATTAATAAAGAATAAGTAGGTGGGTCCAAACCTTTAAACTTATTCTTCACATTTCAGCTGACCACACGAATCTTGGAGGTCCATCACAATATTTCCCAGCTGTCTCTCATGGAGGCCAAAATGCGTTTCATCAAAGCGTGGCAGTCCCTGCCAGAATTCGGCATCAAGTACTACATTGTCAGGTAACCTTGCTGAACATCAGATTGACTTTTGGGGGAGTACTCAAGGGAATGAGTTATGAGTCCTGGAACAAAGATGTCTGAAATCATAGTTTTTGTATGCCATAGATTCAGAGGAAGCAAGAAAGATGACATCCTGGGAATTTCCTACAACAGGCTGATCCGCATTGACATGTCAACTGGTCTGCCAGTCACCACCTGGAGGTACTCCAATATGAAACAATGGAATGTCAACTGGGAGATTAGACAGGTAATCAAAACCAGAAAGAAAACCCTTTTTTTTTACTAGACGTTTTGAGACATTTTTGTGGCTGGTGCCACAAATCAAATATGATCTGTGAGCATTTAAATTTTCATTTCTGTTTCAGGTGGCAATTGAGTTCGACCAGAGCATGTCGATAGCTTTCTCCTGCCAAAGTTGCGACTGCAAAGTGGTTCACGAGTACATCGGAGGATACATTTTCCTTTCAACACGCTCAAAAGACCAGAATGAAACATTAGATGAAGAACTCTTCCACAAACTTACCGGAGGACAAGACTGAGCCCAAATCATCAAACATCTGAACTGAGACTTGGATCTTTAGTGTTTCAGTGAAGCAAGAATAAAATGTATTCATAATTTTATAGAGGTTTTTTTTTTTTTAAAGTTTTTAAATATATTGCTTAACAGAGATTTTTGTGGCTACTTTATATTAGGTGTCTTTAACTACTTTGTCTTAATGTGTTATGTATTCACTCTCAATGACTGTACTATCTGAACTGTGTTTTTGTGACTGTTTATTGTTTATGTATTTTTGTGTTACTATTGTAATGCGTCCTTGAGCTCTGAAAAAGGCACTATATAAATTAAACCTTAATATGTACTAACAGGAGTTTGAGGTATGGGTTGGTTTAGGGGTTAGAGGTAAAGTTAATGGTGTAATTACATATGTGATTGAATTTAATAAAATTTAACAACAAGTATGTGCATAATAGGTGCATTATATCAAGTAGTTAAAGACCTAATATAAAGTGGGTCCATTTTTTTTTTTTTTTTTTTTTCAATTGCTAGTCTTTGCCATCTCAATGAGTTGTTTTTACATCTGTACATTGTACATAAGTCACAGCACATTTATGTACATGAATTTGTGTAACTAATGTGGGATATAAGTTGCATGTTTAGCACTGTAGGTTTCTTTGAAGATTTACCTAAGTAGGGTACAGACAAAGTTATTTTTTATTGTTTATTAGATAAATGTGTACATGAGTGTAAGTTAACGTCAAATGAAAGCTAAACATGTCCACAAGTTTACATTATACACAGCAACAAATTTCAAATTATTATTATTATTATTTTATGCATTTGGCAGATGCTTTTATCCAAAAGCGACTTAAAGTGCATTTAAGGTATGCATTTTTATCAGTTTGTGTGTTCATTCCTGTTGAAGTTCAGTACTGTATAATATTTGCTTTCATTGAGTATGTTGACTGGGAAATCTGGCAATAGTCTAAATAAATCTCTTTCATTTTGACATGTTTTGTCTTTTTCTCTGAATCTCATACTGAAGCACTGACGGTTTGGCAAATCCTATAACTGTTTTATAAATGTTTGTACGAAAACAATATAGTCACAGAATCTTTTAAATGTGTTTCAAAAAATCTTGTGGAAGTAAGGTCAATTCTGTCATTCAAGTTTGATGAAAATCAGTTTTGATTTATGATCATAAATTGCCACAAACTTCTGCATAATAGCAATGAATGCAGTCTTAATAGTGTATGTTTGCATGTCTATTTATCATAAAGGGTAATTCCAATAATATGGTTATGATAATAACCATAAAGCATATATATATTAGTTTTTGGACAGGGGTGGGGAACATTTTTTCCATTAAGGGCCATTTGAGTATTTATGAAATTATTCGCAGGCCATACTTGCAATTTCTGATTGTGGGTTGAAATTAATGGATGCTCACACACCAAATACACTAAAAGGTCTGTCTATAATACAATATTTTGTGTTGTTATCATTTAAAATTATTTTTAAACATTATTTGAAAGGAATTTTTTTCAGGTTAATTCAAGCAAGGCCATTTTATGCTTTTCAAATTATTTCTCAATTGGCCTCGTGGGTTGGGTAAAATGGTCTTTTGGGCCTTATACGGCCCAAGGCCTGACGTACCCCACCCATGTTCTAGGACAAACTCTCTTGTACGTGCAATAAATTAGACTGTTTACCCTTATAAAAAGTACTGTGGCTGTACAATACATGTCTTATTCTTATCTGTGACCAACTAGTCGTCCTGGCAGTAGATCTTGAAATCAGCACTCGATTTATCTCCCTCTCCGAACAGGAAGTGACAGTACACACACATGTGGAGACTGGAGAGGAGCATCGCTTGAGCGAAATTACGTATTGAAGTGTATAATAGAAAATCTACAAACTCACTTGTATACAGATTAATCGCAATAAATGGCGGAGTGTGTGAATGACAGTGAAACCGAGAGCCCAATCAGTTATGGGGATTATATAGTGCTTAGGAGAGGAGATGTCTTCAAATCCGTGCAGATCGAGCAGAAACAGTGAGTCGAGCAGAGCTGTTTCTCAAACTACAAAATTCACCTTATTAAATATGATCCTTCTTAAATGTTTAGATTCTGCAGGCGAGAGCTTGATGTTATTTATACATTCAGTCTGAGACCCCATAAAAAAATGTGGGATTTAAAATGTAATTTATATCTGGAAATACAGTTTTAATTATCTTAAAATGAAACATTTTGAAATAAAATTAGGACTCTGCATTTGTTCTAGGTCACTAATCAAATAAGCTGAAAATTCTCATCATTTTCTCACCCTTATTCCTCCCAGATGTTAATGACTTTCTTCTGCAGAACACAAATAAAGATCTTTAGAAGAATATCATAGCTATGTAGTTATATACATTGCGAGTGAATGGTGACCAAAACTTTCAAGCTCCAAAAACAGAAAGGCAGAATAAAAGTAATCCATAAGTGGTTTAATCCATGTCTTCTGAATTGAACTAATCGGTTTTGTGTGAGAACAGCCCAAAATGTAACTCCTATTCAACTGTACATCTTGCCATTGCAGTCTCTATTCTCGATCATGATTTTAAGCTTGTTTACACTTCCTAATGTTAGACATAATGTGTAGAAAAAAGGTGAAAATTAAATTATGTTTTGGTCTTTTCTCACCCAAAACCGACTGGACCACTTCAGAAGACATGGATTAAAACACTGGAATCTGATGGATTACTTTTATGCTGCTTTAATTTGCTTTATGTCGCTTCAAAGTTTTGGTCACCATTCACTTGCATTGTATTGACCTACAGAGCTGAGATCTTCTAAAAATGTTTGTTTGTGTTCACCAGAAGAAAGTAAGTCATACACATCTGGGATGGCATGAAGGTGAGTAAATTATGAGAGAAATTTTTAGATTTGGGTGAACTTTTTTATTTCTTTTATTTATTTATTTGTTTGGCTGGATGGAGTATCAGATACACCTCAGATTAAGTTTTCTGTTTGTAATACAATTCTGGTAAAATCAGGTATAATATTGGTATATATCAGTACCTATGTTTACCTCTCTATCCTGGATTTAACATGTCTTTGTGTGTTTTGTTCTTAGGAAAGTTATATTTGAGAAGCAGTGGTTCTTCTTGGACAATGCAGTCGGACAGCTGTACGGGACGATGTTTGAAATCGAAGCCGGTGGTTCACTCAAACTCAAGGCTGTGAAACGGTCAGGGAACGCTGCGGGTAATGAGGGTATGGATTTGATTCTTTTGTGTGTTTAATAGTTTTACTTCTCATCTTCGAGCCACTTCGATCACTTTTTTTGTAGCACCATCTCGTTTTTCTCTTTTCATAGATTCTAAGGAAGCGGGCCAGGATAACAGGCACATAGTGGATGATGGAAGATCTCAAAAACTGACCAGAGATGATATTGAAATACTGAAAGAGCAGGGGTTAAAGGGACAGGTACATCCTATGCTAAAAGTCTCTGGGGAGGCTTTTTTGGAAAAACAATTTTTATTTCCTCACCTTCATGTCATTCTAATAATTTTTTCTTCTATAGAATAAAAAAATTAGATGTTTGTGGAATGTTCATAGGTTCTGTGGTGATGTTACAAATAAATTTAGCTTGCATGCCTTTTCATTTTACTTTAAGGAGATTGTTCAGCAGCTTATAGACAACAGTACAACATTTAAGGACAAAACTGAATTTGCACAAGAGAAATACATCAAGAAGAAAAAGAAAAAGTGAGTTCTAACTTCTCAGAGTTGCTAAATGCTAAAAGTGTGGCTAGAAACTAAATTGCCTTAATTGCCACAGGTATGAAAGTGACATAAAAGTCCTGAAACCCTCAACTCGACTCCTCGCCATGATGTACCACGGCAGAGAACCAGGAAAAATATGGTATGTTATCTAGAAGAAACTATAAACCTATGAGCCAAAACATTATGACCACTCACAGGAGAAGCAAATAATGTTGATCATCTCCTAACAAGGCCCCATGTCAAGGTCTGTGTAGATTAGATGTTAAGCGAGCAATCAGTATTCTTAGCAGTGGAAGAAGGTCGCCTGGTCCGATGAGTCCTGTTTCTTTTACATCACGTGAATGGCCATGTACATGTGCGCCGTTTACCTGGGGAAGTGATAGCACCAGGTTGCACTGTGGGAAGTCGACAAGCCGGTGGAGGGAGTGTGATGCTCTGGGCAATGTTCTGCTAGGAATCCCTGAATCTAGCCATTCACGTGGACTACAGTTTGACATGTGCCACCTACCTAAACATCATTGCAGACCAGCTACACCCCTTCGTGGCAGTGGTATTCCCTGATGGCAGTGGCCTCTTTCAGCAGGATAATGCACCCTGTCACCCTGCACACATTGTTCGGGAATGGTTTGAGGAACATGATGAAGAGTTCAAGGTTTTGAATTGGCCTCCAAATTCCCCATTTCTCAATCAGATTGAGGATCTGTGGGATGTGCTGGACCAACAAGTCCAATCCACGTCAGCTCCACCTCGCAACTTGCAGGACTTGAAGGATCTGCTGCTAATTTCTTGGTGCCAGATACCACAGGACACCTTCAGGGGTCTCTTAGAGTCCATGCCTCAGCGGGCTGGCGCTGTTTAGGTGGCACGCGGTGGACCGATAGCATATTAGGCAGGTGGTCATAATGTTTTCGCTCATCTGTGTATTTGCAATTATATATAATAGATCAATATATCAATGTTTCAGAAGCAGTTAAGGTGCTTATTTTAAATACATATTTTGCTTTCTGTTAGTCATCTGCGTTATGACACCCTGGCTCAAATGCTAACACTTGGTAACATCCACGCTGGCAGTAAGATCATTGTTTTTGAGACCTGTGCTGGACTTGTACTGGGCTCTGTAATGGAGAGAATGGGAGGTATTCACACTTTACCTTTTTTCACACCTTGAAAGTCATGCATTGCTGTTAATTACATAAAGTGTCTTATTGGGGGAGTTGTTTATAATTTATAATTGCTAAAAAAAACAATTCCCATGTGTATGGCATTAATGGCAAATATGAATGTGCATGAACTTATATTACACTGCATGTTTGATTTTCAGGTTATGGTTCAGTGATCCAAATGTATGCTGGTGGTGGGCCGACGAGAGCCGGTATGGAAAGTTTTGGCTTTCCATCACACTTCCATGAGACGCTACATGAGTTTCCCATGTGTAAAGTTAACGCTCTACTGGCGGGAACCCTTGAATTATCAGAGAAGGACGTGGACTCTCAGGCCAATAAGAACGGGCAGTCTGACTCATGTCAGGAGACCTCAGGTGTGTTAGAGGAGAAGAGTTCAAAACCTCAGAGCATGGAGGTCAGCCTTGACCCAGAAGAGGAAATGAAGAGAGCGAGACTGCGAGAACAGAGGGTAAGACTAAGACCTTCTTCTATGAAGGGCTGCACAATTAAGCCATCTTAATTAATAGATCTAATAGTTTCCATTAGTAATTTCATTTAATCGCTTTGAAGAGGATTAGTTTCTAAGTGAATTTGTAAGTAAATTGTCAGTAAATCAATCATTAATTCCAACCATATATGAAAATACTTCCTTATGTGAGTTTTAGCTTTTTCTCGGCTGTTCGCTTGCTTCAGAAGACCAAGCGATGGCAAATTACATTGCATTCATTTTTCTCTCTCTCCCTTTCTTATGCATCATTCATAAATGTAATATGACAATGAAATAAAATAATGAATAGTGTTAGTAGTGATGAAGCATACAGATGCTATTTGGCTTTGTAAGGCAGTGTTTTATGTTACTGCTGAACAACAAACACAATTGACCTGTAATATTTGAATGACTCTTTTCATTATTTCAGATGGCAAAGGCTTTGAAGAAGATACCAGTGTGTCAGAAATGTATAAAGTATTGCTGTTGAAAGTGATGCTTACTAAAGTTCAGCATTATTTTACATTGAGTGGAACGTTTTCATTCATATTATACATTTTAAAAACAATCGGCAGATTAATCCGCTATCTGAGCCTGTTTTCTCACCATAGTTATCGTATCGGCCAAACCCACTATCGGTCAACCTCTTTATAAATAGAGGCGCTTTATAAATAGAATTTATTATTAATTCTAATTAATTGTGACAAATATAAAAGCCCTAAAACAGACAATTAATCGTCTGAATCGCAGTTATTTTTTTGGCAATTAATCGTCAGCCAAATGTCAAAATCGTGATAGCCCTAGCAATGGGAGTGTCACTAATATGTGCAATTTCAAGACATCATATTTATTGATGAAATCACTACATGGGGTTTGTACATTTATAAAAAGCTAAAATGCAAGGAATGATTCAACATTTATATAATTTTGTGATGTACCAAGTTAGAATGTTCCCTGTATAATTGGCAGCATTAGGATAGAATGTCTTTCATATGTTAGCAAAATAGACATTATAAATGAAATGAAAAATCGAGAGCTTGTAAATCGATATCGAATTAGGAAATCTGTATCAATACCCAGCCCTATACAACACTTTTAATTTATTATTCACAAATAAATGGCAATTCTAACCTTCACAGGCACAAGAGAAGAAAGTGAAGATGGAGGAGAAGAGGAAGAAACTAGCATCAGCTGCCGCTCAGCTGGAGGGACGAAATGCAGATGGGTATGTTTTTCTGTCTTAATACAGAAGATACAGCAAACCGGTTGAAATGCATGTAAAATGATGGTCTGTTTTATAAGGATCTCTTTTAACTCTTTCCACGCCAGCATTTTTAAAAAAAAGTTGCCAGCCACCGCCAGGGTTTTTGACGATTTTCGCTAAACTTTAATGGCCCGCAGAATATTTTCTTCCATGAATATATGAAGATGCTATATATCAAAAGAAAGATCTGAGCCTCTGCTTTTAGGCAAAAAAAATTGTATTTTTAATTTTTTAAAATAAACGATTTTATTTTATCTTCATTTGTTCTTTTTTTATTGCGACTTGAACAGAGGTCGGTTTTGTCAAAAAACAACATTTCAGACAAAAAGCTGATAAGAAAGCATGTTTATGTCTGATATTTTGAGCTTCTCAATACTCCACTTCTTCATGTTTGAGACGATCGCAGTCTGTTTCTTTGATCAAAGAGTTGCGCACTCTTTCAAAACATGCGGAGGGGTCTTCCTTACCGTATAACACCTAAAACACGGAAACCCGGAAAATTCCGTGTTTGGCAGGGAAGCGTTTTTTCATAAAACACGGAAAATTCCGTGTTTGGCGGGGAAAGAGTTAAAATAGTCCAATAATACATTTAGATTTAGTCATTTGGCAGACGCTTTTATCCAAAGTGACTTACAAAAGAGGAATACATAAGCAAATCATATTAAGGAGACAGTGGTAAGAAAAGTGCCATATTACAAAGTTTCGCTAGCATCAGAATAGCATTCAAAACAGATTCAAGTGCAACAAGAATTATTTTTTTATTTTTTAGTGACCGGTTAAGTGATCATGGAAAAGATGTGTTTTCAGCCATTTTTTGAAGACAGAAAGTGAGTCCGCTTCATGGATGGAGTTGGAAAGGTCGTTCCACCAACGTGGTATGATGAAGCCGAAAGTCCGGGAAAGTGTTTTGGTGCCTCTTTGTTTTGGTACAACAAGGCGACATTCCTTAGCCGACCGCAGGCTTCTAGTGGGCTCTTAGCTCTGCAGAAATGTTTTTAGGTATGCTGGAGCAGACCCAGTGACTGTTCTGTATACCAGTATCAGAGCCTTGTATTTGATACGTGCATCAACCAGCAGCCAGTGGAGAGAGTCAAAGAGTGGTGTAACGTGCTCTCTTTGGATGATTAAAGACCAGATGTGCTGCTGCATTCTGGATAATTTGCAGGGGTCTAATTGCGCATGAAGAGAGGCCTGCAATGAGAGCATTACTTCGTATACTTCCTTATAGTATGCAGATGAGAATTGTGCACCTGCATAACAAGTTTAAACTATAAAAGCTTTTTTTGACTAGCTTTTTTTTGGGGGGTATTTAAAGCTTTCTCTTCATCAGGAGAACATATTGCTGAATTTGTCTAATGGTGATATATTCTAACATTGACCAGGCTTTTCATGTTGTTTTTCTTATATTGATCTTTAAGCTGTTTTAGCATTCGGCTCTGCAGTGATTCACTGGCAACCCATGCTACTAGTCAATGTTGTGAATACTTATTGGTATGTTTATTTCAGGTTGGTGATTGCTAGTCGATTTCACCCCTGTCCTGTGTTACTGGGTATGCTGAAGTTTGTAGCGCCATCACGACCGTTTGTTGTGTACTCCCAGTACAGAGAGGTAAAACTGGTTGATTTGTCAGACGATGATTATTCAAGTCAAACTGAATGCACCACAATATTTTTTTTTAAGTAATTTTTAACCTGCTTGCGGCAATATTTAGTGTCTCATCTCTTTTGCAGCCTCTGATTGAGTGCTACACCAAGCTCAGGGAACAAGGAGGAGCAATCAGTCTTAGATTGACGGATTCATGGCTCAGGCATTACCAGGTGAATCTTCATTTTTATCCCACACTTAACTTTTGCTTCTAGACACAGATTTTATATTGGATATCAAGTGGCAAACTAAAACAGATCCAAACACATTGTGGTCACCAAAAAAACATGTTTATCTGTATTAAATTTAGTCTGAGTCATTTTCTTTTTGTTCATTGTATTTAATGATAATGTAGGATGCACAGCATTTTACTTCAACTAGAGGTAGATCGATAAATTGGTTTGGCCAAGTCTCCGACATCTCAAAATAAGTCCTCACTAGTCCTCACTATGGATTCCCTTGTGTATATTGTGCTTAGTTATAGTTAAAAGTCGCACATTATGCACCAAAATCTGGTTACAGCAAAAGATGCTGAAATAAATGCGAGGTACAACGCAACAGTCAAAAATGTCCATCTAGCGCATGCTTGCAAAGAAAAAGATGGTCACATTCAGAGTGAATGGCTCCCAGAAGTGGAGGTCTTGCACTGTTTTCAGCATCTCGCTGCATTAGCATTAGGTATGTACATACAACTGTATTTAATGAAAACATTGTGGTGCCGCCGTTTCATGAAACTTGAGTCCGTGGTAGTACTGTGGCACCGGTATAGGCTACTGTGCAACAATAATTTAACATAAAACTGTCTATTGAAGCATTTGCTTTCTCGTTTTACTTTTTTACTTGGTAAAAAAAAAAAAAAAATAGTCTGACTATCATTTTTGTTAACAGCCAAATTTTATTCTTTGCAATAAACAATCGCTACAACACAAATTTTGCTATTCGATTTTGGTCATATTTCAGTGACATTTTTTTATTTTGTTTCTCCGCCTTGTTGACAGTCCTACTTGTTGTGAGTCTGTGCCTGTTACAGGAAGGAAAGACCAAGACATTTTTTATAAAACATTCTATAAATCGATTTTAAAATCTATCTGCTGATTAATTGGTAACTGGACTCTCCACAAACATGACCCAATAAAAAGAGTTGGGAGCCACTGCCTTGCAAGGTTCCAGATAGTTTGATATTCTTAAAGGGCACCTATTATGTCCATCGGCAGTGTCCATCAACAGTCGTGGGCAGGGCCTGTTCATAGTGACGTCACTTTGTACAGAATCTGCGAACTGCTTGTTCTGAGACAATGTTTTGATTAATGGATTGGGTGGATTTTTATCATTGTAGGGTGGTTGTGCGCACACACTGCCAACACACATTTATGTTCAAACACCATGTAAAAGTGAATTTTGCATAATAGGTCCCCCTTAACATGTGTTAACATCATCAAATACCAGATTTTAGAATTGTGGATATCTTATACCCTTCTGTTTAAATGTTGCAGGTGTTGCCCAATAGGACTCATCCAGTGTTACTCATGAGTGGAGGTGGAGGTTATCTCCTCTCGGGGATGACGGTTGCCGCAGGCACTTCCAAATCTAAGAATCCGCAGAAATCCGAGGAGCCAGCCGCCAAGAGACTGAAACTGGATGAGATTAGCCCATCATTTCGCAGCTCGACCTAAGCAATCATTTCGGTTTAATTTATTTAAGTTAGAAGAAACTAAATCAGTGTGGACTCACATTCAGGCAGTGCTTTTATTTTCTGTATGTGTTGCAAGACTTTATAATTCATAGTCTTTTATCCAGTATGTTTTTTTTTTTTTGCATAGACTTGTATCATTACTATATAAAATTACTGTAAAAATTGTTTCCATTTTGTTATTTATTTATTTTAGCAAAATGTGCAAGAAAGGAAAGATGTTTTAAGTTTTAAACATCCTCTTGGCAAATTGTCAGGTTTTGCTCACAAAGTAAATCATTACATCAGTAAACAATATTCATTTTGGGTTTTTGCAGGCTTATAACATCAAAACACAAGCGCACTTATCAGCTTTGGTCCCATAATAACACATTTTATTTCATTTAATACAAACAATCAGGAATGCAACAATACTATTAAAGAACATTAAACGACAGCTATTTTTAAACACATTAACTTTCAGTATCGAGTAGCATGCTCTTAAATGCATCATTTCAAATCTGTAGGTAATAGTAAACAAGTATTTTTTTTTATTTTTCTATGTTTTTGTAGTTGTTTATTAAAGAGAGAAATAACATGAATGCTGTTGTCAAGCATAAATTTCCAGAGTTTTGCCTCTGTAGATGCTTTTCTTGTTTCTTAGATGCTCACATTTAACATACACTGACTTACAACAATTTTCGCAATGCAATTGTATAAGAAAAATATAATAATAATGCATTCAACTTAAGAAGCCCAAATCAGCGCACACAAAGCCAATGTAAATTCGGAACAGGCAGCACAGAAGGTGATGTCCCAGCTGATTCTTCAACTGGTTAAGCTTATTTTTTTCATCTGTTGGTCCACAGAGGCCAGTTTCTCAAGTTTGTTTAACTAAAGAAAGAAAAGTAGAGAGATTATTTGCTATGCTTATCTTTTATAAATTTGAAACACTTAAGTGTGTATTTTTTTCAACTTTTAAAATACTTTCATTCCCTGTTGGAAATGGGGATTGTTAAATTATGTAATTAATTTATTTTTCGCAATTCTGTTTGGTGCTACAAAGAGTGGTGCTTAAAAACAGTGTCCTCAAAAACCCTCAGACCCTGTACTATTTATGTGTTTGCAATCTATTATTTCTTAATGAATAGAAAAAGTTTTTTGCTTTAGTCAATTAAATATCTTATTTCTACAGCCCCAAAGGGAAGTGGTTGAGAAGTACTTGAAGTTATATAAAATCCTTGTCATGGTGAGAAATGATTCTCTTGGCATATTGTAGAATCTAGACGTCCCTCTACGCTCGGGGTCACGGCCATATTTCTGTATCATTTGCCGGATATCTCGGATGCCCTTGTAATAGTGGAGCATTTAGATAATTAGTTACTGGAGAAACATTGGAAGGTATTTAGCAGTTATTTTGGAGCAGCAGGAGTTGCACGAACTAAAGAACTCAAAGAGGAGTGCTACAGTCAACCCACATTCTTCCACTTATTCATGCTCAAATCTAACAAGCTGAGACACGGATGAACTATTTTAAGCAGCAAATGTGACCTTGTTTCTCAGTCTAATGACTCTGTGGCTATTATTTGTACAATTATGTCATAGTTTGTTTCCTTTCAATGCATCTAGACCTAGACTGGTATGGTGGAATGGTAGGTGATGTGAATAATTTTGATTCTACATTATAATAAATTGTTAATTACCCTGATTTAACTTTAAATGTTAGAGTGAAAATAACTCAAGAAATAACCTTTGATTTCAAATCTCACGTAAACGTGTTTTGGTTGCGTTGAATAAATAGATTTTTGGTGTTATCAGTGAATTGGGGCTGCATATATATTTGTGAGCCTGTTTACATGCACAATTGTACACTGATTATGCTTAACAAGGTCATGTAAATGCCTTAAATGGTTTTCCTTTATCGGTGTAAGGTCATAAATGGTTTAAGCACAAAAGATTGTTGCCCATTACCCTAATTTCGTGTTGCATGCAAAAACATTCACCGGTGTTCTTATCAGCTTTCCAAATGTGTGCAAGTGTTGTGTGCATTAGCAGAGAATAGCCGATGATATAAAGTCTTGCTTAAGTATGGTTTTCTTGCGTTGTCTGATTTTATTTTAATAAACTGATTTTTCATAGTTATACGCATATTGTTGTGCATGTAAATGCCTTAAATGTTTTTATGCACAATTTCACACCAATTATGCTTAATGTGCCAACATTGTGTGTGGTTATGACCACATTTACATGCACTTAAGAAAACGGCATTCTGATACCTCATGTAAACGAGAACGCCAAATTCCTTACACTGCTTAAGGGATTAAGAAAAGCAGTTTAACACACCTAGGTTTCTCATCGAGAACTCGTCTTAATGTGGCCATGTAAATGCAGTACTTATAGGTTTTTAGGGAGTGCGCATGTGTGTGAACAGATCGAATAACAAATGTTATAGGATGGAGCTCAACAACATGTCAACACAGTGCAAAGAATTCAACATTTCTGGAAGTACAGTAGGAAAAGCACATACACTATAAACTATACCCATTTATACAGGCCAATGTAAAATATCGACTGGGGAATCCCATCGTTTTAAGAGGTAAACCCCACTATTGCAGAGCAATTCCGCTGCAGGTCGCTAAAGTAAACTAACACGGCAACAACTCTGGAATATCTTTAAATAAAGCAAAGCAAAGTCTTCTTCAGATCCCATGTTTGTTATTTACACAAGATTTGTGAGGAAATTACTTTGCTGTGGAGAAAGCTGATTACTGACTGAGCCAAAGGTATTAGTGAGTAAAGAGTATGCCATTTATACAGAGCATGTAATCTGCAACGCTGCTTTCTCACAATAAACTGCTTTCTTGCAATAAACTGCTTTCTGGTGTGATGTTCTGGTGCTTTCTGATGCTTTTATGTAAATGTAGTCAATGTAAATGCCTTAAAAAGTTTTCCTTGATCCAGGAAAGGTCATAAATGGTTGAAGCAAAAACCGATATTGACAGATTGTGGTGAAATCTGACTGCCCTCCAGATTCGGACTCTCCGCTACCTGATTGGCCCTTATCCCTAAAACCCAACCCCACATAGTAAGGATACTAGGGAGTCAAAATTCGGCACTTCACAGGTGTTCTTGCCAGCTAATCCAATGTGCGCAAGTGTTGTGTGCACAACTCTTTAGGTTTTAACGTCAAAAGCCGGTGATTTCATGTCTCATGTAAACCTGTTTTTTGAATCAGATATTTTGGTAGTTATCCACGTATTGTATGCATTTAAATGCACTCATTGTTTTTGCAATTCTGTTTGGTGCACTAGTGGTCCATAAATGGCACACTTCACCGTTATGATTCAAATATTTCAGAAAATGACAAGTGTCATTTACTCACACTCGTTGGGTTTAAATATTTGGGTGAACAATTTTTGTAAATGCAAGTTACTCTGGGGTATCTGTCCCTGTTTTTGTAAAATACTATACCTCTTCTGGTGTGAGAAGCTTCTAATGTGGCACATCCTTTTTTTCCTCAAGTGACTCCTCCTGAGAAAGCAGGCCCCTTTTGTACCGTAGGGTCTCAGCGATCTCCTCTAGGTTACGATTGTAATGCGGGCCAGTACTCACATCTTGACTTTCTCTGTAAATCCAGGGAGAACGTTTCTCATCAAATTCAACCTTGTTAAGTAGACGCTCCTCTAACTCGTTCTTTTTCTTTGTGAGGTACCTCAGTGCAGCCTCCTTGTCCTGCTCTTCTTCTGCAGTGCTCTGGTGTCTCTTCTGCTCATCTTCTTCCCCCTGGCTGTTTGAGGGATGCCTCTTTTCATTGAGCTCATGGGCAATCTTTGGTTCATCTTCATTCTCAAAATCCATGAAGTCGCCAAGCTTGTGATTATGCTTGGGGGGATATCTGTGTGTCTGTTCCTCATAATCCTCCTCAGATGAGTCCCCACTGCGTTTGTGGTACTTCTTATGGTGGTTTCTGCTAGAGGGTTTCCGAGATCGTTTTACGAAATCCACGTCCACCCCTTCAGATTCAGATTTCATGTCCTCGGCTGAATATCCATTTTGTTTGTTGAGCTTTTTCTTGTGGTGGTATCTATGTGAGGGTTTCCAGATATGTTTTTCTCTCTCTTCCTTGTCCTCCTCATCATCTTCATCCACATGGTTTCGTTTGCGGGTGTAGCTTGGGAAGTCTTCTTGGCTTCTATCGTAGTCTTGATCTTCAAAATTCTCATTCTCTGAGTCCTCATCTCGTTTGTGAAGCATTTTCTTGTGGTGGTATCTGTGTGATGGTTTCCAGATCTGCTTCTCTATCTCATCCTCTTCTTTCTCCTCTTCATCCCCTTGGTTTTGTTTGTGGGTGTAGCTTGGGAAATCCTCTTGGCTTCTATCATAATCTGTATCTTCACGCTTGTCTTTGCTGCTCAGAAGGCGACTCCTTTTATACTGGTATGGAGGGAATTCCTCCTGGCTGCGCTCCTCATCAGGATTATCACGCTTTTCTTTGTGTAAAATGGAGAAATGACGTTTCTGAGGGAATTCCTCTTGGCTTCTCTCGTCTTCAGGATCTTCTCTTTTATCTTTGCTGCTTCTTTTATAGTAACTCGGGAAGTCCTCCTGGCTTCGTTCATCATCCTGTTCCTCACGTTTATCTTTGAGTCTTCTTTTGACAAAACTTGGGAAGTCTTCTTGGCTGCGTTCATCGTTCAACTCATCATGTTTTTCTTTCTCAGCTTTGAGAAGATCCTCAAGTGTTTCTTCCTCATTGACTTCAGACTCTCCGCTTGGTCTTTTCACATCCTCTTGAGCAGTTTTCAGAGCAGAATCCTCACTCTTTTTCACGACTGATGTGTGACCTGAAACTAATTTCAAGGAGACATAAAATGGGAACAAACCAAAGCACATACCTCATGATTCTTTTTAACTCCATTTCTTGTTTTTCTTGCAGGAAAATGTATTTACCATGGATTTCTGCATAAATTGGTCATACATTTTTAACACAACGATAAACCAACACAATCTTCTTAAACAACTGCAACTGTACATCTGATAATTAGTCCACAGAGTCTACCAATGAAACCACTGACCCATAACTGACCCATCCAAGCATGATATACTGCATTGGATGGGTAAGAAATGATGATAATAACAAAGTCTGACTGTTCTCACGCTATGTCCAAATGATATTTACAATACATTTACTTGCAGAATCACTTAGCAAACAGTGTTACCTCCACAATAAACCAAACATGATTTAAAGTAATCTAAAAAACTAATAATTCTTACATTAAATTAATGTTTTTTTACTTCAACAGATGACTGAAGCGATAAGTATCAACAACATACCTGGTTTGAGGATGTTTTTGCATTCTGGATGCAATGGAGCAGCATCTGTTTTATACAGTGCCTTAGAAAGGATCTGAACTAAACACTGGGCAAGCTGAGAAGAAATAATATACTAATTAACGACATGACAATAATTGTGTTATTCAAAATGATTCAAAAATACATAAAAGAATGCAATTTACACAAAGCGATTACTTGAATACACATCTACTTTCAGTTTTGAGTTTAATGTCATTTTTATATTTTTTCTGGGGCTTGAAGTAACAAATTTCAAACAAGTTGTGTAACCGTCTGAAGACAGTAAAACTAAATAAAAGTCTCAGGCTGAAATTATTGGAATTTTTTGGAAATGTGGTCTAGCCTATACATTTATTATAATATTTTTTCTTAAAATAGCAGTTAATGGGGGCCTGGGTATCAGCGAATATTGACGCTGACTACCACCCCTGGAGTCGCGAGTTCGAATTCAGGGCATGCTGCGTGACTCCAGCCAGGCCTCCTAAGCAACCAAATTTCCCGGTTGCTAGGGAGGGTAGAGTCACTTGGGGTAACCTCCTCGTGGACGTGATTAGGGGTTCTTGCTCTCAATGGGGTGCGTGGTAAGTTGTGCGTGGATCGTGTAGAGTATGATGAGCATCCACATGCTGTGAGTCTCCGCGGTGTCATGCACAACGAGCCACATTATAAGAAGCACAGACTGACTGTCTCAGAAGCGGAGACAACTGAGACTTGTCCTCTGCCACCCGGATTGAGGTGAGTAACCGCACCACCATGAGGACCTACTAAGTAGTGGGAATTGGGCATTCCTAAATGGGAGAAAAGATCATTTGTTTTTAAATATTATTAATATTTGTATCCATCAAATCAAAGTCAGGTGGTGTGACCAGCTTGCAGATTCTTCTGTCATGTGTGGAAAGAAAAATATAAAACAGAGGACCCTATTAGACCCTCATGACTGTTTTTAAAAATATTTATATTGACACTTTTATGAAAAGGCACATTTTGTTCAGGTCAAATGGAGTAACCCTAAGAAAACGTCTTGATATTCATGACCCAAAAATTCATTAAAATAATTTAGCTTGAAAATGGTTTAACTTTTTTATTTATTCATTTATTTTAAGTTTGTTGTGTACCCTCATGTGGTGCAAGGTTAAGCCACTTGACATTTTTTAAAAGTCATTGTCTTTTTTTTTTTTTTTTTTTATAAAAATGCTATAAATGTTTTTCAAAAACATATGAAACAAAAATATTACATTTCTACAAACTTAACACGTGGTTTAAAGTAGTTTTTTTTTTTTAAAAAACCTTTCTAATTTTTACCATCTGATTAAACCTTATTTGTCAACAACCCCTTACATTTAAAGAAGAATAGAAACGAATAGAGAAATGCATGCATTGCATAGTAACATGTAGAATCTATAGCATACCAAATCCTCTGTCCTGGTGTCCTGCTCAACTGGTACAGACTCTCCATCTGGGATAGTAAAAGCCTTGTATTAAATTAGTGCAAGTCTTAATGCAAGATATTTTTAACATTCATTCATCTCAAAGGCGCTTTGTGAATTAACGTTTAACGCTGAAATGTTTTCATCACGATCTACAAATGCTCTGCAGCAAAGTACGCTGTCGCTGACCGTGGTGCTGAAATGATTTATGAAATTGTTATTTAAGTGCATGGGTTTTTCACTTACCAGCAGATAGGACAACAACCAAGGAGACCAAAAGCAGAAACTTCATGGTGCATGCAAATGTTTTGCTGCTGTAATCTTTATCCAGGAGGCTTGTCTTCTGGATAAAGAGGGATTCTCCGTAGCGCGTGCTGCAGCTCTGATAGCGGTCTGCGTCTGTTTTGAGCGCTCTGTGGGACGCAAGATCGGAGCTCGTGGGTTGCTTACGTCACGCCCCATGTGAAACCTTAATTAGACCCCCCTTTAAATGGGAGATTTATACGCAAATTGTCTCTAATCTTCAATTAAGCTGATGCATTGCAGCCTGTCAGCCTATATTGAAGATTCAGTTTTGGGGTATGCACAAGTCATTTCTATTTCATATTTAGCTGATTCTTTTATATGTCACATATGACTTTAGGAGGGACATTTCGTTTTCATGGTCAAAAGTTGTTGGGGGGGGGGGTCACCAAACTGGATCACGCAAACTTAAAGCCCAGGGACCCCCCGGGCAATCAAGGGCCCCTGGTAATCAAGGGCCCCTGGGTACTGGCCCCTTTGGTAATCCATCCCTGATTACTAAACATCCCTTTTGTCATTTTAATCGTCTACATCATGAGATATATGACTCATATATATGACACTGTCAGACTGGCTGATGAGCAAATGAGTTGATAAATGTCTTTTCATTATAAACAGCATAATGTGGCTCATAAATAATTAAACCGTTATTGCATAGACCTGTCTCACTATTCTCCTGCTTTCGGAACATGCACTATTATTTTCTGTTTAAAAGTGTAACACGATCCACATTTTATCTTAAAAATCGAATGCTATCTGCAGCATCTCACTATTTGTCATATTTATTGTCATTCCTGTCCGTTTCATATAGGAAAACCAGACACCAGAACGGTGCTGGCACGCTTTGAAACATATTCCCAAACCATATCCATCATCCCTTTATTCAGCTATAAAACTTAAAAGCTTGAATGCAATTATTTATACAGCCATCTTCCCTGTAAAGCCAAAATCCATGCTCAAAATGTGCTCATTCAAAAAGAGTGAATCTTTAGAGCATCTTTGCATATAAAGACATAACAAAGGGTGAGAATAAGATGTTGGGTTCAAAGTGTACCTAGTACATACTAACTGAGGATAAACTTGCTGATTGAGTGGGCTTAAATGTGTGCTCGGGATATAGTCTGGTTTGTTTGGCTTTAATCAAAGTCATTTGGCAGAGGCCAATAGCAGCATACGGAGAGAGTCTGCACTTTGAACTGTTTAGTAGCTTTGATCTTCTTTTTTGAAACCACAGCGTTATTAAAGCATGGCTATTTTGCTGAATTAAAGTTGTGGGAGGGTGGTTGTATTGTGAATAAATTGTGTGACAGCCGCTCCATCAAATTCCAGAGCGCTTTGTCAGCATCTGCTTCAGTCATATTACATACAGCAGGCCTATATTTTGTATGCCAGTGGCGCCTGCAGCTGTATGTCTACGCACTATGCATACCTTGAGTTAAAAAGGCTGACCTTGGAAACATTTTCCCTTCAGATATTTCAGCAATCATGAAGTGTATCCAGTATTACTTTCGGCTGTTTTGAATCATAGCTAGTGATACCCCATTTACAAACCAATAATTGTTTTGTGTCAGTGAATTTCCAAAGGTTTGCAAAATGGTCTGAATCGATTTGCAATTCATAGTTACTAGACTCGTTTCTTTGTCATGTGCAAGGCCGGTTCTAGGATGTGATCTTTGGTGGGGCACTTTTATGTTTGGTAGTGACAACGTTGATAAATTTGCCCTCAACCCGGGGGGCAAGGTGCCCCTTGATCATTTTGCTGTCAGTTAAGGCGGGGGCATATATGTCATAGTCTGAGGAATGTCATATGTCACAGCCTAAACATCTTATGAAACTCTTAGTAACAAGGCACATAAATAACATGTTTTCTCCTAAATGAAATGCGTGGTACAAAACATATTGTACAAACACCTACTCGCTTTTGTTAAAAATACTGTATGAGTGTTTATTTCACTTACTTTTTACAGGAAGAATTGTATGTTGAGAAAAAATAGCTTTAAATGTGACAAATAGGTCAGGGGAGTTGCCATAGCAGCCCTGAACATTTGCAAAAGATCCAAGTAATTAATAAATCATTGTTTTTAATTGTATAATTTACAATTGTAGAATTGTTTAATCTAAGCTACAAACTCACTCCATTGGTTGAGCCAATGTTGCTGGGATGGTAGGAATGCTCAAACAAGCAGAATAATGTTTTGACAGTGCCACAGTGTTTACACTTACTTATTGTTGTCACTGAAGATTGGATAAGAAAAAATACTTTAACTCCAAAGAGACATAGGTACTGGCTAATATAATGGTCACAAGCACTCCTGCAGGTGCGCCATGAATGCGTCCTGTTCTTTTATGCATTCACCAATGACAGAATCTACTGCGAGCTGTTCTTTGTGTTGATGTGGGTCTGTATAATCTCTCCTGTCTCAAAAAGCTCCCTGATGCATAAATATAGCATCCTTTTTCAAATTAGTCAGGACCTAATGATATGCATCCCCTGCCAAACCTATTATTTGATTCGCTGAGGCCCCCATATGCTCAGAAATGGCCCTTGTAAGAATCTCCAAAGAACCATACAGCAACTCAAGAACCCTTAAACAGCCCAAAAATGTTCTTAATAATAAGATTAGTTTTTTGCTGAACCTAAGAACCTTCCAAGAACCTATTTTTAAGAGTGTAAATACATAATTGTATAAACTATGATAGAAAACATTATGATGTTGGAAGCTCTGAGACAATGGATAAAAACCTTTAAAGAACATAATTTTGACTGACAGACAGTTGTGATAATGCCAGCCTCCATTCTTTCCATAATCTGATCAAGTCAGTCCTGGATGGAGAAGATTTTGTAAGGAGTGAAGCTAATACCTTGCTTTAAAGCACAATATTAGCCAATTACATTGCTTAATTCAATCTTTCCAAACGTGTCCACAACAAAGATGACCTGATGATCATCTTAAATTCATCAATTACCCTCTGGGTCTGCTGATCACGACCAGGTGGCCTTTCAGAAATCGATCAGACTCTAAAGATTACCCCTACACTCCAGATCAAGATGACAGGGTTGTTTAAAAGGCTGAACACACAGATCTGACATTTGAACACCTGATCCCTCATGTCTAAGGGTGATGGACATTTGGATAATATGATGTGAGGAGGTTTAAGCATCAGCCTTTCGTTTCAGCATGGCCAGAGGCGTTCTCTGCTGTGGAAAACCAAATGAAGAGAGAAGAAAATGCTTAATTGCATCATTCAGTTTAGAACTTTAATGGTGAATGCCAATAAAGCTTACCCAATGCTGACCGACAGCTGTCTTTTACAAGGAAAGTCAGGAATTTAGGCTGACAATGTGGTAGATTCCAGTTTAGGACTGTTGGCCTTATAGGTAAACATTACACTTTTGCAAGTTAACAACAAAGTCCTAAGATATTCTAGTATATTTAAAGGCATAGCTTTTCTTAAAATCAAAATCATGTCATAATTTTCTCATTTCGTTCCATACTTTATTTTGCTCATGTTGCCAAGTCTCTGGGTCATTTTCTTCTTTCTCTAATTTAAATGTTTCAAACTAAAAACAAATATTGGGAATAGTACTTTAATTGTTAATCAATTTATAGGTTTTTCCATACCTGTTATATCCCTTTATCTAACAAAAGCCAAATGAGAGCTTTCATTTGATATATGACTTGTCCATTAAAAGCAACGTGAAAAAATTTTATTTTCATTTTATATTCAAGACCAGTTGCCCACTGAAGTTAAGCAGGGTTGAGCCTGGTCAGCACCTGGATGGGAGACCTTCTGGGGAAAAAACGAATGTTGCTGCTGGAAGAGGTACAAGGGAGGCCAGCATGGGGTGCTCACCCTGTGGTCTGTGTGGGTCCTAATGCCCCAGTATAGTGACGGGGGCACTATACTGTAAAAAGGCACTGTCCTTCGGATGAGACGTTAAACTGAGGTCCTGACTCTCTGTGGTCATTAAAAATCCCATGGCACTTCTCGTACGTAAAGAGTAGGGGTGTAACCCCGATGTCCTGGCTAAATTCCCCCCATTGGCCCTTCTCAATCATGGCCTCCTAATAATCCACATCCACTAATTGGCTCTATAACTCTACGCTCTCCTCTCCACCAATAGCTGGTGTGTGGTGAACATACTGGCGCACTATGGCTGCCGTCGCATCATCCAGGTGGATGCTGCACACTGGTGGTGGTCGAGGAAAGTCCCCTGTTCACTGTGTGAAGCGCTTTGAGATCTATTTCCAGCCCTTATTTTATTATTTTATATAACATAAATACAAAAGTGGTGGTGTTCTTACCAGTTTAACGTTTTAAGCATAAATGTATTTCCCGATATTGCACCCCCTTTTGGAACCGTCAGCGGGTTTATATCATCCTCCTGGAAGTGGTATAATTTAGAGGGAAAACAGTAGCACAAATATCAGTAAAGCGAGGGTTTTTGATTAATTCTGTGATGTTTTGTGGTATTAGTTTGTATGTGTCTTAAAGGAATAGTTCACCCAAAAATGAAACTTCTCTCATCATTTACTCACCCTTATGCCATCGCGGATGTGTATGACTTGTCTTCAGCAGAATATAAAAGAAGATATTTAGAAGAATAGCTCAGCTCTTTTGGTCCATACAATTCAAGTGAGTGGGTGCCAAAATTTTGAGGCTCTGAAAATCACATAAATCTACCTACCCTGAGCATTCTACCTAAGTTAGTCATAAAAATGCCAATGGGAAAATACAGAGTAAATCACATCCTGTATTTAATCAGATCTCTTACTGACTCATTTTGATGGCTCTTTGCACTACAGTTATTCTTTGTGTGTGTCTAGGACACAAGGTACATGGACCAACAAAGCAATCTTGCTTTTGGTTCTGTTGATGTATTTCAGGGTTTATTTTGTATGTGTGGTATAAAGCATCCTTCTCTTGCTCCACTCAAAATAATTGAAATGTGAAGGTCACAATGATGTGCAAATGAAGCTCACTGTATGCAGATCTGGACATTTTCAAGTGCAAATGGCCTGTGATTCAAATGGCAGTCTGATCTAAATTAAAACTGTTATGCTGTTGTTCACACTGTCAACGTCTCTGTCTTTGATTGACGACAGTTGAACGCTTGCCAGTCCATCTGTTGGATCTATAAACATTTTGATTAAGAGTTCAAAGGTTTGATTAAGAATTCTGAAGTAATTTTTTATTGAAAAGTATAAATTAATTATTTGCCTGTGAAAAACTCCACGATGCTTTGGTGTTGTTGGTGGTTGCCACAGCATTGCTATGCAGTTGCTAAGGTGTTTGGAGTGGTTTTTAGCATGTTTGGATGCTGTTGCTAGTTTTTGCCTAGCTGCTACATGGTTGTTTGTGTATTCCAGGTGGTCACTATGGTGTTGCTAGGTGGTTGTTAGGGCGTTCTTTAACTAGGTCATTGCTTTGTGGTTTTTAGGGTGTTTTGGTTGGTTATACTTATACGGGTGGTTAATAGTTGGTTGTAAGTGGTTTTTGGATTGTTAGTTGGTTGTTAGGCTGTTCTGGCTGGTGGTCACTAGGGCATTGCTAATTTGTTGTTAGAGTGTTTTAGGTGGCTGTTAGGGTAACGCTAGGTGGTTGTTATGGTGTTCAGGGTGGTAACTTGGCCATTACTAAGTGGATATTAGGATGTTCTGTATGGTTACTAGAGCATTGTTTGGTGATTTTTAGAGTGCTCAGGATGGAAACTAGGGCATTTCTTTGTGTTGTTAGGATGTTTAGGGTGGTCACTAGACTGCTATGTGCAGGTTGTTAGTGTGTTCTAGGTGATCACAAGGGCATTACTAATTGGTTGTTTGGATGTTCTGTGTGGATACTAGGGTGTTGTTTAGTTATTTTTAGGGTGCTCAGAGTGTTGGTTGTTAGGGTGTTCTGGGTGGTCACTATGCTGTTGCTATGTGGTTGTTAGGGTGTTCTGTGTGGTCACTAGGGTATACATTTTTGGTTGTTATGATGTTCTGTGTGATTACTAGGGCATTGTTTGTTTGTTTTTAGGGTGCTCAGGGTGGTCACTAGGGCATTGCTAAGTGGTTGTTCATTTTTTTCTGGGTGGTCACTAGGGCAATGCTAGGTGGTTGTGAGGAGGTTCTCTGTGGTTACTTGGGCATTGCTTGATGATTTTTAGTATGCTCAGGGGGGTAACAAGGGTGTTTATATGTGGTTGTTAGGGTGTTCTGTGTGGTTACTATGGCATTGTTTGATGATTTTTAGGGTGCTCATGGTGTAAATAGATAGCGAGCCCCTCTGCCCCTGGCAGACAGCAGCCGTTCCTCCATGTCCAGGCAGCCGGCAGCGACTCCTCCATCCCCTGGTGGACGGCCGCAGCTGCTCCTTTGGATGGACGGCAGTGGCGAGGACTCCACGACAGCACATCCCTCCTCCTTCCAGTGTTTTGGAACCAATGTAAGAAGGTTTAAAATGGTCAAGGAGGAGGCGGGAACCGGACAAACCATCAAAATAATGAAAACTATAAAAGACACAAACATAAACACACACGGCAGCTGCGTGTGGCTCTCTCTCTCTCCCGAACTGCTGCATCCAGCTCGGCCTTATCCCTTTCCTCGGCTTATTAGCCTGATTGGGGGCTGGGCGTGCACACTCATGGCCCGGCCCGGCCCCGCCCTCCTCCTCATCACAGCCAGACACATCTCTGCCCCAGAAAGAACACTGTAGCATACCACAAAATAATTTCAGAATCAGAATGAGCTTTAATCCCAAGTGTTCTCACAGACACAAGGAATCTTTTTTGGTGATAAGAGAAACAAGCAATTGCACACAGAACATTACAGTGAGACACAGAGTTTAAAACAAGGTAAGAGTATAAATAGTCATACCAAAAAAATATGACATATAACAAAGAATGGCGTATGTACACGTGCAAGTGGTAATAGATGTGCAAGGTAGGGGTATGTACAGTTATTGAAATAAATATGAGTGACAATCAAAAACATTATTGGTTCATTTGTGGAGAGAAAGGCTAACACAGGTCAGATAATATGTCATAACGTACAACATAATTGTATCTAACTTGTACTCCTCCATTTGCAGAAATGAAAATCCTTCTAAATTAGATGATCCACAAAATGAGGTTAGGTACTGCCTGCTGGTGAAATTAATAAAGAAAACAACAAATCAGCTTTATAAGAATTACTCAAAATGTTTGTTGTTCCTGTTATGTTTTCACAATGACATTTTACACTCTCGCTATTTCGCTGACATATCTATCTAAAAACATGACAGAAATATATATGTATATGCAAAATACATATACTCTATATTAAATATACATTAAAATATAAAATAAAAAATAAAAAATATTCTTTAGCCTTTAAAGATCGAGGGACCCACTGCCCAGACTTTCAGTCAACCCAGGGACCCTCATCATTTCTTGGTCATATTGCAAATTGTATGGACGTCAGCTACTAAACAGTACATGAGTGTGAGAAGTTTGTAAACAACAATCATGCCGCTAGATGGAGCTGCTCCTACAAAGCATGAAATAGGACCACATGTGAATTTGGCTTTGAGATTTAAAGTTTGTTTTCATACTTCCATAGCCTCAAAACTACTGAGAAACGTATTTTAAATAACATAGGCTATATATAGGAATACGACTATGCAGACGTAGTAGGAGTATTATACTGTAGGCAAATAGTTGCTACTATATTTAATATATTTTTACATTAATATAACAAATAAACAAAAATCCTGCCAAACTTACACACTCATTTCTGAATTTCGCCTATACTCTGTAAAAATGTGCAGGTTTGCAATAGTTGTAAAGCCAAATCATAAAGATTTTAAAGTTGATTTTGCACAATAAAGTTGTTTTTGTCGTACATATTATGCAGATTCAAATAGCTTCCTGTAAGTCAAAACTGTAAATATATCAAATAAAGTGCAGTGAACAGAATGAAAATAAATAGAATATGAAATAAAATAATTTAATGCATAAAAATGATAAACGAGTTGATAAAATGTAAAAGTAAAAAATCCATAATTTTAACAGTAAAAGAATGTACAAAATTCTACTGTAAAAAAAAATAGTTGATTAATGTGTAGTTACCCTAAAATTTATGGTAAAGAATTATAATACATTTACCAAAACAATACATGTAATTTTACAGAAAAATGCTGTAAAAAAATTATGATTTTGGATGTAAAAAGTAAAATTTTACCGTATAATTCATGGTAAAATGTATATTATTTTAAGAGAGTACATGACATTTTACAGAAAATTATTTTTAGAGTTACGGTAAAAAAAAACAATAATCAGGCGTTCCCAGAATTCCCTGCATGACCCATCCAGTAGCGGAGCTAGGGACAATCCCATTGGCAACCCCACTCGCAATTGCTGTTTTAGTAATTTTTTGGTCATTTTTTGGCACAATTTAGTTCTTTAGAGGTGAAATCATCTCTGTACAAATCCGATGATATGAAAATGCTACCCGAACATTTCTGTGCCACCAAGATCGCTTGCCCCTGCCTGGCCACCCCTTTGAAAAACTCCTGGCTCCGCCCATGGACCCATCACATTTCATTATAGGCCTACAAAAAAATAAGATTACTTTACATTTACGTCATAGTTCAAATTTAAATACAGTGGGAAAACAATAAGATGTTGAAATATCTATTAACAGGAAAGTTAAACAGAAATGTCACAGACAAACAGAAGATAAACATGTATTACTATACAGTATAATAAAGCTCTATGAAAGTCCCTTTGTTTTAGAATGAAAGGCTTTTTCAGGAGAAAAACCTTAATCACATTTCCTCAGAATATTCTAGTGACTTCCTGAAAAAGTGTTGAAACAATGGAAAACACAAACTCAGCACTCTATATCACGCAAGGCTACATTCGCACAATAAAATCAGACAATGTGAAACAACTGTCCACTTTCTTGAGATACAAATCAGTAAGCAACACATTTAAAAAAAAATAAAAAATCGTTTGAACTAATTCGCCCAAAAAAACCTGTCGTTATATAGTTTCTTTTATATGGATTGGGTTGAGGCGCACTAGCAATTCACTGTCCAAAAGCTCATTCTAGACACATGGCTTTATTGATTTGCTCTCTATTATCTTACCCACAGACAAGGGCAAACAAGTGAAAGGGGGAAAACAGGATAAATAAAAAGAGAGAAAGACAGTGACTCATTAAATACGTATCATTCTGCAGTCTCATCCATTCAGATGTGCTAAGCACTGTCAAATACCCAGCATTCACAATTCAGCACTAGAACTTAGTTCAAAAGATCTATTGTATTTTACCTCAATGGCTCCATGGCTCACATAGCCAACAAGAAAGCCTACCAGGGAACAAATGACCATCATGAAGAAATCAAGGACAAAGTAAAACTAAATAAACATGATTAAAGATGTGATTTATCTCTGCAATGCAAGAAGCTGTTACCACAATGTTCTAAACTTGACTGTTTGTGAATGTACTTACCTTAAACAGGCTTTTTTTATTAAAACATGCATATGCCAGATCTCTGTTATGCAAGATGTTTCAGAACGTGTTTTTTCCTGTTCTGCTGAGGCACCCTATTATGCAATCAGATCTGAACCAACAGTAAAACAAAGGCCACTAGAAAAATCAATAATCTCGTTATACATATTTTACAGCAAAAGTTCAGTTTGACCTTTTGTGTTTTACATACATACTCTGTTAATACTTTTGTATATGATTAAAATAGGATTTAGCTTGTTTGTTTGGGACTGTTACAGGGTGTAATTAATATATTTATTTGGATACACTGATTTTCTTTATCCCCTGGCCATAACATTGATTACTTTTAATTTAAGGAAAAACTTTTGTGTAAAGAAGACCTCTGACCTCTGACCTCTGTTCAGACAACTATTCTATTAATCAGAAGGTCGCTTGTTTGATCTCCACAGATAACACCATTGTGTCCTTGAGCAAGGCACTTAACTCCAGGTTGCTCCAGGGAGATTGTCACTGTAATAATTGCACTGTAAGTCGCTTTGGATAAAAGCGTCTGCCAAATGCATAAATGTACAATGTAAATGTATTAGTATCAATGTTTCCTCATTTATTGGTCAACGGCATGGCAATGAGTGGCTTTTTCTGAATGCAACTAAAACAAGACAGCAAAGACAAAATATCAAGTGTGCAATAATAAATAAATGTGCACTAGATAAAGGCATATAACATATGTATATATAAAGAGTCAAAAGTTTGGATACATGTTTTAATATAGTTACAAGAAGCTAAAATTAGATTATACGTTTTGATGTAACTTTTATTTAATCACTACACAATTCCTATACTTCCATTTTTAAAGGTGCATTCAGTAATTTTTTCCTCATTAAAAATTCCGTTCCGAACTCAGCCACTACCCCATACGATCTCCTGACTCACAGCTGTTGAGGGTACTTGCAGCTGTTTGGCTTCTGTCAAGGAACAAGAGTGATGCGTTTACTACATGTCAATCACTTTATTGACCAATCACATGCGTTCTAAATACGCAAAGAGGCGGGACCTATGATTACACTTCAGCCCGCCATCATTTCGGTCTCCATTACTAACACTCGCATTCCAAACGGTGTTGTTACCTGGAAATCCTATTTTTGTTTGCGCACCAAAGTTCTTAGACGCGATAATATTTTAAAGGCTCATATCTCCATAAACACATCACTGGCTTTTATATAATGGTTTATTCCACCGTTAACAGTGTCACGTTACAGCACAGATCCGCGCGCGCGCATCTAAACATGTGCACGTCACCGCGCGAATAGCATTTCCCGGTACCGCCCGTGAATAAAGATGGATGTTTGTTTTTAAACTCAGGTAATGTATTTTTTGGTGTTAGGTTGTTATTGCATCAGTCGGATTTATTTTTTTAAATAACATTTGTTACCTTGCCAACACTGTTTCGTTTTTAGTCAGACATTGGATACGCCCTAAACCTACTATGCTCCCTACGTAGACAGCATTTCTAGCCGTCGTTGAAACATTGTAACGTAACTGCGCTGTCTATATAGGTATCACATTAGGGATTTAGATACAGCCACGGCTTCTCTTTTACCGGGTGTTGTGGCGGGTGTGTTGTTTTCACCGACAGTAACCGGCTGCGGCCGGTTTAGACCGTGTTCATTTAGCTGCTGTGAGTTTTATTAAATGTGTTGACACCAGTTCAACGGAATAAACTCGTCACATCGCGTGTAACTGCAAGAATCTGACACAAATTCGGTTTACAATTTCTAGTAGGTCGATCTGGTGTCGGTAAGGCTAATTTCCTGATATGTAGTACATTTAAAACCTTTAACCTCTTTCAACTATAGGCTACTTATTGTGGAATGGATAATAAAATAATAAGGATATTTTAAAAAACACAATCCGATCTGAAGGTACGAGGCCACAAGAAATTCGGATATCTCTGAACATATCAGCTGATGCAGATTTACAGATTTACAGATTTATGCTCCGTAAACGTGGCTTAGATTTGGTTTTGCATTTCAGAAGTGTTTTATTTCCATTTGTTTTAGGTTTTCTCTTCATTCTCTCCTCTGTCTGCCTGTGTGTCAGCCATGGACTGTATAAGAGTGACTTTGATAGTGAGAGAGACTACAGCCCTGGGTAAGAGCAGTTCATTTTATGGAATATTTGGTGTAACACAATAATTTATAATAACTTTCAATCATATGCCATTAACTAAATATGTTATTTCAACAGAAGTTTATATTTTATTCAAACTAATACATGCACGTAAGTATATAAATCCAGATGTCATGACATTTCTAACTATTTGCTAGAATGTATCCAGATATCTGAAGTATTTAATGTAATAATGTGTTGATGTTATTATAAAGTGTCAGCAATAAACGTTTGATTAGAAATTGTTGGTAAGAGAAATGTTTAGGTCATATAATGTGTTGTTATTATGCATCAGTCCTTTTGCTTTTATTCAAACTAATACATGTACGGAAATATATAAATCAGTGTTTCATGACATTTCTAACTATTTACTAGAATGTCTTTTGTGGCATAATGTTGATTACCAAAAAAAATTATTTATTAAAAAAAAAAAAAAATAAGCAAAATTCAGTGTTACAAAGAGACAGTTAAAATGAAAAGTTGTAATGTTTTAAAGGCTGAAATGTGGTGCTTATAGTTTTAGCTATACTTTAATTTAGCACTTACTTTAATTCTTCTGTTGAAACTCATGTAATGTTTGTTGAGCTGTAAATTTGTTTGAATTTATATATTTTGTACAGTCATTTTAGGGTTATAGTTATGTAGTCATGGCAACGAAGTTTTAAGTTTGGCTATAAATTTACACAGAAAAGGTTATTTAAATGTAATATTCAGGTACAAAAATAAACCACTAATCCACTGAGTTCTGTATGGATGAATAGAAATCTTACATACACTTACAAATGGTCACAACAAAGAATTAATTATATAAAAACAAATTAAAATTTCGCAATCCCACTTTAGTGGCGTAAACAGTTACACTTGAACAAGCCCAAGTTCAACAGTAATGAAACGGTTATTAATAGTTCTGTTGTGAATACCAAAATGCCATTGTGACATACTGACAACCAGTGAAAACCATGAAAGCATCACACACCGCAGAGATACATTCAAAAATAAGAAAAATATATTCAGACAAGCGACCTTCTGATTAATAGAATAGTTGTCTGAACAGAGGTCAGAGGACAGACGCTGTCGTTATTGAAGGTTAAACAGTTCTATTTATTATTAGTGGTATTGTGACCAAAATTAGTCTGATTTAAATTGGGATGAGTGACTGAGATATTGAGAGCACCTGAAGAGTACACATCTTTGATTGACACAGAGATAGCTCATGTTAAAGAGAGTAAAGCTAAAAGTGCTCATGATTGCGCAAACAGTCTCTATCACTCAAAACAACATCTAATTGTCACAACTCACATCATGTATCATGTATTTGCTTGTTTATTTGTTGCTTAATTAGATTTTTAAACCTGTTAGCAGCTTCTATATCGTTTTCCTGTTCATTGACTCTAGAAAATGGGGAAATTAATATTCATACACGTGTAATTCTTACACATTTTTAAAAACAAGCCGGCATATTAATCTCAATTAAAGTTATTATAATGTGTTAACAGTATTATAGGTAGAATAATAAAAGTGAATGGTCAAAGAAATGTTTACTTGGCATAAAGTTTTGTTATAATGTTAATAACTTCCTCAAGATAAACATGTAAAACCACAATACAAGCCATATATTATGCCTTCTACCCATTGCTATGTTGCTCTTTTTACATAGCCAGGCCTTTCTTTTCATTTTCTTAAACATTTTTGAATGTTAATATCTGTATTTATCTACAATATCTACTTTAATGCAACATTGCATCACACACATGTATACAGGCCTTTATTATCTTTATTCATGGCTAATTGTGAAAGTGTTGACATGGTGCTGAAATGATTGTCTTGCAAAATTGTTAGTTGCATGTACTTGAGGCAGTTTACTCTTAAACGGTTTACCCAGTTTCAAGTGGAAGGCAGAGCAATTTGCTAATGCATGTATGTGTTTTTTGTTTCTGTACCAGGTGAGGTGATTGCAGTGGTTGGCAGTTGTGAGACCCTGGGCAGCTGGTGTCATCAGAAGGCTGTGGCCTTACAGCGAGCAGATGAAGATGGGTACATGTTTGTCTTATGTTGAGCTTTCAGCATAATCACAGTTACCCTTGAAACGTATTTTTATCAGCTGTTGCTTGTCTTGTCTCACTGCAGCACTCTTTGGAGAACGACCATTTTGGTTCCTAGAGGAGTTGAAATCCAATATCGCTATTTCAAAGGATTATTTTTGGAATCTAAGGTGAGAATTCTTTTTCCAAGTAATCAAAGGAGATGAAGGTTACCATAAAAATAATTTTTAGAGGTCCAAAGGTGAATTGATTACTGAAAACTTTAAAGAGCAATCTCAGCTTTAAATATATCTATAGATGTCTCTTTTAGTCTCTTAAAGATGCTTCATAATATAAAAAATAATCTACTAACATTTGTTATTTTCATGTTTATAACTGCTTTATACATTTTTGATTGCATATTTGTGTCATGTTGCCTTTATATTGCCAAACTGTATTTGGAAAGTGTTTTTATTTAAAAAAAAAAAAAAAAAAAACTTTCCAAAGGTCTTTCTTTTAATAATTTTTTATTCATAGAATACATGTAATTAAACTAATGAACACTGTTTTTCCTAATTTGGTTGTTTTTAGGACTGTGAGTTTGTCTGCTTCCTGCTTCATTTTCCTCACATCTGCTAATCTCTTTTAGCTGAGCTCAACTCTGTTCTGTGCAGTTAATTTTTTTTATGAGGTTTCTGAAACACTACCTGCAGGTTTCCTGCAGGACAACTAACGGGGCGCCTCCTTGCATGCTATGTTAAGGCCCTGATATACTTCCGGAGAAGTTCTTTGTACGGTATAATGTCTGCGAACATTCAGACACCCGCCACAACGCTATAAAACCTTAAATAATGTGATATTAAAATGTGTTATTAATGACGTTATGCCTCATTCTATGAGTAGAGTTCACATGAGGTCAGTAAAATAAATTGTTTTAACCACTCGATGATATAAAGTAGAAGGTGTTAAGCAACTGGTAAGAATTTTGTCTAAACGTTTTGTTACAATCCACCAAAACGAATGCAAAAACACCTTCTTTTTGGCCAGATTTAGTTTGAAACAGAGCATGTGAGCGTGAGCGTAGCGGGAGCGGAGCGGTAATACTTCCTCCTGAGCGGAGAGCGCCTTTCTGAAGATTCCGCTCCGCTCGCTCCGTCCGCTCAGCACCGCTCGCTCTACCCGGAATGCCCTATTGTGATTTGCTAGTTTGAGAATCGGTGAATTAGCTAAAGCAATAGTGGGTTGGTTATGGAGTTCAAATATTGTTTTAAGGAAGTTGCGAGCCTTATGCATAAATGCACAGTAAAAATCACAGTTAAGAACGAGCAGGGAGGAGAAATTGAAAGGGAGTGTGGAGAGACTGTGAGAGTTAGCAAAGATTCATATTGGAATATAAAGCGTCACATTGCCAGAAAGCAGGAGGATGTGCTACGCAAACATGGTAGTGCAGCAAAAGGTGAGCTATAGCCTATACCATTCGAAAATAAATTAATAGATAAATGGGTAAGGTAGGCTGTTGTACTGAGCCCCTCTCATGACATGCATACAAAAATATATTGTAATATACAAATTAACATTTCGTTCCCAACTTCCCATGAATTAAGAATTCGTTCTCTCATTTAGGGTGGCTACGAATTAAATTCGTTTCTACAAATTCTTAAATCGTTCCGTGGTTTAGTAAATCGTGGCCATGTTGAACTAATTCGTAGGCTACTCTCGTTTTATTAAAACAAGGAAACAAATTATTACAACGTGGTCACGATTTACTAAAGCGAAATATTATATTGTTAATTTTGTACGATTTAAATAAAATTAGGAAATTAATTATTAAAACATGCTGACGTCAGGTTGGAACGATTTGTTAATTCGTTATGCAATCATCATATCAGTGCAACTAAAAATAACCTATAGCCAACTCACAATATGAATTAGCCTACATAATTGTAGTTGATGTAGCCTATTTTTAAGTTGAAATTAGACAGAAGTTATTGAACCACTTGTTAAATTTAAATTTAAAAAAAAACTGACCCGAATAATTAGGTAGGCCTATAATTTAGATGTAGGCCTAGGCAACAGAAAATGTACTGTACGCTATTATAATGTACGCAAATTAGTTTTTACAGAAAAAACTGCTACCAATCAAAGGGAGATAAATAATTTGTTTCCTCTCCTGCGTCAGACTCCCCAGTTCTGAGCGCGTGTTTTCCGCCACTGGATTACTGTCCTGGGCACACCGCATGAGCCTGAAACCTAATACTTTGTCCAAGCTAATGTTTCTAAAAGTAAATTCTAAAGTGATGTAAAGATTGAGACGTTTTTAAATAGACCGCAATTACCCGCAGTTATATTTAAACTTTAGAACGCGCGTTTCTTTTACTAATGCCAGTAAATCATCCAGGTGTGCTTTGATAAGATGTTGTTAAGTGCATTTCACCTGTGTGTGCTTTTATGAGCATGATAGTCCAGATGTGTTTTGTGAAGTTCTACGTGCATTTCATCTTGTTTGTGTGTGCGTGCTGGCGTTTTAATATGCCTGTTTTGCAACTGCAGTTATGTTCACGGAAATAAAATAACTGAAAATCAAATATACCTTTTCAGTTATTGCATTTAATAGGCAAGTTTGCCAAAGGGCTAGACATGTTTTATAATTAAGTTAATTTAATGCATTTAAATGAATAAAAAGAACAGACTTTTATTCAGAATCACCCCGAAATAACTTCTATTTACAATCCTAGCTACTGTAATTTATACATGTATTCCAGATATTCATTACAAAGTACAAACAGAAAGCAAGTAGCCTACAGAGACATTTTATGTCTGAGCGGGATTTGTTTTACCGGTGAGCGTGAGCGATTCATCAGTGGAGCGCACGCGCATAGAGCGGAATATTGAGCTGAGCGTCACACCGCTCCGCTTCGCTCACATGCTCTGGTTTGAAATGATGTCTGTAACTGTTTACGGATGGGCAAGGAGGCTGCAGGAACCGGCTGAACAGTAAACAAAGTTTTAATGTCAAACTTAACTTAAAACAAACATAAACAAACACAGACTCACACGCAATGAGGCCACGTGCGTCTCTCTCGAACCGGCATCTCCAACTGCCCTTTTTCTTGCTCTCCCACTGATCAACTGATTCAGCGCAAGCCGTGCTCCATCATGGCCCGGCCCCGCCCTCCACTACCCGAAGAGACGCTGCCCTTCCAGCCCTTTTGCCAGCCGGTGGTCCACCTCTTGCGAACTTGGTTGAAGAAATGAGGGGAGACGTGGGCAGAGGGAAAGGGTGAGCCGAGACACAGAGAGAGAGAAGAACTTGCTCGCTGGATCCCTGACGTGCTGTTGCCCGGTCCTCAACCACTCCTCTGCCCTCTTGCAGACGCCGGCTCGCTCCTCCCCTTCTTCGGCAGATGGCAGCAGTTCTTTCGACTCTCGTGGCCGGCAGCTACCCCTCCATCCCCAGGCAAACTGACGCGGCTGCTCCCCTGGCGGATGGCAGCGGCGAGGACTCTGCGACCGGTTTCTGGACCACAGTAACAGTTTAAGGATGGGCAAGGAGGATGCGGGAACTGGCTGAACAGTAAAGATAACGTTTTAATGTCAAACTTAACTTAAAACAAACACTTGCAACACTGCCGCGTGCATCACTCTCTCGAACCGGTCTCCAGCCACCGTTTATCTCGCTCTCCTGCTGATCAGCTGATTCGGTGCCAGCCATGCTCCATCTTGGCCCGGCCACTCCCTCCTCCTTGTCACAATGTCACACCCGTTCGTTCTTTGATTTCATATGAAGTATATCGGGGCCTTTATACACACACACACACACACAATTTACATGTCAGGTGTTATCACATGGAAAGGAATATTTCTTTTTAAATCTAAAAGCAGATTATTATTTTTTTATTTTTTTCAAATATCATTAACTGTTTGCACGTGGAATTGTGCATTTAATATAGTGATCTTAAAGTTTAGTTTAAAGGATTTAGAACCATTTTCTCATGGTTAGCAGGAACAGAATAGCATTATAGTGGTTTTCAAACCTTTTAAATATGAATTAGAGAGCTATAAATGAAGACTGTTTCAAATACAATGCCAATGTTTGTCTTCTGACTAATCAGTCCACTTTTCAGATGTCAACCAACTGGCTGGCTGGCTGGCAGAAAGTGGTGACTATACCAACTCATTCTCTTTTCAGAAGTCAAACTTTGGTTTAAGCAACCAAAGTGGGCTTTTAAAAAAAAAAAAAAATCCATAATTTTAACCCGCCCATTTGAAATTACAGAGTGCAGATGGGCTATATGAAGTGATAGTCAATAGATGGGAGACCCATCAGCTGCCTCGCTCATTGAAGCCCTCAGGTATCTGATCCCAGAATATTGCACACGTTCGAGTGTATAACACATCCCTTAGACTACCTCCCTTCTACCTGAACCATTTAAAACAGTGTGTCCCCTTTAAGTCCAGGTTTAAATTTATTAAGATATAAATGTATTAATGTTTTTCCTTTTTTATTTTTTTTTATTGAAGACAAAATGAAACATTCTATCAGTTATGAAACGCATTTTATCAATGAAATCACAATAGATTAATCTGGGTAATAATGAAAGCAGGCATTTGATATGATCCAGTGAGATTTGATTGGATCATTAAAAATTGGACGTTATTATCATATTTTTTTGTTTGAGACCATGTGCCCTTTTTTACATAAGCAGAAAAGAAAAGTCATTTTAGAGCCGTTTATATTTTGATTTAAAAATCGTGAAAGCATTTTATTTCTTTCAAAGGCATGAACTGATGAATTGTGCACAGTACAACCAGGGACTTAAGACTTCTTGGGCTTTCTTTAGTGCTATTTTAGTGCTGTTTGCCATGAGCAGATGTAGTGTCAATAAAACACGCTTCAGGGAAGCTAATGGATCAGTGATTAGAAACCACAACATCCAATGGGCTATTACCCCTCTTAGACAAACTCTTAAACAAATATCAGTGATTTCCACTGGTGAATTCCTGAGTTTTCAAGCAATTTATTTCTTTATTTTTCTTCTACTGACCTCCCTCTACTTATGTTCTGTTGTTGAGTATCAAAAGAACTTAACTTCAGTCGAGTCCTAAAACTAACAACATTTACATTTATTCAAGTGCTGTATTACAAATTTTCACTAGCATCAGAATAGCAGGATTCAAGACAGATTAAACTGCAACAAGAATATATATATAAGATATTATAACATGTAGATCTTTTGCCAAATATTTGTAAAACACTCAATAATTGAACACTTCAGTTATTACAAATCTATTTTCAATAGTATAAAGAATTTCCATAGCATTTGTTTTACTTTTGTTTGAATTTTTGCTAGACAGGATCCTTATCAATGGTCCATTCATAAGACAATTTTTTTTTTTACCCATGAAACTGCTTTCTTTTGAATACCAAGTGAATTCATTAGCATTTTGCTTTGTGTTGCCTCAAAAGTTTATTAAAGGCTAACAGCGGAGGAAGGGATTGCAAGCTTAAAAGCCAAGTCAAAGGCATTTTTATAATAAATTCGCAACCAAAGACTCATTTTTGGCAATCAAATGCCTCTAGTATTATCTAAATGAATATTAATTATAACACTCGCTTGATTTCGCTTGTACAAAATGTATTGGCTACAAATGTTCAGAGCTCTATCCAGTACAGAGCAAAACAAATGAGTTTTTCTCTTTGACTTACCAGATTTTGACAACGCTGTCTGTACAAAGCACCCTGAGTATGTTGCTTACGTTTTATTGAACGCAAAGAATCCCAACTGAGCTAAGCGTGTTGGCAGTGTCCATTGCTCTGTACTGGGGACTCTAACCTTTGTAGATGTGTAGCAGGAGAGGTTGACCTTCCATACTGATATTTGGTCTTGTCTTGCAGAATCAGACCTTGTGATAAACGATGGACGCTTTGGATTCCATAGTAAGTTTGATGATTCAAACTACATTACATATAATGCACCCCTACCCCATTTCATATCTTCTGGATTTAACTTGCAATTAAACATGTCATTCATCTGCAGATGGCGTTGAGTGTGTGGACTCGGGCTGGTTGACAAGCCAGACAGAAATTCGTCTCAGGCTCCATTACTCCGTGAAACCTCCAGTATCTATTACTAAGAAAAAATTTAAGAAGTCTCGCTTTAGGTAATGGGTTTTGCAAAATACAGAACACACATTTTTAACACTTAAACTCAGACCAAGAACATTCAAGGTCCGTTAGATTTATCTAAATAAAATTACTATATTCTTAATGATTTCAGACAAAAGTTGACAATTAATGCACAAAATATTGGAATCAGAATAGGCTGATATTGGATTTTTGGACTTATACTTTCCAGTTAAAACAGTACCTTTTTTTTTTCTAGGCCAGGTTTTTCTGTGCCAAGAACTAAACAGTTATTTGTCTTTTTACTTGACATTATAATGTTTTTATGCTTGTTTAGTGTATATGTACATTTTAAGTATAGATACAGATTCAATCTACAGAATATCGTCCATCATAAGAATAATTATTGATTAACACTGTCTGTTAAAATGTATATATTTACCTAATATATGGTTTTAGGTTGAAGCTGATGTTGGAGGGTATTGAGGAAGAAGAGGAAGAGAGCCCTACATCAGGGCATAAGATGACCACCACACTGGAGATCAGTATGATCGATGATGATGGATATAAGTCTCGTCATTCCCAGCCGGAGTGTGGCTATGCCCTGGAGCCCTTACGGTGGACAGAGTACAGCATTCACACAATGGACCCCGACAATTTGGAGCTCATTTTTGAGTTCTTTGAGGTACGTGAATGATATTTCTTTCTCTCAGGATGTTGTTGTTGTTTTTTGTAGTTTCTTTTATGGCTTGACCCTTTACTTTTACGCCATTGTGTTCATTAAAACAGATTTAAAGGATCCATATTCAACACTTTTGTTGTATATTATTGTGTATTATATAGGTAATATGAATTAGAGGGGGGGGGGGGGGGCTGTAGTAAAACCAGTCAAGAACTGTGTTAGATTATGGATAATATGTACTCAAACATAGTAATTTATTTCAAAAGAGCAAAGAAAATCCTGTTTTTCACGATATGTGTGCATAAGATGATCACTGGCTTATGTGTGAATATAACATCTTTGTGGTTTAGGAGGACTTAAGTGAGGCCATAGTTCAAGGAGATGCCCATCACGGGTATGTGGGCACCGCATGCCTCCTGTCCTCTACTTTTGTGGAGAGTGGAAAGGACTTGGGTGTTGTCACCCTGCCCATCATGAGTCGGAACTCCAGACAGACCATCGGAAAAGTCAGAGGTATGTCAATAAAACACAATGCTCTTGTGTTGCATGCCTAAATGTCTCATTTGTTTTCTAATATGCATTCATGCAGCCTATGATGGTATCTGTATCTGTCTCCACTGAATCCACACAGCATTTGCCTCTATAAACATGTCATAGACTGGCTATGTAAATAAATAGAAAAATTACTCTTGACAGTCAATACTAAATGTTGACATGATCCACCCTGTCTGCTTTTTGCTTAGTAGCTAGATAATGCGATTAAGATGGCATTTCTTAAATGAAGTGTTGATTTCAATGAAGTTTAAATAATGAGTATTTACTTTATTGATTGAATCTGAAAACTTTATTTTTTATGGGGTTTCAGTGGATTATCTGGTGATACGCCCCATCCAGGGCATGCAGTGTGACATGAGCCAGTCTTTCTCTAAATACTGGAAGAAAAGGAGTGCTCTAGATGTTGGACACAGAGGAGCAGGAAGCTCGCATGCTGCCAAGTATGTCACAAAAACAGCTGAATGGTAAACTGGTACAGGACTCCTGTTCAGGAGTTGGAAATGAAGCCTATTTTTTAGGACCATTAATATTTTTTGCATTTCTTCATAATTTTTATGACAATTAGGCACTTTTGAACTTTGCGAATGTACTTAACAATTTACACACACATATAGGTAGATATACACTCACCTAAAGGTTTATTAGGAACACCTGTTCAATTTCTCATTAATGCAATTATCTAATCAACCAATCACATGGCAGTTGCTTCAATGCATTTAGGGGTGTGGTCCTGGTCAAGACAATCTCCTGAACTCCAAACTGAATGTCAGAATGGGAAAGAAAGGTGATTTAAGCAATTTTGAGCATGGCATGGTTGTTGGTGCCAGACGGGCCGGTCTGAGTATTTCACAGTCTGCTCAGTTACTGGGATTTTCACGCACAACCATTTCTAGGGTTTACAAAGAATGGTGTGAAAAGGAAAAACATCCAGTATGCGGCAGTCCTGTGGGCAAAAATGCCTTGTTGATGCTAGAGGTCAGAGGAGAATGGGCCGACTGATTCAAGCTGATAGAAGAGCAACTTTGCCTGAAATAACCACTCGTTACAACCGAGGTATGCAGCAAAGCATTTGTGAAGCCACAACACGCACAACCTTGAGGCAGATGGGCTACAACAGCAGAGACCCCACCGGGTACCACTCATCTCCACTACAAATAGGAAAAAGAGGCTACAATTTGCAAGAGCTCACCAAAATTGGACAGTTGAAGACTGGAAAAATGTTGCCTGGTCTGATGAGTCTCGATTTCTGTTGAGACATTCAGATGGAAGAGTCAGAATTTGGTGTAAACAGAATGAGAACATGGATCCATCATGCCTTGTTACCACTGTGCAGGCTGGTGGTGGTGGTGGTGGTGTAATGGTGTGGGGGATGTTTTCTTGGCACACTTTAGGCCCCTTAGTGCCAATTGGGCATCGTTTAAATGCCACGGCCTACCTGAGCATTGTTTCTGACCATGTCCATCCCTTTATGGCCACCATGTACCCATCCTCTGATGAGTACTTCCAGCAGGATAATGCACCATGTCACAAAGCTCGAATCATTTCAAATTGGTTTCTTGAACATGACAATGAGTTCACTGTACTAAAATGGCCCCCACAGTCACCAGATCTCAACCCAATAGAGCATCTTTGGGATGTGGTGGAACGGGAGCTTCGTGCCCTGGATGTGCATCCCACAAATCTCCATCAACTGCAAGATGCTATCCTATCAATATGGGCCATCATTTCTAAAGAATGCTTTCAGCACCTTGTTGAATCAATGCCACGTAGAATTAAGGCAGTTCTGAAGGCGAAAGGGGGTCAAACACAGTATTAGTATGGTGTTCCTAATAATCCTTTAGGTGAGTGTACATTATATGCAACCATGGCAAACAGAAATCCTAGTGCTGATCGGTTTTTGCTCAAATCACTAAATAATATTTTATTATGTACATATACCGTAAAGCCAGAGGCCAGGTTCCTCAAGGTTTATTTTTCTCCACTATCTAAACTCTTTCCCCGCCAGCGTTTTTAAAAAAACGTTGCCAGCCACCGCCAGGGTTTTTGACGATTTTCGCTAAATTTTAATGGCCCGCAGAATATTTTCTTCCATGAATATATGAAGATGCTATATATCAAAATAAAGATCTGGGCCTCTGCTTTTAGGCAAAAAAAACGATTGTATTTTATCTTCATTTGTTCTTTTTTTATTGCGACTTGAACAGAGGTAGGTTTTGTCAAAAAACAAAATTTCAGACAAAAAGCTGATAAAAAGGCATGTTTATGTCTGATATTTTGAGCTTCTCAATACTCCACTTCTTCATGTTTGAGATGATCGCAGTCTGTTTCTTTGATCAAAGAGTTGCGTACTCTTTCAAAACATGCGGAGGGGTCTTCCTTACCGTATAACACCTAAAACATGGAAACCCGGAAAATTCCGTGTTTGGCGGGGAAGCGTTTTTTCATAAAACACGGAAAATTCCGTGTTTGGCGGGGAAAGAGTTAAAGGAGTTTTTTTTTTTCTTTGCCATGGTAACCTTTGCTCACTAGGGGCTTCGTGGGGGCATGATTTTCTACAATGCAGCATTGAAATGTATTCATTTGGCAGATGTTTTTATCCAAAGCGACTTACAGTTTACATCTGTGTTTACATCAAGCGTGGAAAATACATTTATTGTGGGAAGAGAGGTAGAGACATCAGTGGAAAGGCGAGAGGGTGAAAGGGAACCAAAGGTGGTGTCTATTTTAATGTAGATGGGAGAGTCATGTTGGATTGAACAAAGTAGTGATCAGAGACATGTAAAAGTGTTACAAGAATATTTGAGTTGGTACAGTTACTTGTAAAAATGAGGTCCAGCTGGTTGCCCGATCTGTGAGTTGCTGTGGTGTGTAGTCTTTCCAAGTCAATGAGGCCAGATAGAGTATTCAGTTCAGTGGCCTGGGGCTTGTCTTGGTGTGTGTTGAAAAAGCCAAGAACCACAAGTGGCCTACCATCCTCTGGCAAGGAGGACAGCAGGACATCCAACTCCTCAAGAAAGTTTGTCAGCTGACCTGGAGGGCGATAGATGACAACAACGTGTTTTTTTTTGTGGGTTGCATTATAGTAATAGCATTGAAATCAAAAGTAGTATTAAATGGAGAAGAGTGTGGTGAAAAAGTCCAGTTGTTATGAATGCGCAAACCTGTTCCCCCACCCCTACCGGTGTGTGAGAGGAGAAATTGTTGGAGAGAGCACACATATATATTTACACTGTTTATGTGTATATATAAATGCTGCATTACACTAATGTGAATTGGGGGTGGAGTGTGTGCTTAATTGTCTTGAAAATAATGTAATAATGCAAAAAAAGCATTGGACCTAAAATCTGCTTAATATCCAAAATATGATTTCTTATTTATATTTTGCCTGAAATATGACTGAATAATTGTAATGCCGGTCATTCACAAAATCCATTCTGCTGATTTTCCACCAAAATCACACACACACAAGGACTGGGCGATATGGCTCGATATTTTTTTAGCCTATTGACAATATTTAATATATATCTCCATAATTATGTATTTGCTCTAAAATAGTTCAGAAGTAGAAGTATTAAAATAATTTTAATTGATAAGCCCTTTATATTTATATTTCACTCACAAAGATACATAGTAGCTTAATAAAAAGTATTATGTACCTTGAAATGTTTTTACTGTGCAAAGCTGCTTCACTGCACTTATTTTGAAACACCAGTTGAACATTGCATAATATTAAATTATTAATGTGGGGAAACATAGGTTGATTATTATAAAATTATGCTGAATTATCATTATTATTCTGATTATTAGATTTGCGTTATACGAAAATAATTTATTTCTGTCCTGTTCACGTCACCTCCCCCTGGGGCTTTTATTTAGACTCAGAAAAGACCTTTTTCACCCTCTGGGTTTTGGAACACGGAAGTAAACAATTGCAGGGTAATCTTCGACAGCTGTGAATGGGAGATAACCGCAAATATTACTTTCACTTATCCATTTGCTCTAAGACCAAAAGAAAAAATCCACCATTACATTTGAATGACTTTCCAGAAGAAGAATAAAATAGAGAGTGGTGATTAAAAGAGTCAGATGGGAGAAGATGACATATTTACTCTCTCAGCAGCCATAATGGAAACCCCCTTGCAGATGTGGAAATAAATTTTTTAAATCTGAATCCAGGGTAATCTAACACAAAGAGTAATGTTATAAACTTACACTCAATATATATAAAAAAAGGGGGTAATATACAAAAGTTTGCTAGATTTACGCTGCTAAATAAGGCGGAAAGGCATCATCACAGTGTGTGGAAAAAGGTCTAGGTGTATTTGACACTTAACAATGTTCTGCATTTCATGAAATGCTGTAATCTCCTTTTCTGTTATTCTGTGTAGCGTTTGTAGATTGGTATAATAGCTTGTAACTGTTACTAATGTTTGGAATTGCACGAATGCTTGAACTTGCATTACATTGATTTCACAATGCACATGAACTGATCTGAGAGCGCCGCCATGTGCACACACAGATCAGCGCATCACCGTTTTTTCTGAATCACACGACCATCAAATCAGCCTTTGTGAAATATGAATCACATTTGACCAACTCACCATTTGTATGCTATTTTGATTAATTGTGCAGCCCTGAAATATCGTGAAATTAGTCTACTGATTCGCTCTTTATGAAAGTTAATGGCCAAATGAAAGCACATTAAAATCATCGCGATATTGGTTAATTTTACATCGTCAGCAAAATTATCTTGATTATGTCGTTAATATTCAATATATCGCTCAGCCCTAACACACACGCACGCATGCACACACACATCTACATAGGGTAGATTCTGTTTTGGCCTACTTATGTTTAAAATAAAAATAATATAGATATATCTGTTTCTGTCTTCATGGGTTTGATCAGAAAGGTTTTCTTGTATTTCAGGCATCACAAGGTCAGGGAAAACACCATTGCCTCATTTCTAAGTGCTGCCAGCCATGTGAGTTTAAATATAGCAACTCAACCAAAATGCATTACGTTTTTTTTACAAGATATAAAAACTAAAACGATCTCTGTTCTTAATCACAGGGAGCTGCATATGTAGAGTTTGATGTTCATCTCTCCAAGGATTTAGTTCCAATTGTGTACCATGATCTCACCTGCTGCATTTCTACCAAAAAGGTAACAAAAACACATGTGATACAGTTTACTTGGCCAAGTTGCGAAAGGAGCCTTTAATGGTTACTATTATCATGTGATTTAATCTACTGTGATAAACGACTCAGATCCAGAAGCTTCCTGCAATTAAATCTTGCAAATTCTAACATGTCTTAAATGAACTGTAGTAAACAGTACTACTAAGAAAAACAAAAGCAATATAATCTCTTCCCCATTTTTGATAGAAAAATGACAAGAATTCAATGGTATTGGTTGAAGTTCCTGTCAAGGATCTTACCTATGATCAACTTCAACTTCTCAAAGTAAGACTTGTTTTGAATTATTGTAGACTTATTTACATCTGTGATCAATAATATTGTAACCATGTTGAAATACAGATGTATAAATGTATAAGAGTGGTGGTGGCGTAGTGGGCTAAAGCACATAACTATTAATCAGAAGGTCGCTGGTCGATCACCACAGCCACCACCATTGTGTCTTTGAGCAAGGCACTTAACTCCAGGTTGCTCCGGGGGGATTGCTCCTGTAATAAGTGCACTGTAAGTCGCTTTGGATAAAAGCGTCTGCCAAATGCATAAATGTAAATGAATGTGTTTTTGAAAGTTATCTGTCTTTTTTTGGCTTAGCTGGCCCACACAACTGCCATGGATGTTCATGACCACAAAGGTAGTTGCCTCATCTTACAACACAACAATACATAAAGCATTTATAGAATACAAATATATATAATCATGTAACTAGTTGTTCGACTTGTTTGAAACAGTCTCATTGATGTCTCATAGCGCAGTCACTTTTGTGCTAAATAAACGGGTCTGTTGAATGGATCAGGATTATTAAATCTGTGTTGTCACTTTCTCTAGACTTGCAGGAGGAAGAGGAGTATATATATGAACATCAGCCTTTCCCGTCCCTCTCACAGGTATGACATTCCTTTTAGCTTTTCTTGTCAGAGGTAACTCTCAAAAACTGCTTTTTATATAGCAAATAAATTTAAACCATTTGTGTTAACCTTCTCTCCTTTATTTTATATCATGTTTTAGATATTTCAGGCTGTTCCAGATCATGTGGGCTTCAACATTGAGCTGAAGTGGATCTCTCAGTTCAGGGTTTGTTTTTGCCTCTGTACTAGTTTGAACTCAATGTTACTGGAGAGGAAACATCCTCATTGTATTTTGTTTCCTCCAAACAGGATGGTTCCTGGGATGCAAGCCTCTCCACCTACTTCAACATGAACCAGTTCCTGGACATTATCCTCACATGTGTGCTCCAGAACGCTGGCAAGAGAAGGATAGTCCTCTCCTGTTTTGATCCTGATGTTTGCACAATGTAAGGGGTCTACAGTAATAAAACATTTGGATATTTGCTAAGGCAGACATCACTATTGGTATTGCTCTTACTATGGGTTAAAGCTTTGAATAAACCCCGAAGCCTATATGTGTAGCCAGCTTCGGTGTGAAACTCCTTCCGCACTGAGAGGTGTGCTAATACTATTCTAAGCAATTCATTGTGACTAAGGTGTCGTTCACAGAACACATTCTTTTGTTGAAAAACCTAGAATGCAATGATTGAAATAGCATGCAGGTGTCTCGATGCATTTTAGAAGTAAAACCTTTAACTTAACACTATCATAACATTGAGCTTATGGGACTAGACATTAAAAAAATAGCAAGACGCATCACAGCCATCATAGACGTCCATGTAGTGTATGTTTACATAGAAAAAACTATTCCGAAATAGTGCAGACAGACACAAGAATGCATCATATGTGAACGGCCCCTTACGGTACCACAATAAACTCCCATGTTTATTTTTTCTCCAGGGTCCGGCAAAAGCAGAACAAATACCCCATCCTGTTTCTGACTCAGGGCATCACGGAGATCTATCCTGAACTAATGGACATCCGCTGTCAGAACACCAAGATCGCCATGAGCTTCGCTATGAGTGAGAACATTCTGGTGAGAGAACACATTAACGCCATTTCAGCTGTTGGCCAGATGTTTTAGTATCACAGCTTTAGAAGTTGATACTAAGAACAGAGTTGTGAAATTGCACAGTTACAGAAAGACACCCAATTTGGCAACAAAGTTTTACAAACCCATCATGTGAAAATCAGGTATTTAATAATTTTTTTGTAGCTTCCATGAGTTTTGTTTAAAAATGTATCCCATCTACATTCTTTATACACATTCCTTGTCCTTTTGTGCACGATTCTTTGAAAGTAAATGTAAAAACTTACTCCGCCTCTGAAAGGAATTTCCTTCACATCTCGTCATGTTTTTCAACCCCTCACCTCCAAGCACCTTGCTCCATTTTAGTATATTTCAAACTCGGGACATCCATTTTTGTTTAACTTTAACATTATGGAAGTGTAATGGGTTTAGAATGCAGGTTTATGTTGACTATATGCTTTTAGATCAGTAAAAATTGTCACAAAGACTAAACCTGTGTTTGAGTTGATTTTGTGCTGAAACATTTTTTGTATCTGCTTACAGGGAATCAGTGCACATGCAGATGAGCTCTTAAGGAACATGGAGTGTATCAGAGAAGCCCAGACTAAAGGGCTGGTGGTCTTCTGCTGGGGAAACGATAACAACGACCACGAAAACAGGATGAAGTTAAGAGAACAGGGCATTGACGGCCTCATATATGACAGGTTAGACTTGGACTGCCCTCTGGCCATCTGATACATATTGTACACAAAAATGTCTTTAGATTTCTCAATAGGACTGGGTAAAATGACTGATTTTCTGATGTAACGCGATCTTCATTCGAATGATCTAGATATTGATTCTTAAATCCCATGATTTATCTTTTACTTTGTACGCAACTCTCTATAATGCGAGTACATCAATCAGACCAAATTTCACACCATACGACTAAAAATGTCTGTTATTAGCCACTGGCTGGTAAATGTTCAGATTTCGCTCACCAGTGATGGAGTAGTATAGTGGCGAAGAAGTTCTACACCAAGATCCTTTCACTGCGTGTTGAGCATTAAGGTTTGATTTGACTCGATCCATGTGTGTCAATCAAAGACGAGATCCACGTGACCCATTTGTCATTGAATAATGTCTCTTAAGGTCCTTTCTGTTCTTAAGTCAATTGTTGATCAAAAACAACACAACATAAATGTTTAATTCCAATCACAAATAGCACAGATGAGGGGAAAAAAAAAAAAAGCCATTTGAGTCCTCTTCAATATGCGCTTTTTTACAGATGCTCTTTATAGAACCGCCAGTTTTCTTAAAGAGCAAGTACACATTTTTTACAAATCAGTGTAAATACTTGTAATTATGCATTAAACAATAAACATGTAACAAAATACAAGATATGCACTATAATATCATATTTATTGAGAGAGTACATAGATTTGTATAATTTTAATAAGCTAAAATGTGACCAAAATCATGAAAAACAATGTACATATTTCCCCTGTATAATTAACAGCATTAGATTGGAGATGATTTCTTTTTGAGCAGAATGAAAATTATAACTGAAATATACCCATATGAATCGATATCGAACAAATCAGAATCTAATCGAATCAAGAGCTTGTGAGAAATCGATTTGAATCAGGAAATCTGTATCAGTACCAGCCCTATTTCTCAAACTTTCACACTCCAATTTGATTTTCTGGTTTACATAATCTCTGAGTGCACACAGTCGGAGTTCACACAGTGTTATCAATCTGCCACGAAACTAAATAATGTTTACGATACACCAGGTTACCATAATAATATCTAATATCATACACCATAATAATATCTAGTAACTCAATTTGCCAATGTTTACAAGTTTCATGTTGTCTAATCTTTAAAAGATATTCAAGAGTTTTGTTTGATACGATTCGTAGCAAGGAAACAAGATAACCGTCATTAGTAATTTTATATGCTAATTAGACGGTCTCTTTCTATCTTAGTAGGCAGTTCTTAGCCAAGGTTCAATGTGAACCAGACTCTATGCTGATAGTCAAAAGTCTGGCTACAGTATGGTATGTGTAGGGAAAGTTCTGCTCAACATGTTCTAGTCCAACAGCTGTAATTAGTTGGACTGCAAATCTTCACATTTAAATTGGTGACACGGATCACCAAGTAGTAGTGAAAATTTAAAACCATGATTAGAGATTACGTCAACATTGTTTATATTAGTGGCATGTTGACTCTTTCAACATCATTAATGTTCTTGTCACCAGTGTAAGTGACAGTGGTTTATGACTGTTCCTGGATGATACAGGCATATCAGTACATTTTCATGTAAAGTTGCATTTCATTCCGAGTAAAGGATAAACTGATCAATGATGTTCTGTGTTTATGTAATACAGCACATACCATGTGTGTGCACTTTTAAAAATCAGAAGTAACGTCCCTGCTGGTGAGATGTTATGAGGACAGGTCAATAAAGAAGCCACCTGAGGCAGTTTGTTACATTGATTTTACCACGGTTAAATTCTGTTTTTAAGCTCAGTATGAAGTGGAATGCTGAAAAGCCTATTAAGTGGCAGCAGCAATGAAATAAAAGACACTAATGTTAAATAAATCTAATATTTCATAATATAAATAACAATGTTTAATAAAAGTAATTGTCAAAACAATTATTCTGCAGTATTATGATATTGTAGATGTACTGTATAGACATAACAATAAAATTCAGTTGCTGTTGATTTGCTACAGCATTTGTTTTGAATGTGGCTCATCCAGTCAGATTTCAGAGTCTGAACATTTTATAACCTAGAGCCATACTTAATGATTCTCAAACATTGAGACTATATTGACTTTGTCTGCACTTGCTGATGTACAGTAACCGTTTATGACAGTTCTGTCCATATATGTTCTGTATTTTTGTTTCTTTTCTATTGGAGTAAAACCCTACAGAGCAGCACAGAGAAACTGGATTCCTGTTCATTACAATAGCAATTCGAAAATGTAAAAATGTTGTTTTCCTGCTCTATCCAAAACATACTGGAATAGGGCTGGGATATCGCCAAACACCTCGCCTCATATGTCATGATTCAATATGTTGCCATGCATTACGATATTACAATTGGATTGTAATTGAGAGACCAGAATATCTGAAAAAGAGAAAATCTGTATGTTAAATTTAAATTCTCTCAAGGAGAAATGCTGGTATCAGGGTTCTATTTAGTCCTTAATTGAACTGTAAAAATAATGATCCAGAGATCTGAAGTATCGATACCCTATCGTGAGAAAAAGTATCACGATATGATTGTAACGGCACAAGTAAAGCCCTAGTCTTCAGACACTGGTGCTAATACCAAGCAATCTGCACACTTGTGAAATATGTGTGGCTTGACTTGCTTTTATTTGAAATTTTTTTTTAGTCAAATATTTACATGATATAAATAACTCTCCTTGTCATTTCCTAAACTTTGCCCTGTTGCCTTATTTCTCATATTGCCTCTTTTTTCAGAATACATGAATGCTTGGTGAGAAAATCCAATGCTTCAACTTCTTCCGATGCCAGTAATGGTTCCCAGTTTTGTTTTGTTTTTTATTGGCATTTGACTGCTGCCTGATAGATTGCATTAAGAGAATGCTGTAGTGTTTTATAGCAGTGATGTGAGGCAGTGAAATTGTTGAGTCATGATCCATGCATTTTGAGTGGCTGTTTGTTCAAATTATTGCGTTCAAGTTCAGCTGCTTGTTACATCATTCCGAGCATTAGAGACTTCCTCTTTATGTGGGTGTCCCACTTTTCCTGCCCAAACTGCTTTTACACACATTCCAGTGCAGTGCATGAATCCCCTCTGTGGACTTCAATGACTTAATCATTGAAGAAAGAGTAAACTGAACGGACCGCTTTTGGTTTTTCAAAACCAGCATGATAGGTTTAATAATAAAGGCATGGCAGGAAAAAGTTCTGAAGCGAGACCATTTTCTTTGGAATGCATTTGTCTATATATGAATGATTGCACTGAAAACATCTTACCATGTACCTTTGGTTTTATCCCACTGTATATATGTAGCAGATGTATTATTTTAAATATAATATTTTTAGTCCTGATATTGGGGCGCTTGGCAGTCGAGTGTGAAGCAGCTGGGATGAGGATTAGCACCTCTAAATCTGAGGCCATGGTTCTCAGCAGGAAACGTACTCCAGGAGTGCGTACTCCAGGTAGGGAATGAGGTTTTGCCCCAAGTGAAGGAGTTCAAGTACCTCGGGGTCTTGTTCACGAGTGAGGGGACAATGGAGCGGGAGGTTGGCCGGAGAATCGGGGCAGCGGGAGCGGTATTGCACTCGCTCTATCGCACCATTGTCACGAAAAGAGAGCTGAGCCGAAAGGCAAAGCTCTCGATCTACCGGTCAATTTTTGTTCCTACTCTCACCTATGGTCATGAAGGTTGGGTCATGACCGAAAGAACTAGGTCGCGAGTACAAGCGGCCGAAATGGGCTTCCTCAGAAGGGTGGCGGGCTTCTCCCTTAGAGATAGGGTGAGGAGCTCAGTCATCCGTGAGGAGCTCGGAGTAGAGCTGCTGCTCCTTTGCGTTGAAAGGAGTCAGTTGAGGTGGTTTGGGCATGTGGTAAGGATGCCCCCTGGCCGCCACCCTAGGGAGGTGTTTCAGGCACGTCCAGCTGGGAGGAAGCCTCGGGGAAGACCCAGGACTAGGTGGAGAGATTACATCTCCACACTGGCCTGGGAACGCCTCGGGGTCCCCCAGTCAGAGTTGGTTAATGTGGCTCGGGATAGGGAAGTTTGGGGCCCCCTGCTGGAGCAGCTGCCCCCGCGACCCGACTTCGGATAAGCGGTTGAAGATGGATGGATTGGGAGGGTATTTGGTATATAGTCGGGACTCGGAAGCGTTCATTGTACCAGGAAAACATACTGTAACTCTCAGATCTCAACTTCCTTCCTAGTCTAGTCTACATTTACATACGACCGGCCAGATTTACACATCAACAATGCATGTTGGGTTTTTGACAGTTTGGCCCACTCAGTCAAGGTGAGGTTATACAAGTAGGAAAGACGATATTTCGGTACAATCCCGCTTTTTAATAGCCGTTTACATTAACTTCTCGTCATTTGTGTAGTTCTAGTTTCGCTCTCTACTCCCTTTTAATTTTGGCCTGTTAACAGGATCAACCAGTGGTTGTCTTGCTATTGCGATCTATGTAATCAGCGTCCCTAGCATATAGGAAAAGAACGGAAGACAAATTTGTTTTGATATACAATCACCTTTGTTTATAATAAACAAAATATTATTCCTTGGAGATACAAACAGCATATTTTCTTAAGAGCTGGGAGTCTGCAGAACATATTTTGACCTGTCATTTCTAATGGCTAATAAAAATGATAAACAAGTCTTTGAATTTCTCTTGGAGTCCCACTAGTATGGAAACTGTTTCTTAAACGTGCACACCATCTGGCAAATATTGAAAGGAACATGATTGTTGAAACATGAAACATCCTTTCCTTTGTAACTCTAATGTTCTGATGACCGTTCCAGTTTTTTTAGTTTCCCTGTAACGGCAAATGCTTTTGAAGTAAACAATGTATTATAATTCCTGACTGTGGTTATGTGAACATTTTAAACTGGAATGTCTTGTTCTGATGAAGCTAAATAACATTTTGGGGCCTCTCGCCACTGAGAAGTGTGAATTGGTTTGCCTCATATTTCCACACTAGTAGCTGTTGCCTTTTTTATTTTTTATTTATACCAGAAAATAAAGGCATTTGGCAATTGTGAAGTTGTAATAATGATACTACTACTGTTTTTTGCTCTTGATCAAAACCTTTGTATGATCCCTTTAGCATACCCCTGGGTAAAAGACACTCAATTTCTTGCTTAATTTCAGCACTAAAATAACAGTTTGTTCTTACTCTTTATCCATAGAATCTGTGAAGACCAGATGGAGCAGTCAGACATCTTTAAAGTAGAGGAGCAGGTTTCTATAAAAGAGGTCATTTCGGAGGAGACACTGCAAACCTGTACCTGTTCCACCTACAGTATTCCGTGCTCCACCATTCCCTGTGCTGGAAAAGCCCAAGAAGCCAGCGGGGAGTCAGACTCTGGCCTAAGTTCTTCCTGAGAGCCATTCGTAAAGTCCACCTTACCTCAAGCTCCCATGAACTGTTCACAATGCAACAGAACTAATGCACAGAAACACTCACTACTTTGAGCCAAACTTCACTTAAATCCGATTGCAAAGGCACAAGGTGTGTTTTAGAGTATAATTATGTCGAACAAATGACATAAAGGACAATTACACAATGCTAGTTTCCACAAAGGTTATATTTTTCCTATTTAGTTAATTTGCTTTATATTTGAGCACTACAGAATCATATAGAACACCTAGATGCAATTGGAAACTTTGTCGTCCTCTGAATTTCTTCCCTTTTAAGTATTTCTCTGTTTCTTGTTTATTTTGTCTGCGGAATGAGTATTGACCACTTGCGCAATAAAGTATTAAGGCTAGGTTATACTCCGTTTTCATTGGGCTTTATATGCGAATTGTCAAAAATTTGCATCACGCACACTGTGCTCGAGAGACGTACTGTCACAAGAAAAACCGAAGTATATTTTGTCCTTTAAAATCACGAACAACACAAATGCAGGGCTTGATAATACAATGCAAATAATAGTGTACCGTGCTTAAATACAAATCTGGTGAATGTGTTGATTTTCTTGTAAAGAAACACCTATTCAGTAGACTAAATTGAATAGCTATTATTAAAAATATGTTATGGTTAACAGTGGGACCTGTCTCTCTTTAAAAAAAATGTCTCAAGGCAAAGATTTTGAGGGATGTTTTTCTTCTTAACATGTAACATCACAATGCCTATGCATGTGTCTGCTGTATAGAAATGTTTCTATAACCAATGCATTTACAAATCATTTCATAAATTTAACTGTTCGTTTCAGCAGAACAAAATGTAAGCTTTTTTCATTCAGCACTGCAATTCACAACGATTTACTATATCTTAAGTGTATATTTGAACGAATGTGCCTCCGTAATCTGTCTGTATGGGCTGTGTCGAAGTCAGTGTGGTTGTCTCTTTGCATGCATTTACACCGCTTGCTCCCTGCAGGGTAGTGAAATTATGCATGTTTGCTGATGAACGCCACACTAGACTGAGGGACTTGTATGAATCCACATTCACTGTGGGTTATACTTCACCAAACCAACTTAGAACAATGCTCTGAGAGCCACAATAAATGTATTTCAGACAAATTCATTCTGTTTCTTTTATTCTTTCAATAGGAACTCAATTACTGCATCATTGCTAAAATTGTTGTTTTTTTGCTGACATTGTTTTAGGATACATTACATTTTGCACTTGCCAAAGTTTATGCTAAAAGGATACTTTGAATAGTTGTAAATCCAGAAATGGTTAGTGGGAGAAAGATGGAAAGATGCTAAGTTGCTCACTTTCCCTCCATAGTCAATGCATGCCACATAGCCCACTATGGGGACAAAGTGTTTGAAAATGAGGATGGTATGTCTGTGGTACATTAGATTGCATTATGGTTAGTAGTGCACTATATGAATAAAATAGTCTACCAAGAATTCAGACAACAATGTAAAATCGCTGAATTTCCATGAAGTGCTCTATGTAGGCAAAAGGTATGTATTTTGGAGAATTCTTTTTTTTAAGTCTTAGAAAAATAAAATGCACAAAGGTTTCAATTATGAACAAAAGACAATGTGTTAATGTGTGGTTTGTTAAGAGTTTAATAAATTCCAGAAAAGTGCAAAAATTGCAAATACAAGACTTTTAGCTGGAATGTAATCCTTTAATACAGGGCTATTATGAGTGATTAGCGTTAGCAAATAGAGTCTCGTCTTCATTGCATTCAAAGGCACCAGATTACTAACATTGAAGTATTTAATGTTGGAATACTACAGGTGAATTGGGCTTTGATGTATAAAGCCAAATGTGCAGCTGTGACAGACAGTCATTAATATTTAACACTCTGCCCTGTCTGCACACCTGCACATCCTGTTTGTTCTCCAAACCGCATACATAAAAAGCAAATGAAAATAACCAGCAGAACGTTTACCTTCCACTTCAAGGCTGGGCCTCAAAGCCCAATGATACAGAATGTTTTTAGACAACAACCCTTACTACACTGCCCAAAAATGCTGTCTATGTAGGTAGCTCACTACGTTTTGAGAAAAAGTCTGTGAAATGTACCTGTAATTTGTTTCTATGCAATGCTGTTGACATATTTCTATATTTGTTTAATAGTTCATTTGCAAGTTCACTCGGGTTCATTTCCCTGTGTTGAACTTGTTGTCTGATAAAATACAGTGCCATCTAGTGTTCAGAATTGTTTTCTATTGTTTAGTTTTTTTATTTGGAGCGCCTCTGTAAACAACCTTGTGGACTCTGTATTAGCAGATGTAATGTCGTTGACTGAGAGCTGTTCTTCCCCCACATTCAACGAATATGCCTGAGAAAGAAGGGAAACCGAAATAATTAAGTATCCAATTATTCTTTAATACAATAGTACTTTAATAAAATACTATAAAACCCACAAAATTGCTCAGTTTAAACAAAAATCAACATACCGAAGACTAAAACGACCGTAAATCACATATTAAATTAATTTAGATCATTTTAATTTACTTTGACTTGTCATATATTTGTAATTCCTTGCAATATATTAACTGGAGTATTACGTAACGACCCTTAATGTTTGTAAGTGGGAGTTGTAGTGTATTTGTTCCTGATTCATATTATCAATTAATTGTACCAGTGCAGTCAAAGAACTCCAAATCCCATAATGCCGCGCTCGAGCGTTCTGATCGCCTACGCTCAATAAACCAAATGACAATAATCCCCGCTGCCATAGTGACACACAGCGAGAAAAGAGAGCGGATAAAAGAAAAAATAAATTTTACTGCGCTTTTCTCGTCATTTATCGCCAGAAAAATGGACAACTCCGGAAAGGAGAAGGAGGCAATTCAGCTAATGGCAGAAGCCGATAAGAAAGTGAAGTCTTCCGGCTCGTTTTTAGCAGGAATGTTTGGGTAAGATTAAATGTAAAAAAACATTTAAAAAAAAATTAAAAAGATATATATTAACATAACGGGGTTTTTTCATTATCATAAAGTGTCAATAAAAATAATAGCCATTTATCCGATGTCATAGTAGTATTTAAGCAGTAAAATATTTATGTTTGGCGCATGAGTGGCGCAGGAGCACTGCAGCGTTTGCATCGTCTTTGAATATATATAATTTTATTTTAATAAAACACACGTGTTATGTGTGCAATCTGGGTAATTTATTATAATGTATTAACAATTTCATAAGAGTATGTTAGTAAATTGTTTGAATGCAGCTGCATGATTCAACTGTCAATCCTAGAAATCCATATATAAAATCCATTCAGTTTTAAGGTTGGCCTAATAATTGATAATAACTTTCATTAAGAATTTAATTAATTACATTATATAATGCCTACCAGATCATTAGTTTATATTTATACAAATAGTCATAAAATAAACAATAGAATATGTAACAAAACTTGTATTTATACGTTATCATGTATGTGTACCTGTTTTAAAGCATTATATGATGTTTATTAATGACTATATATGATTGCTATTATAAAGTTCAAATATATTAACATAAATAAACCCACGGGACGTCAAACTGAACCAGGAACAGAATTTATTTAGGACGTTCTGTTAATTACCAACAGTAATTTAAGAAGTTTTGATGACCTAACACAGAGTATACAATTTAATTTTCCTTCCCAACCAATATTTTCACCTATAATAAGCTTTTATCTTTCAGTTAAAAGAAGTTAGGCTAGCTTGTCTGTTTAAATGCAGGTTAAGTATGAGAAGGTTATGTTCTGCAGCATTATTCAAATGCTTGTGAACATATTTTGGAAATGTAGCACTATGAAAACAAGGATACAAATTATTTAGGATTTTAAATAGGAAAAAGAGAATGAACTGTAACTGAATCTTTCTATTTTTTTAGGGGAAATCACAAAGTGGAGGAGGCCTGCGAAATGTATGCCAGAGCAGCCAACATGTTCAAAATGGCCAAAAACTGGAGTGGTAGGTGCTTCTTGGATAGTAAATGTAAAATGTTATTAAATAAGAATAAAATGTAAATGTGTGTGTGTGTGTGTGTGTGTGTATATATACATATATATATATATTCATTTCCTATTATATTTTGATGTATGTACACTCACTGAGCACTTTATTAGGTACACCTAATAATTCATGCAATTATCTAATCAGCCAATTTCATGGCAGCAGCTGAATGCATAAAATCACGCAGATACGGGTCAGGAGCTTCAGTTAATGTTCACAGCAACCATCAGAATGGTGAATTGTTTTATTTTAACCATTGCATGACTGTTGACACCAGGTTTGGGTATTTCTGTAACTGCTGATCTTCTGGGATTTTCACACACAACTGGAGTCTCTAGAATTTACTCAGAATGGTGCCAAAAAAAAAAACATCCAGTGAGCGGCAGTTCTGTGGATGGAAATGTCTGGTTGATGAGAGAGTTCAACGGAGAATGGCTAGACTGGTTCGAGCTGCCAGAAAGTCTACGGTAACTCAGATAACCGCTCTGTACAATTGTGGTGAGAAGAATAGCCTCTCAGAATGAACATCGAACATTGATGCTGATGGGCTACAACAGCAGAAGACCACATTGGGCACTTTATTAGGATCATAGTGTTCCCAATAAAGTGCTAAGTGAGTGTATATACAGTATATATATTAGTATACACCGACAGCCACAACATTAAAACCACCTGCCTCCAAAACAGCTTATGCCGCCTAAACAGCTCTGACCCGTCAAGGCATGGACTCTGCAAGACCCCTGAAGGTGTCCTGTGGTATCTGGCACCAAGATATTAGCAGCAGATCCTTTAAGTCCTGTAAGTTGCAAGGTTGAGTCGCTGTGGATCGGACCTGTTGGTCCAGCAAGTCCCATAAATGCTCAATTGGATTGAGATCAGGGGAATTTGGAGGCCAAGTCAACGCCTTGAACTCTTGTCACATTCTTCCAACCATTCCTGAACAATTTTTGCAGTGTGGCAGGGGAAATTATCCCACTGAAAGAGGCCACTGACATTAAGGAATACCGTTGCCATGAAGGGGTGTACGTGGTCTGCATCAATCTTTAGGTAGGTGGTATGTGTCAAAGTAACATCCACGTGAATGCTAGGACCCAAATGTCCCAACAGAACATTGCCCAGAGCATTACACTGCCTCCGCTGGCTTGCCTTCTTCCCATAGTGCATCTTGCTGCCATGTCTTCCCCAGAAAAACGACACACACACACCCAGCCGTCCACATGATCTAAAAGAAAATGTGATTCATCAGACCAGGCCTCCTTCTTTCATTGCTCCATGGTCCTGTTCTGATGCTCACGTGCCCATTATAGGCGCTTTCGACGGTGGACGGGGTCAGCATAGCACGCTAACCGGTCTATGGCTACGCAGCCCCATGTGTAGCTAGCTGTGATGCACTGTGTGTTCTGACACCTTTCTATCATGGCCAGCATTACATTTTTCAGCAATTTGTGCTATAGTAACTCTTCTGTGGGATCAGACAAGACAGGCTAACCTTCGCTCCCCACGCCCATAAATGAACCTTAGGTGTCCATGACCCTGTCGCCGGTTCACTGGTTGTCCTTCCTTGGACTACTTTTGGTAGGTGCTAACCACTGCATACCGGGAACACCCCAAAGACCTGCCGTTTTGGAGATGCCCTGAACCAGTCGTCTAGCCAGCACAATTTGGCACTTGTCAAAGTCACTCAGATCCTTATGCTTGCTCATTTTTCCTGCTTCCAACACATGCAATTCAAGAACTGACTGTTCACTTGCTGCCTAATATATCCCACCCCTTGACAGGTTCCATTGTAATGAGATAATAAAGGTTATTCACTTCACCTGTCAGTAATTTTAATGTTGGGGCTGATCTGTGTGTGTGTGTGTGTGTATATATATATATATATATATATATGTATATATGTATTTAAATGCCCATGAGCTGTAGGAATTGTAAATGTTTGATAGTGACTTGTTAATGAAAGTTATTACAATGTGTCATGTTGTATAGTAAAACAGCTAGAGCATTTAAATGATAGGATGCAATATTCTGTTTATTATATATTTATATTGTACTAAAGAGCTTTGTGCTTTTATCTAGCTGCAGGGAATGCCTTCTGTCAGGCGGCCAGACTTCACATGCAGCTTCAGAATAAACACGATTCTGCCACCAGCTATGTAGATGCCGGAAATGCTTTCAAGAAGGCCGATCCACAGGGTGAGGCCACAGATTATACTCCTAACTTCAAACTAGTCGCACAGCTGATTTTTCCAATAGGAATAAATGGAATGGATTTCATTTTATACATTGTTTCATGTAAATTGAAGCAGAATTTGTCATGTGACACCTAATAATCAGATGGTTTTGCTGAGGTCAGTTAGCTAGAGACTATACAAAGAAGTTACTAATAATCACTATACAATGTTTGTGATGTGTATGTACTCTATGTTATATCCCTTTAACACTGTAACTTTTCCCTCCTTCTCTTTAATGCTGCGATTAGAGGCTATCAAGTGCTTAAACGCAGCCATTGATATTTACACTGACATGGTAAGATGGACACGTATGGGAATCAACTTTCCAAGTGCTGTTTTGTACCAGTCATAACCACAGTGCATATAATGTTCAGCCATTTCTGTACTGTTTTAAACAGACAGGTTTTTAGTGTTTGAGCCCTCCAGGAATCCACTGGCCATTATGGCAGAAACTCACAGCAGGCAGTTTAACAAAACTCGTCAAAACTTTTCTGTGCACTACAATGAGACGCTTCCCACAACTAGGGAGAAATTTAAAAAACTTCCCCTGATTATACCTCAAAACCTGCATCCAAACTTTGAATGGGACCACAAACATGTATATTCAAATAGACTGATTAAGCGTGGTAGGTACTGAATTAAATACCAATTGGACTGTTTTATAATATTCCTCTCTTTTATCCCCAGGGGAGATTCACCATCGCAGCCAAACATCATATCACAATTGCAGAGGTGTATGAGTCAGAGCTTTTGGACATTGAGAAGGTACAGCGTGTGTTGATTGCTCTTCCAGCATTGGAGAAATTACACAATGGTAGCTGTTTTAGGCTTGTCGGCACATGCTGTTTTATATAATCATTTTTAGAACCCGGAGAAGCAATAAAGTTGTTACATCTGTGACTGTAACAAATATTACCAATTATTCTGTGATATCATAATTTTTTATATTTAGAATGGAAAAGATAAAATGATAACTTTCTTTGGAGTGATATTGCATAATCAGTGCTTTATTTAACATTTAATTATGACTTGTAATTATTTTTTAAGTTGATTTTACAAAGCCAACATACTGTTATTTTACAGACATTGTTTGGGGTTTTCCAAAATTCCTAAACCTCCTAGAGCAGTGATTCACAACCGGGGGTACGCAGGTTCCAGGGAATACACAGAAACAATTAGATTTGGCTATTTTGAATTTATAAAACAAAATGAATGACTCAAAATAAAAATAACTGGGATTAGGTCTGGTAAAATATATAGATTTTCTTATTAATCGTGATCTTCATTTGAATGTTCTTGATATCCATTCTTAAAATACTAAGATCTTTAAATATGCAAAGTTGAGCAACAATATAAGTCCAAAGACGAGATCAATACAATCCATTTGTCATTAAATAATGTCTCTTTTAATATACTTTGTTCTTTACAGTCAGCTCTTGATCAAAAACTACAAAAAATAAACATTTAAGTATAATAAGAAGCCGTGCGGTTTCTCTCTCATTAATCTTCGCTTAACCAAATCAAAATGCAGAGCTGTGGGTTTTCTTAAAGTGACAGTACAGTTTTTAGCATTTGTTCTACATATCAGTGTCAATACTTGTAAATAGTACAATTGTGCATGTAAACAATAAACATGCAGGAATAACAATATATGTATATAATTTGGCCTACAAGTTTATTTGCTTATACATGCTACGATCTATGTAAAATGATGAAAAACTACTGATAAAATTATATTTGTAAAATTTATATTTCCCAATGTACCAAGTTAGAAGATCTCCTGCCCTGTATAATTAACAGCATTAGCCTGTTCTAATTGCGCATTTCAAAGCTTATTTGGCCTGATTTTGTTTTTGTTGTTGATGAATAAACATCATCAATTATATATATACCGTATATGTGTGTGTGTGTGTGTGTGTGTGTATGCACATATGTTGATGAAGGGGACTTGACCCTTACTGATCGTGCTGTTGGGCTACTTACGGCAAAAAAGTTTGGGAAGCACTGCCCTAAAGCTTTCAAGCTTCATCCACCAAATTTGGCACAGACCTTCAGACTGTTCTGGAATAATATGCTATGACTTTTTTAATTGATCAGACTTACGTTTTATCGCACAACGTACAATCAAATCTCAGAAAAATACCATAGAATTATCGTAATTATGAGATTCCGACTTGTAAAAACTGTCCACGTCTTGTTAGAACTTGTAAATACAAGAAACCTTTCAGACAAGGCTTTGTACAGTAGACAACATCAAAGTTTATCCTAACAAACTTTACCTATCTCATTTTTAATTGTCGAATTTACATTAATTTGAAATAATTGAGCTGATTTAAGATACTGTTTAGCTAGATTGTGGTCTTTCACTCATAGAGGTTTAAAGTTTAAATGTTAAACAGTATTCTGTCACTGGTTAAGATTATTCTGTGTTTGGTTGTCCATAGGCGATTGCACATTATGAACAAGCTGCCGACTATTACAAAGGAGAAGAGTCGAACAGGTAAGCCTGCTCAGCAGAAGCAAAATAATGGACTTTTAAAAATCAGTTTCTTTTAACATTGTTTAACCTTCTGGTAACAGGCTTTCAGAGGTTAGTGATGTTGCTTTGATTGTCGTTTGACGCTTTGAAATGGTATGTTTGCTTAATTTACAGCTCTGCAAACAAGTGTCTATTAAAGGTGGCTTCATACAGTGCCCAGTTAGAACAGTACCATAAGGCAATAGAGATTTATGAGCAGGTATGCCATCTGTTGGTCTTCTGCAGATATTAAAACATTTGTTCAACATTACTCACTCACCAACAGTCACTAAGTTACTCAGAAATGTGTGTTTGTGTTTGCAAACAGGTTGGCAGCAACACAATGGATAATCCTCTACTGAAATACAGCGCCAAAGAATACTTTTTCAAAGCATCCTTGTGTCACTTTATCGTGGATGAGCTCAACGCAAAGGTCAGTTTGTGATCGGAGGAAGTGCTTGATAATGCTGCAGAATCAGATGGCATTTGTAACTTGTTTTCTTTTTGATGTAGCTCGCTGTTGGAAAGTATGAGGAGATGTTTCCAGCCTTCTCAGACTCAAGAGAGTGCAAACTCTTGAAGGTTTGTGATTCTCAGTTCTTGTTGCTTACACAACCATGTTGGGGGATTGGTATGCTTAGCACGCAGTGGATTATTGAATTTATAAATGGTTTCTACATAATACAAATAGCAAGCACAGTTTGTCCATTATAGTTTGACTACAATGTGAACTTTTAGACTTTTATTGGTATTCTCTATAGGGTCTTTTCCACTGCACGATACAACTCTACTCAACTCGACTCGGCTCGCTTTTTGGGGGTTTCCACTGTGGATAGTACCCGGTACCTGATACTTTTTTAGTACCACCTCCGTCAAGGTTCCAAGCGAGCCGATGCTAAATGTGACGTCAAAATCCTGCTGATCACTGATTGGTCAGGGAGATGGTGTGTTTTGTTATGTTAACTCTATACTCTGCTTAAAAGCTTCACTTTATTTATTTAACCAGCTACTGGAAGCTTGCTTCTAAAACAACCAGGCCAATTTAACTGTTACACTTGTGTAAAATCACCATGCAACAACTGGCAGTAGAGGCGGCGCAACTATGACGATCAGCCTATAATCCCACCCACATTGATGCGGCACTAAACTGCAGTGGAAATGCAAGCTCCGAAAAGTAAAGCGAATAGAGTTGAGTCGAGTCGAACCGTAACGTGCAGTGGAAAAGTGTCATATGGGTGCTGCATAGTGAGATGTACAGTAGCTAGTGAACAGGTGTTCATCATCATAGCTGTTACAATATCATGTTTTTTTAGCACGGCTGGACTGTATTGACCAATTAGCATCCAGAACGGCCTCTATCCATCTTAAAACATACCTTTATTTGGATTTTATTATTATTATAAATACAATTTGATTTATAAAATGGCATAAATGATTTAAAAATATAATATAATTTTTTATATAACTTTACACATTCGGCTGTTCACACCGAATGTGTATTTGCCTGTATTTGCACTCTGTTTTTAATACTTTTACTATGTAAAACTGTGTATGTTTACTGTTTTTATACTGTTGTCTACAATGCTAAAATAAAATACAGCCTATTTCAACAAATGTTCTTGCTCGGAGAAGAAATTATAAAGAGAATGAGCGATTGAAGGTTCGGGTCATGTACCGGCTAATACTTTAAAAGAATATTCCTGGTTTAATGCAAGTTAAGTTCAATCGACAGCATTTGTGGCATAATGCTGATTACCACAAAAAACAAAAAAATCTTAAAAACAAAAAAAACAAAAAAAAAAAATCTGGGTAACAGTGATGCACTGTTAGAAGTGATTGGGGCCAATCCATAAACATTAAAATACACACTGCTTCAAAAGTATAGCCACAAGACAAACAATATGCTTGTTAACATGATTTTAGTGTGATAAAATAACCCGCTAGCTAACCTTTTCTGTGTAAAGTTATACACAATTTGACAACTTCTTTGACTTGACGATGTAATGCAACTCTAATATCCTAAAACGACCATAAAAATGATAATTTAAATAGCTTTACATTTAAAATAATCCACAAGTTTTAACAGAATTAATGTAGTTTAATTGTAAGTGCCTTAGTGTAACCTCAGTTTTTGCTTTTTTAAACGAAAAGGAGGGACGAGTAATTTTATTTTTGTGCTAATCAACATTATGCCACAAATGCTGTTGATTGAGCATAACGTGCATTGAACCTGGAATATTCCTTTAACTTAATGCCCGTGCAGACCTTTAATCAACGTTGTATTATAGAATGATTTTACCGTGGGTAAAGGGTGTTTTTAGGCATTACATGAAGCCTTATTAACACAACAAAACACAATAAATAATTCCACTAAGTAATATAGTTCATTAGCCTGGTACTTACAGTAGGCTGTTTGTGGTTGCCAATTAACACCACATTCAAAAAACATTCTATGATTGATGTAACTTCCTAATCATCAGGATTATTGTTGATATTAATCTGGGCATTTATATTGACTGGAACATGATTGTAGTTGTGCACATTAACATAGAATTCAATTAATGTACGGTCATAGATATGCATATAATCTATTTTGCAGTTGTTTCAAAACCCATCCAATCACAAAAATATTTTAAGACAGAAAAATCTATTTTAAAATTATTGTTGTGTACTTATAAGAGATTTTATCCTTACAGAAACTTCTAGAGGCCCATGAGGAACAGAACGCAGAAGCATTTACAGAAGCAGTAAGTCTTTTACAGTCACACATTTTGCTTTATTAATGGTTAATAAAATGTAACTTTGTATTTTTTTCCCCCTATATAATGGACTTTTCATATAATGCAGTTTTTCTGTGCATCTTTTAGGTAAAGGAGTTTGATTCCATCTCTCGCTTGGACCAGTGGCATACCACTATGCTTCTGCGGATCAAAAAGTCAGTTCAAGGAGAAGAGGGTGACCTGAAATGATCTGGACAGTGGGGAGACCACCCACTGCACGGCACCCTCCTCCTCACATTTCCATTTCACAGCAGTTTTGTGCAATGGCCAAGTCCAGGTCTCCCAAGACAGTATGTCAAAATGTATTGCGGCAACTTTTTCAGACAATATTTAAGCCTGTATTCTGTTTATATTCATTTACTGTATAATATAGCACATATCGAAATTTAGCACTCCAGTTCAAAGATCTGTTTTGTTTTGGAACCTTGAAACCCCAGCCACTGAATCGCAATGTGCTAGAGCTGCATGAGATGCACAGATGTAATTATTGAGTCAGTGTTGCAGAGTTATATATATTATTTAGACATACAAATTTAAGGTATTTGTGCAATTTTGTTAGTCAGATTACAGTAGTTGGCACATAGGCCTCAAAAATTCAGCTGTCTACAACAGGAATCGAACACGTCTCATTTTCATTATTATTTAATAACGGCAGATGACATTTATGCAGGAGCCACCAGCACTATTGATATGTGCTAGAGAACTTCAATTTCCCAGATCTAACATTTTTAAATGTAATTTAAATTCTTACAGAAATCTGAAATGTAATTTTTTATTGCGCGTATACTTAAAAGCAAATAAGTATCCTCATTTTATTTATTTTGTGATGTTGGTTTCTTAAATTTGTATTTATTTCATTATTCATTGTATTTATTGTCTGAATTATTATTATAAAAATTAATTTAAGGATTTTTACACTATTGAAGTAAATTACTTTTCCATCTGCACTGAAAATCCATGTTTAACCTTTTATTAACTTGCTCTATATGTGTGTAGTGTTGTATATGCATAGCTCATATACACTTTCTACTTTATTGGTCTTTAGCAGCGCATGTTATTCTATGCGTTTTAAGTGTTGTGTGATTGTCCGTATTTTACCAATTTTTAAGAAGCCATGAAAACTTACCAAACAATGTACTTTCCCACAGAGCAACTCATGTCTTCGCTGAATATCTGTGAGAATGTACACAAATAAAAATCAATATTGAAATGGCTTCACGGTTCATGTTCTTGAGAGACTATTATATTGGTTTAAAGTCATGTTTAGTCTAGTTAGTCATGTTTTCTAATGAAAGCAGCACTATTACTATTGCTTTTATTAGTTATCTAACTCTTAGCATTCAAATTTGACATACAGTTAGTGATACAGTCATATCAATAATAATGTGCATATTTTGTGTGCTAATAAGTTCCTAAGTTATCAGACTTGCCAGACAAATGATAAAACAGGCAACAAGTACTTCGTATATACAGTTCCCTTTCGAGAGGTCTCTCCTATTGCGTAAGTAGCTTACGCTATGGGAAAACTCCGTTTCTCGAGAAATATTGAAGTCTTTATGTAAAACGCATTGCAGCTGCACAGCAGACAGCAATGAGCGAAGCAAACTCCCTGCCGCCAGTTCAATTCACGCAGGCAGACCAGCACCCCTCCAGAGCGGTGGGTCTCGTCTCGTTTGGCGCGTCAGGGGACGACGGTGAAAAGGATGACATCCTTTCCATTGACGCTGCATCCGACGACTGGCCGGGCTCGGCCTTCGACCCCGCGCCGTCGACATTAGCGGACACGAGCAGGGGCACCAGCATGGACTCAGAGATCGTCCGCATCCTGTCTAATGGACGCTCGACGCCGCTCGCGTTCCGCTAACCGAAAGCAGCCGCCTGAGCGACGGGGACCTCGGCCCAAGATCGTGCTGAACCCGGAGCCTCGTAAGTCTTCCTAGCCATAGGAAGAAAGGGAGAGAGTGCGTGTCTCGCAAAAGCCGGACCACTCTCTCCAAAATGTGTAAAACATTACCCAGTCCCCTTACAAGCGGCTGGAAATGTCTGTACAGCAGTCAATGGGCCAGTCACAGAACTCGCTCACCTGCAATCAAACGCCGTTTTAACGGCAACACACAGAAATCACAAAAGAGTCATTTTCTGCCTGTGTCACTAAGGGTCACGTGTCCACACTAAAGTGCACATTCCCACATATCAATACTGTCCAAACAGTGCCGAATACTTCCCCAGCTCAAGCTGGACGCCCCATAAATGTGGATCGTGTGCCTATTGTCATGTATGCACCACTACACACAAGCACTGTTCCCACAGTTATAAACACTTCCCCAGTAAAAGCGGAAATACTATAAAGGTAGCGGCGTGCCTGCTGTCATGCATGCACCCCTACACACAAACACTGTATGCATGCCCAACAACCCCCGCCTGAACGGGAGGCTTTATGAAAATGGCGCGCGTGCCTACTACGGTATATGCACCCCCACCCATAAGCCTGCCCATACAGTTTCAGATCAGTTCTCTGGCTCATGCCGCGAGCATCACAGATGCGACGCACGAGCTAAGAAACTCCCCGCTAAGAACGGGAAGCTTTATGAAAGTGGCGCGCGTGCCTATTACAATGTATGCACCCCCACCCGTAAACACTGTCTATACAGTTTAAAACATTTCTCCAGCTCATGCTGCGAGCATTACGGAGATAGCACGCGTGCCTGTAATCTCACATGCACCCCTGCACTCGGCACTCAACAAAGCTGCTCAGCGCGCTCCCGCGCCTCTGAGAGCTGTAAGCTCAGTGTTAGCACAAGGCAATTCGCCGGCAGGGCCCATACGTCACTGCGACACGCCCCCAGCCAGCATTCAGCCCATATCTGTGCGAGCAGACGCCTGGGAAAAAATCCCTGACATGCCGAAATGGGTTTTGAACATAATAAAACACGGTTACTCGCTTCAATTCGCTCGCAGACCACCCCACTTTTCAGCGGTGGTTGAGACGAAAGTGAGGACAGATGTTTCACATGTTCTACGCACCGAGGTGCTCAAACTGATAGAGAAGGGCGCTATAGAAACTGTTCCTCCCTCTATGAGCGAGGCGGGTTTTTACAGCCGCTACTTTCTTGTCCCGAAAAAGGACGGTGGCCTCTGCCACATCCTAGATCTCAGACATCTGAACAAAGCTTTAATGATTCGCTCGTTCAGAATGTTAACGACCAAACATATCCTCGAGCAAGTTCGCCCCGGGGACTGGTTTCTATCAGTGGATTTGAAAGACGCTTACTTTCACATTCCGATAGCGCCTCATCACAGGCCATTTCTGAGATTCGCTTTCGAGGGACAGTCATACCAGTACACAGTACTACCATTCGGCTTATCATTGGCCCCCCGTACATTCATGAAATGTATGGATGCAGCACTTTCCCCCCTGAGGCAGCGGGGAGTGCGAATACTGAATTACCTCGACGATTGGCTAATCTTAGCACAATCAGAGAGTCAGTTAACGACGCACAGATCTTGGATTATCAGCCATCTAGAATGTCTGGGTCTGAGAGTCAATTTTGCAAAGAGTGTGCTATCCCCCAGCCAGACTATCTCTTTTCTGGGAATAGTGCTAGACTTAGTGCAGATGACGGTGTGCCTCTCATCAGAGCGCGCGCTCGCTATTCGGCGTCTTGTAACATCATTTAGAGCGGGCGCGCACGCCCCCGTCAAACGATTTCAAAGGATGCTCGGTCTCAGGGCCTCGGCATCAGCTGTACTCCAGCTAGGATTGTTGCATAAGCGTCCTCTCCAACGCTGGCTCAAGAGCCGTGTCCCCACTCACGCGTGGCGCTCGGGCCACTTTTTAATCAGAGCGAATCACGGGTGTATAAAGCCTTGACGCCCTGGAAGGCCGTCGACTGGTATCAAACCGGCGTGAGTCTGGGCGTAAACACACTGAGAAATATGATCACGACAGATGCCTCCAAAATAGGATGCGGGGCCCTTTACGAGGGCAGGCCTGTCTCCGGTTTTTGGTCAAACCCGGAAAAGCACTTACGTATAAACTGTCTGGAAATGAAAGCGATCGCCTTGGCTCTCAGAGCCCTGCTTCCGTACCTGAAAAACGAACACGTCCTGGTCTGAACGGACAACATGATGGTAGTATCGTATATAAATCGCCAGGGTGGACTCAGGTCGAGCTCCCTGCACTCTATGGCCAGGGAGCTCATCTTATGGTCACAGCACAACCTGCGCTCGCTGAGAGCAGTGCATGTGCCAGGCGTCCTGAACCAGGGAGCGGACATGCTGTCCAGAGACAAAGTTCTCCCAGGAGAATGGTCTCTCCACCCCCTGACGGTTCAGTGGTTATGGCAAACCTTTGGCGAGGCAGAGGTCGACCTCTTCAGCCTCCAGGAAAATGCGCACTGCCCTCTTTTCTTCTCAAAGAGCACGGACGCTTCGCCCAAGTCTGGCCGAGCCGCCCCTTGTATGTTTTCCCCGATCGCGATGCTACCTCAGGTCATCAGTCGGATCAGGGAGGTGAAATGTGCAGTGCTCCTGGTAGCCCCACTCTGGAAGAACCAGACGTGGTTTCCAGAACTGATGCAGATGATGCAATCTGCCCCATGGCCGATTCCGTTGAGGCTGGACCTCCTCAGACAGGCCAACGGGATGATTCTTCATCCCGCCCGATCTGTGGGCCCTTCATGCATGGCCCCTCGACGGGTTCCAGAGAACCTCCCAGCGGAGTGTTGAGAACCATCACTGAGGCGCGAGCGCCTCTACGAGCGCTTATATGCCCAAAAGTGGAAAGTGTTCAGTGACTGGTGTGATACCAAGAGCTTGAACCCCAAATCGTGCGAGATACCAAGTGTACTCGCCTTTTTGCAAGAGCTGCTGGAGGTGGGCCGCACACCCTCCATGCTCAAAGTCTATGTGGCTGCCATAGCGGCGTCACACAATCCTGATAAAGGACGCTCATTAGGGAAAAACGAACTAATCATTCGTTTCCTAAGAGGCGCTAGGAGGATGAACCCTCCTCGCCCCCCCTCAGTACCGATCTGGGACCTGGCCACGGTCCTGGACGCACTCAAGAGTGCCCCATTTGAACCTCTCCGAACCGTGCACCTTAAACAGCTCTCGCTCAAAACTGCGCTCTTGCTGGCACTCGCCTCAGTCAAGAGAGTGGGTGACCTGCACGCGCTGTCATCAAGCGCTGCTTGCTTGGAATTTGGACCTAACGACTGCAGAGTTGTCCTTAGGCCAAAGCACGCGTATATTCCTAAAGTGCTCTCCACACCCTTCAGAGTACAGGTGATATCTCTGGCAGTGCTATCGTCTCCAGCAGACGAAAGTGACGCTAATTTACTCTGCCAGGTCAGGGCGCTCAGAGTATACTTGGAACGTTCTGCCCCGTTCAGACAGACGGAACAATTATTCGTATGCTTTGACGGCCGCACTAAAGGTCTCGCAGTTTCAAAGCAAAGAATATCACGCTGGATAGTAGATGCTATAGTGCTGGCTTATGAAGCCAAGGGCCTTCAATGCCCACTCTACGAGGAGCATGGCCTCCTCGTGGGCGTGGTCGAGTGGAATACCCATTGAGCGATATTTGTGCGGCGGCAGGCTGGGCCTCGCCTTCGACATTTATCAGGTTTTATAACCTACAGGTCCCCTCATTGCATTCCAACATTCTATCAGCCTGACTGTAGTATGGACTGGAGTACGTATATGCTGAGCATTATCTCCTCCCTTATAAGGTCCGTCTCTGACTGACTTAGAGGGTTTTTTATGCATATCAGTAAATAGAATAATCAGTACATAAGATATGTGCTTGTGTTTTTACAATGAGCGCCCCACCATGGGCCACCTTGGGGCAAAGGCGCTCTGTATCATCCCATCATATAGCTCGCCGTTGGCCGGCTCGTTGAATAATCACTTTGCTTTAAGGATCAGGCATCTGCTTCTGGCTTTATAGAGCGAAGTCAGCACGCACAGCGTTTTGCATGGTGTTCCCATAGCGTAAGCTACTTACGCAATAGGAGAGACCTCTCGAAAGGGAACGACTCGGTTACTAACGTAACCTCGGTTCCCTGAGAGGAGGGAACGAGTATTGCGTAAGCTGCCGTGCTTGTGCTTGGTCAGTCGCTTCAGTCGATTGAACCTAAAGAACTCTCATGACGGGCGCTAATATATAGCCTTAGCCACGCCCATCTTGGCGGGCTCTGAGCGCTGGCGCAAAGCGCGCTCATTGGTCGCAGCATTCAGAGTCGCCCGTCATTGGTTCGAGCAAGTTGCCGCAGCACAGCCAATGACCGAGCTGCTTCGCTCATTGCTGTCCAGATGCAATGCATTTTACATAAAGACTTCAATATTTCTCGAGAAACGGAGTTTTCCCATAGCGTAAGCTACTTACGCAATACTCGTTCCCTCCTCTCAGGGAACCGAGGTTACGTTAGTAACCGAGTCGTTTTTTAACCGATATTTACACGTTCTGCTAGTCAGTTATCGGGTTTTGTAATATTTAACGGAAAATGGCGCCATCTGGTGGGTGTGTAAACAACACCGCGTCATACGCCTTTACTGTGCGTTCAACAGGGAGCGGCGTTGTTCACAGGCAAAGAAATGTTTAATGTTTAACCAAGTTAATATACTGTTACATTTACGTCGTTTTCTGCATTAATCACTCACGTAATCACAACTCTGGAAAACAGTGTAACCTAATATATCCGTGATTAGAAAAAGTGTTTTGACCAAGCCCACAAGAACAGACAAGAAAATAACCTTTGACAGGACAAATATGTTCCTAAAACTGCTTTTGTGTTATGTGAGAACTTGGAAGAATGTCGAAGCTGTCCTTTTTATGATGTCCATGAAGGTATTTTGCTACTGGATTGGTTGCAGGCGCGGGTCTCTAGAAAAAAATAGCGTCTCTGTCAGGAAGTATTTAGGCTAGTTAGCTGGGAAAAATATTAGTAAGTTCGGATACATTCTTATATTCAATAACATGCCTAAACAGCTGGACTCTGTGATTGTGGCTATGTATTTAGTTTTAACTTTTCTTAGAATTTATGATTAGCAGAACATTTTCTTCAGAAAAGGTAAAAAATAATGTTTTTCAGTTAGGCCTACATCTAAAAGGAAGTGATAATGATTAATTTCAAGCTGAATTCAAAATAAATTGTATATTTATTAATCTGTGATTTTTAATTGAGCTGTTATTGCAAAACAATATAGCCTACATACACCGATCAGCCACAACATTAATCCACCTGCCTAATATAGGTCCCCCTCGTGCCGCCAAAACAGCACCAACCCGCATCTCAGAATATCATTCTTCTCACCACAATTGTAAAGATTGGTTATCAGAGTTATAGTAGAGTTTGTCAGTTCGAACCAGTCTGGCCATTCTCTGTTGATCTCTCTCATCACAAGACATTTCCATCCACAGAACTGCCCCTCACTGGATGTTTTTTGTTTTTGGCACCATTCGGAGTAAATTCTAGAGTCTGTTGTGTGTGAAAATCCCAGGAGATACAGAAAAACTCAAACCAGCCCATCTGGCACCACCAGTCATCCATGCGATTATCTAATTAGCCAATTGTGTGGTAGCAGTGCAGTTCATACAATCATGAACTGCACCAGGCCAGGAGCTTCAGGTCAGTTTCAGCTTCAGTTAGTGATAACATCAACCATCAGTATGGGGAAAAATGGCATGATCGTGGCATGATTGTCGGTGCCCCCAAAGTGAGCCTAGTTTCTCCAAAGGTTATTTTTCCTCCATTAACCAACATTTTATGGAGTTTTGTGTGTCTTGTCCCAGTTACCTTCGGCTTACTCACTGGTGTTCTAAATACAATTATGATTTAATTATTTATTTTTATACACAATTTACAATCATATTGAATCAAACTACAGTTTGTGAAGTGTATTAAAAGCAGAGCTAAAATCTATAAAATGTAACCAAGTCTAAGCTCTAGGATCCTCCAGGGGTTTTAAAATCAAGTGCATAATGCTATTAATGGGATCCTCAGTTCCTCATATAGACAAAGAAGGGGCTTTGTCTATATACAAGCTGTAATGCAAGTCGTGATTATACACACCCGGTCCCTTATCAGGCTAATCAAGTCGCTTTGGATAAAAGCGTCTGCCAAATGCATAAATGTAAATGTAAGTCTTCTGACTAATAGGCATGGTCATGTAGGCCGCTTCTCTAGTGCCTACATGACCTAACAACGTACATTGATTGTAAATGTTTTCTGGCAGCTTAATAAGAATACCACTTCAGATTTCCCTGAGAGAAAGTACAATTATCTTTATGTTTTGAGTTCCAATAAGATAAGACCAGTCTCCAACAGAAGCTTTGTAGTATAACACCTTGAATAGGAGAAAATGTGTGTGTGTTTCTCCAAAAGTATTTCTGTTTTAGGAATTCAGTGAAGTGAGAACAGCAGTCAAGAGGTGGACAACTGGACCGCAGAGACCTACTATTATCCATAAAGGGAAGACTGTCTGTGGCCTATGACCTGACTCGGACCATTGGAGCCAATATACAGAACTGAAGTGACACAGACATTGTTGCTACAAAATTACAGAATAAATAAAATCAAAATGGTGTTCATTATTCAACCAAATCCCAATAAAAAGCAGGAAAACAATTAGGATAAGATGCATAATACGGGACTTTTAACTATAAACAAGCCTAAAACACACCAGGACTGTTGCTTTGAAATGTTGGAGACTTGGCTCCATTACACTAATAAATCTTTAAATTATCAGTATAGATTTTTTGAAACTGATATATTGGTCTACCTCTAGTTTGCAGCCACTGTAAAATAAATGTACAAGTGCACCTGTAACTGCACATTGATATATATATATTTTTATTCATATATGTACATTTATTAAACATTGTTGTCTTTCATTATATAGCTTTTATCTGTATTTTATTAAAGCAATAAGCCATTAGAGGTTACATTTTACAGTGTATTTACACTGGTTAAAGGAGTGATTCTCACAAAACATGTCAAGAAAATGGCCTGGACCTATGTATAAAAAAAAAATAAACAAAAAAAAATTATATTGTGCATATACAAACTTTAAGACCATTAAGATTTTTTGCATTGTGACATTATTTTCATGACGGTTACACACATTTTACCCACCAACTCCCTTTACCGCATTACAAAAAGAGACGGTCACTATGATATTCTCATTGCCACAACTTGAAAAAACTAATATATATATATATATATATATATATATACAATTGTTAAAATCTTTTTACTGTATAAAAATGTCTGTTACAGTGATAATCTTCATTAAAAACAACAGTAGGGAATAATAAAAGCAAAGGTTCAGATGCATAACGGAAGGGCTATCAATTGGACAGAGAATCCAAATTAGAATTTTGACCATAAATATTTTCAAATTTCAAATTAAATTTGAATTTTAAACTCAACTGATTTTTTAAATTGACATTGTTCCCTTTGTCCACAAGAGGGTGCATTGAATACAAAATAAACCATACAGCACCCTGTTATATTATTGCAAAGAACATTCCTGGCTGTTAAAAAAATTAGCATTCCATTTTACATTTATGCATTTGGCAGACGCTTTTAACCAAAGCGACTTACAGTGCACTTATTACAGGGACAATCCCCCCAGAGCAACCTGAAGTTAAGTGCCTTGCTCAAGGGCCCAACAGTGGCATCTTGGTGGTGCTGGGGCTTGAACCCCCAACCTTCTGGTCAGTAACCCACAGCCTCAACCACTGCCCCATTTTCAACTAATGAACATAAAATAAATAGATAAAAAACATTTTGTCGCTCCATATTATTAAATGCATATTACCAATACTAATTTATTTGCATTTTGCTTGTGAAAGATACCTGTGTGTATTTTTGTATGCTGGTGGAGTGAGTTCCTATGAGCAAATGCTCTTCCGCAGGTTTCACACGTTTCACACTTGTCTCAATCCTGAATGGATCCTGCTATGATGTTTCAGGTATTCTTTTGATGCAAAGCTCTTTCCACAGTTCTCACACATGAAAGGTTTTTCACCTGGAGAGGAATTTATAATGGTAGTTACTACTGATTTAGTTACAGTGTCTGTATACATGAGGTAAACAGCAAAGGCCAGTCCATTCACCTGTGTGACATCTCTTGTGGTAAGACAGCATATGGTTCTGAGTAAATCTGGCTTCACAGAGGTCACAGGCAAAAGGTTTCTCTCCAGTGTGGATCCTGAAATAAAACACAAGCAAATGAAACATTCTGTCAGAGAAAAGAAAGTGTGAATACTGTAGTATCAGAGGTCTTGACTAAAGATACACCATATTGGTAGTCAAAATTATTCTGGATCCACATTCATCGCATTTGAAGGGTTTGTGTCCAGAGTGGGTTCTCTCATGCAGAGTAAGGGCTGTTTTGGAACTCAGAGATTTGCCGCAGATGTGGCAGAAGTGCCTGTCCGTTCCGCCCTCGTGCACTTGCCGTTTATGACTCCTCACATCCTTCTTGCGTTTGAAGGTCTTGTTGCAGACGTCGCAGGGGAAGAGCCTCTCATCATTGTGAACATGACGCTGGTGGATCTTCAGGTTGCAACGATTGGCGAAGGTCTGCTGACAGATGTCACAGCGGTACGTGGTGTCTGTCAGGACTCCGTGGCTGACCTTCAAGTGTTTGAGGTAGCATTTTCATAGTAGAAAGACCGGCTGCATAGTTCACACCTGTATTTTGCACTTCCTCTTCTGCTTTCCTTCTCTGACCCATCCGCCTCATCCATTTCCTCATAAGGCAGGAAGTCTGATTCTTGAGCGTCTTCTTCTTGGATAGAGTGAGGGGTCTCGGAGTCACTGTCATCACAAGCCTCTTTTTCAGCTACTGTTTCTCCAGCTTGTGATTCCACCTGGGGATCTTCTGAAGCTTGTTCTTCTCCTGCACTCTTGGATTTGTCAGGGTTCTCTGTTTGGATCTTCAACTTTTTCAGTGGGAAGTCTACGGAAACTCTGCGGCTGGCTAACCTTCTACTTCTCAGGCCCTAAATGTCTTGCTCTATCTCCATAGGTGATTTGAAAGGCTTCTTTCTCTTTATTGCTCTTCTCACTCGTTCTTGTTTCGTCTTTACCTCAATTCTTGAACCGTTCAAATCCACTCCTTCTTTCTGGAAAGACAGGTTGAGCATTTCTGCATTATAATCCAAGACTTCAGATGTACAAACATCTACTAATTCCTGGCAGTCTAGGAGTTTAGCCATTTGCAATATAGTGTTGACAAAATGTCTTTCGACCTCCATTGATCCAGAATACGCATATTCCATGAATTTAGTGAATGCATTTGTCGAAATGTCAGATAAAAATATTTTCTTCACATGGTCATCAGCTAAGAGGACAGATTTGAAGTAACAACACGATGCGGCCAGGACGACCTTGTGGGCTTCGAACTCCTCCAGCTCTCCTTGAAAGTCCACCTGCACTGTGACATCACACAGATTTCCCTTGGACATCAGTTGCCACATTGCACTGAGCAGATTCTTCTGATAACAGCTAGATTGGAGTTGAACCGATCCATCACTCATTTTGTCTGGTTTCTGCAACTACAAACAGGATATAAGAAAAAAGGTAAGTAGGTAACTTAGCAAATGCTTTATCCAAATTGTCCAATTACAGGTTCAGTCCCACTAGAGTTATCTTGATTGGTCTTGAAGAGCAAAACTGTCAGTCAATAGCCCCCATTTCCTGCTCAAAAAAGTAAATTGTTTTGATCTAAAAACCACATCAAAATATATATTTACAATAAAATCCTTAGTCAATATGCATTTGAGCATAATACCATAACATACAGTCAGGTGATCAATATCTCAAGAGTTTAAATTGAATTATTATGTGAGAAGAAAAAGACTGCGGAGTGATATGACTATTACTGTGACAAAATGTAATGCCAGATTCTTAAAGGTGCAATATGTACAAAAATGTTCATGTAATATGATTTATTTTTTTGACAATGTGTGAACGGCTTGTAACGCAAATTAAAAAATTAGGCCTACCCGGACTTCGTAGTTTGCCTATTAAAGCCTGTAGACTATTTTTCACGCTCCGGGTCGCTTTTGCTGGGAAAATCCAAAGGATGTGACCTTTATGTGTGCTTCTGAGAGTCTTGCTTTTGCATATCGCGGCGCCGTATTGTGGTTCGTTCTGCATAACACGGCGGCTCATTTTATCTTGTCGCGGACCATTCGCGGTAACCCAAATTAACAGTCCAGCCCTGATATGCAGTTTCAAAGTTTGTAGTAAAACAATCAAAACTGTAATTTTAATTAACAACCTCATCTGTCAGCATGATGCCGGTGAATCACGTTCAGCCTCTTTGTAAGTTACGTCATTGTTTTGATCAATTCGTAACCTGCGTTCACACTGCCAGCTACTTTGTCGTTGTATGTTGCCGGTGGCTGGTGGTTAGGTCGCTAGTGGTGTGTATGGAGAGTCTAAACAGCACTGTTTCTGTACAATTAATATTATTATTAAAATATTAGGATCACATGAAGATACCATCTTCTCTCCTATTGGCTGTCGCTCCCGAATGTCGCTCTTCATTTGCATACATTTTAACATTTCTCAACTTTGTTGCATCACTGGACACGCCCACATCGGGTCGTCGTGGCTCATGGAGCCAGAAGTCGCCAGCTCTCACTGAAAATGAACGAGATGAGGTTGTTTTGTCGCTGCATGTCGCTGGCAGTGTGAACGCAGCTTTATGGAGTGTTTGCGTGAGCAAAAGGTAGCTGGCTGCAGTTCACTAAACAGCCACAGGTGTCATTAATAACAAGGGTTTCTGAGTCTTACATACTGCACCTTTAATATATATATATATATATATATATATATATATATATATATTATTATTATTATTTTTTTTTACAAATAGCTGCTGCTACAATATAGACGTATAGTATTTATTTCTGTCTAAAAGCATTTCATCAAGCAAGCCATTTGAAATGCTAAACTTTAGCTTTTCAGGCCATGCTAACATCCCAATTATAAATAAACCCATATGTTTCAGTTTACTCCAAACATTTCTAATTTATATTTTCACATAATTTCATATCTTATTTGTATGCTTAATAATAATAAAAATTAACTGTATTGCTAAAGAATCCTATATAAACTGGGATGAGTAAAATAAAGGCTGAAAATTAAAGGAATGCTACAACAGTTAGCATCATTAGCTTTGTCTTCAAATGCCAGATTTCTGCGATAATATAACGTTTGATTCATTACTATGTATTTCTCTGATGTGCTTAATGTCATCCGTGAGATGCAATGAAAGGAGGGTTTGTATAGCCAGCTGGAGTTTTCTTACCGTAAGCCAGTAAAACTGCAGCACTGTACAAATCTATGGCACAACAACCCTAGGCGACTGCAGCGAGAGGCATCATAGGAAATGGAGTTCTTTCTAGATGACTGGATTCCTGATAGGTATTTGGGGAATTTGTAAAAGATAAAATGTAATATACAACCAAATTAACATATCATGGTTAAATAAATGTGTAATTTAAAAATGATGCGGATGTAATATACCTCTTGACGTGTCATGCTTAAAACAAATACTGTACAATAACTGTAATAAAATAAATGTTATTTTACCATAGATAAACGTGTTGTATTTTTAATTTTCAAGTATGTAATATACACCTTAACGTCGCTAAAAAAAATAATATAGTTATTACAAAAATTATATTATAATACATTCATGTTTATTTTTAAATTATAAGGATGTCATAAACGTCCTGATATGTCATTATTAAAAAAAGAACTATACTGGACAAAATAATAAATGTTATTTTACAGTAGATACATGTGGTGTATTTGTAAATTATAAAGATGTAATATATGTATTCACGTCACATTTAAAACAAATAAAATAGCTATATTAAAATAAATGTTATTTTACAATACATAGATTTATTGTATTTGATTTTTAAAATTATGTGTCTTGCTGTCATATTCCTGTGTGTACTGTAGCTCAATTTGCCACTGAAACAAATTCCTACATTGTAGAATTTTAGGATCTAATATGTGAGATAGATAGGTGCTAAACATGTAAATGATGAAACGTGAAATGTACATGTAGTGTAACAGATTTATTAAAAATTAAAATAATATATTTTAAATTAGAAATGTATGTCCTGTATATTTTATGTCTGTTGTGTTTTAGGTGGTTAGAATTGTCTTGCATTTAATCATGAAAAATGTTTGTCTCTTCAACAGACTGGACCCAGGAGGATCCTGGGAAATGAAGTTCTTTAAAATGACAGGAAGCCTGGTAGGATTTGTGATTTGTATGATATACTGTAGATATATTATATAGACATACTTGACGTGTTAAATGTAAAATATATAAATACAAATATTATTTATTTTCTTTTTGATATATTTGTACATGAAAGCTGTATCATCTTCACCAATCAATCTTTTTTTTTATCAGAATCCGAATGTGCTTTATTGCCAAGTATGCTTACATATTCTGTGATGTGTGTTGGCACTCTTTTGGTGGCACGAGGGGGACCTACACAATATTAGGCAGGTGGTTTTAATTTTGTGGCTGATCTGTGTATATAGAAATACACAATAAGACAAACAAAACAGTAATATATATATATACATACACATACATATACACACACATACATATGTACAAATATAACTCTGTTATATACAGATCCGATTCATACCTGAACCAAACCAGTTCAGAGGTGAAGTGCAGATGACAGACTCAATGACTGCTGAGTAGAGCTGTATCATCAGTGACAGGATGAACTACCTCAACTGGCGAAGCTGTTGGGTCTTTTTCAAAATTGAGTCAATGTGGGTCTCCCACTTCAGGTCCTGTGAGATGATAGTGTCCAGGAACCTGAATGACTCCACTGCTGCCACAGTGCTGTTTAGAATGGTGAGGGGGGGTCAGTGATGGGGTGTTCCTCCTAAAGTCCACAATCATCTCCACCGCTTTGAGCGTATTCAGCTCCAGGTAGTTTTGATTGCACCAGACAGCCAGCTGTTCAACCACCCAATTTCCCCAGTCTCACTAACTGCTGCCGATCTGTAAGAAAGCTGGTGATTCACTATTATTTGCAGATTGTATCTACAATGTTTCTACAAAGAGTCTTAAAAACATGTTACATGTTAGTGTCACAAAGATTGCCTACGGCACTGTTAACATAACCAACCACCCACCCGCTCAGTTCCTGTGGCCTGTGACCTTTTGTTAAGCTCTTAAAATACTAAAGTGCAGCTGAGTTCATGGGTAAACTGTCACCCCATGACTATTTTTGTCTGTGAATGTATACAAGTAGGTCTGCAGCTGCAGCTAACATTAATTTTTGAAGAAAAACATTATTCAAGAAAAGAAAAAAGTCCAGTCAGCAGTTCTTTATCCCATGAGCTTCTCAGACATTACAATGTAGAAACTTCAGGAGTATACAGATTCCTGCAGGCATCAAACAATTTCTGAAATACCAGCCTGAAGAACACTCATGCTCACCGATGGGTGCAGATAAACAAAGATAAGCTGCTGGCAGTAAATCTAATTTTTTATGGGTAGAAAATGAATGGTTAGAATTGTGTTAGCAAGAATCATGCAAAATTGCATGAACAGTAGCCCCTTTCTAAACAGATTTTAAATCGCCCCCATTTTTTAGATGTTATTTATACCCCCTCACTTCTCAATGTTAAACAATACATGTATTTAAACTTATTGTAAAACAAGGCATTCATGCACATACACATGCATAATGACATGCTTTTTAAGATAGTGTTGTGGAAAACGACGGAGGTGTATGTTTGGAATTGCATATTAAGCACTGTGCATCACAAACTGACCTTGAACCAACCACAATTTTTTAACACACCCGTGACACATTTTTTTATCCGAATGCCATAGTTATAGGCATTGTTCACCCCAAAATTTTAATTCTCTCATCATTTACCCTCATGCCATGTATATGACGTTCTTTCCTCGGCTGAACGAAAATGAAGATTTTTGGAAGATTATTTCAGCTCTGTAGGTCCATACAATTAAAGTCAACACTATTTTACTATAAATTCTCCTCCCTGCCCAGTAGGTGTCGCCACCTACTGGGCAGGGAGGAGAATTTATACTAAAAAAAGGACTTAAATATTGATCTGTTTCTGTTATCATATCACTTCTGAAGACATGGATTTAACCACTGGAGATGTATGGATTACTTTTATGCTGCCCTTATGTGCTTTTGAGCTTGAAAGTTTTGGTAACCATTCACTTGGATTGTATGGAGTCTATGGACATACAGATCTGAAATCTTCTATAAATCTCTGTTAGTGTTTAGCAGAAGAAAGATGCCACTTGCTAAATTTAATATGTTAAATTATGATAAAAATACTGTTTACAACGCTTATCATTCCATATTGTATAGCGTTTCACATACTATTTTTAAAAACAGTATGCATTTTTTTGTACTGTGGTGGGTTTTGAGTCATACGAGCTCGTGTCCACTTGATGTCCCTGTTGCACACAAATCAATGAACAGAAAACTGTTCATGGAAGGCATGTGTTGCGAGCTTTGCACAGTTGCGTTTTATCTTAGTCAACCCCTAATCAGAGTGCTGGACAATGACCAATTAAACATTTTAAACTAAAAACAGTCGTGGAAACACAGCAACGTGTGTCCTACCCTAATATGCAAAGCATATCAAGTTTAAATTGAGTGAACGTGACAGAGGTATCTCTGACAGAGGTATTCATGCAGACACCGCGAGGGATCATTCACATTTTCCATCCTTGTTATTAATGATTCCTTCTGACTCTTTAAATATTTATCCAGGTCATGTTCCATCATGCTAATCAGATGTGAGTTTAGGCTTCAAAAATCAGAGCTGTGTGTGTTTCCTCAGGATTCACCGGGGGGTTTTGCGTGGCCTGCCAAGCGCTTTTTATTGACATAGGAAATCCATATGCCTCGCATTTCCCTTAATGAGTTCTGCAAGTGCGCGGCTCCTTCCGGTGACTCATTCTGCACTTGTGTGGACCGGAGACTGTGGTTTTCCATTTACCTCTGGAGCTCAGCCACGGTGTCTGCGCTGCTGTAACCCAGCACGCTTTGAAAACCAGACAACTACAGAAAAACCCTCCCTCTCCTCTACGACAAAACAATGGAGCCACATCTGCAGCAATATATTACGGGTGCTTGTCTGGAAATCTTGTTCAGCGCCTAAGAAAGGTAGAAACTGTGAAAAGAAACTCTGAAGTTTTTGTCACGGTTTGAGTTGAGTTTTATGCAATAAATCTCAGAATTCTCTTTCAAAACAGGAAGTGGTGTTAAGAATGCATCTAACAGATTTGAATGTTGACACACACACACACACACACACACACACACACACACACACACACACACACACACACATGTTGTGTTTCCATGTTTTATGGGGACTTTCCATAGACATAATGGTTTTTATACTGTACAAACTTTATATTCTATCCCCTAAACCTAACCCTACCCCTAAACCTAACCCTCACAGAAAACTTTCTGCATTTTTACATTTTCAAAAAACATCATTTAGTATGATTTATAAGCTGTTTTCCTCATGGGGACCGACAAAATGTCCCCACAAGGTCAAAAATTTCGGGTTTTACTATCCTTATGGGGACATTTGGTCCCCACAAAGTGATAAATACACGCTCACTCACACACACACACACACACACACACACACATGTTGGTCTACCTATCATTATGAGGACTTTCCATAGACATAATGACTTTTATACTGTACAAACTATAGATTCTATCCTCTAAACCTAACACAACCCCTAAACCTAACCCTCACAGAAAACCTTCTGCATTTTTACATTTTCAATAAAACATTGTTTAGTATGATTTTTAAGCGATTTGAATTATGGGGACACTAGAAATGTCCTCATAAATCACATTTATAGCATAATAATCTTGTAATTACCAGTTTGTAACTTACAAAATTGTCCTCGTAAATCACAAAAACACGCGCACACACACACACACACACATACACACACACTCTCACTCACTTGTAGTGTTACCATGTTTTATGGGGACTTTCCACAGACATAATGGTTTTTATACTGTACAAACTTTATATTCTATCCCCTAAACCTAACCCTACCCCTAAACCTAAACCTCACAGAAAACTTTCTGCATTTTTACATTTTCAAAAAACATAATTTAGTATGATTTATAAGCTGTTTTCCTCATGGGGACTGACAAAATGTCCCCACAAGGTCAAAATTTCGGGTTTTACTATCCTTATGGGGACATTTGGTCCCCACAAAGTGATAAATACACGCTCACACATACACACACACACACACACACACACACACACACACACACACACACACACACACACACACGTTAAACTACAGTCAAATTACTTAACTCTTTAATCAGTAGTTCTGATTGCAGAATTAAATAACATCACTTGATCGTAATATTTTATTTAGTTCAGGTGATACTATTCAATAGGTTGACAACATTTAATTGAACATATACATTTGTACAATAGGCTATATATACTACTAAAACTTTAAACATGTCAAAATAGGTATGAACAGCAGCAAATCAAATAATTCGCTCCAAAAACAAAGGCAAAGTCCCTTTAAAGCTCTGTAGGTCCTTACAATGCAAGTGAATGGGTGCCAAAATACTTAGGTCCTTACAATGCAAGTGAATGGGTGCCAAAATACTTAAGCTCAGAAAATCACATAAATCAGCATAAACTGATTTATGTACCATATGACTCCAGTAGGTAGTTAAATCCATATCTTCAGAAGAGATATGATAGGTGTGGGTGAGAAACATAAATATTTAAGTCCATTTTTACTTTAAATTATCTTCCCTGCTCAGTCAATCTCCACTTTAACTTTCACATTCTTCTTGTGTTTTTGGTGATTCAAGTTCTTCATGTATATGCTCCCTACTGGGCAGGTAGAATAATTTCCAGCAAAAACTTAAATATTGATCTGATTGATATGGATAACTTTAATGCTGCCTTTATGTGCTTTTTGGAGTGTCAAAATGTTGGCACCCATTCACTTGCATTGTGAGGAACTACAGAGCTGAGATATTCATATAAAAATCTTAATTTTTGTTCTCTCCTTTTATGTCAATTTTATTTGAAATTCTGTTTAAAGCAATCTCAAAGGATGGCTATTATGATTGTTCACTGTTCTAAGTGCCCTTTGGAGGCTGATTTATCCCATTTGTATCCCATTTGTGTTGATGTTGCTTCTTTGCTTTGTTGCATTCGACTTCTGGGTTAAATGCATGTCAAGCAGAACCTTTGTTTTTCGGAGCATGCACATTGCGCCGAGGTCAATTATAGTCCCATTAATTTATATACATGCTGGACGAACCTACAATCGTTTTGTCTAGCTCTGTTTGTTCGATTTAGCAAAAACCATACTGCGTTTACATGCCATTTAAAAAATACAAATTGTTGCTTTAGTCTGACTGGATTTGAACTTTTAAAGTGCATGTAATTGTAAACTACTCCCCAACAATGCATTGAATATTTCTCTCTTCTCAGAGGAAGTATTTAAGGTGTTAATATACACATATGGAAGACTGGGGCTAGTTGTCACATGGGCAGTTGTCACAATGGCTAAATCTCAGCAACTATCACATTTTTCAGTCGAAAGTCCAAATGCTCAAATACTTGTTTTCTCTAGAAGTTGTTTTGTATGTTGGTTTCACACAAATGTGTCATATATATGACACAAGTGAATACAATAAAACTACACTGCATACATTCAGGCAAGGGGTAGCTGATGAAGGTAGTTTCTTAACCCAGAAGTGAATCTAAACAGTGTAGGAAAAGAGTACTTGTCATGAATGTAAGGTCGTGGGCATGTTTTTTGTATATGTTGTGATTTTTTTATAATACATAAATTACAATTATAGTGATCCAAATAAAGTTTTATAGATCATAATTGTTTTAATGTTTACATTTTGCAGACAAGCCATTTAGTAGCCTAAAAACATTTTGTATACACATGAATGTTGATGAAAATGGCTTTTTGTTTCATTTTACATTTATGCATTTGGCACGAACCAGTGTCCTTCGGATTACCAGATTACCAGTAATGTGCTTAGACCACTACACCACCACCACTCCACACGTTTCAACTTGAGAGTATTTGACATGTCACAAAGGTATTCTTCTCTAATCGGTGTCAATTAGAATTAAGGTTCCTATTCTGACAATTTATCCCATATATTGTGACAACATGCCTCACTGTAGGTTAACATTTGGTAAATAAAAATGCTTTATTTTTCTGTCTTTTTCCCCAAGATTTTAAGGTATGTCTTTAGACAGAAAATGACTTTAAAAAAAATAAACCAACCTTGAGAAATGTTTACTGGAGTAAAAAGTGTGACAACTAGCCCCAATCTCCCCTAAATATGCATACTTAGCAACTCACACTAACTTATGTAAGAGGACACCAGTGTGCAATGTTTGAAAGTACAAAACCATCTAGAGTCATTTTAATCAAAAACTAATAACGTGGGTGAATTTCTAAAGTTATATCATGATGGTTTCATAAAATAAAGGGCGCACAGTGCGAAAATTGCAGTAGTAAATATTTAGCCATTATGGTTGTAGTTCATGAATTAATTTCCAAAGTGTTTTTATTTTGTTGCTTTAGGGAAATTATGAAAATATTAGAGGTGACATAATAGTGAAATGCAAATATACCAATAGATATTTTCACATTTTTTGCTGGATAGAACGAAACCAAACAAACCCAAGGCTCTGAAAATATACTCTGTATTTGTAAGTGGGATTAGTAGATGCCACAAATGTGACAAAACAACCAGTTGGTGTTTTTAAACGCTCTGGTTATGAGCTGTAGTCATAGCCTTGTTCCAATAAATGCTGGCTTGGGTAATTTTGTCCTTGTATGACCTGGCTTTACTCTGAAATCTATCCTCTTTTGCCGGGAAGCAACGACATGTTGGATCATGGTGAATTTCAATACAAAATAACCACCCAAATCTCTGCCTAGTTTCAGATTCAACCACATCGTTAATAGAAGTCATCCAATCAAACCTTTGTCCAAGCCAGAGTTCCTCTGTGGTTGATATTTCTTCCATCTTGTTTCAAAAGAAATGTTATCGTGGACAGTACTTTACTTGAAACTCAATATGCACCGCACAAGATGACCGGCTATTGTTCTGTAGATGTCATTCGAGCATGTAATGATGATGAGTGGTAGGAGTAACGCAATGCTGTAAAGAGTTTCAACTTTCTGAGCATATTTCTGTCCTTTTTAATTTAGATGACTGTTATGGAGCTTTTACAGTACATGCATTTGAACAGGTCATGAAGGTTAGGAAACCTTTATGCAGTCATGCATTTGTTAACATTTTGCAGGGTGGACCTGAGCCATCTCTGGGGCTCAGAATATTATTGAGTCTTAGGATTTGGGTCAGTAATGATACACCAACCACCCAGAACACCCAAACCGCTGCATAGCAATGCCCTGTCAATGACCTACAACCCCTTAGCATTGTTTCCACAACTTGTGACTGGCATACACCACCAGTTTTACTTAAATTTTTGGGGGCTGGTTGTCATTTTTTAATAACTAAAACAGGAAAATATGGGGGATAAGAGGGGGAATGGGATCAAGACATGAAGCAGGCCAGATTTGAATCTCAAGAACATCACAACTATGAACCAATATGCCATTGGTTCAACCAGGCCTGATGCTTATGTGGTCCGTTCATCCATTTAAGAGCCTTAACTTGAATTTAGCATCACAGACTATCCCACAATAGCACTTGAGGTCAAGCACCACAGCGTTTTGTTTGAGTCGGGTTTAACCGGTTAAAATGAAAAAAGTTAACCGGAAAAAAGTTTTCAGAGTATAAATTACACACTGTAAAAATGTATATAGAAATAAGCCACAAAGAACTGACCTCTGTGAGACAACTGTTTTTTGCAACATGGCAAAATTCCTTTGCTTAATCAGTATTTTTGCCTTGTTTTTACAGCAAAGATAACAAGATACGTTTAATTGAGAAGCAAAACTGTGTAATGCCTGCTTTCATAGTGTATATACAGTATACTGTGTGTGTGTGGATAAATGTATTTCTCTTACCCCATTGGCAAATTACCCCATTTAATACATCTTTGTAAAAAAAAAACATTTGTTGCTTAAAACAAGAAATAAATTGGGAATGGTTTAAACAAAATTACTTGATCTGGGATAAGTTCTGAGAACATTTTTGAGATAGCCCTCATTTTCAGTAAATGGATATATGGCTGTCAATTTTTTTTTACACTGAATAAATAAAAATTTCATACTGTGTATTTTTGGCAAAAATATTTTTTGCATTCATAAAACTATTAATAAAGATACATTTACTTGAGAAACAAACTCATATATGGCATTTTTTTTTTTTTTTTTTTTTTTTAAAGAAATTTAACATAATTTAGTAATATTTATGCTTAACACACACACACACACACACACACAAATTGCTACTTCTTCATAGCGTTCAAAGGGGACTACTAATGGGGTAAGAAAAAACAACTTAAAGGTGCACTCAGTAATTGTTTGTAGTATGTCAATGTAGCCCACATTGACACCTAGTGGCCTGGATGCTGCTTCATTCAAACACAGTAGTTTTCAGTTGCCAATGCCATTGTAGAAATTCACCATGTACAGAAAAATAGGATTAATGTAATCAATGAATGAAAATGTCCAATAACAGGGCAGCTACTGAGATTAAGCAAGTAGTATTCAGCTGGTCATGTGATGGTAATATGGCTGCTTTCATGAGGAGACCCTCTCCATGTAGACTAAGAGAGCTTTTATAAGGTTACTCATATGACTGAACTCTTCATCTCACATGAGTGGTCATGATTTTATACATATGTTTGAAAGTTTCTATACATTTGTTTAGAAGTAAAACTTTTTATATGAGGAAAACAATTACTGCGTGCACCTTTAATTTAATAAGAAAACAAGTCTATTTTCTTAATGCATTGGCAAAGAGTTTTTTCATGTTTTAAGCATATTCCTCATCTCAAGTTTGTTAGATTTCTCTGAAAACAAGACTAATATCTTAACATAATACATAATATCTTATGTAATTTTGCGTCTCAATTTATTGTTTCTTGTTTTATGGTTGTTTGGATATTTTGTACTGGAAAACAATACAAAAATACACTAAGATATTAGTTTTTTCAGTACACAAGCTGCTTTTCTAGTCTAATGAACAAGAAAGTTAATTATCTCAACACACACTTTCACCTTACATGCTCTACTGTCCCAGCACTGATTGATATTAGATATTTCATGTAAATGTTTAACGTTGAACACTTGTTACATTGACAAATGTATATCTGTATTTGAGAGATAGTAGAGTGATTTACTGCTTCTGTTCTCAATTTCTCCTTGAACTTTCCTTGTGTTTCTTTCAGTGTGTTATAGTTTAAGGCTTTTAACGTACTCCCCAACCTGATGAAGTGACTCAAGGACAACCGCAGGTTAAGAATAGAACATTTGTGTGATGATTGGTTGTCTATTTCACTCTACTGTGGGCAAAATTAGAAAGGGAGTAATTCTGGTTTATACAGTATATTCAGAGTGTGAATGATATGAATGCTGTTCATAAGTCATGATACATGCAGTACATTAGCAGTTTTTATTCTCGATGCTTTATTCTCTTGGAAATAAAACTGTTGTTTGCTCTTTTTTTTAAATGCAATTTAATGTAAAACTATCTTAACTTTTGGCTGTCCAAACTAAATATCACTAAAAAATATATAAAAATGTATTATAAGCATTATATGCATACAGAAAATATGCATACTGTGCACATACTATATACTGCAGGTATAGTGAGAGTATGATAGTATGCTATTCCAAATATAATCTTTCATGTGTGATTAATCTCTGTGAAGTCACAGTATGTTTAGTCAAATTAGAGATTGACATGGATATGAAAATAACCTTTGCCTTTACAAGACTCATTCTGTATTTATGAATGGAGCGGGTGTTATCAATGAACTTGCTGCTCTGGATGTGATGCCATTGTTAGATAATGATATAAATCAACATAATGACATAAATCGTCATCTTGTTAGCAAGACAAGTCTAATATTGTCTGTTTGATTGTCCTGAGGGCACAGGTTTATCCACGCTACCCTTGAATAACTTTTGAACGTCTTTCTTTTGTGTTCTAGTTGACTTCCTTGAACTTCAGCCAATCAGGAAGACTGATTGCATCATTGATGCCTTAAAAAGTGCTGTGATTAATGCATGTTGGTCTGCCAGATAACTTTCACTCAGGTTATGCCAGATGCAATTGCGTGAAGTCAGTGCAGGAAACGAAGCAAAACGTTTTGCATGCTTTGTAGTTGAAAGGCGTTTGGAACGGTATAAAACGGTTTGGGAAATAATTAATATTGTGCAATATGTATAGTGTGCATTGTATGTGAATTTTATGTATGCATGGAACACCTGGATGAGGTACTACCATTTACATCCTAAATGTACCATTTGTATACTGCAGAAAAAGTAGGAGTCATAAAGTTGTATGCTAATCTGAACTAGCCAAGTGCACTGTCAGGAATACTGTATCTCATAATGTAATGCACTTGACTTGACCTTTGATATCCGATGTAATGTATGAACTAGAATGAACTCATTATGTTGTTGAACTGCAAAAAGTTTAGACCTATTATGCCCCTTTTTACAAGATGTAATATAAGTATCAAGTGTTCCCAGAATGTGTCTGTGAAGTTTCAGCTCAAAATACCCAACGGATCATTTATTATACCATGTTATAAATGCCTCTTTTTGGGTGGAATCAAAAACACGCTGATTTTGTGTGCATCTCTTTAAATGCAAATGAGCTGCTGCTCCCCGCCCCCTTTCTGGAAGAGGGCTGTGCCTTTACAGCTCGTGCTGCGGATACTACAGCAACAACAAATCAGAACCAATATGACTGACATCGTAAATACCGGAGTCCGTCCATCCATCCATCCATCGTGAATACAATCAGAGACAATGGTAACTTTAGCTGCATTAGCCGTGGAATCAGCTAACAAACACATTAGGAAAGTCCATTAATATCAAGTGTGATACTGATATAAAGCTGGAACACGAACAGTTGGTACTGATCCATGCCTGAGAATAAACATTTTGCTTGATATTGACACTCATTCACAAAGCAGTCGGTGTAAAATGATTTGCTCATGTTTTGGGGTACATTTACTTCAAAAACAAAACTTGTCCGCTGCGTTTTCAGTGGCTCTGATGCCGGGAGTACATGAAGACACTTATTTTCACTTTTACAGCCAACAACAGAACACTTATGATCCTTACGAAGCGGAGACATTATTCTTCTCACTGTATCTTCTCCAGTGCTGAAAAAATGGCGGACCATGTGTAGATCACTCAGGGGAGGATCTATGATAATCCGTCACCAGTCGTGGGCGAGGCCTGCTCTAACGTGACGTCACTTTAGATCAGAAACAAAAATTTTTGATTAATAGAAATATAAGACAGAGGAGTGGGTGGACTTTTAACATTTGTAGGGTGGTTGTGTACACACAATGCTGACACATTTATGTACAAACACCATGTAAAAGTGAATTTTGCATAATAGGTCCCCCCAACAATGTAGCACACTACTGTTTTCAACGTTTATTGTTGCATACCACATTTACATTTATGCATTTGGCAGACGCTTTTATACAAAGCGAATTACAGAGTGTAACGATTGAGCAGCAAGGCAGACGAGGAGATGCGGATCCAAATGCAGTTTGGCTTTATTAAATAAATGAGCAAGTAAACACAAAGGAACAACTCTCAATGGGGAAACAAAACATAAAACTGAAAACTAAACACGATGAAACATAACAGAGAACTCAGGCAACAAAACAGAGAACTCGGGTAGGGAACACATACCAGGCTAACAACAAACAACGATAGACAAGGACTGAACCAAAAACCAGGGTATAAATACATGAACATAGGAAAAAGGGGCCAATGAACAAACAGAACTCAAACAAGATAACAAGGTGATAAACAGAAGCAAAATGGCAAATTAACGAGGGCAGGTGCAAACAATGAACGTGAACATGAAAGCTAACAGAGAGACTATGGAGTTACACAAGGGACAAAAGTGAAAACTAAGGAATGCAAAAGTGACAAAAATGGCAAACAAAAGGGCAACAGTGAAACAAGACAAGGTAAACATAACACAGAGCACTTATTACAGGGACAATCACCCCGGAGCAACCTCGAGTTAAGTGCCTTGCTCAAGGACACAATGGTGGTGGCTGTGGGTATCGAACCAGCAACCTTCTGATTACAAATGATGTGCTTTTGCCCACTACGCCACCTCCAATCCATTTAATGTGCATACCATTTAATAATGTTTTTGTTTTTTTAATTTATAGCAGACCATACTATGCAGTTAGTAGTATGTTAGTATTCCATCCCAAGCTATGCTTGTTGATAGGTGCTTTCCAGTGCAATGTGATTTCAATAGACTTGTGCTTGTGAATGTTCTCTGCTTTGTCTTGTGTTTTAATAATTTGAAGAGACATGCTCATCAGCACATTACAGACAAATGGAAAAGCCATTATGTTTCATCCTGTCCTTTTTACCTCTGTCTCTCTTTTTTCTCTCTCTGCATTCCTGTGTTTATGTTCATTATATTGCATCACCCAGCGTTCTTTTGGTTTGGTCATTATGATTACATGTTGCCCTCCTCTTCGTTTATTGTGTATGGGATGTCCTCTCTCTTGCTCTATACTTGCCTGGAACTCCTACACACACAAACATACACACTCTTTCATTTTGCTCTCTGCCGCAGAAATGTCATGCCTGGTTAGCAAAGTGGGGTGCTGGAGGCCGTCCAGATGCTTTCCCACAGTAGCTACTAGACACTAAGTATGTTTGTAATAGCATACTACTTTTACTTTTTCTACAGTATATAAACTCAGCAAAAAAAGAAACGTCCCTTTTTCAGGACACTGTATTTTAAAGATAATTTTGTAAAAATCCAAATAACTTTACAGATCTTTATTGTAAAGGGTTTAAACAAAGTTTTCCATGCTTGTTCAATGAACCATAAACAATTAATGAACATGCACCTGTGGAACGATCGTTAAGACACTAACAGCTTACAGAAGGTAGGCAATTAAGGTCACAGTTATAAAAACTTAGGACACTAAAGAGACCTTTCTACTTACTCTGAAAAACACCAAAAGAAAGATGCACAGGGTCCCTGCTCATCTGTGTGAATGTGCCTTAGGCATGCTGCATGGAGGCACGAGGACTGCAGATGTGGCCAGGGCAATAAATTGCAATGTCCGTACTGTGAGACACCTAAGACAGCGCTACAGGGAGACAGGAAGGACAGCTGATCATCCTCGCAGTGGCAGACCATGTGAAACAACACCTGCACAGGATCGTACATCCGAATATCACACCTGCGGGACAGGTACAGGATGGCAACAACAATTTCCCGAGTTACACTAGGAATGCACAATCACTCCATCAGTGCTCAGACTGTCTGCAATAGGCTGAGCGAGACTGGACTGTGGGCTTGTAGGCCTGTTGTAAGGCAGGTCCTTACCAGACATCACCGGCAACAATGTCGCCAATGGGCACAAACCCACCTTCGCTGGACCAGACAGGACTGGCAAAAAGTGCTTGTAACTGACAAATCGCTTTTTTGTTTCACCAGTGGTAGTGGTCGGACCCGCGTTTATCGTCGAAGGAATGAGCGTTACAATGAGGCCTGTACTCTGTAGCAAGCTCGATTTGGAGGTGGAGGGTTCATGGTCTGGGGCAGTGTGTCACAGCATCATCAAACTGAGCTTGTTGTCACTGCAGGCAATATCAGTGCTGTGCGTTACAGGGAAGACATCCTGCTCATAACAGACATAACAGCTGATCTAACACCCAAATATATGCATACTACTTATTATTGCAGCCTACCATCAGAAGATATATTACCACTCTCTAATATATCTTCCCTCATATACCAAATACTTTTAAAAGAGGCGCGTTAGTTATTTTTGCATTAAAGCACTTTGTTTGTTGAGGCAGCCTCTTCTTTGCCCCAACCCCCCACCCCCATCAGGTGGCCCCCTAGACAACTGCCTAGTTCATCTATGCCCAGAAACGACCCTGCTTACGGCCAGCGACGATGGAGCGCTCTCTCGCACGTGCACACGAGAAAACGCATCCATTGCATGAGAAATGCACAATTATTTTTTTAGATTATAGATTATAATACATTGATTTTTGGGAATGTGCATTGCATAACCTTTGCTTATGCTGTATATGTAGACATACAGCATATAAGCAGAGGAGGATTCAAGGTAAAAAGCTTGGGAACCACTGGTCTGGCTCATATTTTCATAGAAAAACAATAATAAAAAAACAATAAAAAACAGCATATACAGATGCAGAATTGCTTTCTGGTAGTTAATGACATGCTGCCAGGAGTGAAAAGTCTTTCATTATTTACTCACCCTTATGTTATTTCATACACACATGCTTTTTTTTTTTTTGGTCTGTGGACCCAAAGCTATCATATGACTTCATAGAAAATCGAAGATAGCACATGAGTCATGAGGACTCTTTTTATGGTGTGTGTGTTTTTTTTAGCAGCATACAGGTTTGGAATGACATGAGGGTGTGTAATAACAGTATTTCAATTTTTTGGTGAGCTATTCCTTTAAACGAATGTTCCGGATTTAAAACGGGTTAAGCTCAATTAACAGCATTTGTATGGCCCTTTTTTATTTAAAAAATAAGTTTCATTAAGGCACTTATAATGGAAGTATTTTGGATCCGATCGTAAATGTGTGAGTAAACAGTTTCATTTATGAATATTTGAAATGTCATGACTGTTTGACAATTTATGGTGCTCCTGTGTGTGAGTGAACAATGTAATATATTCGGATGCAATGTGTTTGATGTGTGAACCCTTAAATTTACTTTTATAATGTTGTGGAGCTTGTTCATTGTCTTCCAAATGAATTTCAAATTTGGCTGTATTTGAGGGGAAGCATGATGTTAGCCAATAATAACAGTTGGTGTTTACATTGAAGATTAAAGGAGGCACTTAGGCCAAAACCGAGTGTTTCAGACAGAGGGCCAGACCGGTGGAAATTGATCATATATTAATAAATTATGACTACTTTTGTGCAAAAATAAAAACCTTTACTAACATTATCAGTGGACCTCAGGGAAGATAAAACTAAAGAGTATGTCATGACCCCTTTAAGATGTTTTACACTAATTGGATTAAAAATGCTAAACAATCTGACCTTTTTTTAAGAAGATAACTTAACATCACTTGTGGAATCACGCATGCACTGTAATGGCGTCATGTGATAAAAGCAATAAGGTAATTTATAAGGTAATAAGTGACAACAATATAGCTTACTAGTTTATAAACTACAAAGTATGCAGTAAACAGTATGCTACCCATTCCGAACATCTCTCTCTCTCTTCCTCCTCCTGCCCTCAAGCTCAAAAATATATCCTGTGGTTGAGGTCTGGTTGAGATGTCTCTGGATATGCCTATGCCTTCATATGAAACACATGCTGGACTCCGCGTTCTCCAGAGATTGCTCTCAACTTCACAATTTCCTCATACTCTCTCTCTCTCTCTCTCTCTCTCTCTCTCTCTCTCTCTCTCTAAAGGGGTCAGAGGCCTCAGTGAAACAGCTGCCTTATGGGAAACCACTGTGTTCCCCTGAGAAGGGTTTACACTTCTAAAATAAGGTGCTGTGGCATGGACAGGTTAGCCCTTTCCGCAACGCATTGCGTAACATGGTCCAATTCTGGCCACGTGTAAGACCCCCTTTGAAAATGTGCCTCTGTAGTCATCCATTCACCCTCTTTGCATTTCTGAATCGAGCTCTCGTTAAAATAAAACAGAAACAGGCTTATAGCAATGTTAGTCAGTAATATTTGTTGACACTATAACTTGAGGTTCTACACCAAATGCCTCAAATACTGTGTAATTTAGTTTGACATGGCATGTAGAGACTGCAACACAAAATGTGTATATATATATAATTTTAATCATGTGCATTAGTAGAGTATACCAAAGTTAGGTATTATTATTATAAGAGATGCGCCGATATAACAATAACATTATTAGGGATGAAAATATCATTATTACATTTATTAGGATATTATGATCCAAAAACAACTATAATAAATTATTATTATTACATATTTTATATATTGGTAATACTAATTATAAAACAATATTTTTAATAATACATTAAGAATGATTATTGATGAATAATAATAATAATATAGAAATAACATTATTGTTAGAAAATTTGGCTGATACCAATAATTTGTTTTATGTTGTGACAGTTAACAAATGTTTATTACCAATATTATAAATATATACAGTTTAGCTCCAGTATCAATATGTATTTAATTATAAATCAGGATAATGTAAAATAGAATATATAGATAACTGTTTAATCTCGCTATAGTGTCCCTTGTGGCAACACTGATAATGCAAAAAGTAATTTAATGGGTTATGAATTCACTTGGACACATATCAGAATGCAACGACGTGTGAAATCGAGCATGCGTTGCAAGATGCATCTGCATTCATGTACTTGCGTAGAGTATGCTTCAGCACTAATAATTTTGAAACACTGAATAGACAAAGAGAATACTGTTTGAATTTTGTTTTTTAATAAGCAGATCCTTAAAAGCCTATGATTGGATCATTATTGCAGTGATTAATATGTTTCCGCTTGCAACAATTCTTTTAACTCTAAATGATGCAGTGTGTAGCTTCTCATTTCTTAAACAACCATGTCAGATGTATCTGGTGGTCGTGGATTTTTTTTTACTCTGTTTCAGAAGGGGAAAATTATTGGCCTGCATCAAGCAAAGAAAACAACTAAAAAGGAGATTGCTGAAATCACTGGAATTGGGTTAAGAAATGTCCAGCGCATTAAAACCTGGAAGGAAAATGGTGAACCGTCGGTTTCACGGAAGAAATGTGGTCGGAAAAGAATCTTGAATGATCATGATCGGAGATCACTAAAACACTTGAAGTCACATCTTAAAAAATCGACAGTAGAACTCACGGCTATGATTAATAGTGAAAGTAAGAGCATTTCCACATGCACAATGTGACGAAAACGTACAGGATTGGGACTAAACAGCTGTGTGGCCACAAGAAAGCCACTTGTTAGTGAAGCTAATCTGAAAAAAGTTCTTGAATTTGCTCTGAAGGTCATGTGGTCTGAGTCCAGATTTACCCCGTTCCAAAGCGTTTGGCGCGTCAAGGTAGGAAGAGAAGCGCATGAAGCGATGCACTCATCAGGCAAATTGCCCGTTGTACAAGCCTCTGTAGGCAGTGTTATGATCTGGGGTTGCTTCAAATGGACATGTCTAGGCTCAGCAATGTTATGCAGTAATAAAATGAAGTCAGCTGACTACCTGAATGTACTGAATGAGCAGGTAATCCATCAATGGATTTTTTCTTCCCTGACAGGATGGACATATTCCAGGATGACATTGCCAAGATTCATCGGGCTCAAATTGTGAAAGAGTTGTTTAGGGAGCATGAGGAATCATTTTCACACATGAATTGACCACCACAGATTCCTGACCTTAACCCCATTGAAAGTCTTTGGGATGTGCTGGAGAAGATTTTAAGGAGTGATTCGACTCTCCCGTCATCAATACAAGATCTCTATAAGAATGAATGCAACTCTGGATGGAAATAAATGTTGTGACGTTGCATAAGGTTGTCGAAACAATGCCACAACATATGTATGCTAATCATTGCTAAAGGCAGTCCAGCAAAATATTAGAGTATGCTGCTTTTTTTTTCTTTTTTTTTTTTTTGGCCAGGCAGTGTATGCTGTATTCTTTCTGGGTTCTTTTGACAGCCCAGAAAGCTGCGTTCTATGGGTGCTTTGCACAAATTGACCTGAAAATGAAAATCAGTTTGTTAATGGGATAAATTAATGGGATTTTTACTTATGGAACCAGACTGTTGCGCACTTGACCCACGGCTGCTGTTGGTGGATTTGGACTTTTCATGAAGAAATCACACATACATGTACTCCAAACACAATTGGCTGTTTTTAATTTCCAAGTTTGACCGATAGGTCAAATATGATCTAACAATTACATGAACAAAAATCATGGAAGGATTAATGGGATGAACGGAACCCCGTCATTACCATCGCAGCACATAGGCTATTGTTTGCAAAGGGAAATGCGAATAAAAATAATGTCATACTGTACTGCTAAAATGATGTCTTTGCATTTATTTTAACTGCAGTATTTATTGAAGTCAAATATTATTTACTGAAAGTGGGTTAATAATTTAAGCAATTAGGACTCATATTTTATGTCTGTTGGTAGTTTTCATTTTCATATTCTACATTTCTCAGGCATAAGAAGTGTTAATCGTTTGAGGATTTGTATTCATCAACCTGTTTCATGTCCAACATCATCATACAGGCCTATTAAATGAAGTTTAAACTGGTTTTACCAATAATTCAGAAATAATCTACATATTTTCTTTACTGTAAACCATAGATAACCCTTTATAACAACTTTTATTAACATCAACAAACATTTTTACATGATAAAATGCTTAAAAGATAATTAAAACTGCAGTGCTACCCATATCCACCATTGAAATCTGCTGCTCGAAAGAACCTGGAAGATTAATTTAATCTTTCAATATCAATATTTCATCAATATTTAAGGTCTGAAATCATAATGCACGTTTTTACATTACATTGTCCAAAAGGAAAGAAAAAGAATTACTGAAAAAGTAAAAAAAATAAAAATAGAATGCAATAAAAACAAAAGACAATGTCCTTTAGACTGATATCCATAAATTCAGACTAACCTTTCATTTTACAAATGTATAAGAGGAAAACTAGAATGTAGTGTAAAATTCTTAATTATTAACTTGCTTTGGATGAAAAGATTTGCTAAATAAATAAATACAAATGTAACAGAAATGTATGCATTTTAACATGCATAATGCAGGGGGTTATCTAAACAGATTTTTTCACCCAAATGGGACCATCTGCTGTGGCACTATGTTGTATGTGCTAACTATATAAACTGACCACTACTGTGGTGACGTAATCTTTACTGAAGCATTAGAATCTTGCGACGTCTCTGAGGACATCAGAAGGTCAAAAGTTGAAGTTTGCCTTATAACATTTTCAATTCAATTTCAATAATATCAAGTTCATGGTCGTACCTTAAACACCCTGGTCTTTTCCATTATAAGGCAGTGCCCTTTGGAAATGTTTTATTTTAAAATGTGTATATAGTACACTATACTGTAAGATGTGACTGTTTTACAATTTGGCTTGGAAGGAATATGGTTGCTTTGAATTTGTATACAAAAAAATATACAGTATATAGACTGATGAGCCAAAATATTATGACCAATCACAGGTGAAGCAAAATACGTTGATCATCTCCTAACAATGTCAAGGTCTGCCTGGATTAGATGGTAGGCAAACAATCAGTTCTCGTAGTCAGCATGATGAATGCAGGAGAAATGGGCAGGAGTAAAGACCTGAGAGACTTTGACAAGGGCTAAATTGTTATGGCCAGACAACTGGGTCAGAGCATCGCTGAAACGGCAAGGCTTGTATGGTGCTCCTGGTCAGCAGTGGTTAGTACCTACAACAGTAGTCCGAGGAGAGACAAACAACAATCCGGCAACAGGGTGTTGGGAGCCCAAGTCTTATCAAGGTTATCCTATCTGGTCTGAACTAGCAGAAGATCTACTGTGGCAAAAAGTCACAGGAAATTTTAATAATTGTTACAGCTGCAGACCGGTCAGAGTGCCAATGATGACCTCTGTCCACTGTCCAAATGCAGCTACAATGGGCTTGCAAGCGTTGGAACTGGATCTTGGAGCAATGGAAGAAGGTCGCTTGGTCCGATGAGTCCCGTTTTCCTTTATATCACCTGGACGGCTGTGTACGTGTGCTGCATTTACCTGGGGAAGTGATAGCACCAGGATGCACTGTGGGAAGACAAGAAGTTGGTGGATGGAGTGAGATGGTCTGGGCTGCTGGCAAACCCTGATTCCGGCCATTCAATGGGGTGTCAATTTGACATGTGCCACCTACCTAAACATCGTTGCAGACCAGGTACAGCCCTTCATGTCAGTGGTATTCCCTGATTCTCTTTTAGCCCTGCCACACTGCACACACATTTTTCAGGAATGGTTTGAGGAATATGAGTTCAAGGTGTTGCCTTGGCTCCAAATTCCCTAGATCTCAATCTGATTGACATCTGTAGGATGTGATTGACCAAGTTATTCACGCCATCCACCGCAGAAACTCACATCCATTATAGCAACCACAAGGAGGTTACCCCATGTTACACTACCCTCCCTAGCAACCGGGCCAATTTGGTTGCTTAGGAGACCTGGCTGAGACACTCAGCACGCCCTGGGATTCGAACTGCAAACTAGCGAACGCCAGGGGTGGTAGCCAGCGTCTTTTACCACTGAGCTACCCAGGCCCCAACGACTATTATAACGATTATAATTAACATTATAATGGGATAGTCATTCAATTATAATTAACATTGTGTTCAGCTGGCAAAGTCAAGACATTGATACCATTTGCAAAGATTCAGATGTTCCATTAATCATAATTTATAAAAGGATACAACAATAATGACAATTTGAGTAACTGTAGAAGAATACATCAAACTATGAATAATATCTGCACCCTATTACTGTGATAAACCAAATAATCACAACACTCTCCTTCTGCCAAAGATGACATCATATATATATATGTGGGGGAGACGGGCAGGATTGCACTCCGACATTCATCCACAGATATAAATATAGACTGTGATTGTGTTAATTATAAGATCAATTTATGCCATTGTTGGATTGTCACACTACTATTTTCTTATTATTTCACAATTATTTACTCTATCAAATTATTGGCAATGCCTTGCTTGTGTATTCCTGTAGAGAAATGTACAGTAAATTGGTCCCAACACGATTCTTTATATTGCTTGTCTTAAAACAACAGGCAGTTTTTGATGTTTTGAAACAGCAGGCATAAATGTTTCTCTAATGAGGCTTGACTTCAAGGCACATCTTGTTCCAGGCACAGAAAACAACTCAAATTGCTTGAGATATTAATCTCTGCTTGCACCAGGTCACTTTCTCTCATCTAAGCTGAAAGTTTTGCAACTGCATCATCCCTACAAAAAAACTGAGCTTTCACTAGAATTTAATCAGAGATCCTAATCCATATGCAAAGGAAGGGACAAATGAGTCTCTTTAATATAATAATTATTTCTATTAAACAGCAATGACATTCAATGGAGAGCAAATGGAGAATTTTACTTCAAGGCGCTGTTTTTGATGGTAAAATACTTTCTCTTATCCAAGCTTAATATGCAGAAACAACAAGGTTGATTTCACCAAAATGTTTGGTGTTTGCAAATCCTTGTTGTTTTGAGCATCCAGCCCGACACAGCAACATTTGCTCAACCAACGCCATTAGATTGAGGTGGGGACTATCTGTTTGTCTGACTAATGGCGTGATTGGGAAACCTGTTTGAAATCAAGTCATTGTCATTATTCTTGCAATTCCATTTGGTTACGCTAGTGGTGCACAAAGTCTACAATCAAAAGCTAGGGATTTTAAAAAAAATTCATCAAACTAGACAAAATTATCTGAGCTGTGCTATCTACTGTAGTTTATAGGTCTATACTATGGTTGAAAAATAATCTACGGAAAGACATGAACACAGACGATTCTAGCTACGCAAGCTCGATTTTGTGCGTAGGTATGTTCTAAAATAAGTCAAGACCAATTCATAATGGTTTTATTTTATGGTGGCCTACGCGGTGGTAAATAATCATATTTCATTTGCTGACAAATTAGAAGTTTTCCTTTTTTTAATATATATAAAATGTATGATGGGGGTACTCAATTAAAGTTCCAAGAGGTCAGGCCTCTTAATTTCCTTCCCAGCAAAGGTCCAGATAATAAGCTTGCATGGTGTCATATGGCTATGATTATAATTATTTAACATATATTTTTGAATAGTTGTTATAACTTGCTACGTTGGCAGAATACATTGTAAATAATGTTTTATAAAATTCTAAACAGTCAAAATAGTCTCTTCAATACTGGACACGGATGAGGATACTAGGGGCCCAGAGAGTCTGTGACAGCCGAAGTAGTGGGGTCTGTGGGATCTTCTACTAAAAGGTACAAATATTTCATCAAGACTCCATTAGTAGAGAGGACTTTGTTATGAATATTAAAAGATAAGGTCAACAGTTAGTTTTGAAGCTAAATGACAGCAGTCCAGTTTTTGTTTAAATGTATTTAAATATATAATAAATATGGCTGGGACAGAAGAGGCCATTTGATGGATAAAAATATGGGGGTTCAGGGGTATCCCCTGAGAGAAAATGTATAAATAATTTTCAAGTTACAAACAAACATCTGTAACTGTTGTTTTTTGCTGGCAGCAATTTTTCTCAGTGTGCGTTTGTATTTCAAGAGTTTATCGTAAAATGCAGAGCAGTCCATTCCAAAATTAAGACGTATGAAAAGCACGCCTTCATGACTGTTACACTGAGTCTAGATTTATCTGGTGTCCATGCTGCTTTCATTAATGAGAACACACACACTCCACAGATGCAGATGTCCCAGGCAGGCATAAAACAAACTCTACGACCTGGGCTAAGACTCTGAAGTTGATGGTCTTGCTCTCCAGCTCCGAAAAATGACTGTCCATCTCTCAGACATGGCCGTCTTGTTCAACAGATGTTTTTCGCACAAGCCCACTCATCGAAGAGCGTGGCTTCCTCAATCAAACTGAGAATGGGGATTCTGGAGTAGAAGTGTTCGAGGCTATTCTGGGATGTCTCTCAGTAGGGCTCACTCACAAGTTTTTTTGTGTTCTCCAATGAGCGGCTCCAATTTTGGAGATAATCCACTAATGCTGAATAAAAGTTTCTCACTGCACAAAAGAAATCATCCGCTTGCATGTCACCAGCTTCAACCAGGGCATTCAAATGCTTTTTAATGTCAGAGGGTATGAATGATCCCTCCAGACTGGCCTGCAAGACTTTTCTCAGGTCATGAATATGCAAATCCACTTCTGTGGCTTAGATGTGGTCTTGCTCTGCTATCTCCAGTGCATGGTTAAAAGTGGCTGTTTGCTTGAGTGTGAAACCAGTCCAAAGTTTAGTGCAAGGATCACTGCAAATGTCTCTTAGAAACTTTGGGTATTTTTCTTGAGAAAGAAAGTAAGCACGCAGACCATTGAAAATGTGTAGTATTCTTTCAAGAGCTGGACCAAGAGAGAGGAAATGTGTTTTGCCATGCTGCAGAAATTTGTGTAGATATGGAAGTATTTGTACACCTATACAGCAAAACTCTCTAAATCTATCTGAAGACAATCCACTGCTGTTTGCAATGTGTTATGGATGATGTGTGCATAACAGTCAACCCCCAAAAATTTCTCTTCCTAGCTTTGACTGCAGCTTTCACCAGATATTGCTTTTACCAGCTCCCTTAACACCACCAAAGTGTATGTTGTCAGCACAGAGTGCAATTAGGTTTTGATCAAGGCCATGTTTTTAATGATGTTGGAAATGTAGTCAGTTTGCAAATCCGACGTCTCACCTGGCAAAGACGAAAACTCAATTATCTTGACTTTTATATTGTCTAGTGGATTAAAGTAAAGCACAAGCACAGAGAACAATGTTATGTCTTTGTGATTGGATGCATCCACAGTTTTGTCCAAATCACTCTGATCTTCTTCCTATGACGGCTTCAGATTTGGTGCGGGCAGAAGAAAATTTAGGATCATACAATTTCTTGATCAATTTTGCAGTGCAGTCAGCCGACTGAAAACTGTGGCCATGCACTCACTGAATGATAAGCATAAAGCCCTTCACTTGCGTGCATCTTGTCAGATTTGGAAAAAAAATCACACTTGGTGTGGCACACTTACTTTTAGCTGCATTCACATGCTTTTTTGTATGAACATGCTGCACGATGTTGGTGCGAACTCCATGGGCAATGGAAAAGCCAGCTCCACAAATCTCACACCTCACTTTGCTAGGCTTTGTCTGTGACTCCTGTTTTAGAAATGTAAACTCTTTGAAGATCCTTGTTAAATGTACATACACTCTACTTAGACATTTTTCCAGCCGCAATTTCATCTGTGTGCTCTTTCAAACTGACTCTTCAATCAGTTCACTAACTGAACATCTATTGTTAGGGGATTGTGATTGGATAGTTTAATCCACTCATGTACTTCAGTCCACAATCCACAGTGTTATTTTATTGGTTTTACAAGCCAAATCCTTGGCTACCTTTGATTAGAATACTCATATCCACATAGGCGATAGAGAATTTTTAGGGGAGGGGAAATATGGGACAAAACACAATTTTTTCAGATTAAGTTGGACGCTAGAAAAAGTGTGAAATAGGTCAGAGTACAGGACAGAACTTTTCTGGGAAAATGTGACGTCTTCCTACCCTATTTCCTTGCCATCCATGCCATCATGACATCTGTTATCAATTTTCACAAAATTAGAACAAAAATCTGTTTGTTTATCATGAAAGGCACCTAACATGCTGATTAATTAAGATAAATGTACACAACGTTATATTCTAAAGTTGGCACGTTAACTTCCCGACACAAACCCTGGCTTAGCTAAACCATCTGAATCACACATCAGACAGATGATGACATTTTCACTTTGCTTAATTTTTGTTTTCTTCAGAGTGTTAAAGTGAAAGATGCCAGTATCTTTAGTGTCTCATCTACTGTTTTTAAAAAACAACTGTGCCTGCAACTACATACAGTGAATCAGGCTTTATGCAGTGCAATGCGCGGAGAGCAGGAATGAAAGCGCTTTCAGCGCTAAGGAATAAGTGCGTAGTGCTGGTCATTCTCCGTGCGTGTATAAATGTATGCTTGCACAATCACTTAGCCAGGTGTCATATAATAAGCACAAAGGTTTAGATCTCAATCCGGACTGAACAGTCCTCCTATTGAGTACCCCTGATTTATGACATGATTATTGACTGTATACCATTCTGACAAACATACAGTTAAAACATTATACAGATCGTAAAGGTCTTGAGCGGAAGACAACAATATTGTTTAGGTCACAGACAAAATATGTATTGGTAAAAGCCATGAAGGCACAAAGTTGTAAACAGCAGATGCTCCCAATCAAAACAAGTCCAAATAAAAAGTGATATGATGCATAGATCTTAAAATAATCTTGGTTCTAGCTACGCAATGCTGATTGTGTGTGTGTGTGTTGTTGAAAATAAAAATCAATTCATAAAGCAACGCAAGTGTGTGTTGCATTCTCAACTTTGCCACAATGGGCGCTATAGCATTAGTCTGAACTGTCTGTTTCTATGGCGAGTTTTCTCTTTTAAGCCAAATACTGTCATGGCAAAGTAACAGTTTGAAGAGAATATTGCAGAACAAGTAAGGTAAGGTTACAATATTTTATAGCAACGTACCTGAATAATAACACATCCAGTTTAATTATACAGACTTTTGAAGGTAACTCCATTGCCACCTTGAGTACTGAGGTTTGTTACCGCAACATTAACGCAAGAACACATGTTAAAAGAATGTTCAACCGGACCGAGTGTTTGCAATAAGCTGGCCAAATGCTCGCATCTGTGCACTTGGCAAAAGTATGTTTATGGTCTTACTTTCAACAGTTGTCTCATTTGTTTCTATTGTTATGTGTCTGGACAAATGCAATAACAAACACTGAAAATACAAAGAAAACAGGTAATCTGGCTAGCAAAACAGACCCACTACTGTGGTGCAATCAATCTAGTGTACATTCAAGTGAGAAGTGACATAGTGTCGTGTTTGACAGTATTCAAAATCAGGTGCAATTCTGGACTGATTTGTGCCATGTGCTGGTTCCACGAGTGAAGATGGAACACTCTGTATCCCTCATTAGGCGAGTGCGCTCTCTGCAGCTCAACCAGTCAGGTTGCCGTGGTGATGAGCACACGTTGTCATGGTGTTTTTTTTTTATGGTGAAGTCTATATCCCTGATGATGCAAAAGAACAGATTGTTTTGTTAGACAGCAGAACTGCATAAATCAACGTTTAACTGGGCATACAGCACATTTGTGCTAGTTTAATTTCATACACACAACTGCCAGCTTTTAGATGGCCGTTTCTCAACATCTAAAAGCCTCTGAGGCTTGTATCGACTGCTCTGATGATATATGCATTGGTCATGTGTGAAAAATGACAGCTAATATTGCAGATGGGATTACACTTTTGCAAGGACGCAGTACAAATAAATAAAAATATTCAGAATTGCATTAACCTTGCATTAATTATTCTTAAAGGGATAGTTCACCCAAAAATGACAATTCTGTCACCATATACTGGTTCAAAATCTGTATGAAAACTTTTCTTCATACTTTTTATCCATGTAGTTATAGTGAATAGAAGTCTGGATGAAATGGGCATTAAGTTGAAATCTGAACCTGGCCCATACCTAAGACTGTACGACCTGCCCTCCGGGTCAAATTTTAAGACCGAAATCTGACCTGAACCTGTTCAATCACTTTATCATTATTTATTATTTATTTTTCTACCCATTTCTCCCCAATTTGGCATGCCTAATTCCCAATGCACTCGAAGTCCTCATGGTGGCATAGTGACTCTGGGTGACTGAGGATGAATCTCAGTTGCCTCTGCGTCTGAGATATTCAATCTGCGCATCTTATCACGTGGCTTGGTGAGCACGTTACCGCGGAGACCTAGCGTGTGTGGAGGCTCACACTATTCTCTGTGGCATCCATGCACAACTCACCACGCATCCCACCAAGAGCAAGAACCGCATTATAGCGACCAAGAGGAGGTTACCCCGTGTGCCTCTAGCCAACCTAGCAACCAGACCTATTGGTTGCTTAGGAAACCTGACTGGAGTCACTCAGCATGCCCTGGATTCGAAGTTGCGACTCCAGATGTGGTAGTCAGCTACTTTACTTGCTGAGCTAACCAGGCCTCCTCTTTATTATTTCTTCTCCAAGCAAGTAAATTTGTTCTTGTAATGGGCTGTATTTTTATTTAAGCATCATAGGCAACATTTGTAACAGTGTATGTATATTCATAACAACACTCGTAATAGTATAGCAGCGATAAAGATATGCAGTTTTGACAAGGCAAGGCTGCCCTATAGCACACCATAGGAAAAGTAAAAAAGTTGGTTAACTGAAACTTGTACTTAAACTATCTTTCACTAGTTTCACTTTGAAGTGCCTTCAGTTTGTGTAATTAATCAGTCTGTTGTGTCTCTAAGCTGCGATGAGCCTTAATGCTGAAGTTGTTCATTTAAAGCCGTTTAAATATATTTCCTAGCTTTAGAAATGTAGTAGTAATATGAGCAATCCATGAATGCTGTATGTAAACACTGGCTGATGCAGATTCACTTCACGTCACCTAACTGGCTCATATTACACATACAAATTATCTTTTGCTACCACCTGCTGGCTAACATATATAATGTAAAAACAATTCCTGTAAAAAAAAGACAAACCATAGCTCTTAACACATCTGCACTGCTCTTACACTTTAGTTTAGAATGGCATGAACACAAGCGGAGTGATACACACAGTGAAGCGTCCGAGTAATGATGGTGTCAGACCATCAGTGCTCTTGGAATGTCTCTTGTCCAATCAGATTTGTCTTCGTTTGTGTACCACGGAGGTCCTATTTTCAGTGTTAAATATGCCTTTAATATTGCACAGTTCTTTTAGTATCATTTCGCCATGCAATAAAGGTTTAGCATCTTTATGATGCGCATCTGACCAGCCCATATGGAGGATGATTCATCGTGCAGATAAACTACCTAAAATGTAAATGTAGCTGGACTGCATGACTGGTAGGGTTCTTTTAGGCATACAGAGAGGGGAATCCCGTCTTGGAGTGTGCATGTGTTTCTGTGACTGCGTGGATGTTCCCGGATAGCCGAACATTAATGAGGATGACTCATCCCTAGAAGCCCGACTGATGGGTGCGGAGGTGACTCACCCAGCAGTGTGTGTGTGTGTATGTGTGTGTGTGTGTGTGTGTGTGTGTGTGCAATCCAAGGATGCCCTCCAGTCTAAACCCAAGAAAAGTGTTACGCTGCTTCTAGTTGGTGTTTCCATGGATAGGGTCACATAACGATTGGGGTCTTTTTCCTTCATGTTTCATTAATTACCAAGAGCTTTTGATTACAGCCTTGGCTTTCATTTATGGCTATTTTGAGGATGACATACAGTTTTTGCACAGCCCACCTTACGCCCTCTAACTGTGGATAAAAAAAATGTATTCTTAGTTAAAGGGTTATATCATGGAAAATAGGGTTATCCTTGCTCTTTTTTAAAATAAAATAGCTCAATGTATGCAGTGGTTTTTCACTGGTTTTACTTCAGGACACCAATTTTACTGTGGACATCAAAGTTGTGACCAAACATAATATTGACTGTTAAAAATATTCATCATTTTATAAAAAAATTTAAAAAAGAGTGTACAAATTTTACATTAACAAATGTTGGTAAACTGGAAGTTACCTATACCATGTATGGTGAATGTATGTATTTATATATAAAAAAAATACTACAAATTATGAAATATATAGTAATAAAATGTTTTTACCTGACATTTGTCAGAAATGTACTTTTCCCTTAAGGGGCAATATTTGAACCCCTTTGAATTCATTTCAGGAGCATTTTAACCTTGATGTCATATGTTGGTCATATGTTTTCTAACCATATAAAACAATAATGTCAAATACTTCCATTTAATATGTTTATTAAAAATTCTAATGAATCTAATTATTTATGTTCCATGCAATATGTATACCTATGCCTAGAATAGAATATATAGAAATAGATGTTACAAATAAAACACAGAACTCATTGTGATGCATTCCCCCATTTTGTCACTTTTGGTGGAATTTTAGCCCTAAGCCCCTGTTAATTTTGTAATGGGAGAAAGGTGCCTCATTTTGTTCCTGTCAGGGAACTCAGCCTTACAGTTTCCATAAGGTTAGGATTAATTTCAGATCCTGGTCTATATATATATATATATATATATATATAATATAGGTAAAAAGTAACTAAAAAACCAGAAATAATTATTTGGTACTTGAAGCAGGACTTTTAAGTATGAACAAGCTTAAAAGACACAGGGGACTCTTATTTTGACAAAATGAGGAAAAAAATATTGACTTATATTTTCCGATGACCGATAGTTCCAAAAAGCAACTGAATGCATAAAATGTTTATATCAAAGATGAATGAGAAACCAGGTGTGCTGTTTGCCAGAGCGGCTGTTTATCTGCGGTGAAAATGCAAATGCCGGTCTGTCTGGGTCCACAAAATCCCTGCGATCTCAGATACACCTTTCCACGCAGTATTTTTCTTAAAAATGTTCTTGTGCGTGGGAAGAGACATATCATAGAGCATTGGAAAATTTCTAACAGCAAGAATTAGCCTTTCATCCACCTTTCCGTTACTGCAGGAGCTGAGAGAGAGAGAAAGGATCACGTGAGCTCTCCCGTCTTCTCTCCTATTGGCTGTCGCTTCCGTTAGTCGCTCCAAAGTTGAACTTTTCTCAACTTTGTCGCGTCGCTGGACACGCCAACATCTAGCGCCAACGGTCGCGACAGCTCGTGTCGCCGGAAGTCGCTGTGCTCGCATTGAAAATTAATGGTATTGAGTCGCTGTCGCGCGCGATGTCGCTGGCAGTGTGTACGCACCTTTAAGGCTGGAAAATTGTTAATAAAGTGTAATAAAAATTATAAGTGGACTTCAGGGAAAATAAAAACTGTACAATATTGCACTTTTAAAGTAATTAAAGCTCTTCCACCGGACTGGATTTAAGACTTTCAGAAGCAAAGCAAAGACAGCAAAAGAGGAGACGTAGAAGATTTCAGAACAATGATGAGACCACCATACAGTATCAAAAATAGCACATTCTACTCTCTTCTTTTTCTGCTGTTGGTTGCAGTTTGCAGGCCAAACCCCCACACGTTCTGCTTAGTAAGACTTCACCAGACACTTTCTAATGAGCTGCTGTGGAACCGGTCCCAGCAAACCCAATGGTCCTCCCTATCAGAAAGTAATCACTGTTCTAATCAGCCCTAAAGATGATTTCTCAGCATAAACAATAGGTGCAATGTAGCTGATCTGTTCTCTGGAGGGAACCAGACTTCCTTTCAAGAGAGAATTGCATTCACATGTATCAGTGACTCAATGTCAATATAATTTGAAATCCATAAAGACTCTTTAAATTCGCCGACACAATGAGATGAATAATAACCAGAAAATATGTTTTGTTTGTTGTATAATTTTTAATTAAGTTGATACATTAAAGGGAAATTTCACACAAAATCTAACATTATGTCTTCAATTTACTCACTCTCGTTTACTTTCTTCTGTGGAGATATGACTAAGGCAGCCTTAGTCACCATTCACTTTTATTGTATGGAGAAAAAAAAAAGATGCAATGGAAGTGAATGGCTGAATGGTGTGTTGATATGCAAATTGGTTTGGACTATTAGTCTTTTCTAACTAAATGATTTTAAATACAAGGAACTCCTGATTACCAGTTGGTCTTTGAAAACTGATTCATCTATCATTTTCTTTATATTTGTGTTACAATCATCTCAAACCCAACTAATGCCATGAAGGTAACAGCATATTTGAGATCATAGAATGCATTTCCATTTAAATTCTTAAGATTATTTAAAGGTTGCCATCTAACAGGAGTGGGTATTAAACCCACATATGTCCGCTGGATCTTAAGCCCAAAGCCTTAACCACTCAGCACTGATCCTTATTTGACCAAGACCATTTTAATCGGCTCGAAAGGCCATTCGAGAATTAATTTAATAAGCATAACAATGGGCTTGATTACATTAAGGAAGTAAAACACTTAAATAATGATTAAAAATAATAAAAATGATAAAACAGCAAAATACTGTACAATGGAAAGTCCCCTTTAAATAGTTTTTTCTGCAGAATGAAACTGTACATTGATCAGAAAAGGCTGCAATTGAGTGGCCCACAAATAATTTTTGTAAATGCTCAAATATCCCTTTATAGGAAAAAGTCTAGAGGGTAACCCATGGTTACCTTAAGTCTCGCAAGAGCTGCATGCGACATTCAATCGCTACAGATACCCTACCCCTAACCTTAACCCTACCACTAAATATAACCTTAAACCTAACCTTGATAAAAGCGAATAAGACTGTCATGAGACTTAGGCCTCAGTGGTGCTACCTTCTAGACACAGCCATTTGAAATAAACACCTGCCAACCGCAGATGAAAAAAAAAAAAAAACACCATGGCAGGTAAGGCCTTCAATTCACTAGCCAGTTTGGAGGATTATGATTAATAGATTAAGTTTCAACATGGTACAATTTTCTCAGGCAATATTTCAGCAAATCAATCGTCTGTACCGTATTTTCCATTGCCTATTTAGAATCGGAACTAGCCATGCCCCATTCGTAAGTGAATCACTGTTGGGAGTCTGCTCTTGTCAATGAATCAGCCAAATGGTTAATAGTCTGAATCGATTCTATCCGAGATTCAGACAGCTCACGGACTCGTTTGAAGCAGTTTCTCACTCTGTAAAACATAAAAAAGGTGGAGGAAGTGAAATATTTACTTATAAAACAATCAATTGAAACCAAACTTGCAAGTACATACTATAATTTGTCAGCAATGAAGTAGGCTTTATTAAGTTCAACACTGGTGTAAGCAGCTTGTAAACAAATAGTGCCAAAACACAGACAGTTCACAAACATATTTGAAATACCAAAGTTGAACATGCTTCATGGTAAAACCATGGCACACGTTGAAGTAAATACCTGTAAATAAAGTGGTACATGGATATGGTAATCATTCCTAACCTTCCACTTGTCTCTTGTCCCAACTGATTTACTCCATTCAAATCAGTGGGAAAGCCTGGTACATCTGCACAGTTAGTTCTCTGCACTGGTCAATAGTCTCTTTTGGGTTGTTTTTGAAACACAAATTTAAATATGCAACTGTGGTTTTCATTTTTATGAATGAGATTTTTGAATTCCCCTGGTGGGATTTCAAGAATTAACTCCCATGTAGATTTATTGATTACTGTATGTTTGCCTATCTCTATTTCTCTGTCACTCTCTGCTCGCTCACATTCTTGCCAGGCAGTATAAATGATGTCCATGGCCTGCGTCTCTCCCACCATGTTACCATAGCAACTGCAGCGATCGGGGAACACTGTGTTCCTTCGATCTGTAAGTGGGTCATGGACAAAACGACATGTACCAAACCATACGGAGTGGCTGATGCTCTACAAAGCTTTGCTGGTGACCTATATCACATGTTCAAACAGGAATCCCCAATGGCTGTGTGCCGGCTGTTATGCCTAATGATGAAATAAAGAGAGTTTATCACATAGATGCAAACAGACAGTGTGAAAGAGATTCGGTCATGGAAGCAAAAAAGTCTTTGATGGTTATTTGCAGCATTGTGCATTTGACATCTTGTAAAAAAAACACACACACAAAAAAAATAAACAACATGAGGCATGTGAAGCGAGATGGAACATGTGGAGATTATTTAAGAGATAAACCTGAACTGCCTTTAGTATACAGCTGTGATCATAGAAAATTGTAAATATGCACCAGCTTAAATAAGTTAGATAAAAGGTTAAATGCACAACACCGTATTCTGACTCAAACTGTGATGTTCAGTGAATTTAAGTTTCATAATGAAAACAAGTGTGATGACAGTTCTCATCAACTAAAATGCTGTTCAAAGTATTTGAGTGATGCAAGAACGACTCAACCCAAGAAAAGCAACAATTTCATTATGATCTCATTGAGGTCAGAATCAGACTGGTGCAAATTGAGCAACTACACAATACTTGAATGGAGTTTACCTTTTACTTTTTAATACATACACTCACTGACCGTTTTATTGCGAACACCTGTACACCTACTTATTCATACGATTATCTAATCAGTCAATCGTGTGGCAGCAGTGCAATGCATAAAACAGAAAACTGAGGCTTCAGTGGGCACAGGATCTCGATTTCTGCTGAGGTACACAGATGGTAGGCCCTTTGCAGCCTCAGTTTTCTGTTCTTAGCTGACAAGTGGAACACAACTTGGTCTTCTGCTGTTGTTGCCCATCCGCATCAAGGTTCAACATTTTGTGCATTCTGAGATGCTATTGTGCTCATTACTATTGTACAGAGTGGTTATCTGAGTTACCATAGCCTTCCTGTCAGCTCGAACCAGTCTGGCCATTCTGCGTTGACCTCATCTCATCAACAAGGCATTTGCATCTACAGAACTGCCCCTCACTGGATGTTTTTTGTTTTTGGCATCATTCTGAGTAAATTCTAGAGGTTGTTGTGTATCAAAATTCCAGGAGATCAACAGTTACAGAAATACTCAAACCAGCCCATCTGGTATCAAAAATCATGCCATGGTCAAAATCACGGAGATCACATTTTTACCCCATTCTGATTGTTGATGTGACCTTTAAGTGAAGCTCCTGACCTGTATCTGCATGATTTTATTCAATGCCATGCTGCCACACAATTGGCTGAGTAGATAATCGTATGAATAAGTAGGTGTACAGGTGTTCCTAATAAATTGGTCTGTGACTGTGTGTGTATAAAAATATATATATTTAGTATAAGAACTAAATGTATATATAATTATAAAAGAACTAGTCAAGTGCAAGCAGACTTCTGCCTATCAGCATAAAACATGGTCCTTATGCAACCTATAGAGTGCTACAGTTCCCGCTCACTTTTCCAGCAGTGTTGGATCCAGAAGTATTTTTCCTATTAATCTTTTCTATAGGGATTTCATAAAATCCTTCATAAAAGAGTTGTAAGCCATGAACCAAACCAACTAGCTCCAAGGGACCTCACAACATTACACATTTTAATTTGAAGCAAAAAAGTATTTAAAAATCAGACAAAAAGGCAAAGCTACAAGATTGAATATATTAAGTTGTAGACGATTCAGAAATAAGGAAGAGGGAAGCGGGGTGGCAGTCCATGTATCTTTAGCTTTAATGATTTTTCCCAGTCTAACAAACGGTCTTTGGCTTTTCAGCTTCCCAACAAGGTATCTATTTTAGCTTTTGTCATAAGAGACAACATAAACTCATAAATAATTAAGGTTAACAGCTTTGCAGCATTTAGCTTCACGATCTGGCAGGTCTGTGTGACTGGGACTCTCTCCCCCTTACTGGTGTTCTCGGTGGCCTTTTCAACCCATATCTGTCGTCACTGTAGCGATACACAGGTGTTGCGTATCATTAGTCACCAGGTGATGCCCTCACCGCTTCCTATCTCACCCAGTGATAGACGCATGACCACGTCCCGCTCCACATACGTCTTTAATGAGGGAATGAACTACAATCCCCATATAGCATTGTGAATGACATAATTCAATTATAAACAATGGAATTAAGATATCATTAAGTTGCCAATAACAAGTATAGAATAAATGTATTAATTAAATTCTATTACAAAATATTCAGATATATACAAATAAACAGGTACTGGGTTTAGGGAGACGAACTCTATTGGATCATTTGTAGAGCATCGTGCGAGTGGGCGGTCACTGCAGAGCTCCTTTGCCAGTTTGTTTGCTGCAGTTCTCTGATTGGTGGATGTTTTCTCTTCAGGACTCATGGGTAGTGTAGTTCTCCATCATTCATTTTTCTTTAAAATTGCCTGTAAAATTATGTAAGGCTGACCAAATTAGATTAGAAATGGCAATTTTGTCCAACTCTTGCCATTTTTAGTGTGCCGTATGAGTAATCACACACGCATAGACATAGACACATGCATATGCCCTATTTTCATTGATATGGTTCATCTTAATGTCTGCAAACATCTCCACCACTTCCAAGTAGAACAAGTTGTGTTCACTGCTCTGCTAGAGGAGTTCCATGCGGTGGTCTGGCACTTTTTTTGCTGTAATCTGTAGTCAAGTGTAAAATGAGACACACAGTGCCATACAGGAAACACATCAGCAGTGTCACTGTGGGTGTCTGGCACACTGATGAATTTCATCCACAGCACTGTTTTAATGAGACTGCATGAGTGTGAAATTAAATCTGAGCTTAATTTAAAGAATTAAATTTAGATTTCAAAGTGTAATTAAAGAAAATGAAAATGACTGAAAGTGCTGAGAATAGTAAAAGTTCTTCTTAGTCTCTTTGATGCCTTTGTTTTGGAGCTACAGTCCTCATTTAACAATGTAAAGACAACATTAACTTACTGAACCCTATTTACATTATCTCTTTGTCTTTTAAGGGACATAGTTATGCTCTGCAGTATTTTTATGTTAAAACATTTTCTTTTATCTGTGCACACATTATCTGTTAATGTGTTGTCCTCAACCTTTTTCTCTACTTTATGTACTGCACAACAACAGGCAGATGAAAACATCACTGTTTGCCAAAATGGGTACCTTTTATTAAAGAAACTTGCTTTATTAAAGTTTTTAGAGATGTTTTGATGTGCAACCTAGTTCCAGTATTTTTTTTTTTAATAATGATGTCCTTATAACAAACAGGTAGTGGTGCCATCAGCATATCAGCAGCCTAGATATTTATGGGAGCTTTGTTTCTTGGCTTCCGTCCTTATCTTGATAACATTGTAGAGCTTGTCCTCCAAACAGTATGATGCAATGAAAGACAATCTCCCACACAGCAGTGAGCAGTACCAGCTCAGAGAGATACCGCGATGCATTATTCTTAGACCGTCCTAAATGAACGAGTCCCAGTGTTTTGTGGTTGTTCTAAATGCATAGCAACAGAAGAATGGGCCACACTTCATATTAGGTGTCTTTAAGTGCAATGTGCTAACATTAAAGTCATGTAACTCTTTGTGTAACTACACCTTGCTCTGCAAAATCCTCACAAGATTCACATTGGCTGCTATTGAGGTTAAGGTACAGTTAGGTTTAGGATTAGGAGTTAAGGTTAACAGTGTAACTACAGAGGTAGAGTGGCAAAAAAAGTATGTGAACCCTTTGGAATTGCCAGCATTTATGTATAAATGTGTATGAAATGTAAACTCCTAGGCTAATGACGTCAACTAAAGATAATTAAGAGTCAGGATTTGGCAAACCTGGCATCCAATTAATGAATTAAGATTGGAGGTGTGGATTAGAGCTACTTTGACTTATAAAAAACACTCAAACAGTTGGTTTGTTTTCTATTCACAAGAAGCATCTGCTGATGTGGATCATGCCTCACAAAAAAGAGATCTCAGAAGACTTACGGTCAAGAATCGTTGCTTTGCATAAAGCTGGAACGGTTACAACGTTATCAAAAGAGCTTAGATATTCATCTAGTCCACATCTAGACAAACTGTCTTTAAATTGAGATGATTTAGTTCTGTGACTACTCTCCCTAGAAGTGGCCGTCCAGCCAAGATGACTCAAAGTGTAAAAAAGAACCCTAGAGTGAGTAAAGACATGAAGGAATCATTCGGACTGGTTAACATCTCTATTCATGCGTCTACTATACAGAAATCGTAAATAGGCATGGTATCCATGGTTAGCTACTGCTTTCCAACATTAACATTGCTGTGCACCTGATGTTTGCCAAAAACTACATTGTAGGGTGACAAGATTCCTGCTTAAATGCAAATCAATGCAAAGTAGAGATCATCCGTAACTGTTGTCACCTTGTACTTTTTGCTGGCAGCAATTTTTCTCAGTCTGCATTTGTCTTTCAAGAGTTTATCATAAAATGCAGCGCAGTCCATTCCAAAATTAAGACATACCTTTGCCTTGCCTTCATGACTGTTACACTGAGTCTAGATTTATCTGGTGTCCATGCTGCATTCATTAATGAGAACACACACACTCCACAGATGCAGATGTCCCAGGCAGGCATAAAACAAACTCTACGACCTTGGCTAAGACTCTGAAGTTGATGGTCTTGCTCTCCAGCTCACGTAAAACATCTGTCCATTTCTCAGACATGGCCGTCTTGTTCATGTTCCACTCAGTGATGTGACGAGTGACAATGTTTTTCACACAAGCCCACTCATCAAAGAGTGTGGTTTTGTCAATAAAACTGAGAGCGGGGATTCTGGAGTAGATGTGTTTGAGGCTGCTCTGAATGTCTTTCCACTCTTGGATGTCTCAGTAGGGCCCACTCAAGTTTTTCCAATGTTCTCCAATGAGCAGCTCCAATTTTGGAGGTAATCCAACAATTCTGAATAAATGTTCTCACTGCACAAAAGAAATCATGCGCTTGCCTGTCACCAGCTTCAACCAGGCCATCCAACTGCTTTTTAATGTCAGAAGGTATGAATGATTCCTCCAGACTGGCCTGAAAGACTTTTCTCAGGTCATAAATGTGCAAAGCCACTTCGGTGGCTGATATGTGGTCTTGATCTTCTATCTCCAGTGCAAGATTAAAAGTGGCTGTTTTCTTAAGAGTGAAGCCAATCCAAAGTTTAGAGCAAGGATCACTGCAAATGTCTCTTAGAAACTTTATTGAGAAAGAAAGTATGCATGCAGACCATTGAAAATGTATAGTATTCTTTCAAGAGCTGGACCAGGAGAGAGAGGAAACGTGTGTTGCCATGCTATTAATTTCTGATAGTCTAGCTGCACAAAAGCGAGTATGTTGCATATGACAGCTTCAGATTTGGTGCTTGCAGAAGAAAATTTCAGATCATACAATTTCTTGGTCAATTTCGCTGTGCAGTAAGCTGACCGAAAACTATGGCCGTGCACAACAGAACAATAAGCAAACAGTCCTTCACTTGCATGCACCTTGTGAGATTTGAAAATTTGCTTCACAAAAAAATGGCTAACACTTGGTGTGGCACACTTACTTTTAGCAGCATTCACATGCTGCGCGATGTCGGTGCAGCCTCCGTGGGCGATGGAGCTCCACAAATCTCACACCCCACTTAAATAGGCTTTGTCTGTGACTCCTTTTTTAGAAATGTAAACTCTTTTTGAAGATCCTCATTAAATGTACATTCACGCTTTACATTTTTACCGCCACAATTTCGTCTCTGTGCTCTTTCAAACTGACTCTTGAGTATGAGACAAAACACGATTTTTTTCTGAATAAGTCGGGACACTAGAAAAAGTGCTTATATACAGGACTACCCTAGGAAAAATGGGACGTGAGGCCACCCTACTACCTTGACATTCCACAACGCTACTGGGAGAATGTTTTGTGAATTTATAAAACTAAGTTTGAATTGTTTGGGAAGAAAACAGCACTACACATGGCATATAAATGGCACCACATACCAACATGAAATCATCATCACAGCGGTGAAGTACGGTGGAGAGAGCATCATGATTTGGGGCTGCTTTGCTGCTTTGGGGCCTGGACTGTTTGCCATCTTCGAAGGAAAAATTTATTTTCAAGTTTATCAAGATATCCTACAGGATAATAACAGGGTGACTGTGCACCAGCTGAAGCTCAGTAGAAGTTAAGTGATGCAGCAGGAAAATGACCCTAAACATTGAAGTAAATCCACTACAGAATGGGGGAAAAAAAAGAAAATGTACCTTTTGGAGTGGCCCAGTCAGAGCCCAGACCTTAACCCAATGAAGATGCTGTGCAGTGACCTCAAAAGAGCCAGACCAGACATCATAAGAATATGGCTGAGCTGAAGCAGTTCTGTAAGGAAAAATGGTCCAAAATTCTTTCTGAATGTTGTGCAGGTCTAATGCACAGATACCGGAAATGCTTTGTTGAGGTTATTGCTGCCAAAGAAGGATCGACCAGTTATTAAATCCAAGGGTTCAATTTCTGTTCCCACAACACTGTGAATGTTTAATCTAATGTGTTCAATAAAGACATTACAATTATAATTGTTTGTGTGTTGTTAGCTTAAGCACATTGTGTTTGTCTATACTTGTGATTTTATTGAAGATGAGATCACATTTTATGAGCAATTAATGCAGAAAACCAGCTAATTCCACATACTTTTTCTTGCCACTGTAATGAATTGCAGGTACTTTAAATAGAAGTACAATACAATAACATATATGTACATATTAGGTTAATTTGATCAAATGCTTAAAAACATAGTAGTTAAAGACACAATATAAAGTGGTTCCTAAGAATGTAATAAAACTTCAAGCATGTTTACTGGGTAGAAAATGCACGCTCAGCAGGACGCATACTGGGTACTATACACAGTAAAGTCTGGCATCTAGTTACATCATGCTTGAATGAATGCATACTCATATTACAGGATTACATATTACAGGCCTCCAGCATGGCTTGTCTTACATAATCACATCATGTTGGACATTTACAAGCCAGACCTTCCATTGATTTAGTTCTATGTTCATATTTTACAGATGTAAACGGAAATTGAACAAGATGTGGTTTCGCAACTCAGATAACTATGTTTGTTTGATCGTGTCAGGTTTTGTTTTACTACCCTGGTATTTTCTCAAAAACGCAAACTAACTAGTGGGTAATTAGTGAGTAAACAAATCAAAGATACTTGCAAACAAGGATTAGGATAATCTTGACAGTCTCATAATCATATCTCATCTCATATTAAATTCTTATCTTCATATGCAACATATGTACCACTTATGCATTTACAGCTGTTGCATAAGAAACAGTGGAATATGCCTTACTGTAGGTCAACCGTTCCATCTCTAATGCCTTCAAACTGCTTATGAACGCTTAACCAAACAAATGGAATTGCCGATGCACTGAAGTCAATTAAGCATCCATAACCACAGCTAAGACTGTTTACCTCATGTCTGTCATTTTGGAAAGTTCATTTTCTAGACTATTTGAAGTCTGCACTCAACTGCATTTGCAACATACTGGCTGAGTCATACTGATACCTGTAGTTGTGTCAACAGATTCCACAATTTCCTTTACATTTCTCAGTAGGTGAACTCTTGCGCAGATGGGTAATAATTCACAGCACTGAGATGTACATCTTTGGGGAGCGTGTGTGTGTTTGTGTGCAGAGTGCAGAGTTAACTTAGATTGCTCTTTCATAGCTCATGAGATTTAATAGCCCCCTGAGTTAGGTTTTATTTAAGAATCGACTTTGTCCCAGATGTTTCTCTTCAAATTCTTAAAGATACAAATGGAAATGTTGTCATAGAATATGAATCTAGAAGTATAAAATTAATATGGATAGCATAGCTCAGGTGATTTAGTATTGGAAGAATTTGATGATAATTTTATCATAATTTTTATCAACACAAATGCAAATTGGGTTTCAGCACTTTTGGTAATCTGACCCCTAATAATGCGTTACATAGTTTTGCAGATGTAAATTTCTGAATTCCAAAAACTAGGTAGTGCACTAACTGATGAGCCACATGGTTTAATCTTATTTTGTATTTTTGGACATTATTTTTTTTTACGTGAATAAATAGAGGTACTGTGACGCTTTCCACTAAGGAAGACACGGGAAGCAGCGTCGGCTTCAAGGTAAGGTTCTTTAATTAACACACTTTCTATTTCAAACACAATTGTACAGCACACTTTCTCTGTAGTTGCTACTCCAGGTGTAGGCACTCTCCCCCGAGGCTCTGTGGCTGCTGCTCTTTTATGCCTCTCTCCTCATGCTTACTGCAATTAGACACAGGTGTTAAACATAATTTAGCTCAGGTGTGAGCCCCCTTACCGCTTTTCTCTCCCGGATGGGCGCTTGACCACGCCCCCGCTGCCACAGGTACGTTTCTAGTTTAAACAGAATTTGTACTTCAGACCTTTCTTTTATTGGACAAGAAAAACTAGCTTCATACCCTGTGACCCACGTTTGGTTTTTGACCATTGAAAATGTGTAAAATGTAATAATTTATGCACTGAGCCTCACTGAGAGTCCCATATCTCTGGGATTTAACCATATAGGGCCTTAATATAACCTCCGCATCCACATGTGAGACATTAATTTACATTAACATTTATTCATTTGGCAGACACTTTTATACAAAGCAACTTACAAAAGAGGAAAACATAAGCGAATCATCTTAAGGAGACAGTGGTACGAAAAGTGCTGTATTTCAAAGTTTCACTAGCATCAGAACAATAGTATTCAAGACAGATTAAAACACAACAGTTTTTAGTGACTGGTTAAGTGCTTTTGGAAAAGATGTGTTTTTAGCCATATTTTGAAGACAGAGAGTGAGTCAGCTTCACAGATGAAAACACACACTTTCTCTGGGAAGGTCATTCCACCAATGTGGTGCGATGAAACCGAAAGTCCAGGAAAGTGTTTTGGTGCCTCTTTGTGTTGGTACAACAAGGCACCGTTCCTTAGCTGACCGCAGGCTTCTGATGGGAACGTAGCTCTACAGAAATTATTTTAGGTATGATGGAGCAGACCCAGTGACTGTCCTGTATGCTAGCATCAGAGCCTTGTATTTGATAAGTGCATCAACAGGCAGCCAGTGAAGAGAGTCAAAGAGTGGTGTAACATGTGCTCTCTTTGGTTGATTAAAGACCAGACGTGCTGCTGCATTCTGGATCATTTGCAGGGGTCTAATTGTACATGCAGGGAGGCCTGCAATGAGAGCATTACAGTAGTCCAGTCTAGTTATGACAAGTGACTGAACAAGCAGTTGTGTGGCATGTTCAGAGAGGAAGGGTCTTATCTTCCTGATATTATAGAGTGTAAATCTATATGATTGTGCTGTCTTAAAGATGTGGTCTGTGAAATTTAGTTGGTTATCGATGGTTACCCCTAGATTTCTGACCATTTTGGAAGGTGTTATTGTAGTTGTACCCAGTACGGTGATGTTGTGTTCAAAAGCAGGGTTGGCTGGGTTAAGTTGCAGTTGGTGTTCCTTCATCCATGCTGAGATGTCTGCCAAACAGGCAGAGATTCGAGCAGTCACCGTGGTGTTGTGGGGCTGGAAAGACAAGTAGGGCTCTGTGTCATCGGCATAGCAGTGGTAAGAGAAACCATTTGCCTGAATGATGGGTCCCAGTGATGTATATAGAGAAGAGAAGTGGCCCAAGCACTGAGCCCTGAGGTACCCCAGTAAGTAGCTGATATGACTTGGTCACCTAACCTCTCCAGGCTATCTTAAAGGCCCTACCTGAGAGATAGGAATTAAACCAGCCAAGCACATTTCCTGTGAATTTAAACGGACTGATCCCACGCTTTTAAAAACAATAAACACGTATGTGGATTATAGGCTAATTTTCCTTAAATATTCTATATTCACTGTGCATTATAACATTGAGAATCAATGGGTTCATCAGAAAGCTAGAACATTTTGTTTTCAGAAGCTGTATATGGAGTTAGGATGGAAATAAGGTGCATGGCAAACTGTTTTGAGACAGCACACTAGAGGTTAAGTCATTCCCTAATAAGGAAGCAAAGGATGCTCTTTATGCTAAAGGCCCAGATATACTTAATACGAAATCGAAGAACGAATGGGTATGATGTAATTTAGAACAAACTCTGTCCAAAAAGAAGGTGTTTTTGTGTTCGTTTCAGTGGTTCGTTACAGCTCGCCTAGGGGAACTTTTAGAAAAACTTCTAACCGGCTGCTAAACACCTTCTTGCTGTCATTGGTCCACGCCATAGTAGGTGTGAACTGATGCTCTACCTACTATTTGTTTACGTTTTTTGGTCATCATTCAACTTGAATACACCGGCGAGCAAGACTATGTAACACTATTTTTGTTTGTTTGTTTAATTAGTCTACAAAAGGCAGAATATATACTCAAATACTCTCAAGTGCCCATTCACTAATGTGCCATATGCAGTGAAAGGCATTCACACATCTGCCCAAAGTAAGATATGCCTCTATCATCATTCTTTTGTTTTTATTTTGAACATTAACACTCTTTTATAAACATATCTTTGCAGTACTATCAGTGTCATCATAAATTACAATAACAGTGTAACTGGCACATTTAAGTCCATGTATAGCATGTTAGCGCATTAGCATCATGATTTCAGAATCTAAACAAGACAAATAAAACATTTTCTACATATACATTACTTTAAATCATCATTGGGCAGTTAAAACAGCTTCTTTAATTACAGTCATTAATAACACATTTTTATGTCACATTAGTTAAGATTTTACTGAGTGTCCTCCATATTTAAATGCTCTAATGCACGGTGTGACCAGTGTCTGAATTTTAGCAATAGTATACGTTGCTTGGCTGTTTAGAACTTCTTTTTACCCCTGAACGAAAAAACGAATAAGAACTCCTCTGGAAGTATATCGAGGCCTTAAGTGGATTCACTCTTAACATCTGGTAAAAAGTTCTGTTTCAGGCTGCAGATGATGTTTGGACCAATCAACGTTTTTGGCATACATGGGAAAATGGCATTCAGTAAATAAATTCAGAATTTTTTTCATGCTAAATGTTATTTTAATATGGTTGGCAGTGATTGGATGATACTGGCCATTACTTTGAATCAGAATTATTTATGCTGATTTCTGATGTAATGACTGTAACATCTCAAAAAGATGGTGCACTTGGCATTGTTTAAAAATGTACAACTTAGTTCCACTGTCCACATATGTGGACATACATTTTTAGGAAAACTATTTGTTCTAAACAACAACAAAAAACTGTTTTTGGCATGTTTCCTAAGGTCAACTAGTTACAAATCAAAAAGGGGAATGGAAAATGCACACTGCAGTCACGCTTGGGTCTTAGGAGGATAATGAAATGCACAAATAAATATTTGTTCTGAACTATAATCTAAAAGGATATTAAGAGGTCTTTATTACTTCTGGAGAACTCCAACTTTTGAAAACAGCACAAATACCTTAAGTATCTCTGTGTAAAATAAAATAATGATGCTGCCACCTTTCTAAGTTAATTTTTTTTTTTTACCTGTAGATTTGCTCCAAAAATCATTGGTGAAAATGTTAATTTGACCTCCATCTACAACATGATTTTCTCTGCTAATATTGACCCATGGCATTTCATATTTTGGTTTCGATCATCATTTATTTGTATCTTCCTTCAGTAAAATGATTAACAAACATCAAAAATTACAGCCGGAGAAGTTTTGGAAATTTGGTTGATTTGACATGGAAGAACTTGTGAAAATGTTCATTTTTGGGCAAACGTTGCCTTTATTATGTCAGAAGCATGAGACTCCATTAGCTCTTCATTGAATCTCCTTGCTTTTTAAGATAAATAATTGGTCAATTAAAAAGGTGTAATTTATGATTTGTCCTCCCTACGGACACATCTATGATATGATATTGAGTTAAACACTACCTGGACGTGCCATTCAGAAATGATGATTGTACATTAATGAGCACAGTCGGATGATGTTATTTGAGCTGCTCTTCCTGGTTTGCACTGTTACCTCTTACTGTCTCTGTTTTTGACTGAGAGACTGAAAATGATCTAAGGGGCAGCAACGCTTCCATGGCAACAATCTGTCATGGCATATGTGTATGTGTTTCCGCTGTGATGTCCATTTGCAGCCACATGTGACAGCTCACATACGCGCGCATACAAACACACACACACACACACACACACACACACACACACACACACACACACACACACACACACACTCGCACACACTTGCACATCTCTAAACTAGGCCTGTGTTTCTCTGGAGAATATGCGGTGACCAAGCTGGTCTCCTTTCCTGCCTGGCGCAGGTGATATTACTTGTACTAAAAGCTGATGTCTGTACACATGGATAAAGAGAGATGATAAGCGTGAACTCCTGCTTGGCACATAGGTCACCACGGCTACCAACTACTTCACAGTCAAGCAAGGTAATAACATTCAGTAAGGCGACAGTAATGCAACCCATATGCAAAAGCTGCCACTGTTATGCTAAACAGATTTATAACCATGATATTGATGCAGCCCAATTTCTGAACTGAAGCACTCAACGAGCCCAGTAAGTATCGTCATTATCAAGTGTTGGGGAAAACTGCATCCCTACTAACTTTACAATTTTTGGTTGTATCACAGTAGCTCAGATGTTTCCAAAACAGTAGTTTTCCACAGAACAAACTACTTTTTCCATCGCATAGCAGTGTACGTAGCTTGACAACATTGTGTTAAAATGTAGTGTTGCAAATTGCTATTTTTTTCAGTTTGTATTGTACATACATTACATACATTGAATTGCAGCTTTACATTAGAGCGAACGGAAGCAATGATCGAATCCACTCATGTGATTTGCACACTCTCTTTCTCTTATATAAAGCATTTCAATGTCTGATTCATTTGAGTGAATTGGTTCGTTCAAATGATTCATTTAAACGTTCCAGCCTGATTGTGTTATCCCATATAAAATAATGCTTTTATTGCAAAATAATGAAAAATCATAACATTACATGATTTTACAACTTCGTTGCCATAAAGACGTAATGCTGTAAACCCTAAAAACCATAAAATGACCATAAAAACATTATTTTAACAACTTTACAACTCAAATATTACAGATAATATATTTAATTCTATTGTAACATATTCATATATATGTAAATAAATAAGCAGTTTGAGAGTGCAGGGAGACTCGGTTTTGTCATTCACAATGCGTCATGAAAATCGGCGGTCGCTGCAGAGCTCTTTTGTCGCGCATTGTTGTCCGTAATTCTCTGAATGGTGGATGATTTCCTTTAAGGATCATGAGAAGTTTAGTTCTTCACCAGGAATTCCACTATTAAACACGATTTTTTTAAAGAGAAGTTGAATTAACTCTGACATCAAAGCTCACGGTAGGTCTGTCTTTAACCACGTACGACCCCCACGTCCACATGCATGGATGTTAAATTTTGACTTCGGCATATACAACACATTTAAATGAATCAAAACCAACTGAATACTGTTCACAAGACTCCAGACTGCCGCACCGAGTCATGTGACACAACAGCATGCAATCGATTTCCATGAAGTGCTCCAATGGACACTTCCAACAAAAATGGCCCTAATAAAAAAATCATGTAGCGTTTTTTCATTTAAACCTGTTTTGTTGTAAAGAGTAGCGTTTCTATTTTGTTTGATATGGCGCTTTAAAAAATCCTTTCATTTTTTGCTCATCAGCGCCCTGATAAACATGTTTTGGCACCACATTTCCTCATAAGTAGGAAAAATATGTTAGTTATTTTGATTTCTAACCACATCTGTGGGTCATAGTGCTTCATGTTAATATATGTTTTGCTATATTTTATTTTGTCTTCACTGTATAATGTTCTATTCATTAACATAAGTAAATGCATTACTATATATTTATTGTGCATTTTCACATGGAGAATAAATGGGTCCATCCAAAACTGAGATTTTGTTTTCAGAGGCTTTATATGGTATTGGGATGAAATAAAGGTTCATTTTGAACTGTTCTGAGACCAGTGCAGACAGACAGCATGCTGGAGGTTAAGTCATTCATTGAATAGGGAGCATCATAAAACTTTGCATTTAATCCTAATATCTGACCAAAAGTTTAGTTTCAGGCTGCAGATGATGTTTCGACCACTCAACATGTTTGGCAGACATGGGACAATGGTACATAGAACATGGTTGGCAGTGATTGGATGATGCTGGACATTACTCTGAATAAGAATTATTTATTCTTTTTTTTTTTGCTTGTTTATTAGATGCTCCTAGTGTCAGGAATGCAGAGGTTCAGGACCCAAATGCAGAGTTAAAATACATTAATTTATTACATTACATTTACATTTACATTTATGAATTTGGCAGATGCTTTTATCCAAAGCGACTTACAGATCTTTTATTACAGGGACAATCCCCCCGGAGCAACCTGGAGTTAAGTACCTTGCTCAAGGAGACAATGGTGTTGGCTGTGGGGATTGAACCAGTGACCTTCTGATTACCAGTTTACCAGTTATGTGGTTAGACCACTACACCGCCACCACTCCATTTATTAATACATGTTTATTAAAACAAACAAACAACCCCATACAGTAGGGGAAAATCAACAAAGGAAGAAATCCGGGCTGGGGAAGATGTTAAACAGGGTACAGGACCAACCGGACAGATCCGGAACAAGTTAGGGGATCAGGACCGATCACAAGACTAAATCACAAGACGAACAGGCACTGGGTAGCATACACAAGGAGATTAAAATAGGGAGAGAAATCAAACTGGTTAACAGGGGAAAGGTGAGGCAAATGAACAAATAATAAGTAAACAAGTAGGCAGGGTATGATGTAAGACAGAGAGATGCGCAGCGATACAGAAACAAAAAAAAGCCACGTGCTCTCACAAGAAAACAAAACACCCGAATGGCATGAGTGCAAATTGCCAAGACAGTAACGTAAGTAAAGTAAATATACGCTCACGCCAACCGCCAAACAAAACGAGAGAATGCGTAGCAACGCCAAACAAAGCGATCCCACGCTTTGACAGGGCGGAGGGCGGGGCCGGGTCATGATTATACACACCCAGTCCCTTATCAGGCTAATTAAGCCTCTGAGAGGGATAAAGGCCAACACGGAGCAACAGAGAGAGAGAGAGAGGAGAGAGAGAGGGAAGAAAAACTCATGCATCGATTCTCTGATACGCCGTCACGTGGTCTCCAATCACTCCTCCACCCTCTCAGGCAGACGGCAGCTGCTCCTCCCCGGGCGGACCGGAGTCAGACCGACCCCCAGTGGACTGAACGCCCCTCTACATTCTCAGCGACCCGTGGGGACTCTCTTCCGCCCCTGGCAGCGGCCCTACAGCTCCAGGCGGTCGAGGAGTCGCTTCCCTCCTTCCCTCGCGGACGGCAGTCCTCTAGACCCCTCCGGATTTCTGGGGGACGGCAGGGCACTCCTCCACCCCTGGCAGCGGCTCCGTCGCTCCAGGTGGTTGGGGAGTCCAATCCCCACTCGCATCCACGGACGGCGCGCTCCCCGCATCCGGGCGGTCGGGCTACTCCGTCCCCCGGCAGATGGCAGCGACGCTCCCCTGGGTGGACGGCAGTGTCGAGGGCATCCCTCCTCCTTCCCGGGTTTCAGCACCAGTGTAAAGAGATTTAGATGGGCAAGGAGGAGGCGAGAACCGGCTTGACAATATAAATAATAGTTTAATGGTAAACTGAACGGAAAACACACAAACATAAACACAGATTAGCTGCATGTCATTCTCTCTCTCTCTTGAACCGTCGTCACTGGTCGCCTTTATCCCTTGCGTGTCCCCATCAGGCTGATTGGGGACCGTGAGTGCGTTGAACGCATGCTGCAAAGATGCCATAAGAGCGATGCACCCACGTCAATAACAGACAGACATGGAGCATGAGTGTCCGGATCCAGACACAGACCGAAACCAAACCAGACAGGAAGTCAGGACCCAGACACCATACTCCAGACATGAAACAAGACGACCAAAGTGCGCGCGGCAGGGAATACAAACGAAACCATGCGCTCACACAAAGACAGACAATGGAACACAAGACAGACATGGGACAATGATGACAAAAACACAGACATCTAGTTACAAATTAAAAAGAGGTATGGAAAATCCACATAGCAGTCACGCAGGGGTCTCAGGAGGTTAAAGGTTTATCAGTTATAGTTCAAAATAAATTTGCCTATGGACAAAATGCATGGAATGGAATACAGTCTTGCCCAGAGCATATTCGACACTACATCATGTCATTCTTTTTTAGTTGACACAATTCAGCTCGTTTCTTCTCTGCCACTGATACAGAAGTTATTCTCCAAACAGCGAGGGCCACGTCGCAAGTTTCTGCCACCATCTATCATTGCATTTGTGCTTTTTCGCCATGTTCATAATGATTGCTCGCTGCAGGAGTATGCTGCTTTCTGCACCTATCTAATTAGGTCCTCTCTGCTAGCGATGTGTCTCATTGAAAATGGGGCTGATTTGTATTCAAATATGATTGATTGCCTGGTTTGCGCTCGCTCTGCAATCCACAGAAGTCGATGCAGCAGAGGCATCAACCTCGATGAGTCATGAGTAAATGACAGAGTGCTTGTTCTGTTCCCTTCAGTTCTATGAACACAGTAACAAAATGATCCATGTGACAAAGCGGCACGTACATGCCCAGACTGAGGGTTTAATTCCATTGAAAGATGAGAAAGAGAGAGAGAACTTTGTCTTGTTTTCCTGTAAAAATCTAAATCAATAAAAATCCTATAAACAAGATACTTGCCTAAGAAGCAAGACTTCATGGGATATGTAGACTTGTTTTCAGAAAATGTATCTAAAAACGAATAAACTTGTTTTAAAACAAGATCTTCTGTTTGACCATATGCACTTATATTAAAGATACATTCTTTGAAAAAATTATGACGATTTGCTTCTCAAGGAAAATCTATTTGTTGTAAGGATTTTTTACTGGAATACAAGTTAGACTAATTAAAAAACATATTTTAATATAATAATAGACTGATGTGAATCTGGTTAAATGGTAAGGAAAAAGTTATTGCTCAGCCGTTACCCTTTGGTAGCTTTATAGAGTCTTAATTGAGTTCTGATTAATTTTATAATTAACCTTTTGAGACCCCCGCATGACTGCTGTGTGCATTTTCCACTTCCCCTTTGGATTTGTAAATATGTGGGGATCGACCCGACAACCTTCTGCTTAACAGTTTAGTGCTTTTGCCCTCTACACCACCACCATATGCTATAATGATAATGTTAATGTTCTTTTTGATGAGAAATGTTTGCATTTATGTTCGCGTTTATTGACATACTTGACTTTTGACATCTTATAAATCTTTTTTGAAACTCTTGAATCTTTCTAGTAACACATGAATGTTGATGTTATTTTTCTTCTCAATCTTAAGATAGAGACTCCATTTCTGTATAATTGAATCTCAAATGAGATATCAAGTAGATCTCAATTTGTGATTTATTTCTTTCCTGTTTGTGGAGTTGGACAGGAAGTGTAGAGGTTTACTTCCTTTCCAGCCCACTTTACAGTACATGTCATTGAATGACTATAAAGGTTAAAAACAGATAAAATATAAGCACTAAAGTTAGTCAAAGTTGCAGAACTGCTTTTGCACGTACCACCAAAGGTGTCTGGTACAGTTTGTTGTGTTCAATGTCAATGTACACAAATGTATGTTAATAATATTCAAGTATTAGCGTATTGCTCCCTGCAAGGCTAAGGACTTTAGCATACTAAATGACCCGTGTATTTCCAGCAATGCACAATTCAACTCTCTGAAGTGACTTTCCATTGGCTGGTTTAAACGATGAATCACTAACTCATAACTTCTGGTTCTTAATGTTAAAAAGGAGCATGTTTACATAATCCTGTTGTAACATAATTGAATTGCTATGGGTATGTAAGCAACTGTGTCTTATCTCATCTAGTCTGACAACACTATTTTATGTTTGAAGGTCCATTCGTGCTTTGAGTTAAGTTGAACTCAACTCACCTGACTGGTGATCCCAACCAGATTAGAACCAGATGCAACACCTTATTATAAGGAGGCTTTTTGACCATGACGTGGAAGCTGAAGGTCTAATTCACGGTTAGTTGGTAGTGGTTCAATGGTAATGCTATATTTCTATATTCATGTGCTATTTATTTGCTAACTTTTCTTAGAGAACATTATATTAATGTATTAGGTAACCAACCTGGTCTCATAGAATCACGTTACTAGAACGTAACTTTTGCAGAATGATTTTTACATGGCTCTTTGTAAGTAACATGGCTGTTTCATGGTTAAATAAACACTAGAGGCACTAAAAAAACAATGCTATGGTCAAATATACAGCTGTATCATTTATTTATGGGGCTTAATTCGAGAACAGGAAGTTACACCCACCTAACTTTTCCATACCTCTCTCATGCATATGAACTCATAAGATGGTTTTTATCATGAGATCATGTACTAAATCAAACTAGTCCTCCAGAGCAAAAGCAAGACTGTATTTTTAATAACTTCTGTAATGAAGTAAAATTTGCAAGAGGTGTTCAGAAACCACGAAAAAGTTTTGTCAAGACATTGTGTTAATCTAATAAACCTATGTGAACAGATGTTTGTATACTGTTACTGTGTGATCTTAGACGAAATTCCAATGAAATTCACAAGGCCTCCTTTGATAAACATTATCATAAACAATGTATTTTGGCCCAGAAAGGCTTGAAGGAAATTGATTGTATATGAAAGAGAATGTTTGTCTCGTGTGTCAGGGCAATCTCATTACTGCTTCAAAATTATGTTTGTGCACAAATATACATAGCAGATACAGGCTTTTAATACAGGTAAGAGGAACAACACTCACAGCTTTACATATGCAACATGCTGTACTCACTAAAACAGATTTAGCTGAAACGGGTTCTTATTTTGCTTTGTAGATGAATCCAAAGGGAATTGCACCATATAAAACATTTTCTGAATGAAATGTGAGTGGTGTTTATCTGGGCAAAACATGCTGATATGATGCTAGGGTGTTCTTGGTGATTGCTAGGCATTGGCGTAGAATTGGGAGGGGATGGGGAGACACGTCCCCCTCAATGCTGTGAAGGGGGTGATTTGTCTGAGTGATTCGTCCTTGTTTATGCATATTTTTTATCAACGCTGAAAATTGTTTAGTATGAGATACCTTGCAATTGCGTGACTGAGTCTGTAATAATCAGACAAAAAAAAAACCTTCGTTGTATGAGTTGGTATCGCCCAACTAGTGTTGCACAATCTGCCTCTAGCATACGCTGATATCACCTAGTACATGTTACTTTTCTCAGCACTGACCAGGATGGGCCAATCACAGTCGTTTATTATTACTGGTGATAAAAATTAGGATTTTTTAAAATGACTTTATAGATAATGCTGAGGCGGATAACAGGTATGAATCCTAGCAATTATTAGTTTTTATTAAAAATAACTCTCCAGTGTAAAATGTCTACAATGGGATATAAAATGTTCTGAGAATTTGGTTTTCGGAGCGTAAAGCGCCCCCTGCAGGATTAAAACTCTGTCTCTCACAAGACACAGACAGTGGCTGACAACATGGGCAATTTCGGTATGTAGGTCTGTTACCCACACAAAACTTTCCTATGATTTTAGAAAACATGAAATATAAAACAGGTCACATATCTGATGAGCAGGTAAGAATGATCATTTTCTGAAAGGGTTCACGTTTTTCTGAAACATAAAGCTTTTTCTAAATGTTTGATATGATACACAGTGTATAAATATATACAAGTATGCAATGAATCTAATTTTCTATTTGTCTGTGCATTCATTTGAACTGTTCTGACGCAATGTGCAATGCATTGTGTATGTGTTGTACTGAACCCCCCCAATATTCAAACCAAATCTACGCCATTGTTGCATTGCTATGAGGTGTTCTGCTGTGCATGACAATCAGCTCCCTAGTTCAGTAGTCAGGGCACTGATCAGTGAATCGGCCATTTCTTGGGCTGCCTCAATTGTAGTGCACTGAAACGTTCACTCCCTAAACATTTTTTTTTGTTGTTTTTTGTAATGTCTTTCTTCCATAATGACCATGAAAGAGAAACAATCTTTTACATATTAGTGTTGTTAGACGAAGGTTAAAAATACACTCCTTTATATTTTAATTTTGGTAACACTTTATAATAAGGTTCTATTCAAACTTATGTTTGGAACTTTATTTAGGCTGAAATCGCAAGTCTGAATGCTTCGAAAAGTAAATGAACACCTCTTCTCAACAAGCAGTATGGTTTGAGGTATCATTCAAGTCTGTAGCACAGTGTGGGATGAATTATGTACCAGAATTGAATGCTTTCTTGGATTAGAGGTTGGTTAATAATAGTGATTGTTGCCTTACCAAATACCGCTACTTACTTATGATGTCTTTAATACTCATATGAATGTCAAATAGTGGGGATAATATAACATACCGTGTTGTTAGAGATGTGCGGATTAGATAGCAGTACTTTTCTCCATACTGGTTATTATTTTGTTGAGTGTCTCTACAGTAAAGGGAGGGTGTTACCGTCCAAGGTCAGCCAAGGCACAAAACATCACAATGACCAGCCACCCATTAGCAGCACATAAATTGAAAGTCTTTCACTGTGGGTTCCAGTTCATTGCAATGTTTCTGGTCTTCATTCTTCACTCATCTGTCTAGAGAATGATTCATGTTCTGTTCAGCAGGGGCTTTCTAAGGCAAATTAAAAATGTTTGTGAGTGTTTCTGCACCAAACATTTTGTGATTTAGTTCTACACCCTCTCACTGACCCTTACAACTAAACAGACTGTTCTTGCTAAGATTCCTATATGTGAATATCCTCTGTTATGACCAACAAACCCAACAAAAAAAACAATGTTTTAAGGATGTATTTTTGTGTTGTTTTCGATTAAAATGTCTAAACATCATAAAAACAAGTTCAATATACTCAAGTAGAGAAATTGTGTATGATATCAAGTCTTGTTCTAAAAATTTAAAGGGACAGTTCACCAAAAATGAAAATTCTCTCATTATTTACTCACCCTCATGCCATCCTATATGTGTAAGACTATTTTTCATTTTCTGAACACAAACAAAGATTTTTTTAAGAATAAATCTGTTCTGTAGGTCCATAAAAATGCAAGTGAATTGTGGCCAGAACTTTGAAGTTCCAAAAAGCTTATAAAGGCAGCATAAAATTAACCCAAATGACTCCAGTGGTTAAATCCATATCTTCTAATGTGACATGATAGGTGTAGGTGAGAAACAGATCTGTATTTATAGTTTTCTTTTTACTATAAATGCTCCTCCCTGCCCAGTAGGTGCGCAAAGAATGTAAATCAACAAAACCAAAAGAAGAATAATGTGGAATAAAGATTTATAGTAAAAAATGAATTGCCTAAAAAAATAAAAACAATTAATAACATTTGTAATTTGAAAACACAAGAAAAGCATGTAAATGCATGTTTAATCTAATGCATCTGATTCTAAAGGTTCTTGTGTTCAACACCAAATCAAAAACATGTGCATTAATTAAGGAGGTCATTGAGGTCAGGCTTGGAATGTGACCTCTGCCCCTGTGCACCGGCATGGTGGTGATGAGGTTAGTCATTCGCCACAGGTGACATGGTCTTTCATCACACACGTGTGCACGTACAAGGCCTGTCACATGCACACTAAAATCCTTTATACTGCCAGTGAATTAAGCAAAAGGAATTTGATTTGACTCGTCTCTCTTTGAAACCTGGCGAGGCAAGTCACTTCCCAGTTTTCCGTAAGTCAGTGAAATCAACTTGACGCGGCCTAAAAGAAGGAATCAATTCCTATTCACGCGTTAAGCTGCCTGGTGTGAAAAGGTTTGGAATTCAAGCCCAAATGTAATTTAGCGTACGGCAGTCAAGGGTGAGTAATTTGACAGGAAGGATGGTGATTTAAACGGCTTTTACACGACTGGAGCACACCCAAGGAACGACTTGAGATTTATTGCCACCAGTTTGAGGTGATGCATTGCCACTTTTTTTTCTCTTCCCTAAAGGCTGTTGCACGGCGGCCAATCGGTGGGTTTCCAACTCTGAGCTCAAGGTTGCATCATGTCTACATAAACAAGACAAATACAGCAGGCATCAGGGTGGTCGTGGCAACCCGCTCCAGTACCGGAGGAAGTCTCAAAGCTTTATTTTTTCCTCTGTATCGCCTTCTCTGTCTCTGTGCTAGAAGGATGTGTTGGCCTAGAGATGCAAACCTTTAGTGCATACAAAATAGTTGAGTGGGTTTCTCCACTTTAAGATGCAATGCGACTTCAAGAACTTGTTGTTCAGTTGCATGGGTATTGCATTATCAGAAGCTAAGAATTTTAGAGTTTTATTTTATGTCAATCATAATTGTTTTGGCATGCATATACTAAACATAAATAATATTCTGGATGCGGAGAGATTTAATGAATCTCTTGAATCTCAATTAATGCACCTACATGCACACACCAGTCAAATGCTTGTATGCACCCACTCATTCTTTATTATTACTATTTTCTAAATTTTAGAATAATATTAGCTATAATAGCAAAAACACTTGTTTCCTTCACTATCCAGCTCTGTTAAGTAAATTTTGGTTTTAATTAAAATTTTAGTTTTATATAGAAATATATAAATAAATTAAAACTAATTTCAATCATTTTAGCATAAGCCTTTTAGATCAAAAGGTTTTTTTAAGATCATGAAAAACTAATTAATTTAAGTGTCTCCAAATGTTTGACTGTTAGAATGTTTGACACAGTTCAGCCACACAAAAAAAAGCATGAATGTCATTGCATTAGATAACAAAATGTAAACCTAAGTAGCATACGTTTTAAAGACAGCACAAGCACACTTTTCAAGCAAAACAGTTCTCAACAAAAGGTTTGTTAGATTTAAAATAATACAAAGTATTTGAACACTTTCTGGTTGTTAAATGTAAGTGGAACGTGTGTAGTTAAAGGGATAGTTCACCCAAAAAGGATTTTTATGATTTTATTTGATCATTTACTCACCCTCATGCTTTCTGAAACTTGTATGAATTTCTTTCTTATGCGGAACACAAACGAAGATATTTTGAAGGATGTACAAGGTGTTTTTGTCAATGGGGTCCAAAACCTCCAAGCTCCAAAAACCACATGAAGGCAGCATAAAAGTAACCCATCCAACTCGAGTGATTTAATCCATGTCTTCTGAAGCAATACAATCATTGTGAGTGAGAAACAGACCAAAATTTAAGTCCTTATTCACTATTAATCTAAGTTTGTGCTTCTGCAGAAGAAAGTCTTAGGACTTTGAAATGGTATGAGGTTGAGTAAATGATGAGAATATCTTCAAGGAAAGTGTAAAACCACAAAATCACACACCCTCATTGAATACTATTCCAGCTTATGGTTCAGGCCAGCAGCACATAGCAACAATAACAGTTTGCATCAAACTGGATTCCAGCAGAGACATGTGAGTACAGCTTTCAGGCGACATGCGACTTTAAAATGATTTCCCCCAGTCTCTCTCTCTCTCTCTCTCTCTCTAGGGAATATGGGTTGTCTCATCTGATTTATGGAAGTGTGAGTAACAGGCTATTCTGCCGGGACTGGTCAGTGGTTGGAGGTCTTTGTGTGTTGGCCTCAGGCATTGTGGTCTTCTCTTTAATGGCTGAAGCTTCACGGCATCATCTGCTTCGCATTGGTGAGCAGTGCAGTGCATTAAAGGGCCACTGAGGTTCTCCTCATATTCTCCTGTGGTTTGGAGGGTCTTCTCGAGAAAGTTTGAGAGATCATTCCAGTGAATGAGCGGCAAACCAACAATTTCAGACATCCTGTGCATGCAGAATGCATTTAGGGGCAAATTCTTTAAACAGTGGCGCCATTTGTCTGTGCGATACTTCAGCGCAAAAGCGTCTTATTTACTAACCCCTCATAATCCAGTTTAATCAGGTGCAAAATGCACTAAAATAGCACTGGTTCTTGAGTAATATCAGCACTTACACACATACATTTTATGTTAATTAGGCTTATTGCACCTTATTTGCAAAAGTCACAGCTATTTGCATGGTGCAATTAATGTTGAAAAATACAGAACTGTATAGCTCAAATTGCATTTAGCAATAAACGTTTGGTCGTGTTTTCACTCTTACCTGATTCACATTATTCCCCTTGTTGACGGGCTGCTAAAAAAATGCAGGCAGTGCTTGCTAACACACTATCATGATGAAACTTTACTGGGACAACTTTTTGCCTACCCTACCAAAACATCGCCCTTGGTTAGTATTTTCAATACATTCTCCACTTAATTTTCATATAAATGAAATGATTTAAAAACCTGTCATCATTTACTTATTGCTTTATCATTTCATTTGTATTTAATTTGCTGTGGGACACAAAGGGAGTTTTTAGAATGTCCAAGTTGTGACTAAAAGAAAATGAGAAAAGCACCATAAAAATAATCATAAAAGCAATCCTCTATCCAAGCTCTATAATCCAGGTCTTCCAAAGCCGTGTGATTGCTTTGTGTGAGGAACAGATCTAAATGTAATTCTTTATTTAATGATCAGCATTTCCATCCACCGTAACAGCCAGAGCCTGAGACGCACTCATATAAAGTCTCCCAGTCCCAGTCTCATGAATATTCAGACATATTTTATGAGTTGGCTATTTCGTATGATTTCGTACGAGTTCATCATGTACAAATGCCCGGATGTCTAATGCGGAAGTAAGCGTGAGTTTCACGCACAAGTCGTTAAGGACTTATTAATGATTATTTATACTATGCCCTTACCCAAACCCCTTATCTAAACCTATCTGATGTAACTGAGTGTGTAAACATGGAAGGAAGCTGTTGTGTGTGACAGAAGTAAGTACTTGTTTCGTATTAGATGGAAACGATGTTCAGCGACGTCATTAGCTGTAGTGAAAGTCGTACAAATTCACACGAGTGCAGTCGTACGATATCATACGAATTGGCCAAATTTAGAAAAGTCGTATGAGTCCTTACAATTTAGTCATGAGAGTGTGTAGGGAATACTTTTAAAGTGCTTTTTTGAATAAATTATTGTGACTGTACTTTTATTTGCTTGTTGCATATTTTATATCGTTGGTTAGTTATATTGTTGTTGTATTAGTGGTTAGGTTTTGGTGTAGGGGTGGGGTTAGGTGCTCAAAAACATCTATAATAGTAAGTGTTGGGTGTAGTTAATGAAGTCAAATGTAGTTTAAAATATAATATTAAAAGATGTTGTTATCAGAGTACAGCTACTGACTTTCAATCAAGATAATTAATTAAGTTGATTATTTTGGTTATGCATATTCCAAAAAGAATAATATTTAATATTAATTATGTAAATTAGACATTTTCATCTGTTTGTATATCTGTGACAGATGAAGGGGCCGTGATAATGAACAGTAAAAAGTAATCAGAAAGTAATCCATTTACAATTTTAGAGAAGTAGTTATTAATACAGTTTGTAGTGGATTACTATTTTTATGTAACTTACCCAACACTGATAATAGTCTAATGTACATATCTAAAATTACTGTGAATACATTTACCTGTTACATGATTTATATTGTTTTAAATTGGTTAGCTTTAGGAATGGGGTTGGATCTAAAATATCAATATGATAGTGTAATGTAACTTAATGTATTTCTCAGTATAAGAAACATATTGCTGTTAACATGCGATGATATCAGAAGATTGCAGAGCCTGTAATGAAATCGTCCAAACTGAGAGACCGTTCTGTTTGTGGTGTTTACTTTAATGCAGGAAAAACGGTGCTATGCTGACCCCTCGCTTATAACACCGCCCTGCAAATACACAATGCAAATCATTGTAAGTGAATTCTCCCCTTTATAGTGTTTGAAGTTGCAGATGAAAGATACTGCATAATCAGGGCACTTTATGTGTAGCCTCATCAATAAACAGAAAATTTATCTTATGCACTGCATTAGAAATTGAGTGTGCTGACAAGCAAAGACAGCTTTCTGTTGTGCTTCTCGTAGAAGGAAACAATTTTTGTGCGGTTGAGCGTTATAAAACTAGTTTCTGCTGCTATAATTACTCAACCAGCTATGATGCATTTGGACTGCATAAAAATATGCCCTGGAGTGCACAGGAAAACACTGCTGCAACCTGAACGCATGTTCAGCTGACAACAGAGCATGAGTGAGAGAGAAAGGAAGTCCTGTGATGACTCAATGGTAAATTGATTTGGTCTCAGAGTGGCAGTATGGAGCAGATGAGTCACAGTTTCCATTGTGATTCTCTCTCTCTCTTTCCCTCTCCCTTTGTTTGTACTGTGAACTTGATTATGCTAAAAACACATCCTCCCATTTTTTCATATTTTTGTAACATGTAAGTATGTAAACAATACAATAAAGACAAAATACATTTAGTAATACATCTTAAAACAAGGTATTCAAGACACATTACAACAAGTTTAAATGGCATGTGGAAATGGTGCTTCTCAAATAAATCCATTTTGGGCCTGGGTAGCTCAGCGAGTAAAGACGCTGACTACCACCCCTGGAGTCGCAAGTTCGAATCCAGGGTGTGCTGAGTGACTCCAGCCAGGTCTTCAAAGCAACCAAATTGGCCTGGTTGCTAAGGAGGGTAGAGTCACATGGGGTAACCTCCTCGTGGTCACTATAATGTTGTTCTCGTTCTCGGTGGGACGCGTGGTGAGTTCTGTGTGGATGCCGCGGAGAGTAGCGTGAAGCCACCACACGCGCTATGTCTCCGCGGTAACACGCTCAACAAGGCACATGAAAAGATGTGTGAATTGGTGGTCTCAGATGCCGAGGCAACTGAGATTCGACCTCTGCCACCCGGATTGAGGTGAGTCACTATGCTACCACGAGGACTTAGAGCGCATTGGGAACTGGGCATTTCAGAAACATGTACGCTGTTACAAAACCTAGTAAGCTGCCTACCCAGACAGCATTTTAAGGCATCATAATCATGTCAATTATGTGTAGGTTCAAAAAGTCAATGTTAATGGGCATGGCCAACAAGTTTTGGTATTTTCTTGCAAGCATGTTCCAAGATTAGGTGCAAGAGGGTTTTTGCTAATTTCTGCGCGCAACGAGCTAATGGGCTGGGTCAAGTGTAATTTCGTTCGGAGGTTCTTCTCTGGCACTGTCTGCGTCCTATTATATAGTCCATTCCCTGTCAAGCACCAGCAATATAAACAAAGACAGCACATTCAAAAGAAGATGGTAGTGTAAATGGACTCTGTGCAATGAGAAATATGGACTTACTGTATGTGCATTAACTGCATCCTTTTTTAATGCTAGGCATATTTACCCACTTATCCATCACTGATAATAGACTAATGTACATATCTACAATTATTTTGAATACGTTTTATGTTGTTAATAATTGGTTAGGTTTAGGAATGAGTTGGAATAGGGGATCTAAAATATCAATATGATAGTGTAATGTAACTTAATGTATTTCTCAGTATAAGAAACGTATTGCTGTTAACATGCGATAATATCAGAAGATTGCAGAGCCTGTAACGAAATCGTCTGAACGGAGAGACTTTGTGTTCTCTTTGTGACATTAACAAAATGCAGGAGAAACATTGCTATGCTGACCCTTCCCTTATAACACCGCCCTGCAAATGCACAATGCTAGGCATATTTCTATGACAGTGAAGCGCTCCTTTTATAAGCATGAAAAATCTTTTAACCTGTTTGTTCAGCACAAATAACGATTTGGAACTATGCCATCATATTATATCATCAGTGTTGGGTTTATCTGATTTTGTAACAGATTACTTATTTTTAGTAACTTACCCAACACTGCATATCATACTATATATCTTATATCAAATCACATATCATCATAACATAATTGCAATCTTCTGCATGAACTGGAAACTTTCCCTCTGTGCAACCCAAAGCCTCTCTCATTTAGGTGACTCCTGATTTCATAATGTGTTGAAATTGGAAACATTACAGAGATGGTTTATGATCATCAGGTTGCTGTCTGCGTGGCCTGTGACTGGCTAGCAAGTTGTGAATCAGGCGTAGGTGGGTCACGAATGCTTTCTCAGAATGAGAAGGCCCTGGGTGAGTGGGCACACTAGCAGAACATATGGGCTGAGTCCACAAGCGCTAAAAATACAAAATGGGGGGATTTTTTTTCACTCAAACAGCACGATTGTGCATGCATAAGCTAGAAAACTGGATACCTTTGATCTGATATGATCAAAATAAAGGCATACAGTATTTGGACAGGTAACATGTCATGGCATATTAGTCTGACATTCTATGCTCCGTTTAAAGCCTAAAGTATCCACCTTATTTTGTAACGTAACATGTGTGTAACTTAACCATTATCAGCCTTGAATGTGGACTGCTTCTGGTATAAGCCATCACCAGCTATTTCACCGATACATAAATACAAATTTATGCTGCTTTATATTGCTGACTGGCAATATACTATGTCATCCTATTATTATCTATAATCAATTTTTCAGAAACACTTTGTAGTTTTAATAAACACTTTTTCAGATATAGTTTACCGATTGCAATTTGCCACTCTGCCATCACACATTGTTGCACATGCAGACGGCTGCTAGATCATGGGAACTATCTCTGATTGAGAGATCAGGTGCTGAAACTAACATTCTTTAGCTCCATCTGTCATGGCAACCACAAACTTTACACAACCAGTCTGCACATTCATTGAAACCAAACTGCATCTTGTTTCAGCTAGACAAAATCTAAATGCTAAAATCTTTCTCCTCAAAGAACATTCTTGTCAGTGAAAAGTATATAAACACTCAGATCTCGCATTTAGCATGGCTTATGAAATATCATCTTCTGAAATAAATAAATAAACGTACACTCGGAGGTTATGCAGGTACACATGAATGGAGGTTTACATGGAGACATGAAAATAATGCAGACCAAAACGTAACTCTTTTTTCACTGTACATCTTGGCATTACAGTCTCTAGGCATGATCATGATTTCAAGCTCGATAACACTTCCTGCTTGACACATGTGCAGATCGCTAGAATGGTGCAAGGTGTAATCAAGCTTAAAATGATGTTAAGATTTATAGTGAAAAAGGAGTTATGTTTTGGTCTGTTCTGCAAAAATATAGTTAGTAATGTTATCCTATGAGACCAGTTTGCTGTATTTCTGTATTTAAATTGTATAAATTGGAGTAGTTATTCATTTATAAATCTTCCCCTGTGGCAAAACTCTGAAATCTCATTCGAGATAGTGATTTAAATAAAAGGTGCTGCATTGATGCATCATGTAATGCATGAATAACAACTTTAACCTGTCCTATGGGCTACAGAAGTGATATTGTAAAGTAGGCATTGATGTGTTGTTGTGGAGGCAGTCAGATGCAAATGCCTACCACAGTGTGACATCACAATATGGAGGAAGTAGAGGGTACGAGTCATTTTGGCATCTTGGTTTCAACAAATGCTCTTTTTGCAGTACGTAGAAAGTTTTGAGTTCTGAAACATACTGTATGTTTTTAAAGTACAATTACCTTTTATATGTCAAAAGATCAAGGATAATTTGATTCCTCATGTCATGACCCCTTTAACAGCACACGCTCAGATCCTCACTGTAAACACCCTCTGACCAGCTGACCAGCTGGTTCTAAGCAGTGGTCATAATGACTTGTGTGTCATTTTGCAACGGCTGTATTGGCAGGGCTCTGATAAGACCTGCCCTACATAGTACGTGTTATGAGTTCTCTGAGAGATAAGCCCTGTCTCCATTAGGGCTGCTGTCATACACTCTTTGATATGGCGACACCTCTGATATCATCTCGATACATGTGGCAAACTGCTAACTTGCACTTACAGATGCAGAGATAATGGTGACAAACAGTCCCCAACAAAGCTGTATTTGGCTTAGAAGGTGATAAGGGATGCTCTGTTATTTTTTCTCTTGTGATACCAGGGATAGGGCAAATTAAATGTGTGAGCTGTGAATCATAACATGACATGTGCAGTGCACAATATGTTTTTGTTTAATGAACAAGATATATGCTCTCATGTAATGTTTGAGGTGCAGAAAAATTGGTCAATAATGGCAGCATTACAAAGACTTAAATATGTACTGATACACTATCTCATCTCAAATTGAACACCTTAACTGAATACTTGTTTGGTGTAGACATGAACATATGCTGCAGACATGCTATAGTTTACAGATTTTAAACCATGACTTGCACTGCACACAAATAACCAGCTGCGGCCCGTGCATTATAAGTCTAGGCCTTCAGTGCGGTTCATGCCATTAAGAAAACACAGTTTCACAGTGAGTAAGACACCGTATGCCTATCCTACATTACGTGCCAGTCAACTAATAATACCAATTGACATTTTAAAAATACATCCACGCACGAAAGCCAGAACCAAGGAGGTCTAATACCAAGAAAAACGTTCTAATAATATTTACGATTTTTATTTAGCTTGCAATGAATTTTGTTTTTCGTCAGGGTACCCGGTTACTTTTTTACTCAAGCAGCCTAATTTACACTTAGAAAACTCCTGATGTTGCTATAAGAATGCAAAAAGCACTTACCAATTTGCTTGAAGTGAAAATCAGTCCTCCATTCCTTTTTAATAATCAATCACACGATCATGCAGAACATCTCAGGTTTTAAATCCATAAGGATCTCTTTCTCAACGGCGATACCAGCAGTGATGACAGCCGAATCGTCAGCAAGATCTCACGCGCTTCGCTTTCAAAATACGTACATCACTTAAAGCATGATTGCGTCACTCAAGGCCAGCTAGAAGTCCTGGACTGGGACATATCCTAAAGACCACACCCACCAAGAACAAATGAATCAATCCGATTGGATGATGAATCTGACAATCTCACTTTAGATGCCTATTCACTGTAGTGTTGAGGGATTCTGTGGAAATTCTGAAGGCCTGAGGGGGTGGAGCCATGCTAAGGAGCATGGTTTTGGGCATGCGATTTGTGAGACATTTGTCACACTTTGCTTGTAAGCATCGAGGAATAAATTCTGATCGGATCATTTTTTTGTTTTTTGCTATTTGTTTGTAGATTAATTAGGAGTGGAAAGCGATTGAAAATACATAGGCAAAAAGATCAATGAGAATGAAAGGATGAAATTTCTTTTTATTTATAATGCATGTTACACCAGCAGAGAAGGCTTCGCTGGCTCTGAGAAATCACCACTGCAAATAACAAATATTGGCAGTATATTCATGCTGTTTTAGCCAGGGGGCAACTGGTCCCCACAGTGAGTCTGGTTTCTCCCAAGGTTATTTTTCTCCATTAACCAACATCTTATGGAGTTTTGTGTTCCTTGCCCCAGTCCCCTTCGGCTTGCTCACTGGTGTTCTAAATACAATTATTATTTAACTATTTATTTTTATACTCGATTTACAATCATATTTAATCAAACTACACAAAGATGACCCTAAGACTTAATAGAAATTTCTTTGATTTTCTGTTAAATATTTATTTTCTGTAAAGCTGTTTCAAAACGATGAGTGTTGTGAAAAGCACTATACATATAATAAAAACTTGACTTACTGTTTAGAAATGAAAATGTAACATTGGTATTAGTCACAGTGCAGTTAATTTCAGACAACTGTGGGTGGAAGATCTGTATATAAAGAAACTAACCACAGCCTGACTGTTGTTAAGATATGAGTGCTTTTCAAATATACCACAATCACAAATGCCATATGAGTTAACATGACATTTTAAATGCAACTGAATTTGCCCATGACACACTGATAAAAGTGCATTTTGATATTGCTTTAAGTCACACTTATGTTGGTGCCATAGATGTATAAGCCAGGAGAAAACATGACCCAGTCATACTGTAGAAGCTGCTTAATGCAATGTACACCAGTACAAAATGTTCCTGGAGCAAACCCCTCTTGTTGTTAGAGTGCAACAGTCTGGTTCCGCAAGTAAAAATCCCATTGATTTCCTCCATAAGGGAGTAGATTTTTAACCATTTTTAACAAGCATAAACCTTTAAAGACAAAACTACCACTCCGAGGTTGTTAATCAACTGTATTTGCTTCTATTGAAGCCATCGGTCCATCTTATTTTATATTAATTTCTAAAAACAATTGTTCAGTAGTGGAATTTCTGGTGTAGAACTACACTACAGGTAAATCCTGTTGGTAAACAATCCACTAATCAGAGAGTTGTGGTGAATAGAGCACACTAAGCCAGCTCTGCAGCCATACTGATCTCACAGTGAAATCAGAAACAGTAGGTTGACTTTTCTTTATGTAAAATAAGGCTGTTTACCAAAATATAAAAATTACCCCCAGTGGCCAAAGTGGTAAGTGTTGTTGGGTATGTGCCCACAGAGGGGTACCAAAAGCGAACTGTGAATGGAGTTGTTTTCAGCTGTACAGTAAAGAGGAATGAGTACTTTATAAACTGAACCTCTAAACCCCAAACCTGACCATCAGTTGAGTAAAACTGTAATGTCAGAGGGAAAAATGCAACCTTGTTTTCATGCTCATCACTGATAATGCCAATGCAATTACCTTAAGCCCTAGGTATACTTCCATTTTGAGGCGAATGCTCACCGTCTACTTACAGTCGAATGCAAGTCTGTCAAAGTGTACTCCATATAATTGTGCGCGCAAACACAGACGGTTGGCGCATGCAAGCTACGACTGCTATGACACTGGACTTTCTTTTCAAGAGTTTAGACCCATCAAGATGTCTATGTATTCATTCAGACTCGAGTTATACAAATGCAGGAATCTCCAGACCTCACACACGCGCTCTTGACTTGCACACATCTTCTTCTCCTGATGTTTAGCGGCGATTACATCTGCTTCTAGCGCTTCTTTGTGACAGCAACTGCTCGACTGTGAGTGCTGCCACCTTGTGGACCCACTAATTAGTGCAAATAACTCCATGCGCATGCTCATTCTGCTCGTTTAAAGACACACTGTTAGAAAAATCGGGCTGTGTTCAGTGCTCGAGTACTCTGCTGATGACAAGATTTGCGTCACGCATCTGACAAAGTATACTTTGGGATTTACACCCTCAAACTACTTATTTTGCATATACAGTAGGCCCATCTAAATAGTTTGCAATAATATATAATATATTGTTATCTTAAAATAATCTTATAATACCATACAATCATATAAATCAAGAATTTTATGTTTTCCATCGTTTTAAATTAAGTTTAATCCCTTTATGGGATTCTTGTTTTTTACCTCATTGAAGACATTAAGAACATAGTCTTGTACCTTTTGTCTTTTTGTCCAATTTTAAAACATTTTGTGCTCCAAATTAAATTGTGATTCTTCCTGTGAAGCGGTCTTGTGCTCTAACGGTTAGATGCAGTGCAATAAATAGAAAAGAACGAAGAAGTCTTGAAATGCATATTTTTTAATTTGATGTTCTTGCTAACATTTACATTTACATTTTACATTTATGCATTTATGCATGACATTTATGCACTCCTGACATGGAGTCTAAAATACGTGCTTCTGCACCAGGCGCTAAAACGCGAGAAGCGACGCAACAGTCAAATATGTCCGTGTAGCATGATTACATAAATAAAACTCTTAAACAACAGCATGGACAAATGCAGTTTAATATAATTCAGTTTACCGCCTGGTTTCCAGTAATAGCGCAATGTTAATTGTGCTGGGCAAATAGCACAGAGATTTGTGAATAAAAGGGTTGTGTCTAGTAGGTAACCCCCCAGTTACCTAAAGTCTCACGAGAGCTGAATTGAATGTTCACACAGTTTTTTGTGTTTATTTATGGGGCTTTTCCACTGCACGGTAAAACTCGGCTCAACTCGACTCTGATCACTTTTTTTGTGTTTTCCTCTGTGGATAGTACCTACTTTTTTTTTAGTACCACCTCTGTCGAGGTTCCAAGCAACCAAATGAACGCTATCTAAAGCGAGCAATGGAAGGGAGAGTGCCCTGGAGGCAGCCATGATGGAGGATGGTATGTTTTGTTATGTTAACTCTATACTCTGCTTGAAAGCTTCACTTTATTTAGTTGATCAGCTGCTGGAAGCTTGCTTCTAAAACAACCAGGCCAATTTATCTGTTACACTTGTGTAAAAAAAATCACCATGCAACAACTGCTTTATGCAGCACATTGAGCTAGCAGCTAACAGCTAGCAGTTGTGTTAATGTTTTGGTCAGTTTGTGTCGTGTTTAAAATGATGTCACGGCAGTAGAGGCGGCACAACTATGAAGATCAGCCTATAACCCCACCCATGTTGATGTGGCACTAAACTGTAGTGGAAATGCAAGCTCAGAAAAGTAAAGTGAGTAGAGTTGAGGTGAGTCAAACCGTAACGTGCAGTGGAAAAGAGCAATTAGAGTCCTATAGAACCCTTACACCTACCTACTCATAAACCTAACCCTAACCTTAACCCTACCACTAAATCTAACCCTAAACCTAAATTTAGTAACAGCGGGTGAGACTCTCGTGAGACTTAGACTGCCAGAAGGTTACCTTCTACACACAGGCACAATAAATGATAAAGGCACAATCTATAATGAGCCTTATTCGTATAGGAAAGTGGCATGTTTGCAGAGAAAGGAATGATGACTTCATTTAAAAACTTAAGATGCAGCACTATATCATTGTCTCTGGAGTGTAAGTCCATTTTTCTTTTTTCATTAGCAGATTTATTTTTCTATTGTTTTATCACTTGTGATTTTGTTGATTTAATACTTAAAACAAGTTAAAAAAAAATATTCCAATGGAATAAGACCAACTAGACTTGTATTTTCTAAAAGCCATCAGTGATGTTTCATCCAGTCATAAGTGTGTTCTCCAGAGAGTCACATTTCAGAATGGACTTCTTGGCACCTAGAGCTGTTCTGTCTGCCAGTGGAGGCAGGCCGCAGGCCGCATGACTCACGGCCATTAATGAAAAGCTCAGCATTCAGGTCTTCTATAGAAACAACCAAAAGCCTCGGCTTCTGCTCTCTCTGCCTAAAATACAACTGGAGCACAAAATGTTATTTCTTACATTTACCTTGAGATTCTCATCATTTAATTCTTTCAAAACATTTTTATTTTTACTTTTATTCTTGAGAATATCTTTTTCTCTGTGGAGCATGAAAGGAGTCTGTAAAGCTCCAAAAAAGCACCACAAAAGTAGTCCACACGCTATCTGAAACCATACAATATTTTTCTGAAGAATACACAGAATTTAAGTCATTATTCGCTGAAAATCTATAGATAGAATATACATTTTTATGTGAAAAACAGTATCTCTTTAAATGCTTTTTAATGGCTTGAATGATACACTGCCTGGCCAAAAACAAAAGTCACATACTCTAATATTTTGTTGATTACGGTGCGTGGCATTGTTTCGACAACCTAATGCAACATCACAACATTTATTTCCATTCAGATTTGCATACATTTTTGTCCAAGATCTTGTTTTGATGACGGGAGAGTCGAATCACTCCGTAAAGTCTTCTCCAGAACATCCCAAAGACTTTAAATGGGGTTCATTTTATTGCTGCATAACATTGCTGAGCTTAGACTTGACCTACTGAAGCAACCCCAGATCATAACACTGCCTCCAGAGGCTTGTACAGTGGGCACTTTGCATGACGGGTGTATTGCTTCATGCACTTCCCTTCTTACCCTGATGCGCCCATCGCTTTGGAATAGGGTAAATCTGGACTCATCAGACCACATGACTTTTCCCCATTGCTCCACAGTCAAATCTTTATGTTCCCTAGCAAATTGAAGTAATTTTTTCAACTAACAAGTGGCTTTCTTGTGGCCACACAGCTGTTTAGTCCCAATACAGTACATTTTCGTCACATTGTGCTTGTGGAAATGCTCTTACTTTCACAAATAAACATAGCTGTGACATACTGTCGATTTTTTAAGATTTCAAATTTTTTTTCCGACCACATTTCTTCAATGAAGCTGACGGTTCACCACTATCCTTCCAGGTTTTAATAATGCGCTGGACAGTTCTTAACCCAATTCCAGTGATTTCAGCAAATCTCCTTAGTTGTTTTCTTTGCTTGGTGCAGGCCAATAATTTGCCCCTTCTGAAAAACAATAAAAGATTTTCCACAAACACCAGATACGTCTTCCGTCATGGTTGTTTAAGAAATGAGAAGCTACACACTGCATCAGTTACCGTGCGTCCAGACCAGAGGCTGCGAGAGCATCAAAATTGCCAACAATGCTATGGAAGATTCGCGGACGCTCTGACGTAGTTGAAATAGGCAGCCATGTTTGTTCGGAATGCTTGGTTTTGTGAACTATATTTAAAGGGGCCGCAAAACATCCAGACATGTCTTTTTGTCGACATATCACAATTAGCGTATATCCTCATGAAATTATTTAATATATTATTATATAAACCATAATATCTACTTCATCAACTCGTATGGCACACCAACAATTTCAGACACCTTTGACCACGCATAATAAAAAAAAAACTGATCCCTGTAAGCAAACATGGACAGATCATATATTACGTGTAATAATAAATAATCAATTTCTCCTCCATTTTGTCTTTGGAACTAATGTTTGGTGGGAATCAAAGTTTACACTGTTGTGTTCTCTAGACTTTGCTAGAGCGGAGCACCTCTATAATCCAATAGGTTGCTGCCGAACCGTGTCAAAGCTCATTACCATAATGTTGCCCGCACTTGAACTTTCCTCTGTCGCCCACACCACCCAAGACGCGCTGCGCCGCTTCTCGCCGCCAAAAGCTGCTGGCTGCCATAGAAAATGAATGACTTCCGGTCGATTTGATATGCCAATGGTTTTAATATGGTCAATATCTGGCCGATAAATATTGCTGGTTGCTAAAACGATGCATTCTTACTAATACTAGATTTTCATCTGAAAGAAGTTATTTTGCCATGTATTTATTTATTTTAGAAAATTAGAAACACGGTTAATGCCCTGATAAAGTTTCTGCTGGCTGTTATCATTATAGATTCTCCAGTGATTAGTCACTAAAATTGGGAAGGCCAATGTTGGCATGGCAATTATGCTTTCTCAGTTATTATGTTGACATTGCCATTGATTTGGTTATTTATTACAGAAGCATGATAATTATGTTGACAGTACTATTTTAGTGGAATTCAAAGGAGCAAATAGTTAAGGATCGTAAATCTCCATGGAGACAATCAAAGCTTCTGCGGGCAGCAAAGAACTTGTACATGTCAGCACTATAGTTGCTCCCAAATAAAATCAATGCAAACAATGCTTTTGCATGGCAAAATAACAGGTTGTGTGTTTACCGCATCAATCTTTCTTTATGCTTTATTGCTTTTTGTTTTTGTTTTGCTGTTGTGGTGTTTATCTGTTTATTCTGGCAGAAGAAACTTGGCATATGGTGTGATTGCTGGCTCATATTGGTGAACAACTCTTCTGAATTATTATGTATCCGCCTCCATATAGCTTGAATCAGTCAGACCCTGCCTGTACAGAATGGTACATTGAATTGGATGTTATTGGAATCCATTTGCTCTATTCACTTGCGGGGACACAAACCATATCAAAGTAATAACACAGTGTGTCCTCTGAAGTCTAATGTTATTTCTACTGGTCAGAGGTTCAATATCTTTCCATGCACAACCTTGTAAAAAAAGTTGCTGTTGAGGAAAGTTAAAAAAGCAAGGCAACGTCATTGATTGTAATTTAACTTGATATTGTGTCTTAAAAATGCGGCACTCAAAGATGTCCGTTTAGTGCATATCACATAGAAAAACAATTAAAAAACAATAACTTATAGATGCAAAAATGCGTTCTGTGGGAACGACCCCATACAGTGTTGCAAATTGTGCAACATTGTTGCTTCTGCCAGCTGCTAACAGGATCTACATAAAATGAGAAAAAAAGTGTAAAAACCCCAAATAATTTCTGTACAATTTTGGTGTGACAAATGATGAACGTTTCTAGACACTCAAATTGCTTTACAGAGAATAGGGGGACTCTCCTCAACCACCACCAGTGTGCAACATCTACCTGGATGATGCAACAGCAACCATAGTGCACCAATATACTCACACTCCAGCTATTGGTGGAGAGGAGAGAGTAGAGTGATACAGCCAATTAATGGATGGGGATTATTAGGAGGCCATGATTGAGAAGGGCCCATGGGGGGAATTTGGCCAGGACACCAGGGTTACACCCCTACTCTTTACGAGAAGTGTTGTTGGATTTTTAATGACTTCGAGGTACCCAATGATCATGAATATCATCAACGAGGACACCTATATTTCCTCCAAGGTAACTTAAAGTTAATAATTGAATGTTAATTAATTTAAGTATTGATTCAGGTCATAGTATAAGCTATAGTAAATAAACATTTCACAGCATCAAAATGGGTGTGTAATATGAGACACAGTTATGTTCACTTACATTAATGTTAATAAAATCTGATTTTTGTTAATGTGTTACAGTCTTGTTAGACTGGATTTCATTTAGTTTTTTCATCCATTGTTTGACGGGTTGTTATGTCAGATGTTGCGACTAGAAGACTTCGATGACAACGACCAGGAACACAGTTCAACAGCTGACAACACGAATGCAGATTTGGATACTGCCCTCAAGAGAGACATAATCAGTGGCAAAACATCCGTTGTTCAAATCTCACGCATGGTGAATCAACACAAATCTATGCCATTACTCTGACAACCAATGTGGATGTGCTAGCAAAAGCAACTTTAGTCTAAACAGAAATAAATCATATCCACATGTAATTTGCAGTTTGAACATTCGGTCTAAAAAACACAAAAAACTTACAGAAAAAAACAACAACATCTTGGCAGTTTCCATCTGGTCTCGTCTTGTTTGTCTTTGACCCCGTCTGAGTTTCGAACGATCAGAGCAGTGCATTTCTTTGCCATTACATAAACAGGTGTGATGTCTGTGGAATGTGCCATTTACATGCAAGTTTAGTCTGACTAATGGTATGAATATGGTATGTTGTTTCTACTGCTGGCACAGGAAAAGGAAAATTCCTATGGATTGACAATTGGAATGGTTGGCACATCAAAGCCGTTCTGAGAACAGAAGGAAACAAACTCCGTACCAGTTTCCAGATGTTAGTTAGAATGTATAGAACCTTTCAGAATTTGTTGGTGTTTTTTTTTTCTACCATCATACCTTTGATCCCATACAGGTAAAAAAAAACATCTTCCAACCACCAGTTATCAATATCAACACACCAACAAACAAGATGTCGGCTTATTAAGCATAATCAGTGTAAGACCTTGCATGTAAATCCACTCAATTATTGAGATCTCTTCTTAAACTCTAAAGGATGTGAGATTACTGGGTTATTTTTCTTAAGAAAAAAGTCTGAAAAGCAGGAGACTTATGAAAAACGTCACCATTTAAACTCATTGCTGACCAGGTGATGAGAAATGAGATATGAAAGAGCGAATCCAACTGGCCACAATGCCATTTTAATGGCAAATCTCTTTTAAAAAAGTGCTCACTCAACATTTTCACATTCCTAAAATTAAAGTAAACTAACTGAAAGCGGGGAAAATTCTCATAATTAAATCAATATTTCTGCCACAATTATTGGCACCCCTAGAAATTATTTTGAGTCAAATATTTTTGAAGAACATTCCCATTCATATTTCACATTTGTAGTACACCTGGGTGACTAGGAACATGAAATTGTTCAGCCATGACTTCACCTGGGTATAAATATGAGGTAACACTCAAGCCAAATGCCCTTAGTCATTATCACAATGAGTAAGAATATAGTTATGATGTGCAGCAAAATGTTGTTTAGCTTCACAAAATGGGAAGTGACTTTAAGATGTCAATTTCCACCACCAGGCCAATAATTAAGAAGTTCCAATCAAATGGAGACGTTACTCCATTGTGTATGTTGTTGACGTCTATATTGTCTCCACACATGGTGAGGAGGATGGTTTGAGTGGCCAAAGATTCTCCAAGGATCAAAACTGGATAATTTCAGAAATTAATTTGGTCTTGCGGTCAGAAAGTCTCCAAAACTACACTACATCACCACAAGGGTTTCAAGACATACATCAGTAATTTGTTTCCACACAGAGAGGCAGCCATATGAAAAAGTACCCCAAGCCACGGTTAAATATGGTGGTGGATTTTTAACGTTGTGGGGCTGTTTTTATGCCATAGGTCCTGGACATCTTGTTCAGATACATGGCATCATGGACTCTATCAAATACCAACAGATAAAAAAATTAAAGACCGACTGATTTACCATGTGTGCGCAGTGAGCTCTGCTATTCACGAGTGCAATAAAAGCTCTTCCTCAAGACACGCACATGCATAGAGTTCTAGGCCTCGTTTCCCAATAACTATTAATCTTAGCTGATTTTTCAACGAGCGATTTTATGAACATTCGTTATTTTTTATGTGCACTCAGGGTGTGATATAGCACCCGCAAAATGCGACGAGGCTTAATCCAGTTAGCAAGCTTCTCGTCCAAATTTATTTCATGCGTTGGTAATTTTGCTCATCTACCCACAACAGGTAGGCGACATGTAAGATGTCTGAGTGACACATGATAAGAAATCCTAAAGCCTTGTTCCACATGCAGCAAGCCTGTCATGTGGAACAAGCGCATATAAAGTGTTTTTACTCTTTTTTTTTTTTTATATATATATTTAATTAGTCTGAAAACTGTTTGCAAGAATAATGTCGTCTATGAGAATGCTGCAAATTATCTCAGATTAGTTCACTTTATTTCCATGCGGTTAGCATGTATTGTGAACACTACTCTGCAGGTTCGGTAATATATATCTTTGTATTAAAGAAACAAAGACAAAAGTGATTAAATCATAAAGTAATACAAGACACGTTCACATTGAACCTAAAATATATTTCTATTTTCTTTTCTTAAGCAGAATATACTGTATTACCAAAACACAATACAAACATATTCGATAAGAACATTTTGGCAGCATTTTTTGGGAAGACAAGGGAATTTATTAGGCTTATTTATTATGATGATTATTGTAATTATCTTTACAGCTATACTTGTCTGTAGTTCTTAATTTGTAAGCTTTTTGTAATTTTTCACCTGTTGCAGTGTACTGATATTTGGGTGATGGCAAATGGGGACGTTGGAGACGGTAAATGTTTGTATTTGTGGAGGTGGTTATATATAAGATGTTTTAATCACTTTTGTTTACTTTTTTCATGTTTCAATACATTAATTACATTTTTAAAGCAAAATCAATAAAGCAAAAATATTAACTGACCTTGGGGGTTGACCGTATAATTGGATATTTTAAATGCGATTATCATTAAAAGATTTTTTACATATTGCCCAGCCCAAAAGGGAAGTAAAATTTTTTAAAACAATTGTAATATTAAGTAATTTTATGGAGACCCGCACAAACATATGCACTCAATTCCATATTGCAACATGTTACCTATTAATTTAAATTTTTTGAGTAGTCTATGGACAGTACAAACATTTAATTTTATTGAAAAACATTGTTTTTGAAAATGGTAAATTACTCATTTGTGGTATTTTTCTTCCAAAAAATGCATTAACCCAAAATTTTTAAATTGTCTCCTTAGTGAAAAAAGGTTCCCGACCTTTTCACAGCCTTCTTTGGTGACATTTACCAAGGGTACCAATATATTTGGCCACAAATGTACATGAAATGATTACTGGGCTTTTATAATAAATTGTACTTCAAGACCATAAAAATTGGTACCGTTGCCTAACAGAAAAAAAATGAAGTTTAAGCAATCATATATTAAAATGATATAATACGTATTTGCATATAACCATGATTTCAAGAGCATGGCTAATTAAGTACACGCCCAAGGCTTCCCTCCTTAGTCGTGCAAGCTTGTTCACCCAACTGCATTTTCCACTTTAAACCACTGCATTTTGATAAGCATTTCTTCAAGGCATGAAAATTGCACCTTGTTACACTAGAGACATGCTCCTCTAATCATAATTATAGTAGCATTATTGTAATTTAGCCTCGGCAGTTCATTAACTGGCACAGCCACAGGCCTGTTTTGATTGTACTGTTGGGCTTTTGGCTGGCTGGGCAAAAAGACTCAGAATAATGTCAGTTGCAATAGCACAAACATGAACAGGATTGCTCCTCGAAGTGTAAATCACCACTCTTATTATTATACGATTTTTACTACAATCTGTGTATGGAAAACTGATCACATTGTGAATTCGATGACAGTAGGTCAAAAGTTTGCCACTGAAATTGGTGTTGATTAGCATAATTTAAACCACAGTGGCTCTACTTTCCCATTGAAATGTCCACAGATTTGGTGCTAAAAGCATTTTTTAAATGATCTAATACAGTCAACCGGAATGCGTATTTTATGAACTCTACCCCCTAATCTTAACCTCAACCCTAATCCTAGTCAAGTCAAGTCAAACTTATTTGTATAGCGCTTTTCACAACAGGCATTGTTTCAAAGCAGCTGTAGATGAAATTATGCTATAACAGAAAATTAATGAATATAATGCCAATATTAGATATATATGTTTAGAACTGGTAGTGGTTAAAATGACTAAACTAAGTTAGTGTTGTGGGTCAGTGATTAAACAGAATGATTTTATATTAACTATAAGTTTTAGTGTTAAAGTCCTTGAAGTCATCCCAAATGAACTGAGGAAATACACGTAGATGCATTATCCTTTGATTTTGGCTGATGAAGGCTTTTGTTAATGGTTAATTCTTTTGCTATGGAGTTTAAGAGAGCGTTTTCACAACTTTGACCAAGTTGATATAGGTATCATTCAGTGAGGAGCATCGCAGTCTGGCTGGAAGCTTATGGCAAGTAATTTTGGTGATCTCCATCCTGAGCCCATGGATCAGGCAGTGGCTCATGAAGAATCCCATGTCTTTGAGTTTGCATCAATTCATCCTCTGTGAAGTCTGTCTTAGTAGACGGAAGTGAAGTCTGGATGGCACATGCTGCTGTTGGTCATCATCACTCAGTGACACAGTGGGAATCTGACATCAGGCAGGACCGGAGATGGATATGGCAGACTCTTGGATATAATCTCGAGGTTTAGACAGAGAAAGAAAAGGAATAAATTAGCGTAGATGCCATTCAATTTAAAATGTATTATAGAATAAGAGAAGTGTTTTTGGTTCCTGCAGACCTAAATAAAGCAGAATAGGTATAAAGTGATGGATAAATTAGGTGTATGCCTGGCTGAATAGATAAGTCTTTAGTCTATACATAAACTGAGAGAGTGTATCTGAGTTCCGAACACTGCTAGGAAGACTATTCCATAGTTTAGAAGCCAAATATGAAAATTACCTCCTTTTGTGGATTTTGATGTTCTTAGTATTGTTAACAGGCCAGATTTTTGCAATCGTAATGAGCATGATGGATTAGGAAAAAGGTTAGATTCAAAGAAATTATGTTAAGTCATATATACCTCAGATAAATTATTACAGATTGTCTGTAGTTAGACACACTCATTCCATCATTCCATGCACTGTGAAATACCTCTTATTTTGTATTATTCCACTTATGCTCCATTTTCTGAGCTGCTCTCTTGAGAGCATGAGTGTGATCATTGTACCATGGTGTAGGATTTTTCTCTTTAACTTTCATTAATCAAAGGGGGGTGACACTATCTAGCGTGCTAGAGAAGACTGTATCTATATTTTCTGTGACAACATCAAGTTCTTCTGAACTTTTTGGCATACTGAGTATTTGAGACAAGTCTGGAAGAGTATTAGTGAAGCTATCTTTAGTAGTTTAAAGAATAGTTCTTTAACTATTAGATCTAGCATATGATTTTGGCAATGGGTTGGACCTGTCACAATTATGGCAAAATAACAAAAGTGGGAACAAAGCAAGATCAATGTCAGAGAGTATTCAGATGCAGTTTAGATGGATCGTCTGCCACCTCCAATGGCTCAGTAAATACCAAAGCTGCCAGGCTTCAAACGAGTCAAATAGATGTTTGTGTTGTGTGTAGATGTGTGTTTTTTCTGTACCGTCTGTCTGGCAAAGAGAAGCAGCTCACAGTTAAAATGATTTACAAAGATGGCATAATTTTACAGGGGGTTTGACGAACTTGGTTCCACTTTATTATTAAAATTCATGCTCATACATGCTGGCATTGCATTTAATTATTATTTTAGCAACAGCCTTAACAATGTTTCTTTGTGATGCTTTTGTGAAGGAATGTAAAAGTGGAATAATCTGACTTCTAATTAAATTAAAATCGTCTTTACTTTCTTGAAGGAATTTTCTGGGTTCAATTCAAGTTAAGCTCAATCGACAGTAATTGCGGCATAATTTAAACTTTAAAATGTATTGCGACCTGTTCCTCCTTTTCTTTAAAAAGAGAACAAATCGAGGTTACATTGAGGCACTAATAATGGAAGTGAATGTGGACAATTTTTGAAGGGTTTCAATCCAGAAATGTGAAGCTTATAAATTTATAAAAGCACTAACATTAATTCTTCTGTTAAAACTCATGTATTATTTGATCTTAAAGTTGTTTAAATCTTAATTTCCCATTTAGGGTTTATGTTGAATTGGGTATAACTTTACACCAAAATGGTTAGTTAGTGATTTTATCATTCTAAAATCATGTTAACATGCATATTGTTTATGTCTTGTGACTATACTTTTGAAACCCTGAGTATTTTAACATAAAGAATTGGCCCCATTCACATCCATTGTAAGTGCCTCACTGAAACCCAGATTTTGGCTTTTTTTAAAGAAAAGGAGAGGCGAGTTGTAATATATTTTTGTGGTAATCAACATTATGCCACAAATGCAGTCGACTTAGCTTAACTTGTTTTGAATACAAAATATTCATTTAATACATGTTTCTGGTTGTATTGTGCCTAATTCAACAGTGCTTATTGTTCCAGTGAAAAACATTTAGGTCTTTGTAATCTTTAATTAAAAAAATAATTCTTTATAACATTACATTACATAAGTAAAATGGGTTGCGAATACCATTTTGTGTTGACTTTTACCAGTGCTCTTGAATCTTTTTTTATTGTGATTACATTTTTTACCACCTTATATAAATAGTTGTGTTTTTTTTTTATATGAGTTATGTTTACAGATGTGCTTTGTATATTCTCATGAGGATAGAAGCATGTTGCCTATAGCAGCTACATTGGCAGCGACTTAAACCCTGCAAAGTTCTGTGAATTAAAGGTACTTATTCCCTTTACACGATGAAATGTACAAGTAGTCTGCTCTGTTTTAGGGTTTCAGACTCCTTTGGCCACTTTCTTTGGCCACTTTTCTATGTTTTTGAGTTTTGAGCTCATAGTACCTCCTGGACATGTTCTTGGTCTTCAAAGATCTTTACAAAGAATCCTTCCTCCATGCACGATTTTCTTTGCTTTTCCGCACGCTTTCAGCAAGATATCCTACATAATGTATAAGAGCTTCTCTGCCTGTCATTTATTTATATCCTTTCCGCACACATTTTCACTATTAGGGGGTTTCATACAGCTACAAAATAAACCGTATGTCATTTGGCTGCCTTCATTCATTAATAACCATATGTATAATTAAATATGACAAATGTATTTTGGCTGGGTTGTTGGTCCTCACTGATGCCTGGAGCTATGAGCTCTTTTATGTATTTGTTTGTCTGACTTTTTTTGTGTTGTTATTCATCCTGCCTGTCTGGAATCTGAGTCACCCTGTCAATTTTGAGAAAAGCTACACTGTGTTTTTTCTCCCTGGCCTTCAGAATTCTTTCTGCAATAAAAGCCAAAGGGCTTAAGTGTGAAAATTTCCCCTGGAACTACAGAGCAAAAGGTTGAGGCAGAATCTCTCCAGATATTTTACATAAAGTTTCTTCGTGTTGCAGTGAAGCCTTTAGAAACTTTTAGAAAGTAGAAACTTTGTAGTCTTAAGGGGCGTTCATGATGCTAGGGTGTTGTCAGTGGGTGCCAGGTCATTCCTATGTGGTTACTAAGGTTATTTGGGTGCTAAGTGCATTGTTATGTGGTTTTTAGGGTGTTTTGAGTGCTTTTTTGGTACTTTCTAGGTGGTTGTTAGGGTGTTCTGGGTGGTTGCTAGGTCATTGCTTACTGGCCCTTGTTAAAAGCAGCCTAATCTCTTGAAAGTTTTGTGATTGTAGCGACACGTTTTAAAAATTATTTTACACGCTTCATTACATATCGCAGAAATTCTGAGGTGAAATGTTCAATGTGTGGCAGTAAACGTAAATTAAGTTTTTTCCCAAACAGATTACGTTTTTAATGTTAATACTCTATTGAGTTTTAAATCAACAAAACTGACTTCCCTACCCCTAAACCTTAAACCTAACCAATAGAGTCATCAAAAGCAAAACTGAAATGAAAAACACAATTGCTGAAGCAATAGATCAAGTGTTGCCTTGTGTGCTCTTCAGGACTCATACCCTGGTCCTTCACTAGTGCAACACTCAATCAATTGAGCCACTGCACAATTTGATCACACTAGAACAAGATTGAAAAATGTTGTTGATTATGTAATGCAAAAGTTAAACTGTATCTCTTTACAATTCATGTGCTATAGTAAAGGTGTTTAGATGTCATAAGATAGCATTGTGTGAGGAACAGGGAGAAAAGTATGTGTTTATGAAGTGATAATCTGCCGTTTTACCGCTGATTTGTGTGAAAGGGAACAAAAGTAATTGTTGCTGTAGCGTCTCTATTCTAGCATGTCAGTCCACTGTCGGCCATCTTTGGAATGCTGGAATGCTCTCAGGAGGATATTTTCAGTCATGACTGTGCATCTCCTATCTACTTGAATGGGGAAAGACATAAATCTCAAAAACAGTTGATCAAGATTATGATCAAAGAACATATTTCAAATCGGCAATAAAATCTGACGACGCTGGAATCATAAATTGTGCTTCTTTAACTCAGATAACGCAAAAACGAAATCATATCTTGTATAGCTAATGCGCATGCGTGTTCACGAGTTGATTGACAGGCGATGTCTGTCTCTAAAAGGTGATTGGCTATTTAACATGTAAGGCGGGACTTCCTTTCTACATCCATTGACCGTTGGGCGTTTTTCCCATACATTTTAATAGTTGTGGCCCGTCTCTGCTAAATAGTCTCTGCTCTTGTGTTTATTTTACCAGGAAAGTGCCGTGATGCATACAATGTGCCATGTAAAAATCCTTGTGCAAAAATATAAGTAAAGTAATGTGATTATATGAGACCAGGTTGATTAAAAGTCATATCCAGATATCCTGGTCCTAAGACATGGCTCTGCTCCCACTTTCAATGTAAGTATATGGGAACATATTTTTTTTCTGTCATGCCTAAATAACTCTTAAAAGGATATGTTAGGCAGAATGTTAGCCTAGGCCACCATTCACTTTGATTGTATGGGCAAAAATAATACATAAATAAAATAATTTAAGTGAAAGGTGACCTGTTAATCAGAAGATCGCTGGTTCGATCCCCACAGCCACCACCATTGTGTCCTTGAGCAAGGCACTTAACTCCAGGTTGCTCCGGGGGGATTGTCCCTGTAATAAGTGCACTGTAAGTCGCTTTGGATAAAAGCGTCTGCCAAATGCATAAATGTAAATGTAAATGGGACTAAGACTAACATTTTGCCTAACATCTCTTTTTGTGTTCTACAGAAGAAAGATTGCCATGCAGGTTTGCAAACGCACAAAGGTGAGAAAATTATGACAACATTTTCATTGAGCAAATAGCTCAATTTCAGTTGATAATTCTTGAAATAAAGTAGTATAGCTCAGAAACCCTTGTAACTTTTGGAAAACATAAAGAGAAAATACTCAAAGCACCCAAATATGACTCATAAGAGGGGAAGCTATTGGAATGAAATAATATAATTTTGATTTTCCAAGTTATGGCACATCACCCACATAGTTTAAAAAAATAGAGATAGAAATATTGCCCAGCAGCAAATTGCTTCATTTTGTCATGGTCAGGAAGGCTGGCAGTTGTGAGTACCATTGCTGTAGGGGGTTAATTAGTATTTTAGCCATCTACGCTGACCTTTGAAAACTTCCAGGATAGATCTCTGTTTTATCATTACTCTGCTTCCAGGCAGAGGCTTTCCCAATTTAGTTCACTTTAATGGATAAAAATCATCCAGTAGAGGGTCACAGAAAATTGCCTATATTCAGGAAAAGGCACTTTGGTGAAGAAAATCCAATTTTTCTTCTACAATTCAGTGTAGAGCTGAACATTTTGGCTGCTTACCTCTTTGTGTCAAACAAAATGGTTGACCTAAATATGAGACTTCATCTCCGCAGCTGCCATGCATTATATTTTGGTCTATTAGAGAGGATGAATGGAGTCAATTTGAACCCAATCTTGAGAAAGATGTTCAACCCAGCTTGGGAAATCCTGACACACTTTGGGCTAAAACTAGTCTAACGCAGTGGGTTGCAGGTCTGTTCTGATAGGGTCTAGGATAGTGGGGCAAAACTAAAATAATGCAAATAATCAAATGCAACTATAACAAAATTGTGTATAGTAAGAATAGCAAAGTAAAGCTTATCAACTTTTTAAATGGGAGGAGAAAACCCTTCCTATATAAAGTCTGTGCATCCAATCAAACGATGGCATTTTTCTGCAAATTCACTTGATATGTAACTTCGTAAAGGTATGAAAATAGATAGATGCCAACATGGATAGTTTGCTTGACTTCACCTCATCATCGATTGAGGCTCGATCGGGGTTCGGTTGAGGCTGACGAGAGCGTAAAATCATTCAAATTTAAGCCAATTTATTGTATTATTGGGTATATGCACTTTATGTCCATGACATATTTTCCTTTCGTGTTCCGCATAAAGGCCCTGATACAATTCCTACGAAATTGAAGAATGAACAGGTGTGATGTAATTTAGAACAAAATCTGGCCAGAAATAATGTTTTTTTGTCTGTATTCTTCCCATTAACACTTTTTTATACACCAATCTTTGCAGTAGTATAGGTTTCATCATTAATTACAATAACAGTGTAAACGGCGCATAGTATAGCGTGTTAACGCATTTTAGCATCATGAATTCAGAATGTTAACAAAACAAATTGCGCATTTTCTATTGCATATTTATGACATTAAATCATCATTGAGTGGTTGAAAACGCATCTTTTACTGATCTAGTGTGAATTCTAATCATAGAACGATGCATAAAGCCAGTGATAACACATTATAAAGTCACATTAGTTAAGGTTTTACTGAGTGTTTCTCATATTAAAATTTACTCCTAAATGCTTCACACAGCTGTGTCTGAATGTTCACAAACAGTATACCGTTGCTCGGCTGTTTCAAACTTCTTTGTACCCCTGAACAAAGAATGAAGAAGAATATCTCCCGAAGTATATTAGGTAAGTAATTCATAAAGATTTGGAAAGACATAAGGGTGATTAAATTATAACAGAAACAACTATTCCTTGGAGAAAAAACATTTGAGGTCCACTGATCTAAGCCTATGAGAGTTTAAGAGCATGGCTGGCAAATTTTTCAGTTCTAGTTGATGTTTCCTCATGAAAGGGTCTGTTTATGTGATGAACACAATCTTATTAAGAGTGGGCACACCAAGGCCATGAACTGCAGGAGAAAAGAGATCAGATCCCCCTCTGCAGTGTTATGTCAGGGGGTGGGAGCTGTTTAGAATGAACAGTTCTGTCTGTCTCAAATCCAGCTGTGTGCATTCCATATGACGCCCTGCATTCCAGAACATTGCTCAATCCTGTATCCACTCACCTTCCACCCCCTGCTCTGCTGGAAGGGCTTAAGGAAAGCATTTCAGGAGATCAGGAATGCAAGTGGGAAGACTCTTTTTCAGATGAGCGAAACAGACGGATTGTGACTGCTCACAGTGTAAAAAACACTGTGTGTGTAGTTTGACATCAAACTTGATATAATCATTTTAAAAAACTATTTGCATAGAAACGTATCAGTCCACATTAATAATAATAACAACAGCGTGTTGGAATATGTTTGGAATTCTTAAATTAGAGGAACTTTTTGGGCTTTCTTTAAAAAAAACGTTTTTTAAAGAAAGATGCTTCTTTTTAAAAAGCATACATTTTTTTAAAGGATGTATTATATTAATTTAATAAGTTATAATATTATAATATATATTGTGATACATTATAATAATTCCTAACTTTGAAGATGTTTCTAATTTTACCCAGACTACATAACTTTCCCTTAGGATGGGGATCGATGCCTTTTTCACGCATCAATATTCGGAACATTTTCCTGATGATTAGTGATATATATCAGGTTTAAATATTATATTTTTTCAGGTATGAATAGGGCTGCTCGTTGCACAATAGTCTTTGTCTTTTCAAACATATTTCTCAACACAACTTTTGGTAAAAGTGTAAAAGGGTCAATTAAAGGGGGTTCGCACACCGGACGTGTCTGGGGGACAATATGGCACATTCTAAAATTAGAAACAATTATTTTCTATGAAGGTACACACACAACAGCAACACTCAGCATCAAAATTCTGCAGTGCTATGGAGAGCAACTTGCATAGTTATCCATTAAATTCTACCCAAATCATTATTAAAGGACAAAGATTATTTACTCTAGTCATCACTGGATGATATATTGTGTATATGCATCTTTCATAAAGCCTACGCAATGTATTTTCAGTTACAAGTATGTCATTTTGTGGTTTGACAGCTTGAATGAAAGACTTATTCAAGGCTACATACAGAGAAATTGCATAATAAACGTCACCATTTCTAACTGTTCAGTTTGTGCAGTTACACCAGTTTCATACAGTAACCTACAAACTCATCAACATCATTTTGTTCATTCTTGAAGAAGTACAAAACCTTCGTAACTTTGGACTGCCATCTTCTGCACCGCATCAGCTTGTCCTGTGGGTGTGATACTGGTTCTTTTCCGTCATGAATTTGGAGGAAGGACCCAAGCGCTGGAGATGAATAAATGTTCATTTAACAAAACAAAACAAAATACAAACAAAATACTCTCATGAGAGAGAAATAAACATCAAGCAAGACAAAATGGAAAAGATAACAAACCAGTAATAAAACAAGAACTCACAGTAACCAACTGACTAGACAGGGGAACAGAATGAAATACAGAAATCTGATGGGGAAGACAAGACAAAGGAGAGAATATATAGATGAAGACAAGACAAAGGACAGGTGCTGCCAATAATCACAAGCAGTGTGAATAGTATATTTTATATACTGTTGTCTATTGATGTTTTTACTGGAAAGCGCCTTGTGCACCTTTTGGCTGTTGTAAGGCACTCTAAAAATAAAATTTGATTGATTGATTGATTGACTGAATCACTGTCATCACCCTGGACCAGGGTGGCGCCAACAGGCTTGACTAGGGTTACACCAACAGAACAGACCAGGGAGGAGCCGATGGGTTAGACCTGGGTGGTGCCATGGGACAGACCAGGATAGGGACAGCAAGAAGTACCAGGGAGGAGCCGGCGGGTCAGACCAAAGTGACGCCAGCAGGATGGACCAGGAAAGAGCCCACAGGTTGGACCTGGGTCACACCAACATACTGGACTATGGTGGCACCAACAGGCTGGCCCAGGATAGTGCTGGTGAGATGGAGCAGGATGGTGCCAATGGGACAGACCAGAGAGACACCGACAGCACAGACCAAGATAGTGCCAGCAAGATGGACCAGGGAGGAGCCGGTGGGTCAAACCACAGCAATGCCAGCCGGTTGGACAAGGATATATCGGCTTGGGAGGATTTGGCAGCTGGACTATGCTGGACTTGTCTTGGCTGCTGGACTAGTTGAGATGACTTGGCATGGCAGCGATGACTTGATGACACAACTTGGCGGCTTGGCTTGGCTGCTTGACTTGGAGTGTCTGCTTGACTAGGTATGGCAATTTGACTAGGCATGGGAGTTTGCTTGGTGTATCGAATTGACTAAGACTGGACTTGACATGGCAACTTGTCTTGTCATAACAGCTTGATTAGAAGTGACGTCTTGACTGGACATGATGACTTGACGTACCAGCTTGACTTGATGTGACAGCTTGACTGGATAAGAAGACATGACTGGACATGGGAGAAAGAACAGGCTAGGTGAAGGCCACAGGGAACAGCACAGGTTCGTCAATGGCCTCAGGGAACTGGACAGACCGTCAAGAGTCACAGGGAACTAGAGTGGCTCAGGGAAATAGACAGACACTTCGACAGCCTCAGGGAACTGGACAGACTTTTCAACAGCCATCCTCCATGGCCATGGGTAAAGGCAGTGACTGGGGAATAGACTTCGTGGCCATGGTTACTGGCAGTGACAGGGGAATGGATTCCGTGGCCGTGGGGACTGGCAGTGACAGGGGAACGGCTTCCGTGGGTGCAGGCAGTGGAAGGGGGACGGCCGTCACCTCCTGACAATCAGAAGCGGGAACGGGCGGGAAGGCTGCAGCAAGCTCAACTGAGGTGGGGTAATGACGTTGTCTTAGGACTGGAATGAAGTCTGGAAACCTCCCGAGATACGGGCTGAAATGACTGCCTCCCATTTCATGGCCAGCCTGATAGTCTCAAGAAAGTCTCCATCCTCACTATCATCTGGGACATACTACCTAATGGGCTCATTAAGTTCCTCCCTAAAATGCTCAATCAAGTAGGCCTGATTGCATCACAGATTCGAGGACTGCCCAAAAACTCAAAAGCATACCCCTACACAGACTTATCCTCCTGCTGTATCCCGTAGTGCTTCTCGACCCACTTTCTGGGAAATGATGAATGGAAAAACTGGGATTGGGGGAAAAACTAAAATTCATCTCAACTGGGTCCATGATTGGTCAGATTGTTCTGTCATGAATTTGGAAAAAGGACCCAAGTGCCGGAGATGAATAAATGTTTTTTTAACGAAACAAAAAAAACACAAACAAAAAACTCTCACAAGGGACAAATAAACAAAACAAGACAAAATGCAAAAGATAACAAACCAATAATAAAACAAGTACTCACAGGAACCAACTTACAAGACAGGGGAACAGAATGAAAAACAGCGATCTGATGGGGAAGACAAGAAAAAGGGTATAATAAATAGAGGAAGACAAGACAAAGGACAGGTGCTGATTGCGGTGCTGAGCAGCACCTGTGTGAAACATGAGGGATAGAGGAAAAACAGCACATGGGACAGCCTGAGAGATGGGCGGAGGAAAATGCCACAATCCTACCAAAACAAGAATAAAACAACTGACTTGAAAACTGGTCTTGTTTTATTAATTGTTTTGCTATGGCATGGAAGCTGCTTCCGGAGGAGGAGGAGGGAAAAAAAAGCCTAGCCTGTCAGTTGAGCTTGCTGCAGCCTTCCCGCCCGTTCCCACTTCCGATCACCAGGAGGCGGCGGCCATTCCCTTGTCGCTGCCAGCACCCACGGAAGCCATTCTCCAGTGGCTGCCAGCGCTCATAGCCACAGAGGCTGTTCCCCTGCCACTGTCAGCCCTCATGGCCACGGAGGCCGTTCCCTAGTCACTGCCAGCGCTCTCGACCACAGCAGTTGCCGCACAGCCTGTCCAGTTCCCTTTGGCTCTTGACAAGCCTGTCCAGTTCCCTGTGGTCATCAAGTCTGTCCTTGCTCCTGTCATGGAGATGTCTGTCCTCACTGACATGACATTTTCTCACCCACGGGGGCGGCTGTGGCTCAGGGGGTAGAGCGGGTTGGCCACTAATCGCAGGGTTGGCGGTTTGATTCCTGACTCACATGACTCCACATGCCGAAGTGTCCTTGTTCAAGACACTGAACCCCAAGTTGCTCCCAATGGCAGCTCTGCCGTCATTGGTGTGTGTGTGTGTGTGTGTGTGTGTGTGTGTGTGTGAGCGTGTATTTATCACTTTGTGGGGACCAAATGTCCCCATAAGGATAGTAAAACCCGAAATTTTGTCGGTCCCCATGAGGAAAACAGCTTATAAATCATACTAAATTATGTTTTTTGAAAATGTAAACATGCAGAAAGTTTTCTGTGAGGTTTAGGTTTAGGGGTAGGGTTAGGTTTAGGGGATAGAATATAAAGTTTGTACAGTATAAAAACCATTATGTCTATGGAAAGTCCCCATAAAACATGGAAACACTACGTGTGTGTGTGTGTGTGTGTGTGTGTGTGTGTGTGTGTGTGTGTGTGTGTGTGTGTGTGAATGAGTCACAGTATAAAGCGCTTTGAATACCGTTAAGGTTAAAAAAGCGCTATATAAGTGCAGACCTTTTACCATTTATCTCTGAACGGCTTCAGTAAATGTTAAATCACCCTTTTTGTGGTCTCCCAACACTATTATGCCAAACTGTTCAAAACTATCGATAGACGATTGTTTACTTTTCAAAAGTAAATTTCTACTGTAATTTAACATGCTAGTGATGCAATCAAATTCTAAAACATACTTTTAACACTTTATTTTTTTTGTCCTGTGGGGTACATCAATATGCCACTCTACCCACCATTCACTGTCACACGACCAACATTTTGTGAATGTATCAGTGACCAACACAACAATGCCATTCATTCAAAATGCATGCATGCAAAAATCTTTCATGATTCATCTCTGTTTCCCTCCAGTACATGCAATCAATTCAACACAGAAAATTCAACACCAACTCGTTTCGTACAAATCATGATATTGTGTGAACAAGACATGATACAACTGCAACAGATTAAACAGACATAACAGACTGTGTCTCATCTGTCAAACTCTCAGATCAGTGCTGTAAATCTATGTCATGTCAACAATGTGTCACACCAAATGAGCTTGTACATGATGGATCTGCTCTTGTGAAATAATGCGGTGGAAACATCCGATTCAAATCTAAATATGACTGCATATTTGTAAAATAGCAGGGTACTACATCTAAACAACATCCAGTGGGAATGGATTGAGTTATTTGAGAAGAATGTTCAACTATGTGTGAGTTCCTGTAGCTCAACTGGTGAAAGCAACATGAAGGTCACAAGGTCAATGCCCAGCGAATGCATGGCCAAACAACATGCATACCTTGAATGCAGTGTATGTCACTGCATTTGCTAAATGCATAAATATAAATTATTATCAGTGAATCTTACGAAGAACATTATTGGGTCATATTTCACTCCAAATATTTTTAAAAATGGAAATTATACTTGACATAAAGAAAAAAGCATTTTTTTAAAGGGATAGTTTTCTCAAAAATTTAAATTCTCTCATCGTTTCTCTCATCTCTCAAGACTTTCTTTCTTCTGCAGAATATTAAAACACAAAAAAAGGACTAAAATATTTATTTGTTTCTCATCCATACTTTCTTTAATCCACACTTCTGAAGCTATGGATTAAACTAACAGAATCGCATTGATTAATATTATGTGGCCTTTCTATGCTTTTTGGACCGTCAAAGTTCTGACCACCATGCACTTGTATTATATGGACCTAAAGAGCTGAGATATTCAAAAAATTATAATTGTTTGTTGTTCTGCAGAAGAAAGTCATACACATCTGGGACGACATGAGGATGAGTAAATGATGAGAGAATTATTATTATTATTATTATTTTGGTGAGCTATCCCTTTAAAGACATTTTGACAGTTAAGCACATTTTCCCAACAAATTCTCATTACTGTAATGCATCTGGGTGGTGGTTTCTTGAGATTCACTTTTATATGTAAATTGAAGGAAGTAACATTTAATCATCCAGGGCGCACGTATATTTCCACTCTCTAGAATCTACCATATAGACAGACAATTTAAAGTGCTTCAAGGACAACTAGGATCTCACATGGCCGCATGGATGGATTGCAAGACTGTGGATGTGTCCGCATCAAGGGCGGTCGACCAATGGGTGAGTGGGTTGGCTGTGACGCCAGGGGGCGGGTCGGTCTTGCGCGTGGAGAGCCCCGGTCTGTCCGGCGAGCCTCAGTCAGTCAGTCAGTCAGTCAGCTCGTGCACTGGAACACAGCGCGCGCGTGTGTGTGTGTTTGAGTGTGTGTGCAGCTGACCCCGCGCGCTCAATGGACTAGATTCACAGCCACGTAAGTTAAATAAAAATGAAGGTGGTGTCGGCTTGCTGAAACAAGGGACAGGCCCGGGGAGAAAATCGGCCGTCCCTTCTGCCTTAGTGCAAATATTTGACGAATTCCGCCGGAGTTTAAAAGGAAAGGAATGCTGCGCGCAAGAACATCCACTGCCAAGGCATAACAAAAGAGGACTAGTGATCTGGATCAGGAACATTTTTCCTTGCCATATTTGGATGGAAATTATTTGCGCGGAGGCCCGCTTGAATGAAAACGGAACGTCCTCTCAGGATATCTGATCCCACTGGTGTTTTCCGCCAGCTGGCACTTTTTACGTAATTGCATTGCATGCAATTCAACGCGAAAAAAATCCGTTATTTACCTGCCGCGCGCCCATCTGCGCTACATTGAATGTGACGTTACAAAGTCTTTGCATTGTATCGCGCTTTACAATGCAGATCGCGTAACAATCGCAGAACATATTTAAAAAATAAAGTAAAACCGTTTAAAATTCGTGCATGCATTGCATGTATGTTTAAAACTAAATTATTGTTTTTGCAAGTAACGCACAGAAATATTGCATAGCACCGGTGTAAGCATTAACACCAAGGGGAATCGCTCCTGCCTTCATGCCTTTTGTTGTGTAATGCACTTCGAACAGTGTTAAATAGGGCAACTGTGTGTCACACTTCCACTCCCTCAGATCCGTCTATAAACCCCACTTGATCTCAAGAACGTACCTCATTCTATACTCATGAACATACAGAGATCCAGTCCCATTAACATTTCGCGTTATGGGCGATCGCGGCATAAAGCACACGACTTTGAGGAACTGTCTTGCCTAAGGACTACAGAATCGAGCCAGAGTTTTAGTCCCAATTTAGGATCTCCCAGCCCCCCGGAGACCCCCGACTCTTCTCACTGCATCTCTTGCATTGGAAATTACCTTTTGTTGGAGCCCATCGAGGGAGACCACGTTTTTAGAGCCACCCACCTGCACAGTGGGGAAGAGCTCGTGTGCAAGGTAAGAGATTCTCTAATATGCGTTTCTAGATCTAGATACAACTCATTATTGCACAACAGTGTAATAGAACACTTGTGAAATCATAGCAAACAATGGTTGTGTGCATTATGGATAGCCTATATCTCTTAAAATATGTCATTGTATGATGCATGAATAAAATAATTTGCAGTATCTAGCTTATTGCATTTATAACTAAGGTGTTTTTTTTAAGATGCATGCCATGCAATTGTCAATATTGAACACTGAAACAAAAAATCAATGTCTTCATTCATATCAAATGAGTGACCTTCCCATTTTTTTTCTCTAATTATTTGAATGAACACTTGATGGTTTGCTATTTTGCAATGTGTATGTCGTTTCAACAATTAAACGATGTTAAGTGATACGTTCTTTAAATAGGCACGTGAAAAAAAGCATCAAATGGGGAATACCTTTAAAGAGAGAGAGAGAGAGAGAGAGAGCGAGAGCGAGCATGCATGAATGCATGGCTCTATGCAAGCAGAAGTCCACATGACTTTGAAACATGAGACATTGTGAATGGGTTGACTTGGGTGAAACGCAATTAGTGCAAACTCTTATCTCCTGATTTTAGAATGGCCTCTAATGTCCACCACTGGCATGTTATATTTAGCCTCTTTCTCTTTTATGTGTCTGTTACTAAGATCTAACATAAAAAAATTAGTTTATGTTTTTGAAGACTCTGAATTGCTGCAGAGGTGTAATGCCTTTCGATTTCTATTCTTTTGTTACAGATTTATCCATGGTCTCATTTATCAGGGTTAACTTTTCATGAAATGAAAGGAGTAGTTTACCCAAAAATGATGATTCTGTCATTATTTAGTCACCAGCATGTTAAATATACTGGCTGCTATTTTACATAAAGTGAATGAGGACTGGGGCTGTCAAGCTCCAAACACAAAACGAGGCATAATAAAATTGGTCCAAGTCAGGACAAAGCAGTATTGGTAGCGATATTGTTAGGAACAGACCTAAAATTAAATAATTATTCACTGAAAATCTTCCCATCCTCCCTTGCTGTCTTTGGCACATTCATGAGAGAAGTAGCACTCTCTACTGGTTCACTCTCAATGAGTGTGACATGCACACCAATATGCTGATAACTACCAAATATCAGCTCATTCAAAAATTCTGACAATGGAAGAAAATCGCATTTACAATAGATTTGAAACCATCAGATTAATTGACATCAGAACAGAAACAGGCATACACACAAAACGTTCGCACATTGGATAAGCCAGTACAAATTGCAGTACAAACACCAATGAAGATGTTTTAATGTGAAACAAAATCGGGGTATTAGGCGAATCTGATCGGGTATTGCTTTAACCGTTTATGACCTTCAAGGAACAGTTCAACCAAAAATGAAAACACTCCTTGTTATTTTCATGCCATCCCAGAAGTTTAAGACTTTTTTTCTTCAGCAGAGAACAAACAAAGATTTTTAGATATGTTGGTCATTTTGGTGCAAGTGAATGGTGACCAGAAATCTGAAGGACCAAAAAGCAGATAAAAGTAGCATTAAAGTAATCCATATGACTCCATTGGCAAAAACAATATTTGTTCTTATATATATATACTAGCACATATGAATACTCTACATATGTGAAGATGCACCCTTCCCATTTTGCTTAATATCTTTTTCAGTTTTTAGTTTTTAGATGGGGTCAAAATGCCGGCATTTAAAAGCACATTAGCCAATGGTGATTTTTGTCCAATGTTTCTGTAGAGGGTTGTGCTGTTTAATGAAATAACTGCTCATTTTGTTAATGAAAGTTCTGACATTTTATTGTTTATATTATAATATATTGTAAATGATTGTAAGAGTGCCTATTTTGTTTCCTTTCGTTGGTTGAGCAGCTATGAGTGCATACTTTTCAAAATAAGAGTCCCAGTTGTATTTCAGGCTTCTTTAACATTAAAAGACCTGAGATATGTAGCATATCTTATTTTTGGGGATGCACAAAAAATATTATTTGCATTCTATTTTGGTTGCACAATAAAGTGCATCTGATATTTTACTTAATTTGGAGTCTTGTAGCCTCTGTGTCTGAGCCACTGTGTCCCAGTAAGGAATTAACTTTTTTTACACTATATGTATATATATACTATATATTTGGTTCCTATATGTTTAATACTTGGAGCAAATTGCACCCTGCTTCATAATTTTTTTAATTTTATTTCATGCATTAATCATTTACAGTATACTTGGCTGCAATGGCTGTTTGGATTAAATGATAGTTCCTTTGCTTTAAAAAAACACATATGCCATTTTAGTACAAATATATAATTATTGAGATATTTATTGAATATCGTCAATCAGCTCTAAAATATCAAGATATGCAGTCATATGGCCCAGCCCTAAAAACAGATTTGACTGACATAACTATATAATGACAGAATTTTCATTTTTGATGGAACTATCCATTTAACGAAACTAATTGCCTCTAATTATTAAAGAGTGCCCTTGTCTTCAGGTCTAATACCTTTGCAATTCACCTGAAATGTCGGGAAAATCGATGACTACATCTAATTGAATTCCAAATGCTTCTCTGTCTTTCCAGGTGTTTGATATCAGTCGATACCAGGAGTCCTTGGCTGCTTACTTTGTGCTGGGCACCCATGAGCACATTAACCAGATTGTGGAGATTCTTCTGGGCGATAAGCGAGCATACGTGTTTTTCGAGAGCAGCCATGGCGACATGCACACTTTCGTTCGCACTTGCAAGAAGCTGCGAGAGGAAGAAGCTGCCAGACTCTTCCATCAGATAGCATCCGCTGTGGCACACTGCCACGACAATGGCCTGGTGCTCAGAGACCTGAAGCTGAGGAAGTTCGTCTTCAAGAATGAGGACAGGTAAAGGCACTACCAATAAAGCATCTTGTGGTTGCATTTAAGCAGACTGTTTTGCCAAATATTTGTGTGCGATATGTAGTTATAGGCTTATTTGAGTATCATCATTAACTTAGCAACATGTTAATGTCAAACTATTTTGTCATATATTAGAAATATTAAAATCAGTTAAGTCGAGTCTCCCAAGCCGTGCATTATTTGTTGTGGTGTGAAGAATTTCTGCCTATGTAGACCTTTCCAATTCAGTCACAGTAACAAGGTAAAAGAGAAATAATAAACTTAAACAAAAAGACACAAGCATAAACACATGCAGGGCAGCTGCCCGTAACTCTCTCTCGAACTGCCACCTCCGGTCACCTTTATCCCTCTCGAGGGCTTGATTAGCCTGATTAGGGGCCGGGTGTGCAGCATCATGACCTGGCCCCACCCTCCTCTCTGCCACAGTCACTTATTAGGTTCCATCTGTGTAGGCAGTGTACAGCTAGGCAGCTCACTAGATTTAGGAACAGACTCCTTGTAATCATACAGACACATGGTATTTATCAAAGTACCATTGTATTACCATGGTAGTTCCACCATAGTACTTTTTGAAGGGTCTGGTTTTGAAATACCTTGTATTGGTTATCTACTAGCTTTTTAGTTTCGCCCAGACTACACTGCACCAATATGCTAAATGCGCAGTTTACATATTTGCCTGACCATATGCTTGGTAATAATTGTTCTGAAATAATCCCAGCATGCATTATGATTCTGGGTGGCCCTAACATTGAAACTAAATGGCAGTGGCACCCCTCCCCCCACCTCGTCAAATGAGTGAGCTCATCTAGATTCCCTCTGGCTCACTCAATGGAAATGGAGAATGTTGCCCGGTGCTTTAAATGTGAGCCCGGTGACCTTACTGTTCCCATGCTCTATGGTGTGGTGTGTTAACCATCCACCTTTCACTGAGTGATTGAAGATGCGAGCATGTACAGTATATGTGGCCAAGAGTGGTGAGTGTTACCCTGGCTAGAAATCAAACACCAAGGGCGCACCAAGATTGGAACCAGAAAGAAAGTCAAACCAGACAGAACTGCATACCTCAGCTTAGTGAGTTCCTGACCCGGTTATGTCATGAACGACAGCCACATGACATTCTACTGTCGCACACTATGGCTTACAGTGCCTGGAATAGGGATGGGATAGTTTATTTATGACTAATTTATATACATTTCAATTTATATCTTTAGTAGAGGTTGACCGATAGTGGATTTTGACGTTGCCGATTACTAAGCTGGTGGGAAAGGCCGATAACCGATTGATCGGCCAATAGTTTTTAAAATCGATTTAAAGAATGTCAAAAAAATATTTATTCTTTACTATGGCGGGCAAAAACAAAGAGTCTAAAATGAACAAAATCCCAGATGCAGTTTTTTGTTCAACCAAAATCCCAATAATAACTAGAAAAAAAAATCAGATTTGGTGCATAACATGGGACTTTAAGTATAAAGAAGCCACTGGAAACCTAAACCCACTGGAGACTCTTATTTTGAAATTACAAAATGAAGAAAAACTATTGGCAACTATTGGATTTTTGAAGATAACCGATAGTTCCAAAAAGCAACTATCGGCATGAGTAATCGTTAAAACCGAAATATCGGTCTACTTTTAATATGTTTAGTTTGTAGTGTATCTATAGTGGTGATGTCTTAATTAGCGTGCCTGCGCTTTAGCTGTTAGACCATTTGCACATTAAAACTATTTTGGAAAAAATCTTTAAATTCATCCCCTTTAAAGCACCACTGCAATAACATACACATTCCATCAGACGTTTTTTTTACATTGTATCACAACTTGCACAATTTTTTTCAGCATCCCGACACGAGCCTTTGCATTTTTTAAATGAAGTTTCAGGTTTTCAAATTTTTCTTTTAATATTATTATCCACTTTGCAAAGGACACATTTTCATGTTTACAGTCCTATTTATAGTGGGTGTAACAAATAGTAATTGTGATGATGTTATAAAGAATACATGTTGTTCACAAAAATAATAATAAAAAAGCTTTATATTTGTTAGTTGTTTTAATGACATTAAACAAATTAAAATAATGTCTGGAAAATATGAAGGTAAAATTGCATAGTTTTCCTCTACCCAATATTAGAATAACAGAATTTTTTTCAGTTCAATTCAAATTTATTTGTTTAGAATTTTTCACAATAAATATTATCCAAAGCAGCTTTAAAAGCATCGTGGCATACATCCAGTGAGCAAATTAACTAGCAAGCAAGATAAAGATAAAACACAAATGTAATCCTAATTACATTAATTTAATGTAAATGTACGTTGCTCAGAAGGATTGATGCACACTTGATAAAATAAGTAAATAAAATAATGAAATTAATATTATTAATTGTTATATATAATTATAATTTTTTACCAAAATATATAAGGATAATTTTTATTTCTTACTGTTAAAAATAAAATACATTTTGTCAAATCTTAATTTTTCCTCAAAGTTTGCACAGACCCACTTGCACCCCCTTGTGGCCCTCATGGGGGTCTGCAGACCATAGTTTGAAAACCGTTTTACAAATTTCTAGTCTGGAATCGGTCTCTAATGTACTGGTGTGTTGGTGCACGTGTCCTCCTCCGTTTCTGCTGTCATGTGGGCAGGTGTTCTTTGCAGGCTCTTGACCTGTTGTAACTTGCTGTGGTTTGGAGCTGTGACTCACATGTGCTGCATGTCATTACGGGAATATTTTGAGCATGCCGTGTTCTCTTTGCATTATGTCATTTTGCTGGTATATGGATACAGGCCACAAGTTCAGGTCAAAGAAGGGGGACATCCTGTTCTTTTCTGACCTTGAGGTAATTTAGGTGGCCTGCAACATATCTCTGCAGTAGAATACTGCTTGTGTTAAAAAAATAATGACTATTTTGTGATCGGAGGGTTGGATGTTTAGCAGAGACTCCGTAGGCGTACGGTTTCATTCTGATAGTTTCATAATTCAGACTCCATGTGAGTCACAAGGCAGCTCGATGAAGACCTCATAGATGTTTTCATTGCATGTGCTGATGCATTGATACAGAGTTTTTTGTCTTTGTAATCACACAAGCATATTACTTTTGGATGAAGAAACAGTCATCAACTTAAGTTTTGCATTAGTATTGTGTTTGGATGTGCAAAACGACATATTTTCCAATCTACATAATATTGTGACTCATCCCTAGTAGGATGGTGGGCAAGAGTGTGGTTTTAAGCAATCCTTTCTCATGCATTGTATTATTCCTACTTTTTATAATTTGGAGGATGAATTCTAGATTTCCATGTGGACGGCTCTTTCGCTGACAGGAATGTCTAGAGGCTATCTTTATATTGCTTTTCTATTTAAGGGATTTACCGTCCAATATGTTGAGAATATTTATGCTGTGCTGTCATAAAACTACCAACCTTTAACTGTGGTAGAGAAAAATATGATTTGGAGTTTCAAGTAAAAATGGCCTTATTTTGAATTGGCTGTTTTGGAACCAAGGATTCCTGAACTTTAATTGTGAAAAGTATTTTTGGCCAGTTAGTTAGTCCCATTGACGTTCATAGACAATTATGTTTAAGTTTTGTATGATCCATCCTGAAAGCCAGCATAACCAAACATTAGTTCCCTTTGATGAATTTGACATCTTCATGCAATACGTTTTCAGTTTTTGGCCTAAGCCCCTTTCCCACCTAGAGTTCTGGTACTCCCCAAGAGGGACTTTCTGGATGGACAACTTTTTAGAGGAACACTGTTTTGTAAGAGACTTCTGTCTTGCATTTGCATCTGCAAAATCCTCCTGTGACAATGTAATGTAGTGTTGACCGTTTTTCCTTTGGCATTGTTTGCATACAGTATACAGTAGCAACTACACAGTACTTGAAATAAAGCTATTTTTTTTTCTCACTATAAAACTATGAACACAATCTTTTACAATAAAGGCTTTTAGAACTCAACATAAAATACTGTACTGAACTACATTGACAGAAAAAAGACATCTTGATGTACTGGTAAGTTAAACACACAGCACACAACGGATTACATTTAAATGACATTTCATGATGGTTAAGCTTATAATAGTTCTCAATTACCTACTCTTGAAAAGCTTCTTATTATTTATGTCCTATATCACAGGAAAAAGTCAATGTAGTAATCCAGAATTCACTTTATTTTCTGTATAGTTCTGCAACTGTCACACAATATAGATGCCGTGAAAACTCCAAATGCATCTCCTGTTAAAGAACGTGTGCACCATTTTATGTATTTTTCAACTTGCTACTTTCAAAATGTTTTCAGTTTTTGGCCAGCAAGTTCGTCAGTCATTTCGTAGTCATCATTGAAGATTGAACAAATAATTAATTGTTTTTAAACTGGTTTCCAAAACACAACGACTTGCATTGTTTGATTAAACAGATGTTCACGCACCAGACTGACGATTGAGCCAATATTGCTATATCTGGCTGGAAATTTGACCAATTTCACTTTATTATGGGCCCATTTCAAATACTGCTTTTTTAATTGTGTTTTTTTTTTTTTTATTGTCTTTGTTAGGAATCTTGTAATGTTGGAAAGTTTAGAGGACACATACCTTTTGGAAGGGGCGGATGATTCCCTCTCAGACAAACATGGTTGTCCAGCCTATGTAAGCCCGGAAATCCTCAACGCAAATGGCAGCTACTCGGGGAAGGCGGCAGATGTGTGGAGCTTGGGTGTGATGCTCTACACCATCCTGGTGGGCCGCTATCCTTTCCATGATGTAGAGCCCAGCTCGCTGTTCAGCAAGATCCGCCGCGGCCAGTTCAGCATCCCCGAGATGCTGACACCCAAGGCGCGATGCCTCATCCGTAGCATCCTGCGGCGAGAACCTGCAGAACGCCTCACCTCTCGAGAGATCCTGGACCACCCCTGGTTCTTAGCTTCCACCGGTACGTCGGCCACTGCTGCCCACGGGAGAGGAGAACACGAGTTGGACCAAATGGTACCAGAGGCCAAAATGGAAGAAGAACTAGAACAGTTCTTTAGCTGAGCACAAACTCGTCAGACATTTTGCCACGTTCTTTAGAGTTTAAAAAATATACACTCATTGCAATGGTGTCTTGTATTTCCCATTCCATGGAGAGATATGGTCGTATCCGGCTAAGGTGGTGTGGAACACCTACAGCTAGGAATTCTGGACAATGCTAATGGCGTTGAGTGATGTAGCAAGACTTATTTAGTTTTTCCCCAGCTAAAACAATGGCTTGAACCAGCCCAATGTGGTTTGCTGGTCTTAACTGGTTTAAAGTAATCTAGCTGTCTGCCAGCATGGCCAAGCTGCTTTAAGCTGGTCTCCCAGCCTTACCAAGATGGTTTAAACTGGTCTTGCATGTTTCCCAGCCTTGCTAAGCTGGTTTAAGATGGTCAAGCTTGTATCATAGTCTAGCTAATTTGTTTAAGTTAGTCTATCTGGTCTTCCAGCCTGGTCAAGCTGCTTTAAGCTAGTTTAGCTGGTCTCCCAGCCTGGCTTATTTGGTTTGAGGTGGTCTAACTAGGCTCCTAGTCTGGATAAGTTATTTGAAAGTCAACTCGGGTCTCAGTCTGGCAAAGCTGATTATGATGGTCTCCAAGTCTGGTTTAGTTGGTTTCCCAGCCTGGCCAAGCTGGTGTTAAGATGGTCAGCCAGCAGGTCTTCCAGTTGACAAGTGCCACAACCGCTCTAAAACCATCAAAACCAGCTTGGCTTGCCTGGAAGACCAGCTAACCACCTTAGGCTGGTTTAAGCTGGTTTAAAATTTTTCAGCAGGGTCCTTTTATTTTTATTTTTTTCCTTATATGTGGTGCTTAAAAGGCGTACAAGTCACATTAAGCTACAAACATGCATTACAGCACAGGAGACCACAGCCAAGAAGAGAACAAACAATATATCAGGCAAAACTGCAACAACTTTTCTGTTTCAAACTGATTTGTCAAAGAAGATAACCATATCTTCTTTATCTATTCCTCAATGCAATTTGTTGGCTGTGTCTGTATTTTGATTATCTTTTGATTTTAAGTACTTTATTAAACTTGTTTGCTCTTCTATAACCCTCCATTTCAGTACTGCAAAGACCTACAAAATGTTAGCTGATGCTGGCTGAAGAATTAGCCTCTTATCCCAAACTGTACTTTGTTCTTGTGTAAGCCTGCATTAAGAGAAATATTTGTTTTGCATTAAGCTGTTTCTTTTTATTGTATAATTGCTGCTTTTTTCACTCTAACCTGAACTGAAACTTTCTCCGCGAGCCTTCAAAAAAAAAAAAAAAACATCAAGCACTTGACTTGCCTAGGCTTAGAGAATGGTCGATTCCACCTCTCTGGACTAGTGTCTATTTAATTTTAGTTTTTCTTTTGCTGGAGGAAAATGTATCTTTTTATTTATAATGTAACTACTACTATATTTAAAAAGAAATACGTGCAGGGTTTTTTCTGTTTTCATATTCTTAAAGAGTTTATTTCACCAATAATGTAGGCAATACATTTGACACAGGACAGGTTTGACTTTTATATCGAAGACTGTCCTAAGTTCGAAAGTCATCGATCTAACATCAGTGCAAGTAATTTAGCGCCCCGAAACGTTCTTTTTTCCTTTTTCCTTTTTTTGCATTTGACTCCATAAATATTAGACTATTTCTACGACTGCATGGTCTCGAGTACCTCATGTTAACTCTACTGCCTGCATAGGTCTGTGAAATGATCTTGTTCTGAATGGGTACATGTAGACATGTTTCGTCGTATATCAATGTTACTTGAAATCGTGATTTATATCTAGTATATGGCATGTACCCTTTGAATGCTTTAGCCTGCCTAGCAAGAGGGGAGTTTTTTTTTCCTTCCTTAAAGAAGAATCTAACAAAGGATTTTTACATATTGCTAGGACTCCAATTGTGCTTTAGAACTTATTTTCTGTGTGATTTTAATTTTATTTTGGTCATTGAGCTTTTTTCCCCCTTCTGTAGAATGAACTGCCTACCTAAGTTGTCACTGATTAGGTGCTGATGTTGAAGGATTCTTTTTGTTCATTGTTTTTTTCCTTATTTCTTTCAAGGGGAGGGGGGAGTGCATGGTGGGATGTCTGCCTCAGATGCTCTGATTGTAATGTAACAAATTTTGGTGTTTTGTCCAGATTTATTCAGTAAATAAATTGTGAACTGCACATTGAATATCGTATCTTTGTTTTACTAAAATCTTGTAACACTGTCCTAACCAGACTCACAATAATGCGACAAATTATAAAAGCTATTAAATCATGACTTAACACATTTAGCAGTCACTACCATAGTTAAGAGATTTTAAAAATACATATATACTCATATAGTGGGTGGCCAGTGGACGATTATACATATAATGTATATGTTTAATGGGACATTCTTAGTCTAGAGAGAATTTTATTGGAAAAATGTTTGGATTTGCCAAGTGCAAGATGAGTCATCACTCTTCACTGTTCATTTTAAATGTGTATATATCTGCTAAATGCTAATTTTGTCAACTTATAGGAGCACACAATAAAAGGCATCAAAACTGATATGGCCTTAAAGCCACAAAATTGCGATTTTTACTTAATGGGCTCTTTGAGAAATTGTAAACTTGTCGGGCTTTTCCACTGCATGATACAACTCAACTCACTTTTTTTGGGTTTTCCACTGTGTATAGTACCTGGTACCTGATACATTTTTAGTACCATCTCAGTCGAGGTTCCAAGCGAGCTGAGCCGATACTAAATGTGACATCAAAATCCTGCAGATCACTGATTGGTCAGGGAGAATCGTCACTACCAGCGTCACTGGATTTCCAACACGCAACTTCAACCCGCTAGTTTCAAAGTTAGCAACAGCGATAGCAGTATCATTTGTTCACACGACTTTCGAATTGTGAAAAAAGAAATGGCTGTGCACAAAACCATGCCATGATCAATAAATGAGGTGCAGATGGTCCACTCATCAGCGATAAGCAAAACGAAAAAGTCTCTCAGGAAGTGTCTCAGCTGTTGGCCAACAGTGTAGGGAAAAGTAAAAAATAAAGTGGTTCAACCAAATGGACGCTATCTAAACCGGCAAGCAATGGGAGGGAGAGTGCCCTGGACTGGCATTGATCCACGATGGAGGATGGTGTGTTTTGTTATGTTAACTCTATACTTTGCTTGAAAGCTTCACTTTATTTAGTTGACCAGCTCCTGGAAGCTTGCTTCTAAAACAACCAGGCCAATTTATCTATTACACTTATGTAAAATAACCATGCAACAACTGCTTTATGCAGCACAATGAGCTAGTAGCTAACAACTAGCGGTTATGCTATTGTTTTGGTCAGTTTGTGTCGCATTTAAGATGATGTCTTGGCAGTAGAGGCGGTGCAACTATGAAGATCAGCCTATAATCCCACCCACAATGATACGGCACTAAACTGCAGTGGAAATGCAAGCTCAGAAAAGTAAAGCGAGTAGATTTGAGACGTGTCAAACCATAACGTGCCGTGGATTAGTGCCAATACATAAACGCACATTCAGTACCTGGTTTGTAATTTATATTCTTCTCTTTCTAGTTTAGATTATTTAAAGTTTCAAAAAATGTGAATGTTTTTTAAACCTGTGATAATTCTAATGTTGACATCAGTCTCTGACTTCGATATAAAGCCATTTTTCTCCCTCCAAGATCAGTTGATTTTATTGCTATGACTTCCGCTAAATCTGACTAAAACCTGCAGGGTAATAATCCATCAAATACAGATTATTTTCTTGTGCATCAGGCCTGTTTATGATCTACAGCTGAAGGCAGGAACTGATGCTTCTGTGTCGTGTGCATAGAGCTTTCATGCAGTATAACACACCACTTAAATTAGATACTCCTTGTGGACCATGCAATAATGGCTGAAAATGAAACACTGTCCATCTTTCCCAATATTGCAGAGGGTTTGTTTTGATTTAAAAAATAACATAATGTATCATCTTTGCTTAACATGGAGAAATTTCAAATTACCTGAGGATTTCACTTGCACATATTAAAATATAATTTAACAGCCAGCCTACTAAAAAAGATACTTTATATATTTTATACTTAGCCCTTCATTTATACATGCAGGTTTGTTCTTGTGCAAACACACCTCCACACTTCCAGAAACGGTTGGTTATTTATGTAGGTAGGAGGCATACTGCGCTGAAAATAGATTATTGCATTTGTTGCGCCAGATGTGCATATACTGTACCATAGCACTTAATGGCCCAGAGGTCCTCTTGGTGTTACTGAGCATACTGAACTTCTGTTCTGCTGCCAGTGAGCCATGTATTGATTCATGCACCTCTTAACATTTCCTGTTTCAAACTAACATTTTAGAAGCACCCTGCCTTTGATGCAAACATGTTGCATCTAATCTTGCAACTAGCTTCAAACTTAAAGATTATTTATTATTATTCATTACAATAGCTGCATATCCATTGATCAAGCAATGTTTTATAAAAAAATGTTTTTTAATTTTGCCAAAAGTTGCATGATTAATCTTGTGATTTGCATTTAATCTTGCAAGTTGCATCAAACTTGGAAGGTGATTCTAAAATGTGCAGATTATTAAGGCACTGCAATAGCTGCATATGCATTGATCAAGCTGTCCAACATTTTAAAAGATTTAATTGTTATTTTGCACAAACTGTTGCATCTGAACTTGCGATTTGTATATAATCTTGCAATTTACATTAAACTTTCAAGGTACCTTAAATGTGCAGATTAACAACGGACTGCAATATCTGTATTGATTTTTCCACATTTTATAAGATATTGTGCAGCTTCAGTAGTGCATGCACATTTTTCAGCCTATTTCAGAGGCACCTTACAAGTTGCAATTACTTGCATCTTGCATTAAAGTTGCAAGTTTTTTGTAACATTACAGCAAAGTCATATTAAAAGGTGGATTTTAGTTCTGGTGCAAGTAGAGGGGGTGCTGGCATTCAACAGAACATTTTTAAATGAAAGATCATGGGGCTCATTAATCAGACTCCATTTAATAAAGCAATCGGCTGTTACTCTAATTAGCATTTGCATCTGATAAGGCGGAAGCTCTGTATGCATATCAATACAAAAAATGCTGTGTGTGTTCATAACTAATGTTTCTTGAGATAATCTTCTCTAATAACTGCTGAGACCAAATTGAATCTCACACTGTGTAAAACATCATTAGGTTGGCTGTTAGGGCCTTTCTGTGCTATTTTTAATTTGACCATAAACCAAAGGGTGTAAATAATGGCTTTCAGTGGAGCTATAATCACCTAAATCCTTGTTCATTGGATGCCCCCTGGAGGACAAATGGAAATTGTGTTCTCTAAAAAATTTATTCTTGCATTACATTAAAAAAAAGTATTAATAATTCACAATATGCATATGCTCTCTAGAGGTGATATTTCTTTTATGTGGTGTGTTTTGTTTTGGTTTAGTGCAAATATGATTCTTACAGCAGTGTAACTGGTTCCCCCCATCGTCTAATCCTCTTAGTTTTTTTGTGCATTGAGTCTGTATTATACTGTTTGGATCTGCTGTCATTGATGCTTGTATTAGGATTGTCTGGTTAATATCTCTCAGTAGAAATATCTGGATAAACATGCACAGAGCAATTAGACTGAAATAGAAATGAGTAAAGACTTACAGTAAGTCTTTAAATGTTACAGCTGACCTGTCAAAAATCATATTGTCCTATCTCAGGCCCAAAATACCAGGACATAATCACTCCAGTATAAAGATATCAGTGGTCAACAAATATGGGGTTTGAATGGTCAATTCTTAAAAATGTACCCCCCAAAGAATTTGTGATTAAAACCTTAGCAGGTATCAATAATTATTTATTGTTATTAACCCTTAGTTAATAACCAATTTATTTATTTATTTTTACAATGCACACATTTTAATTTCCTCAACGAATTAATAGAGTTATCTTTTAACAACAACAAAAATTATTAAATATATACAAACACACACACACATATATATATATATAAAACGAAAAAAATATTCTTTTTTATTATTTAAAAAAATATTATTAAAAATATTAACAATTATAAGACAGAAAAACCTAATATTATATTATAAAATAATATTGATTTATTTTAAATAATAAAAATCCTGCGTTTTCTCCTAAATTTCTTAAAGCGTAAAAAAACTACATATATCGTGAAAGCATGATTTAATTTATCTTTAATAAAATAAAAAGTTAAATCATAATTATATATATATATATAAATAACCAATTCAAATGTAATAATAATGAATGGAGACATCAGATATATACAAAAACATTTGAAAAATAAATGGTTTTATATGAAAAATTGTCTTTTGCATTATACACTAAACAAATATACTCTAATATAGTGACTACATTTAGCATCAAATCTATCAAATTGTTTTCATTATTTTATTAATTAGCCACAGGTCACATGTTACACACTCGACACTTTAAGAATGACCCTTCTTATTTCATATAATAGGTTCTAGTGTTCAGTGGCGTTAGACAGAAAGTAACTTGGAGGAACAAATTACAATACAAAAAGGCTGTTGCTCTTTTCTCTGCTTTCTGATTGGCTAAAGTATTCGTATTGATTATACACAGTATTGTCAAAGCTACATCTCTTTAGGTTTCTGTGGTTTTACAGCACTTGTTACTATTGTGCCAATTAGGTGCATAAGCACGCAGGCACATACACACTCCATGCATCAATACTAACTTAACCAGACAGGACTGTAGGCCTCAACAGCAGGGCATTTTCTCCACACACATGCTCTTCTTCTTCTTTAAGATCATCAAACTTAGATTCACATTTTACATTTATTATTGGACCTTAAACAAATCTCTACACAAAAAAACAAAAACAAAAAAAAAAGGCTGCTAAAATTGGTCTGTTCTAATCGAAATTTGAATCACTGCACCCAGTGGCCGAAGCTGGAAGTGTTGTTGGACAAATGGGCTTATGTGAGCTCGTTTCCTGTTTTTTTTTTGTTGTTGTTTTTTTTAGACAACAGGAATGCATTTGTTTTACAAAACAAAAAAGCAAAAATGATTAACATAGACTCTGAGAATATGAACTTTTTGTAATTAAAAAAAAAGGGACCAATCAGAACCAAAAACAGTTCATTACAGAGCCGGATTATCCATAAGGGCACTTGGGCCAGTGCCCAGGGGCACCAACCATTCACAACCACTACGGGGCACCACATGACACAAGCTTTAAAAATATTTTTTGTAAATTGTTATATTATTAACTTGAAATTCTTGAAAGACCATACATAACTTGTTTATGAACAGTAATTTAATAATAATAATAATAATAATAATAAATTATAAATAAATAAAGATTACATGACCACTATCACCCCCCCCAATCTGTCACAGTTGAGTTGGTCCACAACAATTACGGCGCAAATGTGTCATTTTTTTAAGGTTACTACAGAAAATGAATCAAAATCCAAAATGGACAGACGGCAATTGAGTGGTTTCGCAAAAAGAAGATTAAAGAAAGAGAAGGATGCTAGGCGTTTAGCTACAATAAAAAATGTTCCAGGGATCGACAAATTTTTTGTTAAATCACTAGTTTTTGGGAGAACACGGGAATTGCAGACACCAGCAGCACTAAGTCTGACACCGCTGGTGCTGCTAGCGGGGAGATGCAGCAGCTGCTAATGTTAGTCAGGGCGTCGGCGATGACCGCCAGGCGAATGAGGATATTCTCCTTGTCCTTGGGGAGACAGGAGCGAGGAAGACTCGGGTGAGGAAGAGGACATTAATGAAGATAAATATTAGGGGTGGGACGGTACATGTAAGTTATTCAGTATTGAACCGAAACGGTACGGGCGTCACGTCTCGGTGCACGAATTTACACGGAGAATACACGGTATAAAAATAAATAAAACTAAATAGCGATACATATCGCTCTATTTCGCATAATGAACAGTCTGATCAAGATTGCAATGCTGGAGTGTGTGTGTGTTTGTGTGCGCGCGCGTGATCAAACTTTTTTTTGGGGGGGGGGCCTTTTGAGGTATAGTGCCCAGGGGCACCACACTGTCTTGATACGGCCCTGGTTCATTAGCCTGCTGTTGTAGGAGAACCTTAAGTTCCATAAATCCTTTAGAAAACCATCATGCACTAGTGCTTCAAAAAGCCTAAACTGAAACAGGATCACAAAGAAAATCAATATGTTGCTTCCGAAAGTTCATGTACCCTAAAAACAAATCAATTTAGCCAAATTACTTACAAGCGCCATCAACTATCAGACATCATGCATCAATTCAAGAGTGAACACACTTCCCTCTAGCAAGGCCCGGTTCAGGATCAAAATCTCTAAAGATACTTCTGAATTTAGTGGGGGTGCTCTAGTTAAAGTGGAGACATGATAAAGCACCAATGTTGTTCAACTGAAAGTGCTTTAACTTGCTAAGCACACCTGTAGAGCACTATTCTGAAGTCACATTTTCGCTCTGAAATAAAAACTGTATTTCACTGACAGTTAGGTTTAGGGATGAGGTTTAGGCTAGGGTGTATGATTAATAAAATATATGCAATACTGCTTCAATTTCTGTTAGAGCATAATTTTCTGTAAAGCTGCTTTGAAACGATGTCTGTTGTGAAAAGCGCAATATAAATTAAAATAACATGACATTCCTTGGCATGATAAAAACATGACAACTATGTAGCTATCAGTGTTAGGTAGTAATGGACTACATAATCTAGATTGCATAATCAGATTACAAAATCAAATAACTGTTTGATTTCTTGTGTACTAATGTTTGATGAATTGAATGCAAATTGGGACTTAAAACACTTTAAATGGGATTTTCATCAAAACATGCGACTAGTAATCTAAAAGATTAAGTTAGTGATTATTATTTTAGTCGTATTATTTGTAAGCAGTACCAGATTGCATTGAAGAGTTCATCTACTGAACACTGGAAACAATATAATGATAAAAACCAAAATAACATTGTGTTTGTGCTGCACTGATTTAGACAACACTGAGTCTAAACAACTAATTAAGATGCAGTGGAACTTTCCATTAAAAGGCAGTCAAGCGTTTTCCCCATAAACATTGATCAATCATTAATAGCTGTTTTGTTAAACGCTGTGTTTCTGAGTAACTTATATTCAAATAACACTAAAACAACATCAGACAATGCTAACAATGAAAACAATATTAATCCAAGAAAGCATGTAGAGGAGACCGGGCTATTTGTCACATGGGGAAGTTGTCACAAGAGCTATATTAGTAGCTATAAGGTGTTTAGTCAAAAGTTAAATTACACAAATGTTTGTTTTCCTCGTTATATGTTGCTGAAATGTCATTAAATAGCCTATGACATGATATTTAATGTCAGGTTCCCATTGTACCAACTTAAAGGAATATTCCAGGTTCAATACAAGTTAAGCTCAGTTAACATGACTTGTGGCCTAATGCTGATTACCACCAAAAATATTCGTTTTGACGTTTTCATCCTTTTCTTTAAAAAAAAGAAATAAATCAAAGTCACAGTGAGGCACTTACAATGGAAGTAGATGGGGCAGAAATGTGATGCTTAGATTTTTTTGTAAAGCACTTCCATAAATTCTTCTGTTAAAACTTGTGTATTATTTGAGCTGTAAAGTTATTTAAATGATATTTGCGGCAGATTAGTGTTCTAGGGTTTATGGTGTTACGTCGTCATCGCAAACAAAGTTGTAAAATTGGATATAACTTTACAAGGTAAGTGACTCATTTTATTACACTAAAACCATGGTAGCAGGGATATTGTTTATTTCTTGTGGCTATACTTTTTAAAACAGAGTGTATTTTAAGGTTTATGGATAGCCCCATTAACTCCAAAAGTAGAAGTACCTCAATGTAACCCAGATTTTTGCCCTTTTTTTAAGAAAAGGAGGGACAAATCATAAGGAATGTTTGTGGTAATCAACATTATGCCAAAAATGCTGTTGATTGAGCTTAACTTTTATTGAACATTGAATATTCCTTTAACCCATTGTAAAGGGATTAATGAAAAGGAGGAGGCGAGAACCGGCTTGACAATATAAATAATATTTTTAATAAAGAACTTAATGAAAAGACACAAACACTCAAAGGTGTCGGACAGCTGCCCGTAAACACTCCCTCTCTGTCGCACCACCGTCCGCAGTCGGCCTTTATCCCTCTCGGAGGCTTGATTAGCCTGATAAGGGGCTGGGTGTGCAGAATCACGTCCATGCCCCGGATCCCGCCCTCTACCCTTTCACACCCGTTTAGTATGACAACATGTGATTAGTTTCAGGGATGCTCATTAGCTACATAGATTTGCAACATTTAAAAAATGGTTTAATGTTACATCAAATAACCTCAAAGTTAAAATTCAGACATTGCACGTGATGACGTAATGGATCAGAAAATGTTTGCATAGTGACAAACATGTGTTTAGGAAAGTGCTGTGGTAGTTTTTGTCGCTATTTAGTGTTTTGGGAGAAAATAAAATCATTCTTCATACAGGAATGTGGGCATTGTCCCATGATCCGAATATATGACAACGTAACCTCAAAAATAATTGACTCTGGTTTTGTTAAACGAGTACAGTTTAACCATGGGGAACAACTTTCTACGTACAGTATATGTTGTACTTGCAGTTGAAAAGAGCCGTCCGACTCAAAGTTCTCCGTCGTTTTTAGTTTTAATTCAGTGTTTTGTATCTGACCTCTCCTCATTATGGTTTTGCTAGATTCTGAAGTGCAAATTACTTCAGAATCTCAATGGATGTGGTGGGTAATCCAATTAAACCAATTCCTCACCTACTGTTTTATGAATACAGAGGATTCGGACATACTACTCAATTGACATACTGCTTTTAACATAGGCTACTATATAATAATGAAGTAAATATCATTAACATGATGTGAGTATTACTTCTCCGCAACAGCTTCTGAAAATGGGGAATTTTAAATATTTAGATGACAAAATTTCACAGTGATGGACAGGATGTAAATTTCTCCACGGAAAGAAAAAAGTTCTGCTATTTAAATGCAGATGAATGTTGGATTCGGTTTGCAATGTGTTCATGCCCAGGGGTTGCTCCTGCAGCAGTATCACTTTTTAATTCTTTATTTTTCCTTCTATTTTTTGTATGGTTTGAAATTGTATAGGCATAATTTAAATGTTTTATGTATTTATGTAATACAGAAATGATACACAAAATAACAGAACAATGTTGGTTTTGTGACAAATGTTCATTCATTCATATTCTTTTTCAGTGAAGTGTAACTTTTCATTCAGATTTAATAGTATTTTTAAATAAACTATTTTACGTGATATGAAGATGAAAGAAAATGCTGTTAATCTTGTACATTTTTGATCACTTTAGATTAGGTTTATTTATTTATTTTTGTGAAGGGGTGAAAATTTTGTAGTTTCAAAGGGGGGCGTGGCCAAATAAATTTGAGAACCAAGGGGTTTGGGGCTCTGAATATCTTTTCTGGCGGTTTGGAGCTCCCGCACTTTTTTGGTGCTTGGCCTGCAGCTACATCCTTCTCTTTAAAACTGAAGTATGTAATTTCTGCAGCACTTGCGCCACTGAACAGAATTGCAAAAATAAACAACTTTTTCAAAACAGCTTTCTGAATACGCCCCTTGCTTGCAAATGTTCAAACAGTCGGATAGTCCTGCCCCCAACTCACTCCACTGGTTGAGTAATGTTTTTGGCGCGGGTCAAAGCGGGTCATCCAAATCAAACAATTTTTATAGTGTCACAAAAACACAGTGTTTACAGTTCGAGAAAATAAACCTATTGAATGGCTTACTTATAGTTGTCTTTGCATATTGAGCTTGGATAGAAGTATTTTAACACTGAAAAAGGTTATACAGGTGAAACTCGAAAAATTAGAATATCGTGCAAAAGTTCATTAATTTCAGTAATTCAACTTAAAAGGTGAAACTAATATATTATATAGACTCATTACAAGCAAAGTAAGATATTTCAAGCCTTTATTTGATATAATTTTGATGATTATGGCTTACAGCTTATGAAAACCCCAAATTCAGAATCTCAGAAAATTAGAATATTGTGAAAAGGTTCAGTATTATAGGCTCAAAGTGTCACACTCTAATCAGCTAATTAATCCAAAACACCTGCAAAGGGTTCCTGAGCCTTTAAATGGTCTCTCAGTCTGGTTCAGTTGAATTCACAATCATGGGGAAGACTGCTGACCTGACAGTTGTGCAGAAAACCATCATTGACACCCTCCACAAGGAGGGAAAGCCTCAAAAGGTAATTGCAAAAGAAGTTGGATGTTCTCAAAGTGCTGTATCAAAGCACATTAATAGAAAGTTAAGTGGAAGGGAAAAGTGTGGAAGAAAAAGGTGCACAAGCAGCAGGGATGACCGTAGCCTGGAGAGGATTGTCAGGAAAAGGCCATTCAAATGTGTGGGGGAGCTTCACAAGGAGTGGACTGAGGCTGGAGTTACTGCATCAAAAGCCACCACACACAGACGGGTCCTGGACATGGGCTTCAAATGTCGAATTCCTCTTGTCAAGCCGCTCCTGAACAACAAACAACGTCAGAAGCGTCTTACCTGGGCTAAAGAAAAAAGAACTGGTCTGTTGCTCAGTGGTCCAAAGTCCTCTTTTCTGATGAGAGCAAATTTTGCATCTCATTTGGAAACACAAGGTCCCAGAGTCTGGAGGAAGAATGGAGAGGCACACAATCCAAGATGCTTGAAGTCCAGTGTGAAGTTTCCACAGTCTGTGTTGGTTTGGGGAGCCATGTCATCGGCTGGTGTTGGTCCACTGTGCTTTATTAAGTCCAGAGTCAACGCAGCCATCTACCGGGACATTTTAGAGCACTTCATGCTTCCTTCAGCAGACAAGCTTTATGGAGATGCTGACTTCATTTTCCAGCAGGACTTGGCACCTGCCCACACTGCCAAAAGTACCAAAACCTGGTTCAATGACCATGGTATTACTGTGCTTGATTGGCCAGCAAACTCGCCTGACCTGAACCCCATAGAGAATCTATGGGGCATTGCCAAGAGAAAGATGAGAGACATGAGACCAAACAATCCAGAAGAGCTGAAGGCCGCTGTGGCAGTGCCACAGGCTGATAGCATCCATGCCACGCCGCATTGAGGCAGTAATTAATGTAAAAGGGTTCCAAACCAAGTACTGAGTACATATGCATGATTATACTTTTCAGAGGGCCGACATTTCTGTATTGAAAATCCTTTTTTTTTTATTGATTTCATGTAATATTCTAATTTTCTGAGATTCTGAATTTGGGGTTTTCATAAGCTGTAAGCCATAATCATCAAAATTATATCAAATAAAGGCTTGAAATATCTTACTTTGCTTGTAATGAGTCTATATAATATATTAGTTTCACCTTTTAAGTTGAATTACTGAAATTAATGAACTTTTGCACGATATTCTAATTTTTCGAATTTCACCTGTACACTTCAGCTTTAAGTTGCCTATTCAGTATGTAGTGCCCTTGGTAATTATTGAGCAATGTCCAGTAGATGGCGCACTCACATACCAATTAAGTGCTGTTCATTTTGCTACTGTAGTAACTATAGCTTTTTGGCAGAAACTATGGTTACCTATGACAATTTCTTGTAAGGGAAAGAGAAATGGCTGATGACTACAAACATGACTGATAATAAACTGCAAAACTGATAGTCCATTTGTGGGAAGGCAGCTGGACTTGAAATGAATATAAAAATGAAACACGCTCCATTTCTTTCCATCATAATTTTTCATGGTTCTCGTCCATCTCTTGTTTTTGTTGCTGAAAAGCAATTTCCTTTCTTTGAACTCTCATATTAATACATCATAAACTGTTTTATAATATTAATAACATGAAACCTGTTATTTTAAATGCAAAAAAAAAAAAAAAAAAAGATGATAGGGGTGATATTTATGTAATTTCTGGAGAGAATAAGCAACACAGCAGTGTGCACCAAAGTAAAATGTTATCTGGTAATCTTGTGCTTTTTAGTCTACTCCCATAGGAAAGACAAAATACACAGGAGATCTTGAATATTTCAGTTGTTTCTTCTGAGATTAAATGGAAAGCAAATGTAGACTTTTGCTTAAAGGGACAGTTCACGTAAAAAAAAAAAAAAAAAAACGTACGTTGTTCCTGCATGACTTTCTTTCTTATGTAGAACACAAAAGTAGACGTTAGGCAAAATGTTAGGGACTTATAGCATCAGTCACTATTAATTGTCATTTCAACTTTACATTCAGTCATACACAGTATCAGTTTGTCAGTTCCCTGGGAATTAAACTCATGATTTTGCTGTTGCTTGTGCCATGCTCTACCAATTTGATCTACAGACCCCTTCAGCAATAACATTTTCCACTGCGGTAAGTTTCATAAAACCGCTTACAGAAAAGGTGCTTTCTTACGCCATTAATCTTCATCCAGCTCTATGGCAAATGGATTTGGTTTTAAAATGGTTAAAAGGCCAACAAACAGCCACTCCAAAGCCACATGTTGACAGTAAATTGAAGAGTAAGAGAGCATGTGTGTGTGTTTTCTCGCACCCTTTTTTGTCAATACGCAATTATCCTCCCTGTTGCACTTCCTGAAAATAGCAATGGGAAGCATTGTCTCCTAATTGCAGCTAACACTAGTCACATGCCATATTGATCATACATTAGACAGTTGTTGCAGAAAGGGAGGTTGTGTGGAGCCATGGAGTGGATTAATGGTTGTCCATTCCACTCTTAAAATACCAACAAAATGCTCCAATTAATGTGTCCTCACATAAGGGGTTTTCTGCAATGTTTATGCACCACTCTTCATTGTGGTGGTCACGTATGTCTTAAGTGCGCTTCCTGAAACTGAGAATATCTCAAATTGTGGTGGAGGGTGTCTTTGTTTAGCCTCTTCAGTTCTGCTTTCCAATGGATGCTTGTACATGCTTTCTGAACATGAAACAACCATTACATGGGTTTCATCACACTATCTTTGTCTTGTATTTTGTTTAAAAATACAGCCAATCAAAATGCCAAGCACTTTCCACAAATAGGTAATTTGGTGTCACATTACTTTTAAAAAGCATTAGAGAAACAAACCCCAGTGGGGTTTTTTTCTTCTCGTAAATTAACCAAACATAAAGGTAATCTTAAACACATCAAATGTCTGTATGCCCCCAGTGGGTAAGCAACCAGACTGAGCCTTACTACAGCGGGGAGAACCATCGAGTCAAAATGTAAAATGTTTATACGTGAGACACGTTTGAAAAATCACCGTCATGAGGTGCAAAGGGACACTTTTGTCACAATTGTTCAGTAGTGTTTAGAAAGTCAAGTCAACCTTTATTTATAGAGCACATTTAAGAACAACAGAAGTTGACCCAAAGTGCTTTACAGATTAAACAAACAAATAAATCAATAAATAAGGACAGAGTGATATAAAAACAGATTGATATAAAGTTAAATATAAAATAAATAAAAACCTTTAAAAACAGCATCATGTATTTATACATTTAAAACTTTTCAAAGATCTATTCAAAAGCTACAGAATAAATATGTTTGTAAAAAATATAAAAAAATGCTAATGATGAAGCTGACCTCACATGGAAAGGGAGACTGTTCCATAGACTAGGACCTATCACATTAAAAGCACAGTCATCCTTTGATCTATAGCGGCAACGAGGAACCCTCAATAGAATTCGATCAGAAGACCTGAGTGCTCTGGTGGGGGAGTAAGGGAGGAGAAGGTCACTAATATATTGTGCCACGTGACCAGATAGTGCCTTGTAGATATAAATCAGAATTTTTAAATCAACCCTGAATTACAAAGATGTTAAAACAAAGGTAATGTGATCCCTCTTTCTTGACCCTACTAAAAGCCTAGCTAGGGCAGCGCGATATGGCCAAAATTGTTATCGCAATAAACTTTTTCATATTGTTCGATATCGATATTTATCACGATTTACATTTACACATTGCACTTACTTTTTTTATTTCAAAGTTGACGGAAGAAAATAAGAACAAATAAACAGCCAAAGCAGTGGGGTCTGCGGGATCTTTTACCAAAATATTACAATATTTTCTAGTTTATCAATTGAAAATAAATGTTAAAAGATCATCCGTTTGTTCTGAAGCATAGTGACAGCAGTCAGCATTATACTAATATTTTTGATATTTCTAAATCCCCCATATTGGATACCCAAGTATGGGGCATAGAAGCCCTGACTGTGGAATGATGCTGAATGTGGGTTCAGGAGTGTCCCGAGAGAAAATTTAGAAAACATTTTTTTTTTTTATTTAAAAACATTTGTATATTTTCATTAAAGTGAGAGACTAGTCTACCAACTAGTAATTTTAGTCTTTCCTTATCCATTCCAGACATCTAATTAATTTTCACAAAATTAGAACAGAAATCGATTTGTTTATTATTAAAGGCTGGTAACATGCTGATTAATAAAGATACATTTAGGAGCGTTTTGGTCTAAAAGGTGCTTTGAAACCACGTTAACTCATGCGGCGCTTCGTGTCTACACACATGCAGGGAGGGAAAAGAGGCAAGGCGTGCGAAGCAGGACAGGGCAGAAATGATGCATGTTTGGTGCTAGAGAACAATATTCACGATTACAGTGCAGAAAGATCAAAGCTGTTGTCCTCATCACTGTTGTTCTGTCGCGCTCTTCACTTGCTCTTCACTGCAAAATTAAGATACCCAAGAAAAATGGGAAAAGATAGGACATTTTTATTTTATTTAATGTTTTATTGTGTTTTTCTGACAATTAAATTTTTTATTTTTTATTTTATTTATGTACAGAACAAACACTTGGTCCTAAACTAGGTAGTTCTATCTGTATGACCGTTTAATTTAGGCAACAATTTTAACCCTGTTACTCATTCTTTTTTAATTTGTTAATTTATTGATTTTTTTATTTTATAAATGTTTACTGTTATTTTAAATTTATTTTTGTTTATTTATTGATAGAAATCAATTCTGGTATAAAATGTTCTTAACGGGGTTAAAAAATATCTACTGCAAACCTCATTAAATTAGCAAAAAATAAAAAAGTCGATCAACATTTTCTGAAGATTAAGCATTTCCTTTCAGTGACTATTTCTTAAAAAGAAAATTACTTTGAGGCCTTGTTTAAGATGCCTTTTACACTTCCTAAACAGTGTAAAAGGGTTTTATCACACGTTTCCTTTTTTGTGTTGTTTTTGAAATACAGCCAGTCAAAATGCCATTTGGTAGCATGCATAACTACACCGTGAAGACAACGCAAATGTCTTTCCTTGAGTACATACAGATGTGCCTCTGGGAGGCTACTTGTTCCAGCTTCTGTAACAAATGAAGTAGCTGAGTGTGAAAATAGTTTTGATGAGTTTCTGTTTATGCTCATCTCAGTCTTTTTGAGCAGACAGATACTTTCAGAATGCTTTTACTGTCAGCCCATCTAACAGAGATGAAAATACAGATGCACATTTTGGTGTAAAAATGGAGTTGTCTCTGTTCAAGATTAAATTACACTGCAGGGCATTACAAAACATCAACATACATCAAATAGACCAGATGAAAAGATTTCAGTTTGCTATTCTGATGTACAAATATGCATATTAATATAAAGGTTTGGAATCCTTTTGGAGTCATTTTCCATGCACTGACAGGAAGAGTCTTTTCAAACAACTGAAAGCTCTTCCTATAAATCAGATTAAATAAGTCTCAGACACCATTTCCTTCCATTGGAATGAAAGTGAATGATGACTAAGGCTGTTATCCAGCCTAACATCTCCAAGTCGTGTGGTTTGCAACAAAATGAGTGAGTAAATAATGAAAGAATGTTCATTTTTGTCTGAACTATCCCTTTAACTCAAATCAAACATGAAATACCTGATCCTATTTACAATCACAACGATTGAGGGGTAGCAAGCAAAGGTCAAAGCCCCCCTGTACAGTAAGCAAGCCCCCTGCTGATGGATGGCGTTGTTAGTGAACTAGAGGTGGACAATCCAGCCACGCAGGTGAGCTTTTCTCTCCAGTGACCAATTATCCAGACTGCTCTGTCCAGACACCAGAATGGGACAGAATACCAGGGGCGGTCAGTAATTTAGATGCTATTTGGATCTCGTTGTCTTGCTTTCTGTCTGTTTCTAATGAAAATGAAACTGTATGTGCTGCGAGCTATAGACCTTACAGAGCTATAGACCTCACGTGCTAACAAACTTTACTAAATATTTTAGTAGCGTGACAGTAGCTCAGCTATTTCACAATAATGTAGCTTTTCCAGTAATGAGCGACATTTTCCAGCGAGTATTGCTGCAGCATCACTAAATGCTATATTTATCACAGAGTAATCAAATACGCTCACCTAAACCATCCTCTCTCTCTCTCTCTCTCTCTCTCTCTCTCTCTCTCTCTTGCAGTGCTATGAATCGGTTCTTTGGGAAAATTTATGTAAATATATGGGTCAAAATAATCGATTCCTTATATTTATTGTTGGAAACTCCAGTCCATGTCACTGAGTCGGTTTGTTCAGACGGCTCATGTATATGAACTCAGTAGCCAAATCACCCTGTAGCTCAAGTCTGGTTGACTACTGACCTGGATGGGAGACCTCAAGGGAAAACTAACTAAGGTAGCTGCTGGAAGAGGTATTAGGGAGGCCAGCAGGGGGTGATCACCCCATTGGCCCTTATTGATCATGGCCGTCAAATAATCCACATCCACATCCATTAATTGGCTCTATAACTCTACGCTATCCTCTCCACCAATAGCTGGAGTGTGGTGAGCTTCCTGATGCTCTAAGGCTGCTGTTGCAACATCCAGGTGGATGCTGCACACTGGTGGTGGTTGAGGAGGGTCCCCTGTTCATTGTGTAAAGAACTTTGAGTGTAGTGTCAGAAAAGCACTATATAAATGTGACGTTCATTCACTTGAGCTCTTCACAGCCTTAAAGGAATAGTTCACCCAAAAATGTTAATTCTCTCATCATTTACTCACCCTTATGTCATCTCAAACTCAAATGACTTTCTTTCTACCACAGAACACAAACTAAATGAATGGAGATATGATGTTTGTCCATACAATGCAAGACCAAATTTTCAAGCTCCAAAAAGTACATAAAGGCATCATAAAGGTAATCCATTAGATTCCAATGGTTTAATCAATGTATTCTGAAGTGATCTAATCGGTTTTGGGTGTGAACAGACCAAAATGTAACACCTTTTTACTTTGTCAAAATCTTGTCATTGCAGTTTCTAGACACCATCATGATTTCAAACTCAATTGCACTTCCTGGTGCATGGCGCATGTGCAGAGCACTAGGTGGCGCTTGGAAATGTACTCGAGCTTAAAATCATGATGGTCAAGAAGACTGCTGATGTCAAGATTTATCGAGAAAAATAGTTATATTTTGGTCTGTTCTCACCCAAAACTGGTAACATAGCTTCAGAAGACATTGATTAAACCACTAGAATTTTATGGATTACCTTTATGATGCCTTTATGTCCTTTCTGGTCACCATTGATTTGCATTGTGTGGAAAGACAGATATAATTTCATCAATATTTTAATTAAAGAATGAAAATTTTTGGGTGAACTATTCTTTCAAAGAGACTTTGCTGTCAATTATTTTTTGTAAAATTTTTATTACATGTTGACATTCGCAAAGACTTAACCCTAAATGTATGCTGTCTAAAAAACAGGAAGAAAAAAAGCTGCATGCATATCCAACAGCAGTGGCTCGCAGCCTCAAAACTCAAGCACTGGTCTTGTGGAAAACATGTTCAGGTCCGATGGATCCCAACGAAGTGCAGTGTTGTGCTGTGGCCCTGAAGCTATTCAAACAGAGCTGCATACATATCCATAAATTGCAGGCCTGCTGTTGAGACAAAGCCCGCAGATACGTGACAGGCAAGGAATCAGAGACCAAACGACCTTTGACACACTCAATGTGGTTTATTATTAATGAGAGCTTACCTTCAATTTTTAAACGTTTGTGATGTATAATATATGTAGGATCCAATTGCCACTTTAGAGTAAAATCACCTATCAGTGACAATTCATACCCTTGGGTTTGTTCTACTGAATTGGAGAATGTAGCGTGTTTAAACATGCCCCGGGGCTACACATGTTTTCACACACACACACACACACACACACACACACACACACACACACACACACACACACACACACACACACACACACACACACACACACACACACACACACACACACACACGTTGTGTTTCCATGTTTTATGGGGACTTTCCATAGACATAATGGTTTTTATACTGTACAAACTTTATATTCTATCCCCTAAACCTAACTCTACCCCTAAACCTAACCCTCACAGAAAACTTTCTGCATTTTTACATTTTCAAAAAACATAATTTAGTATGATTTATAAGCTGTTTTCCTCATGGGGACCGACAAAATGTCCCCACAAGGTCAAAAATTTCGGGTTTTACTATCCTTATGGGGACATTTGGTCCCCACAAAGTGATAAATACATGCTCACACACACACACACACACACACACACACACACACACACACACACACACACACACACACACACATGTTGTGTTTCCATGTTTTATGGGGACTTTCCATAGACATAATGGTTTTTATACTGTACAAACTTTATATTCTATCCCCTAAACCTAACTCTACCCCTAAACCTAACCCTCACAGAAAACTTTCTGCATTTTTACATTTTCAAAAAACATAATTTAGTATGATTTATAAGCTGTTTTCCTCATGGGGACCGACAAAATGTCCCCACAAGGTCAAAAATTTCGGGTTTTACTATCCTTATGGGGACATTTGGTCCCCACAAAGTGATAAATACACACTCACACACACACACACACACACACACACACACACTGGTCTACATGACCTATAGACTCTAACCCCTAATCCTAACCCTCACAAAAAACTTTCTGCATTTTTACATTTTCAAAAAATATAATTTAATATGTATTTTAAGCATTCAGAATTATAGGGACACTAGAAACGTCCACAAAAAAACATGTTCACTGATTTTGCTAATTGCTCATGTAGCTAATATATTTAATCCAAAGTGACATACACAATGACATAATGGTAATGAATCATCACTTGTGGGATATGAACGTACAATCTTTCAGTTAGCAGCCAAGATCTTGAACTAAGCTGTACTATCTATATTTCAACCAAGTGTACACTGCGTCGTTTGAAAGATATTTATCACACCCAGATGAATTAAAAAACTTGTGTGTAAAATATCCATAATTAATCACAATGGCACACTGGGCATTACCAGTGCCAAATCATGCACCTGGCAAATGTTTGACAAGCACACTCTCCTTAATTGGGCATCACTCAAGTGAAATTGCCTGAAAGATAATAGAGATATATTCTTCTTCTTTGATAGAGATGCAGCATTTAATATCTATTATGTTCTTTATTAAGTTTATTTATTGATTTGTTTGGGTGCATTTTACATTCATAAATGTAAGTGGTCAAAGATGAAACCACATTTTTTTTCACAGTTTAAAACAGATTTGGACCAATATTGGAAGGGCCGAAGGGAACCAAAGCAAGGAAAACTGTTCATTATGGAAAAGCTTTGAATCTCAACTCAATTTGATTTAGTTTGTTTTTCAAAATCTCTCATTATGACTTTCAATTTGACCATGTGGTATGGAAACCTGAGCATAAAAACCAAAGCAAAGTTGTCTAAAGTTGTTAATGTAGCAAGTAAAATTGTAGGTAAGACACAAAGGAATCTAAACTATATATATCCAAAGTAAAACAAAAAGCTTTGGCGATTATAGAGGATTTTACCCATCCTCTACACAGTCACTTTCAATTATTACCCTCAGGGAAGCATTTTAGGCAACCGTGGGCTAGTAAGAATGTGTAACAGATGTAATTTGTGTCAAATGCAGTCAGATTATTAAATGCGTAGCAGTATATGTGTGTAAATATGTGGGTAGGTATTTGAATATGCCTGCAGAGGGTACACTTTTAATGGATCATATATATTACTGTTTTTTTTCTATGCTGGTTTATGTGATGTGTTGGTGTTTTTATTGTGTATGGGGAAGCCGAAGACTAATTTCCACATTGTGGATAATAAAGTCACTGAACTGAATCTAATACTCTTATCTAATAAACAATTTGTTATGTTGCAGCCTTATGATAAAATGCTTTAGATAAAAAAAAAAATGTCACATAAATCTACACCCCATACCCCATAATGACAAAGCAAAAACTGATCTTTTATAACTTTTAAAATGTATTGCAAAGAAATAAATGAAATATCACATTGACATAAGTATTCAGACCCTTTGCTATGACACTTGAAATTTAGCTCAGGTGCATCCCATTTCTCTGGATCATCTTTGAGATGTATCTACACTTTCACTGGAGTCCACCTGTGGCAAATTCAATTAATTGGACATGATTTGGAAAGGCACACGCCTGTTTATATAAGGTCTCACAGCTGAAAATGCATATCAGAGCAAACACCAAGCCATGAGGTCAAAGGAACTGACTGCAGAGCTCAGAGACAGGATTGTCGAGGCACAGATCTGCAAAAAAATTTGGCTACACTGAAGGTTCCCAAAAGCACAGTGACCTCCATAATTCTTAAATGGAAGAAGTTTGGAACAACCAGGACTCGTCCTAGAGCTGTCCGCCCAGCCAAACTGCTCAATCGGTGGACAAGGGCCTCTGTAAGAGAGGTGACCAAGAACCCGATGGGTCACTCTGGTTGATCTCCAGAGATAAAGTGTGGAGATGGGATAAACTTGCGGGAGGAAAACCATCACTGCAACACTCCACCGATCTGGGCTTTATGGCAGAGTGGCCAGATGGAAGCCTCCCCTCAGTGTAAGACACATAAAAAAGCACAGAAAGGACTCTGACTGTGAGAAACAAGGTCTGCTGAAACGAAGAATGAAATGTTTGGCCTCAGTTCCAAGCGTCATGTCTGGAGGAAACCAGGCACCGCTCATCACCTGCGCAATACCATCCCAACGGTGAAGCATGGTGGTGGTAGCATCATGCTGTGGGGGTGTTTTTCAGTGGCAGGGACTGGGGGCTGGTCAGGGTTGAAGGAAAGCTGAACGCAGCAAAATACAGTGACATCCTTAATGAAGACCTGGTCCAGAGCACTCAGGACCTGAGACTTGGCCAAAGGTTCACCTTCCCTATGACCCTAAACACACAGCCATGACAACGCAAGAGTGGCTTAGGGACAACTCTGTGAATGTCCTTGAGTATCCCAGCCGGAGCCCGGACTTGAACCCAACCAAACATCTCTGGAGAGAAGAAAATGGCTGTCCACTGACTTTCCCCATTCAACCTGACAGAGATTGAGGGGATGTGCAGAGAAGAATGGCAGAAAATACCCAAATCCAGGTATGCAAAACTTGTCGCATCATACCCAAAAAGACTTGAGGCTATAATCGCTTCCAAAGGTGCTTCAACTGAGTACTGAGTTAAGAGTCTGAATACTTAAGTCAATGTGATATTTAATTTTTTTCTTTTTAATAAATTTGCTATCTGTCCGCCTGTCTGTCCATCTGTTTTTTTTTTTTCTGTAGAATGTCCCTGTTTAATTATTAATGTATACATTTATATTTGAATTTATAATAAAGAAATATACAAAACTGAAGTAAAACAGCGTGCATCGTTTATTATAATAATGTGTAATATTTTTTATTGTATAATTTAGTTATTATCTTGAGTATTGTAAGTTGTTTATTGGCTGCAGTTCCATATTTCACCAGTAGGCGTCACTAAATCTCTCGAAAACACACACGCAGTTCCCATCGCTTTGCAGGGGGCGGAGCTTTTGTGGAGTAAAGTATCAGCTGGGGGAGACTGAAGAAACATTCTCTCGCGTCTCTGTGCACGACGGTTGCGCTGTACAGCATCTGTCAACTCCACGGACCAACTCATTAAAGCGCACAAAGAGGGAGAACACACCTGCTACAGATGCGAGAGACCACAACACACTTTATAGCCATGCAATAAATGAGGAACGGTGTCTCCATCCAATCTACACGGGCATCACTGGTCAATTCGATCGGGAGGTGAGGCTGGATATGATGAAAGGAATGGCAACTGTACAGTATTATTGCGTGGAGGCTGTTATATCATGTGCGCGCGCTGATGGCACATTGGCATATGCGTCACTGCCTATGCTAATGCGTTTCGTAAAGGTGCGTTCGTGTGGCATCATCATCCTCTCGTGTTCTCTGTTGGATTGGAGATATAAACTCTCTGGATTTAATAACAGCTGGTGTACTGATGGATTTGGTCATGGGCTGGTCGCTTGAACCCTTTTGTCCTGGATACTCCAAATACCTGTGATGCGTAAAGCCATTTGGCATCAATATTTAGGGGTTCCCCAACCTGAACCCTGGATATCTACCTGCCTGTGGAGTTTAGCTCCAGTCCTGATCTAACACACCTGCGTGTCATGTAATATTTTCTTACCTAAATTGTATTTTTTGGGGATCAATGGCGCATTTGTTGTGCAGTTCAGAAGGTTTGGTGACCTTTTGAGGTGTGTTTGATTAGAGTTTGACTAAACTCTGCAGACAGCTAGATCTTAAAAAGCATGGATTGAGAAGTCTAAAATGGAAAGGTTTGTGCATGAGCTGTTCACATGGATGGTGTTTTAATACCCTTGATGGTGTTTAATATTTTCACGCTTCTCTCTAGTGATCTGTCTACCATTGACTGCATGTTTTGACATAATAGAAACATCTGTATGCTCATTGTCGAAAAATGCTGACTAGTTAGGCAGCTAACTCTGTTTGGTGACACACAGCACCTTTAAAGATGTGTTTGATTATAGTTGGTACTAAACTGTGCTGGTAGATCTAGAAAAGTATGGATTTAGAAGATATGATTAAGAGGTTTGTGCATGGCTTTTAATATTTCATGTTGTTTGGTAGTGCAGCAGTTGTTTGGTAGTGCAGGAATGACTGCAAACATGCAGTCATTCCTAGACTGCATGTTTTGGCATCATAGGTGCATTTGAACACACTGCAAAAAATATACTGTCTAGAAAGGCAGCTCACTAGATTTGGAGCTAGATCAGTTGTGTTTGATTAGAGTTGGGGTTGTCAACCTGTGACCCCTGGTAAAAAAAAAAGCAACATTTTCTTTCACACTGTATAGTAACTTTTCTTAGTCATTAATAACTTTTAAAGGTCAGTAACTTTAACAAGCATATTACTGTACATTGTGCAGAACCATTGTTGACCTAGTTTCCCAATTAACTACCTTTCACATCCTCAGCCATGTCCAGGGTTCATCACTCCACTGTATTGGTTGGCAGATAGAGATATGTTTCTTGGTGGTTTTATTCTCTATATTGTAGAATCAACCAAAGATGATATAAGAGCTTGTTTCTCTTGTCTCTAAAGCTATAGAACATATAAACCACATTTTTTTTAATCGTGCAAACATATGCTTACATATCAGTCCTTTAACGGACCCCCGATTGAAAACTTTGGGATTAGAGTTAAAACTTTACTCTGCAGGAAGGTCGATCTTCAGAAGAGAAATTGATTGAGAGTCCCCCCATGTACTTATTGATGGTACAATATCATAAAGAAGGCTGTTACAGTAGGTGGCTTGTGAGAGCGACTGTTTTGAACCTGTTGGCTGTATGCATGGTGAAGCATACAGAAGTTATTGCTGTCTGAATATTTAGCAGTATGTAAACAATTGCGTTCTGAATTTACCGTAGCGTCTTACAAAATACAGTAAAGTGGGGCCGAAAATTCTACGTAAAACCACATAAAAAATTTGCGATTTTTGACATTTAAACTAAAACTAGTTTAAAATAGAACATTTTAGGAATAAGGAATGTAAAACAAAATGTAAAACTTTAGAAATGGAAAGCAAAAGCTATAATGTGAAATAAAAAAAGGAATATTTGGGAACACTTTTACAATAAGGTTCTATTTATTGACATTAGTTAATTCAGTAATTCAACTAACAAAGAACACATTATTTTTTTTTACAGCATTTATTAATCTCTGTTCATGTTAACTTCTAAATATATTATTGCTCATTTGTTATTTCAGGTATTTTCCGAAATCTAATTTAAAGCATCATTGGCACGCTCCCGACGCAAAGGCTTTTCCATAGATATCTTAATTATGCTGCCTCCTAAAATATCTCGTTTTGGTCAAATTCTAAGGTATGTATCCTTCCCCGGAGGAAGTAAATAAATCCAAGATGGCTGACAAAGCGAGAGAAATATTAATTATAAATATACTTTTTATCCATTAAATAAAAATGTGTTTGATATGATATATAAAACTGACTATTTTACCCAAAATGGGTGTGCGCATTAGAGCATTCCGTCATTACTCTCGCGTCACCTTTATGGAAATCAGTTGCAAGTCGAGTCTCCCATGAGCTGTGCATGGGGAGTGCTATTTGAATGACACAAGGAGTGTTTCGAATTTGTCTCTTATGAAGCGCCATTTCAGTTAGGATGCTGCCTTAGAAGACAGCAGCCTATGTAGACAGGATACAGCAAGGCAGCTCACTAAGTTTGGAACAGACCCTTCATGTTAGTTTTTAATGCATTAACTTATGTTATTACACGGGTCTCTGGAATACTCGATTCTGATTGATCAATGGCGCCATCTAGTGCTCTGATATTTCTGAATAACATCCGTACATCCGGGGAGTAAGACATATCTCAGCGGTCTTCCGTGTATTGCGAGTAATCTTTCCTACTTCTCTGTCAATCTGACCTCTACAAATAAACGTCTAAAATAATTTCAACTCCGTGACAAGGAAAAGGACGTGGCCGGGCTGTGATGGAGCATGGCCAGAGCTGAAGCGGCTGATCAGCTGGAGATGCCGGTTCGAGAGGGAGAGAGATGCACGCGACCGCTTTGCATGTCTGTCTGTTTATGTTTGTTTAAGTTCATTGTTCAAGTTAAATTCTGCATTATAATTTTGTTGACTGTTCAGCCAGTTCCTGCCTCCTCCTTGCCCATCCTTTACCTGTTACAAACTTATATCAATGCTTCATGTCTGTTTATTTGGCAAGTCGTCTTGTAATAAGCTAGATAATTGTTCATGTTAAAAAAATGTATGTTGAAATCAACCAACAATAATATGCTCTGTAATCGGATTGCTCATTGTTGGTGCATGCTAACTAATGCTAACATACAACCTTATTGTAAAAATGTTACCAAGATTTTGCTCTATTTCTAAGCCACTAAATGAGTAAATTTGTGACACTGACCATGGTAACTCTGTTGTACAAAAGGTCAGATTACCTTGCTTCCATTAAAGTGCACTAGATTCCCTTTGGAATATTCTCAAATCATGCTGGATAAAATGTAGGGATGTGCTGAATGACTCATTTCATGGACGTTTAAATGGAAAATTTGAATTTGACTAGTCTAAAAAGAAAACAACCTTCAGAAAATAATAATAAATAAAAAAGTGTTTATGTGACTCGTTTAAAATACTTAATCTATTCCAAATCTGAAGTTAAATTCCACTGAAAAGGGGCATTTATCTGCGACGTGCTCGCCTTGCATTATGATCAATGTACATTAAATATAGAACATGACACACATTCGCTGAATCAACATAAGTGAATATTGAACTGGCATATTTATTGAAAACAACTGAATGAATAGTGCAGGACCAATAGAACAACCCAGCCTGTTCTAAACTGAATTCGCCAAGTAAAAGTTCCTTAACATACTAAACCAGTCAGGACATTGTTGACAATAATTAACAGGTAGGCTAAGCCAAATCTATGAGAGAAAACATTTGCTGAAAAGTTGTGCAGTCGTGCATTAGCCATTGATCTAATATGACGGCTGTTCTGTAGAGAAAACGTTAACCAATAACAGTTACGATGTAAAAAAAAATTAATACAAATTAGCCATAGGATAGAAAAAAATAGAAAATAGTCATTTTCTAGGCTACTTACTCAAAAGCATACATTTACGATGTCGACATGGTCTAGTGAATGATGGGACTTCACCTGAGGCGGTTAACCAGCGCTTGAAAAAGCATACACAGCGGAAAAATAACATACAAGCATGCACAGATTTAAAGAAGACTAAAATGTGAAATCCATAGGAACTTTCAAACATTTGGAAATCCGATTCACGCACCACCACAGAAGTGATTCCATTTCATTTCCCACCGTGAGATGGAGAAGGAAGAAGCACGTGCAGCCTGAGGTGAAGTGAAACTTTGTATCGGGTCCAGATATCCTCTTTTTAAAAAAATCTTCAAATATGTAACATTAATATGACAGTAATTTAAGTGCAGCCTCTGTAAAAATATAAAGCCAAACATAAATGTGTAAAAATGTTGACTAGTAATTCCAGTGTTGACTAGCAACATCAGAACCATTTCGTCGACTAGTCTCACACATCCCTTATAAAATGAGTATCAGGTTTTTTTTTCAAATTTGTAAAGTTCATGCCAGCTTGAGTGCATGCTTGAGTCATACCATCTATTCAGAAATTCAAAAATTATGTGAATTCATGTTCATTTTACTCTAGTTGTTATGATGATTATTTAATTTGTAATGCAAAATGTTGTATTCATTTAGAAAAATTCAAAATGGCACCATATTCCTTACTGATCTCAGACATTTGGACCCCAATGTAAAAGGCAACATATGTGAATGTGATACAGAAATATAACTCTTCGCAACTATAATTATTTCCTAAAGTGATTGAATTGTGCCAGTTTTAGTGTAATCTCTAGATAAACTGTCTGGCAATATAAACATACTTCACACGTCACTACCCACATCTTGCTCGACTCTCATTTCACCCCGTACCGTCAGTATAATTTATGTAGTGTCATGCATGGGCTGTCTTGCAGATGCAGAAGTGCAGTCGCAGTAGCCGTAGGTCTCAGTGGAGCAGCATTGCTGTCATGTTCGCAGACACAGACATTGATAACATTGGCAAATGTATCAGGTAGCAGCTTGGAACATGCCCCAGATTAAAGGCTTACAGTTTGGATGTACAGCAACTGAGCTGTGGATCTTGGCAAACAAGAGCGAGTGCTCTTAGCACGCACACGCTCATCAAACGTTTTGACACTTCCACTAGCACGAGTATGATTGGAGAAATATGGGTGACTCTAGATAACAGGGGACAGTTCACCAGAAAATGACAACTCTGTTATTATTTACTCATTCTCATGTTGTTCCAAACCTGTATGACTTGCTTTCTACTGTTGAACACAAACTTGCTGTTGAACACAAACTCATGTAATATGGGTTTGGAGCAACATGAGGTTAACTATTGTTGTATTATTCCTATTTTGTAAGTCGCTTTGGATAAAAGCGTCAACCAATATAATAAATGTCAATATAAGTAAATGATGGCAATTTTTGTTTTTGGGTGATTTATCCCTTTAAATGTGCAGTATGTAAGATTCAGAAATTCTTGTTATTAATGACACCTGTGGCCGTTAAGTGAACTGCAGCTCGCGCTCGTGCACACTCCATAGGGACATGAGCATCGATCAGAACAATGACGTAACGTACAAAGACGCTAAATGCGGTCCACCGGCATCATGCTGACAGATGAGGTAGCATAATTAAAATTACATTTATGATAGTTCTACCACAAACTTTGAGACTAAACTAAAACTACTTATTAGCTAACATAGCATACTGATACACACATACAGCTACATGCTACCGAACTATACCAGACAGTTTACTGTTGCACTATTGTATGTTTTGTATGTCATATGTTGTACTACAAATAAGAAACCAGCATATTTGCTTAAATTTATCCTGTATACATGAATCTTAGTATAAAGAGAAGATCGTTGAAATTATTTGAAAGTTACGAAGCAAGGTATCTTGCAAGATCAAGTTAGCTAAATTACACTGATCAATTCTTATGACACTATATTTCACATGCTTTGCAGTTATGTAAGCTTACCAGTCCAATAAGACAAATGCCAATTCGTGGTTGGTTTTGATCCCCAAAACCAAACAAAGATCCCTCCAGGAATCATATGCCCTGCTGATGTTCACTCTAGTTTTCACTCGACCACGATCATGATCCCGCTTAGCTAGACTGGATTCAGTAGATAAAGTTTTTTTTTTTTTTTTTTTTTGGCTTACTCAATGTTTGTGTAGGAGTCGGTGTTGTGCTGGGAGCCGTCCTTTTACTGGATTCCATCTCTAAGATGATGTTACCTAGTGTTGCAGTTTGTTGTTGCTGTTTAACAGTGGAAGAGATGCTACTATCTGAGGCAAGACGCTCGGGAGTGCACACATCAGATCCTTTGGATTTTCCCGGCAAAATCGGCCCGCTTGAAAATTAGTCTACAGGCTTTAATAGGCAACCTAGGAAGACTGGGAAGAGCACATTTAAGTTGCGTTACAAGCCTTTCACACATTGGCAAATAAAAGGTGAATGTTACATGAAAATGGTTACATACTGCACCTGTACATAGATTCAAGGTTGGATTGTTCATTTTATTTTGCTCTTTGCATGTGTGGTGTTGTGGGTGTGTTATGGAACTGATTGTGTTGGTTCGTCCTTCTTAGCTTAAAATCGATAGGTTTTGAAAGGAAATACACAAGGAAGAACAAAGAATAAGATTTATTTTGTGAGGCATTCAGTGGAGTACTAGAGCAGGGATACATTTCTGCAGCTTTCCTACAGCAATAGTTCTTCCAAAAATGAAGATCATTTACTAGTGGTGCAATGGTCAGAACATTTGAGGCCAATACTGAGCACTGATTATTTGTTTTTAACACCAAGATCGGCCGATAATGATTTTTTCTTAAAGTGCCTTTTGCCGACACGGTTAGATGCTGCAGTTATAAATGTTAAATCGACTGCACTTATATAGTGCCTTTTTTTTTACTTTAGCTGTTACCAAAGTGCTTTACACTTTGTCCAATTCACCCATTCATACACACACACACACACACACACACACACACACACACACATACACCAATGACGGCTTATGAACTAATAGGAAATAACAATGAACAATTGTATTTTTATTAACTAACATTATGATTAATGAATGATGTAAAAATATTGTTCATTGTTTGTTCATGATACCTAATGCATTAATTAATGTTAATGAATGGAACCTTTTTATAAAGTTACAAAATTACATGAATTGTGAATTGCTAACATTTATTTGTTTTGAATATGTATTTGAATATTTGTTATGAATAGTTCTGTTGTCAATATCAAAAAGTCATTGTGCAATACTGGCAACCCTAAAGAGCATCACACACACAGCAGAGATACTTTCAAAAATAAGAAAAATATATCCATTACAAGCTCTAAAACTGCTCCAGTGAGAAATCATTTATATCTATGATTTGTTTAATTCGTTTTTATACCCGTTAACAGCCTCTTTAGCCTCTTCTTCTCACTGTGCAGTGAGTCAGAATTACTACCATATTGACTCTTGAAAATGGACAACTTAATATTCAAAAACATGTCATTCTTAAAACAAAACTGCATATTCATGTGATTTACATAATGTCTAAAAGTTTAAATTCTTGAATGCTTAGAATTGCCAAAAACTCACCCTCCAAAGGCCACTCTGTCATGCTTCCAGGGCTGAGCAAGTGCTCATTCATTAGAGTAGTAGTGAATGTGCGATTCTCTGCATGCTGCAAAAAGATTGGCCCTAAATCTAGGCACGATCGGCTGATCACTGATTTAAGACAAATATCGGCCGAATTTGATGGGTGGCCGATCGATCTGTGCACCCCTATCATTTACTCAGCTTCATGTCATATCCACATACAGTTTATTCTATGCTACTTAGGATTTAATATGCTTATTTGATTTAATATGGTGGTGGTACCTATTCAGGATTTTTCCTAGGTCAAAAATGGTCTTTGGGGGTAACCAGTGTTAAAATGTGAATGGTATGTTCATATGTACATCTGTTTGTGTTTCTGTGACAGCTGAATAGTGTTCAACAAAGAAAAAAGGAAAACATAGACATTATTTTGAATTTGTTGAGCAGATAAACAAGGAAAATTAACCTAAAATAAATTGGTAATAACTTTTTCAATGAAGTAAACAGTAAAGTAATCTGTAGTGGATTACTTATTTTTTTGCAATTTACCCAACACTGGTGGTAACTGGCATATAAGGTAATCCACATGCTTGAAGTTGGTTTATTACATACTTGCGTTTAATTAATATTAGTGCTGCCAGTCGATTAACATTTTTTTATTGTGATTAATTGCATTGTTTTTAGTTAATTGCGATTTAATTACAGATTTTTAAAGTGCTGAAATTTCACTCTATATATGCTTCTTTTCTTAAGAAAACAAAAAATATGTAACAATGTAATGCTTGTTTAACATTTTCCAAACAAAGCCTTCCACAGTATAAAGATAGATTTGCACTAAAAAGTCTAAGTAAGAGTTTGACTAATTGAAAGAACTTGTCACCATAGGTTGGATATTTATTGCAATGCTCATTAAATCTCTTGAACTCAAATCCTCCACAACATTAATCTGCTGGTTGACTGTGGCTATCTACTACAGCAATCGTGAAGCTGCGTTCATGATTCGTGTCAGGGTGGCAATTAAATTTGCTTTGAAATTCTCATGAATAGTGCTTGTTTGCAAACAAAAATGTCTCATTCTGCGTTTTGGTGATAGTTAAGATTAGACTTGCTTCTGTGGTAATAAAAATGTGCATTTCACAGGAAAATACTTGATTTCTTGAAGTCGCATCTGGGCTTGTTTTGTACATCAAAAAGCGTTGCAAGCTCCTTCATTGTTTTATCACGGAAATGCTATTTTGTGTGTGTGTGAAGAGATTTTTTTATTTACTGAGAAAACCTCTGCGGCTCTATTATAGGAGAGAGCATAACGGTCAACTAGCGTGTTACCATAGAATGTCTATGGGACTGCCACGTTATGCTATTTTATGCTATGCTTGTAGGCTCACCTTGGTAGAAGGGCTCTTGTGTGTGTGTGCGTGCGTGCGTGCGTGCGTGCGTGCGTGCGTATTACAAAGGTTCCACCTTTAACGCCAATGTTTATGCTGGCATATTAACGGTAAAAGCGTTAATCTCGATTAAGAAAAATGAATGCGTTAATGCATTAATTCTGACAGCTCTAATTAATATATAACATAATTACTTAATTGCTTTTCATGTTTACATATATTTGTTATTTTTCACCATCTAAGTATATTGAACCTTTTAAACTCAATGCACCTTAAAGTGCTATATGAAATTAAACTAAACATAATTTAATGAACACCTTATTTCTATAATTTACTGTTTAGGAAGACTAGATAAATTGACCTTACCACAGAAATGAGGTCAGAAACCCATGGTCTTGTCTGTGCTTTTATGGCATTATATGGCAAGTACCTAAAGGGGTTTAAATTCTGGATCTCCAAGAATTAAGAATTTTCCTCCTGTCTAATATACGTTCTGTTCCAATTATGTTTGATATTAGGAAATAAACTGGTCTTGTTTGCCTTCAGATATTCCTAATGATGACTTAAATCATTAAGGAAAACAATATTTGTTATGGAGTAGGAAACAAACATTTTCACTTGCACAGTCCCAGTAAAGTGAAACAGAATATTATAAGTCTTGCTGAATTGGTTAATGAAAAGTATTGCCCGTAGATGTCAGTGAGGGTCCCCCAACAACTGGGGGTTGCGTCAGGAAGGGCATCTGGCATAAAACCTGTGCCAAGTCAAATATACGGATCACGGATGGTCCACTCTGGCAACCCCTGATGGGAGCAGACGAAAGTAGTAGTAGTAGCCTTGACTCATTTAGAAACTTCAACTTCAACTGCCACAGTTGTAATAAAAAAAAAGTCTTAATAACTTTCACCTAATAGATATTATATTTAAATATGAAACTTCAACATTTTACTCAAAATATCACAGTCACGGTTGCTGCATTTTTACATTTTGTAAAGAATGATGACGTGTATTTGGAAAACCTTTATTTTGCTTGTCAAAATAATCCACCCCTTCCGCAAGCGGTTCTCTAATGGCTCACGTGAGTCCCACCACACTCCTGCGCTGCACAAATGCAGGTCTCAGACGTATCATTCATTTTGTTTCACCGGCCTGAAATTTCACTTAACCTGCTGCCGAACAATTTTAAATGCAGAAAAACCTTGATATTGTATTTGACCGGTTCGACGACAACGTCGTCAAACAGTTTTTGGTCTTGTGACCAAAAAAGAAAAAATCACCTTTTGTGTTCCAGAGAGGAGAGAAAAAACAGGTTTGGATTCGGAATAACAAGACGGTTAGAAAATCATTAAAAAGTTTTGTGCGAACTATCCCTTTAAGTGTGAGAAAACACACTTAAAGGCAAGGTGTCTTTATGATTTGCTTTTTGAGATGCTACAGATCACTTCAGGATATGATTTCTCAGTTATAAAGCTCATTGGCATTAATTTTGGATTCAGTATGAATACTTGATTTCAAGCGAATTGAGGGTTGATGCCCTAGTGCTATATTGCATAATTTCTCCCATGCTTTTCTATCCTTTCCATGGCTGTCTTCTGTGATGCATTAGGATGTATGACCTCAGACGAACTGCGAGGACAAATATAGGTATATGTTTCTAAAAATGTAAGCACCAGCTAGAGTCTGTGTTCTGAGAGATGTAGCAGTGTAATGCACATTTTACAGTATGAATAAAACAGAGGTCAGAAGAAACAACATTTAGAGGTTGACATTCAAACATGCAATATGATATTGGGTTGTACTGTTTATAAAATGTCCATTGTTCATACAACCATTCCGATTGGTTCAAGGGATAGTTAACCCCATTCTGGGTCTTGTCTGTCACGTTTGTCATCTCACATCTTGCGCTGCCAAGACAAAATCTTCATTATTTGCTTGTGCTTGAGGTGTTGTTTGTGATTTGCTAAATTGCTTCGCTGAATGTTTTGTCTTAAAATTTGCACAATGCCTGCTACACAACAAAACTATTAGTCAACTAGATGGGTAGATGCAAATATTGTTACACTTAGTGGCTTGTTACACTGTTAGACTGATTTCAAGGTGAAAACAGAAACAGTGGCAAAATCGTTCTGTTTACCGAAATTCGAAACGCTGCCCCAGTCGCCAAAGAGGCAAGTGTTGTAGGGCGTATGGGCACTTGTGAGCTCCATTTTCCAGGTGAAATGTCTTGTTTTGTTGTACATGTAGGCCTTAAAGGTATAGTTCTCCCAAAAATAAAAATGATCTCTTCATTTACTCATCCTAATGGCATCCCAGATCTGTGTTGACTTTCTTTCTTTTGCAGAACACCAAGATTTTTAGAAGAATATTTCATCTCTGTAGGTCCATACAATGCAAGTGAATGGTGGCCAGAACTTTGAAGGTCCAAAAAGCATATGGGCAAGATGATGTTGCCCATGCCTAAATCCGCCACTGATTTCGTTACACTGATCCTAAACAGATTCCCTGCGTTTTAATGTATCCATGCAGGCTTTTTCATCTAACATTGCCCACAATTCCTTGCTCGACGGAAGAGGAGTTTGATGGTTTCCTTCGGAACTACAACTTTGAAACGTGAAAAACTACAAACATGGTGGCGACGATGGCACTTCATCAGTTCTTAAATGTTTTTACATATTAAGCTTTTCACAAGTTTAATGGTTAAACTCTGTGAAAAGAAACTTTGTTCACAATGTAGGAACAGAAATATAGTGTGTTAAGTTTCCCTTTGAATGTCCTGTTGAATGATGCAACCGTATGTGTTGCTTCACATCACTTTGACACTTTGTTTAAAAAGTTACTCATTAATATAAATGGTAACAAATGACATTAAAACAGCCATATTTCAAAATTAAGCAGAAAAATTGCATTTTCAAGACAAGTAAACATTGAATAATAAAATAAAGAAAAAAAAGCTCTCTTAGTTTTTCACACATCTAACAGCAATCAAGTATTCAGATGGTCTAAATATTCAAAAATTGAAGCCTGTTGCTGACATCTGACCATTTGTCCTGCCAGTTTATTTACAGTAATACTTTGCAAAGATTGGTAACAGTCTGTACTAATTAAGTACCGGTATCTTTGAATATCCCAAGTTAGAATTCTTCATCCCCTTATGTGAAGGATCTAGTACGATGCAAGTGGGCACATGCCATGCTTTAACCTGGGCTCCGTGCGAATCCAGAATTGCAGGAGTAAGCAAGCATACAGCGAGACCTCTGGCTCTCTGATCGGTGATCTGAGACCATATATAGAATAAATCCCATGAGGATGCAGTGGCAACCGTAACCGAATGTCAACAAACAGATGGAGAGATGGAAATACCTCAATTGGGCTACAGGGAGAGGTCAAATCAGGGAGAGACCACGTTTGCATTTGACAGGCTCATAATTTGTGGACTTGAGCCAGTCGGGAATCCATGCCTCAGTGAATGTCAGAGTCTGTGATGAGAATTAATATGCAGAATATCTTGCTCAGAGCCAAAGCAAATGGAGTAATAAACTTGCTAATGTAGAGGGCAAAAGGCCTTGAGCGAACTGCACAGTTTTTCGAGCTCTTAAGAGGCTGTGCGAGCCATTAGAGACTGTTGTCCGCTATCCATACCCTCTACGAGCGGTAACCTTTAACCCCTGCCGCTTTGAGTGCACAGAGCTGTAGAATTTCTGAGCTTTTCTTTCCCCATTGGTTTTGAAAATGGAATTTGCTTCAGAGTGTAAAATTCAGTGTAGTTATATTGTGTTGGTGATTGTGAAGTGCTTTTAACAGTTTGATCCCAGATTAAATCAAAATGTATGTTCGTAGTCAAGCGGTGTAAAAAGGCTTTTGCAATGCTTTTAAATTCTAGCTATTCTAGGTAAAAATCTATATTCAGTGGGAAATATTGTAGGTTGGGACATTTAATTCTTTAGGATTTGATTGGATTGTCGATCTTGTCGTAATATTGGTGGTGTTTGCTAAGGAAAGCATCAATATTACTACTGGGTAAGGCCTGGACTGGTAATCTGGCATACCGGGCATTTTCCCTGTGGGCCGACGCACTTTGGGGCCGATCAAGGGCGGAATGTCCATTGGTAGAACTGAGTGGGCTGGTGGGTCGGCCGCGAAACATGCTGAATGGGCCGCGATGAGCTAAAATGAGCCGTCGCGTTATGCAGAATGGACCACAAAACGGCGCCGCGATATACAGAAAAGGTCAGTGTTTAAAGTCGTCCTGTACATTAACTGCATCAGTCTACTAAATTTGCAGTTTCTTTTTCTTCGCTTTGCGTGAGATTAAATGCTTTCATTCTATTCTTTTTTTTGTTTTCACACATTGCTTGTTTAAAAATTTTTTACAGACATATATTTACATTTTTACAAAGGACATGTTATAAGCTTGTTTTGGTTATAATTAGATTCTTGTTTTTTTTAATGGTGACAACTTTTATGACAAAAAAAATACTTTAAAAAAATTAATTACCTTCATTTAAATAATAGAATATTCAAATATTCTTTTTTTTTTTATGAGCTTAAATATTTGAATACCAAATTATTGATGAATGCCCATCCCTAACTCATACAGTGCATTGAATCAATAAGGCGTTTGTTTGCAAATGCTAGTTGAAAACAATAATTTTTGCATTTTTTGCAAAAAAGTATGTGTTTTTGAACTGGTAATCTGTCGTTGAATATAATTCGTTGTTGTTGTTGTAGCACCTCTAGTGTTCATTTTACATACAACAAGCCATGTAAAAATCATTTAGCAAAAATGATGGTATAGTATAGTGACTCTGTGAGTCACAGTAAAAATGTGAGATAGTCTTTTAACATTGAAACCTTCACCAGAGTTCAGTGTTCAGCTAAAAGTAGACTCACCAGGGTGTGTTTAAGGAGTTGTATTTTGGCTTTATTGCCAGTAAATGTATTGCTTATCAGAGCCTGTAATCTCTAACCGAACATGGAGCCCCTCCCAGCAGCAGTGATACCCAGCGGGGTGTAGGTTAAGCAGGCTGCTCTAAAATCCCTCTCGCACCCGACAGCTTTGCTTTTCAGCAAATCTTCAACACCTAACCAATAGTACGACATCTTCAACTCATCAGCTTTTTTCTTTGCTCTCTAAATGTTGCAAATAGAAATAAATTGTCAGACATCGCTGGCAAGTATGTGCTTCTGTGGGACGTTGCGTGCTGGGGCATTATGTAATAATTTATTTGCTGGGTAAATAATTGAATCAGCCTTCAAGGATACTGACTCTATCTACAGCATTATAGAGAATTCAGGTATAAAAGAGTTTACATGATTGATGATTTTCCTTGATGCACATGGCCTCGGTGGGCCGTTGCGCAGTGGCTGGGAAACTAGCCACTAAATACCGCCTCTCTGGGGTCATCATGGATATTTAAATATGGTTTAATAATAACCTGTTTAGTTCACTGTTAACTAAAGCTCTCAAAATTCACTATCCTTTGTCATGGTTATAAATAATGTAGTCTGTTCTGTGAGGAAGACATACAAGTTATCTTTACATCGAATAAACTTTGCTTTAACAGCAAGATATAGTTGCAAATGATTCTGTCTTCAAATGGTGCTGCTGTAAAGGTGCGCTCATTCATTTTTCCTCATTAAAAAAAAGTTTAACTCCTAAAGACATGAATTGTAATTTTGCAATACAAGTAGGAAATCATAACCACTTGCATTAAAATGAAGACTCCAGTGATATCAGTAACCGTATAAAGGCTGTTTTATTCTACATGGAGCGGGTGCGCATATGGGGGCTGCCATGTTAGAATCACATGACCAGCCGAATGCTACTTGCTTAATGTCAGTAACCGTCCTGTTATTGGACACTTTCACTCATTTAATAAAGTAATCATGGCTGACTGTGAATACTGAATTTCTACAATGTCATCTGAAACTGAAAAATATTGATTTTTAATGATCCTGCATCCAAGCCACTAGGTGTCAGTGTAAGCCCAAGATGACACGAAGACAAAAGTAGCTTTCTTGTAATAAAGATACTATTACTACCATCAAAACACCATTATCATCTATCTGCATGTATAAGACTTTAGGTTGGAATGAATGAATAACAAAACAAAAAGGAAAAAATGAACCTGTTTTTCAGTCAGGTAAGTATTGATACAAATCCATATCTTTCAAGCTCCAAAAAGGATATACTGGCACTTGGTCTGTTTCTAAGCCATACTGATGGTATTACTTCAGAAGACTTGGATTAAACCACTGTAGTTTACTGGGCTGTTTTTATGCCTTTTATGACCTTTTTGGAGCTTGAAAGTTTGGACTTTCAGTGGCGGCTGTGGCTCAGGTGGTAGAGCGGGTCGGCTGCTAATCGCAGGGTTGGTGGTTTGATTCCTGGCCCACACGACTCCACATGCCGAAGTGTCCTTGGGCAAGACACTGAACACCAAGTGGCTCCCAATGGCAGGCTAGTGCCTTGCATGGCAGCTCTACCGTCATTGGTGTGTGAATGTGAGTGAATGTGTGAATGGGACACAATGTAAAGCGCTTTGGTAACCTCTAAGGTTAAAAAAGGCGCTATATAAGTGCAGACCATTGACCAATGACTATCCCATTCATTTGTAACCAGACACTGATTCCAGACACGTTGGCATGCTTGGATTTTATGTAGTACCATTTCAAAATTGCCTGTAAACAAAGTCAGAATGGACTCAGAGTTGTGTATCACACAATTTGACATAAAAGACAGTTGATGTCAAACAGTCTGCCATGGCTATTACCCAAAATGTCTGTAGGGACACATTGTTCAGTCTGACAAGCAAAAATTATAAATGGCAGAAAAAATAGGTCAAGCAAGCATTATGGATATTTGTGGACATTATTTTTAGATATTTGCATATCTTTCTCTGTGGCCTGAAGAGTTGGTTGTAGATACTTTCAGAAGGTTAAAGGATAGTCCATTCATAAATTAAAATATAGCAATGTATTTTTATTTTTTTTACTCACTTTCATGTCATCATAACCTGTATTTTTCTTTCTCTTGGAACACAGAGAGAGATGTTTTGTGAAATGTTTAGGCTACTTTTTCATTGCAATATATGGATGGTTCTCTCTGAATTAGTGCCCAAATTGAATGGACAACCTTTGTGTGTTTTAAAGTCTTTTAGCCATACAATAGGTTTGTGTTAGAAAGAGACTGAAATATAAGTTGTTATTGGCTGAAATGCTCTCAAATGTCACACAAATTGTTTGAATGGCTTCAGAAGACTTAAGCGCCCAAACTGTATAGACTACTCTAATGGTCCATTTTTGTCATTTTTGGAGGTTGACAGCCCCAGTCCCCATTCATTTTCATTGTATGGAAATTGGCAGTTTGGACATTCTGCAAAATATCTTTGTGTTCCACAGAAGAAAATCATGCAGGTTTGGAGCTAAATTAGCATAAGTGAAGACTGAATTTTAATTTTTGGGTGAACTATTCCTTTAAATTCCTTGCAAATGTCATTTCATGTTGCTTTTAAATGCTAATGCATCTCAGTTTCTAGGTTTTTGTATAATCATTGGGCTGCACCCTGGGAAATGATTACAGGAATGAGTGTTTCTGACTCCATAGCACAGCTACACATGTGTCCTTAAAGTCTCTTCATCACATTCATCAAAAGCAATCAGCGCACCTCAGAAGAGATGTAATCATATTCATCGCTCTGATATCCACTTTATCCAATGTTGGGATTATTCGCTTCAGGCAATAGCTTTCTTCTGAAAGTTTAGTTGGAGTGCAAGTGGTTTGTTTTAAGGGCAGACACAAGGCAAATAGTCTGTTCCAAAACCTAGGGAGCTGCCTTGCTACATACTGTCTACTTAGGCAGCTGCCCTCTAAAGGCCCAGGAATACTTTGTTTTTGTGCGCTCCTGATCAGTTCACGCCTGGTCGACAGCTTTACCTTTGGATAGTTTGTGTGACATCATGTGCCCTTCTGTAGTTACTACTGTGATTAACATCTACCTTATAATGTAAACAACAGATATTTACCATTTCAGAAGGCATGTTTATTAATAGTTTTTACTGTAAATTTAACAGAATTTTTACAGTGCCAGCGTGTAAATTACAACCTTTAAAATGTACAGGTTGTTCTGTAAAGTGGTTTACAATTTCAACTGTATTTTTTACATATTTATTCTGGCAACCACAGCTGCCAGATTTTTTTTTTTTTACAGTGACTCATATTTTAAGGCAGCATTGTAACCATAATGTAACCTCATTATTTACCCATTTGGAGCACTCTACATAGGCAAGAACTCTGCAAGCCACTTAAATAGCACTCCATGTAAGGGAGATTCGACTGTCATTAGTTTTTAGTTAGTTTTGTCGTTAACATGTTGCAAAGCTAATTTTCATATTCTAAGGCACCATTTTAACCATAACAGAACCTTATTAGTTACCAATTTGGAGTACTCTATATAGGCAAGATATCTGCAAGCCACTTAAATTGCACTCCATGTAAGGGAGATTCGACTCTCATTAGTTTTTAGTCAGTTTTGATGTTAGCATGTTGCAAAGCTAATATTCATATTCTAAGGTGGCATTCTAACCATAATGGAACCTTATTAGTTACCAATTTGGAGTACTCTATATAGACAAGATATCTGCAAGCCACTTATAAGTAGCACTTCATGTACGAGAGTTTCGACTCGCAATAGTTTTCAGTCAGTTTTGATGTTAGCATGTTGCAAAGCTAATTTTCATATTCTAAGGCACCATTCTAACCATAACGGAACCTTATTAGTTACCAATTTGGAGTACTCTATATAGGCAAGAACTCTGCAAGCCACTTAAATAGCTCTCAATGTACGGGAGATTCGACTCTCATTAGTTTTTAGTCAGTTTTGACGTTAGCATTTTGCAAAGCTAATATTCATAATCCCGAAATGTACACAGCACAATACTGTGTAAAATGATAAAAAAAAATTAAGTATACTTTTCATTATTTGATCAAATATAAGTAGTTATAATTGTTTATTATTGTGCAATGTTTTGTTGTTTTGAATTGATTATAAATAAACTTGTATATCATTCAATGCTTAAAAGACTAGTTCAATTTAATGTTTATAAGCACTGTGCATACTGGATACTGCAGTCTGCCATTTAAAAAAAAAATAGCATGTGAAACAGTAGGTATTATTTCAACATTTCAAACAGTATTTGCTACGATATTGTCACATTACATCATTATGTTGCATAGTTATTTCAGTGAGTACCAGCCATCTTGAAAATAAAAATGGTTCTTTTGCATTTTAATATAAAATATTAGATTTTTGTTAGAACATTCAGGAGTTAAAATTTTTTTTTTTTAAATCATGGCTGATATTAATTCTGTTTTATTTGCATCACTGGAAACAGAAGGTCAAGTCAAGCACCTGGCATTGTGGGAGAAATCTGTGCATACAGAAAATGTATATACTGTAATCAGTATGAATACTATGTACTTCAGCTATAGTTAAGGTAGTTAGCTATTCTGAAAATAGCCATGGCCTGCATTAGCAAGTGGAACTACTGTAGCTTAAAGTGCTGACATTCTTTAAAGTGACAATAGTCGCTTTGTTCCTGTTTACAACTAGAATTTATGATCTTTTTCACAATTGAATAATTTGATCTTGGTACTTTGTTCTGATCCCCTTTTGTTCCAAGTGAATCATGCACCACACACAGTTAATGCTGATGATACATTTGGAATTGTCACAAACAATTTGTGCTCCCAAAATATAGTTCAGTGGGAATTAGTAGCACAGTTGGGAGAGGCACACAATTGGATATAGTGAGATGATTTGGGCACAGACCTAATTTTTTGGGGGTGGCACTGCCACTGTCATGCTGAATTTAAATAATACGGTTTAGAAAATGATATGTTGCCACCTTCATTTAGAAATGCAGCTGGCAGGGAGCACAATAATGGATCAAAAATGAGCAATGTCCACTGTTATTAGTTTCGTTTTCGATTTAAAACGGTGTGAAGGACAATTTTTGTTTTTGCCATTCTGGGCTGCAACATCAGCTGAATTGGGCTGCAGTAGCCAGAACTGTAACATCGGCTAAAGTGAAAGAAGTGTAATTTTCTCACATGTGTGAATCCAAAAATACGAAAGGAATTGTAGAAACAAGAAAAGCTGCCATTTGAAAGATAGTTGATCATTTTATGAAAAATACAGTATACTTTGGTCCCAAAAAATATTTGGACACTTACATCACACTTGAATATGTAACTCCGGGCAGTTTCAATTGATTTGGTTTGATTTTTATTAAAACTATCAGATTTTAACTTTTCCTTTTTGTTATGTGAAGGACACTTTAAAACAGACTTTGAAACTTTTTTACCATGCCTTCATTATTTATTTTTGATAGTTTTCAAATGTCTTTTATGTATAGATTTCACTGCTTTAGCCTTGTCACAGACCCAGACTTTTAAACTATGAAACCTCATTATAAAAATCGAATCGGTTACCTTACGTAACCTCGGTTCTCTCTAGAAGAGGGAACGAGTATTGCGTAAGCTAGCTTACGCTACGGGAAAGATTAATCTTTTCTGAGATATTGAAGCCAAAAAATTATCCTTAATTTTGTATCCATTGTCAACGCAGTGCAGCAACTGCATACCTTGAGCGGGCTAGCTAGCGAGCTCATTGGTTGCTCTGCGGCAACTGCTGCAGCCTGTAGACGAACTTGAGTGAACTTGCGTCCAATGACAGGCGCTCGCGCCGTCACTGTATCAAAGCCCGCCAGAATGGGCGTGGCTAGAGTGCATATAAGCGTAAGTTCGTAGGCTGGAACCCTGGTTTTCATTGAATGAAGCGAAAATCGCTCGTGGCGCGAAGCACGGCCGGCTACGCAATACTCGTTCCCTCTTCTAGAGAGAACCGAGGTTACGTAAGGTAACCGATTCGTTCTCTTATGAGAGGTTCTCTCGTATTACGTAAGCTAGCTTACGCTCACGGGAACCCATTGTCAACGCCGTGCGCGCCAAGCATCCACTGCATGAGCCCCGGGGTGGGGGACCCGGGGGAGCCCTTGTGAGTGGGGAAATAATATTTGGCCGGCAAGAGTGCGGGCCAGTGTGTGTGTAATACATAAGCACATAGTGGGAAAGGAAAGACAGAGCGCCGGTGCCGGTCTGTGTGGAATGTGTCCCATCAGTGCAGCTCACCAGGGGAGCTGTAGCGTATTAAACCGCTAGTAGTTTTGCCTGCAGGGCGGGCACTTCCAGATTGTAAAATCTGACAAAGGTGGAGGGGGAAGCCCAGCCCGCTGCCACACATATGTCGTGAATGGAAATCCCGCTGGACCATGCCCACGAGGAGGCCATGCCTCTAGTGGAGTGAGCCCTAATGCCTAACGGGCATGGTAGGTCTTTTGACGCATACGCGGCAGCAATAGCGTCCACTATCCATCTAGACAGTGTCTGTTTCGAGGCGGCGAAACCTTTGGTGCGCCCTCCGAAGGAAACGAAAAGCTGCTCAGAGCGTCTGAAAGAGGCGGAGCGCGTAGTATACAATCACAGTGCTCTGACTGGGCAAAGGAGATTGGCGTCGCGTTCGCTATCAGATGCTGGCAGCGCCGATAGGGAAATGATTTGTGCTCTGAAAAGAGTACCGATCACCTTGGGGACATAGCCGTGTCTAGGCTTTAAAATGACCTTGGAGTCACTTGGTCCAAACTCAAGACACGCAGCGCTGACAGACAGTGCGTGAAGGTCTCCCACACGTTTAACTGATGACAGGGCAGTCAGAAAAACGGTTTTGAGTGAAAGGTATTTCAAATCCACGGATTGAAGCGGTTCGAAAGGGGGCTTTCATAGCTCGAGAACTACGGAAAGATCCCAGATAGGAACCGATGGGGGGCGCGGGGGGTTCATCCTTCTAGCTCCCCTGAGGAAGCGGATGACCAGCTCGTTTTTTCCCAGTGACTGGCCGTGCAGGGGTTCAGCGAACGCAGTGACGGCCGCCACGTACACTTTGAGCGTGGATGGGGATCTGCCCTTATCCAGCAGCTCTTGTAAAAACACGAGCAGCGACGACACCCCACATGTCCGTGGGTCCAGGTCTCTGTCGGTGCACCATTTTGAAAACACAGACCATTTGGACGCATTTCTCGTGGAAGGGGCTCTATGATAGTGTTTATTACTCCTTCTGGCAAAGCGACGGGTAGTCGTTGATCACCCACGCGTGCAGCGCCCAGCGCTCTGGGTGGGGATGCCAGATCGTGCCGCGAGCTTGAGAGAGGAGATCTGCTCTCACTGGAATGGGCCACGGGGCTGTCAGTGACAGCTGCGTAAGCTCCGGGAACCATGTCTGATTTTCCCAGCACGGGGCTATGAGGAGCACCGAGTGACGCATTTCCCTGATCCTCTGCATTACCTGTGGCAATAGCGAGACAGGAGGGAAGGCGTAAAGCGGGCGGTTGGGCCAGTCCTGGGCCAGCGCGTCCTCGCTTTCGAGAAAAATACTGGGCAGTGAGAGTTCTCTTCTGGCGCTAAAGAGGTCTATCTCTGCTCTGCCGAATATGCTCCATAACTTCTGGACTGTTTGAGCGTGCAGGGACCATTCCCCTGGGGAAATATTGTCTCTGGACAGTCTGTCTGGGCCGTCGTTCAGGTGGCCTGGCACGTCGCGTCGCCCTCAGCGGCGCAGGTGGCACTGGGACCAACTCAGTATGCATTTTGTCAGATGGAAGAGGTTCCTGGATCTGACACCGCCCTGACGGTTTAGGTAGGATACCACAGATCTGTTGTCGAGCGGACCAGGGCGTGGTGACCCTGAATGACCGGGAGGAAGCGCCGCGGCGTACTCGACCGCTATCATTTCCAGACAATTTATGTGAAGGAGCTTTTCCTGAACTGACCATAGGCCAAAAACCGGAGAGCCCTCGCAGACCGCGCCCCAACCCGTGTTGGACGCGTCTGTCGAGATGACTTTTGGCGAGATACAGCTCCCATAGTCACTCCCCGCTGATACCATTCGGCCACTGCCCAGGGCTGCAGAGCTGAGATACAGGTCTGAGTCACTCTGATCGGCTGGCGGCCCGTGGCCCAAGCCCGGCGAGACGCGCGGGTGTTTAACCAATGCTGAAGCGGGCGCATGCGCAGTAAACCCAGCTGGAGTACTGCTGCGGCGGAGGCCATGTAACCTAGCATTCTCTGAAATTTTTTCAGAGGTGTGAGGCTGTTCATCTGAAAAGACGCGGCTAGTCGCTGAACACAGCGCGCGCTGTGTAGATAAGCGAGCCATCATCGCCATGGAGTCTAGCTCTATTCCAAGGAAGGAAATTGCCTGACTGGGCTGAAGTGAGCTCTTGGTCCAATTGACTGCAAGACCCAAACTGTTCAGATGACTGAGGAGAACTGTCTTGTGAGACAGAAGCTCCGTATGTGACTGTGCCAAAATCAGCCAATCGTCCAAATAGTTCAGAATTCGCAAGCCCTGACTCCGCAGGGGTGCGAGCGCTGCATCCATGCACTTCGTGAAAGTACGGGGTGCTAAAGACAGGCCGAACGGAAGGACGGTGTATTGATAAACCTGGCCGTCGAAGGCGAATCTCAAGAATGGCCTGTGACGGGGATTTATCTGAATCTGAAAGTAGGCGTCTTTCAGATCGAGAGAAATAAACCAGTCCCCCTGGCGCACATGCGCGAGGAGTTTCCTGATTGTAAGCATTTTGAACGGTCTTTTTGCGAGCACCTTTTCAAAACCCTGAGATCTAATATTGGTCTGAGGCCGCCGTCTTTCTTGGGGACAAGAACATAACGGCTGTAAAACCCCGACTCGCTCAGAGAAGGTGGCACTCTCTCTATAGCCCTTTTGCACAGAAGGTTTGCTATTTCTGAACGAAGCATGCAGGCTGCTTCCGTGTTCACAGTAGTTTCGAGCCGCGCTCTGAAGCTGGGAGGGCGGCGATCGAACTGTAGCAAATAGCCCTGTTTTATTGTGCTTAACACCCATTTGGATATCCCTGGGATAGCTTTCCATGCTTTGAAGCGTAACGCTAGAGGGTGAATGGCCAAGTCGCCCTGATTGCCGCACACAGCGAGCTGAACAGAATGTGTGACCGTGCTTACTGTGCTTATGCATGACTGCTCGCAGACAGCAGGGACAGGCTGTTCTGTGAGTGACTTCCCGATTGAGGTGAATGGGGAAAGAGTCACATCTGTGAAGCATAGTCACGGGCATGGGACTTACATACAGAGAGGTGTTTGCTGGCCGTGTGACAGAGCGGGCAGAGAAGGAGCGCGCGCACGGATTCGTGGGCGCGTTTATTGACTCTAACACTCGAGCTGGCTGTGCCTGCTTTATGCGAGTGGGCTCTGATAGGGACACGGGAAGTGTAATGCTTGTGTTTAGGGGTGAACACTGGATTGTGGGCACATTTTCTACACATAAGGTATGTTTGCTTTTCACAAGCTTTCTTTGGGTCGCCGTGAAAACGGCATTTGAGTGCAGGCAAGCGGGCAGTATCACCGGCTTGTTGGCTGCTGAATCCACCACTGCAGTAGCCTGAGAGAAGGGGACTGACAGGGGGCGAAGCTTTGACGGTGGTCCGGCCGCGGCGGGACTGAGCCGTCGTTTCCTTAACAAAGCTAGGAGGACTTCGGTTGCTCAGGTTTCAGCGCAATCTTAGGCCGAGGCCCGCGGGGGGGCGGTGGTCTGTGGCGGCTGTTTGAGCGCGTTCTAGGGCGGCCGCACTGTCGACGCTGAGAAGTCTGGCTTTGCTGAGCTGGGCGCTGTGAAGAGGCTCGTGCAGGAGGCTGGTCACGTGGGCGGCCTGCAGAGGAGCTAGCGCGACGAGGCAGGAAGAGATTCATGCTTGGGTGGCTTTCTGGACTTCCGAGAAACGGTCAACAATGCCACTCACCGCGGAACCGAAGAGACCGGACGGAGAGAGCGGCGCATTGAGGAACGTGGAGCGTTCAGCTTCTCCCATGTCGGCTAGCGTTAGCCATAGGTGTCTCTCGGTCACAGTCAGCGCGGCCATGCACTTCCCTAGGGCTTGAGCTGCAGCTTTGGTGGCGCGAAGGGCGAGATCCGTCGCGCTCCTTAGATCTGAAACAGCCTCTCTCATCCCACTCTCGAAGAAGGTCCGCTTGGAGGATCTGTAAAATGGCCATGGAATGCAGAGCAGATGCGGCTTGGCCAACACAGGCAGAAGTAGTTCTGCAGGCCTTAGACGGGAGCACTGGCTTAGACCGCCATCTCGCGGAGGGCGGGCAAAGATGTGCTGCTACCGAATCCTCGACCGGGGGGATGGAAGAGTAGCCCCTCTCGGTGGCGCCGTCCACCGAAGCGATGGAGACATGGGATCGGTTCCTGGCCGAGAGAGGTGCGTTCCACGATTTAGAGAGCTCGGCGTGGAGTTCCGGCAGGAAGGGAGCGGCCCGGGCCGCGGGCGCCGCGCGGCGATGGCTCTGAAGAAAGCAGCCGTCGAGTCTGTTGGGAGCCTGCTCAGAGGGCGGTGACCACTCGAGCCCGAGGCGGTCGGCGGCCTGTGTGAGGAGGCGTTAGTTCTTCCTCGACTCGGCGCGGGTCCTGCTGGATTCCTGGGCGAGGAGGAGGCTTAGGAGCCTGACCACTCCTCGCTGTCCGAAGCCATGATGGAACAGCAGCCCTTATCGTCCGCCTCGTCATCCGAGATGGCAACAGTCGCGGCCGCTCGGCGGCAACTGCACGTCCCGGAGGCGGGGAGGGTGAAAGCGAGGCTCGAGGGAGAGGCTCGGCGAGGTAGTCGCTTCTAACACCGGTTCCGGCAGCCTTTGGGAGCGGCGCTTCTTTCTGCGCTGGCGAAACAAAAGGCGCTGCGGTGGCTTCGGTTTTGAGTGCTTCGAGTCGAGCCCGCAGGGTCGACATCGAAGCTCCTCGCAGAAGTCGCATCCGCCCGTCAGCGAGGCGAGCTCTGCATGTTCCAGTCCCAGGCAGAGAGCGCAGATGAGGTGGCGGTCTCCGGCGCTGAGAGGGGCACGGCATGAGGCGCATGTGGTGCGAGGCATCTTAAAAAGACGCTCGTTGCTCTTTTGTGAAGTTCAGCTGAGGAACTTGCTTGCTCTAAAAGGATACGTCGCCGGATGGCGTAGCTCGCAGGATGGCTGAAGGTGGCGAAGACGGCCGGCTTCTTCGAGCGCTGTCCAAGCTTGCTAGATGCCCCTCGAACGGCGACGCGGCTTCTGCAGTTCAGAGATGCGAAGAGCTTCGCTGAATAGATGAAAATCAGGGTTCCAGCCTACGAACTTACGCTTATATGCACTCTAGCCACGCCCATTCTGGCGGGCTTCGATACAGTGACGGCGCGAGCACCTGTCATTGGACGCAAGTTCACTCAAGTTCGTCTATAGGCTGCAGCAGTTGCCGCAGAGCAACCATTGAGCTCGCTAGCTAGCCCGCTCAAGGTATGCAGTTGCTGCACTGCGTTGACAATGGATACAAAATTAAGGATAATTTTTTGGCTTCAATATCTCAGAAAAGATTCATCTTTCCCGTAGCGTAAGCTAGCTTACGCAATACGAGAGAACCTCTCGTAAGAGAACTAAATTATTACACGTTTAAAACCATTATAAATTAAACAAAGACTGAAATAAACATATACATTTTTCTAAAATTATTTGAATATAAATGAATTATTTTGAAATATGAGACGAGTAATGTTTAATAAAAAAAAGGTAAATATCACTTGTGATAGGAGTATTTTATTGGATGTCATTTCCAACAAAAATGTGCAAAATATAGTTTAATTGTGTGTATTAAGGAAACGCAAAGTGTTAGCTATAAAATTAGCCTTAAAAAACGTTAACATTTTTATTTCCATCGTCAATTCCACTGCGGAATTCTAATATATGTATGTATGTATGTATGTATGTATGTATGTATGTATGTATATATGTATGTATATATATATATATGTATATGTATATGTATATATGTGTGTATATGTTGGGGTGGCTGTGGCTCATGTGGTAGAGTGGGTTGTGCACTAATCGCAGGGTTGGTGGTTCAATTCCTGGCCCACACGACTCCACATGCCGAAGTGTACTTGGTCAAGACACTGAACCCTAAGTTGCTACCAATGTCATGCTAGTGCCTTGCATGGCAGCTCTACCGTCATTGGTGTGTGAATGTGTTTGTGAATGGGTGAATGAGATGCAGTGTAAAGCGCTTTGAATACCACTAAGGTTAAAAAGGTGCCATTTGCCATTATTGAACACAATACAGAATTTGAGATGTGCTGTGATGGGAATTTTCATGAATTTCAGAAAAAAATACAAAAATCTCCTTTGACGCATCTACACACTGTTGGACATTGTTAGACGACAAACTAAAAAAAATTAAAAAATCATCCTCTCACTAGTTTAACGTGATTTTATGTTCTAGAAATTCACAGGGCTGTCAAAGTTTCTCCTCTTATAGTTTTGCCCTTTAGGTCTTGATTGATTATTTAAGATGAATTGCCTCCTCCACTCATCTTGTACTATAATGGTACTGTACCCAGGAAGTGAATTGTTTTTAATGACTCCATAGATACTTTTTTTTCCCCCCATCAATCTGTGTCCTATATCTTGAGAAGTGTAATGACGTTCTAGATTGGGTGTATCGTAACGTTTGGGGATTACCAGTCGATTTTAAATGAACCCCTGGAAGCCTTTTTCCAAATGATGTTGAGGCAAAAGATTCAAAGTCTTGTTATTAATGGTTTTTGCTGGTATCTCATGGCCTGTAATTGGTCTCTGGTGATTGCCAACTCTTTTGGATTAAGAAATGTAATTAAAATTGATGTATTAGGACTGCAAGTCGGTTTCTCCGTCAGATAGCTTTTTTTAATCAATTGATAATTACAAAGATGATTTATCGCTTGACTGCGTGTTGACAAGTGAACAATAATTGTGACATGGTGATTTTTAAGCGGTGTCTGTTACAGCTTAGAAAGGGATTTTTTAAATGGTTAAAGAAGGCTAGTTTCTAAAACACAGGTTGCAGGTTCAATCCAAGCAGTATTGACCAATAGGGCTGAAATGATCAGTTGACGTCGACAATAAAACAATTGTCAACAAAAGTTTTCGTTGTAAAATAGTAGTTTTATCTCATTTAACGTAATATGAGATCACATTAAACTCTAATGATGATGTGCGAGAGCAGTACTGCAGTTCGCCCCTGAAAACAGCTCACAGTCCAGATGCACTCAACTTTCTCAGCTTCAGGTGATGAAGATGGCAAAGTATGAGGGAATTCTAATGCAAAATACAAAATTAGAAAATACAGAAGCACTCTCCTTGTGAAATAAGCGGAGCTGGAGCTGCCACTCCACTGAAGCAAAACTTGTGTGATGAGCGTCTTTAAAGGAAACACCCCGGCTATTCAGCTTTAATACAGTTATATTTAATGCATTATAGCTTTATAAAAGTTCAAATAATACGGAAGCAGATCATGTAAATAAATACAAACTCTGAAACTGGCATTTCTCTGTGTGGTCAGCACCTCTTCTATGAGTGCACCCGGCTGATGCACACTCTGCTGTGGGGACGCTCATCCCTCGAGCGCACACGCTTGCTGCAGCTAGATTATAACATGATATCTCGCAACTTATTGAATCATTGTGCATTTCTTATTGTGAAGGAAATTAGCAATATGCAGCTTTATTAATAAGTTTGTTCTTTTGTGAGTTAAAAATGGATTTGTGAACAGAAATGTGAGAGAGGGTAGCCTTCGTCCCATTATACACTGCAACAAAATAAGTTTATGATTTGTTTTTGTTTTGGCTTGTTTTCCAATTTTAAATATTAAAAACTCTTAAAACAACATACATTTACATTGGCAGCTATACTGCAGAAGAAAAAAATTATCTGAGAATATTGTAAAATATCTAAAAATCCTTTAAAAAAAAGCTGCATTCACCTGAGAAGCAGCATAGAATATATTTATACTTGCTTTTAGAGAATAGATCTTGAATATAAGTATATTTTGTTGTTACTGCACTCGCAGACGTATAACCAAGTGAATACACTTATATACAATATACATTTATATTTAAGATACATTCTCTTAAAGCAAGTCTAAATATCTCATATGTTACTTCTCAGGTAAATGGATCTTGTTTTAAGGCTTTTTAGACAATTTTAAATGGAAAACAAGACAAAAACACTTGATAACAATATAATTTGTTTGCATTGAATTTCTTTGCTGAATTAAATTTAATAAATAGTATTTTTCCCTTTAATTCAGTGAATGTCATTTAGAGTTATTTTTAAAAGATGATTTTGTCCTCTTTTTAAGACGTGCACAAGCTGAATAATCAGTTAAGAGCTAATGATTAATCTTTGCAATAATTGCTGAATGGTCAAATAATCGTTCTAATAACTGTTAGATTAATCGATTAATCAAAATATCCGTTAGTTTCAGCCCTATTGACAAAGGAACTCTTAAGTCAATAAGTTATCAACTTCACAAGCCAGCTATTATAGCTGTGCCCCTGAGGACAATATTTAACCCAAGACAGCTCCTGGAGGACTGGTCACAATTAATACACTGTAAATTGCTTTGGAAGAGAAGTGTGCGTGCTGAATGGTTATTAACCAAACAATTAAAATGTAAAGCATGAAAAGGTGTCAATTTGAATTGAATTAACAGGAAGAGAAATTTACAGTATCGCAATTTGAATTAACACAGTCACACATAAAGAAATTTGGTTTCCAAAACATGAGTAATTAATAATTAATATTGACTAATAATGCACATTTATTGCATGATATGTAGAGTATGAAGTTAGAATATGAATTGCAGATACATTTCATAAAATAGATATTGAATTCAAAATTGGAATATATTGATTTTATATAATATAAAGCAAATGAGAGTAAATTAGAACTTGGAAATGATCTGTCACCATAATCCCTACATCTTATCACAAGGCTTGCTGAGCGCGTTAACACGGAGACCTAGCACGTGTGGAGGCTTCACCCTATTCTCTGCGGCATCCACGCACAATTCGCCACGCACCCCACTGAGAGCGAGAACCACATTATAGCGACCACAAGGAGGTTAACCCAACGTGTCTACCCACCCTAGCAATCGGGCCATTTGGTTGCTTAGGAAGCCAGACTGGAGTCACTCAGCATGCCCTGGATTTGAACTTACGACTCCAGGTGTGGTAGTCTGCGTCTTTACTTCCTGAGCTACCCAGCCCCCCACCCCCCCACACACAAAAGTCATCTTTTAAAAATACCTCTAAATTAAATTTGTATTAAGTTTAATTCAGTAAAAATTAACTGCAAAAAATCCTGTTGTTATAAAGTGTTTTTGTCTTGTTTTCATTTAAAATTGTCAAAAATCCTTAAAACAAGATTAATTTACTTAAGTAACATACAATATATTTAGACTTACTTTAAGAGAATGTATCTTAAATATACGTGTATATTGTATATAATTGTAATTTTTCACTTTGTTATACTTCTAAGAGTGCAGAAAAGACTAAATATACTTATATTCAAGATCTATTCTCTAAAAGCAAGTCTAAATATCTTATATGCTGCTTTTCAGGTGAATGCATCTTTTTTTTAAAGGATTTTTAGATGTTTTAAAATAGTAGTATTTTTAATATTATATTTAACATTCTCCGAAAAACAATTTTCTTCTGCAGTATAGCTGCTAAAGTAAATGTACTTTGTTTTTAATGAGTTTTAGAACATTTATATTGGAAAACAAGCCAAAACAAAAACAAATCAATAACGTATTTTGTTGCAGTGTGTAATGGGACGAAGACTGCCCTCTCTCACATTTCTGTTCACTTCAATCCTTCCATCCAATCCATCACAAAAAAAACACTCTCAATTAATAAAGCTGCATATTGCCAATTTTCTTCACGATAAGAAATACAGAGTGAAATATATTAGGACTCAATAAGTCACAAGCCATCACGTTATAATCTAGCTGCATTAAGCATGCATGCTCTAGGGACAAGCGCCCCCGTGCCAGAGTGCATCAGTCGGGTGTAGTTTCAATCTCTCCTACTTGGATCTGTCCCGACACACAAGTTTTGCTTCAGCGAAGTGGCAGCTCTGGCTCTGCTTATTTCACAACGAGTGCGCTTCTGTATTTACTTATTTTGTATAACTCCTTCATACTGTGCCATTTACATCACCTGAAGCTGTGAAAGTTTAGAGTGCATCTGGACTTTGAGGTGTGCTTTCTTCCTCTCCTCAGTCAGGGGCGAACTGCAGTACTGCGCTCACGCATCATCATTACAGTTTAATGTGATCTCATATTACGTTAAATGACATAAAACGACTATTTGACAATTTTTTTTTATTTTCGCCGTTGTCGATAACGTCGACTAATCTTTTCAGCCCTACTACAGACCTTATTTTACTTTTAAGTTGAAATACCCCATTATAAAACCCATGTAAAACTTCAATGTGAACCCATGGCGAATTCTTTTCTGTGTTTTTGGACTACAAGCTGAACAGCTCTGTTGAATTGGTATTTAAAAGGCATTCTGAGTGGAACACAATTCTGTTATATGTACAGTACATGCCCTATAGATATTATCTTTTGATTTCAATCTACGTACCAATAAATGTATTTAATTTCAGCACAGCAGAGGAAGGTTTATATATCAGTTTTTTTACTCCTGTTCTGGCAGTATTTATAATTGAAGATAATCTATCACGCATTTTCTTTATTAATGTCATTCCCCTGTGTCTTGATAAAATGTTTTTTTTCCTGACAATGTGCAAATGAAGTCTTGGAGCAAGAAGGATTGTGTGAGCCGAAACCAATGGGGAAGTAAATGATCTTGTACGGTATAATGGCAGTACATTTCTAATTTCATGACAAAGCAAACCATTCCTTCCAGCATCTCCTTGTCACTGATCAGTCTGTAAAAACTAGGCATGCATAGCCAGATTTTTGATTTGCATAAAGTCTAGTCCTGATTGCAGCTTATCCTGGCCAAGAATCGCCCACTTAGTGTGGCATCAGCAAGGTTGTGGTGATACGCTATTATATTGTTATCTGGGTTGCGATATGATTTTTTTATGTGGTGCATGGTGATTTATCATATTTTGCAATCTTAGACGTACTGGCTTCTTCTTTGAACTTCTTTACGCAACATGTGCTGAACTTCCTGCTTTACTTCATCGTAGAGCATCATAAATATTGTGACGAATATTGCTATACTTTAAAACACAGATCCCCCAGTTAGACAGGAAAAGACTGTCTGATCGAAATGAAATCGGCCAAACACAATTTGTTTCGTTTTTACATGCCGTTTAGGAGTGGGAGTCTTTGAAGTGGATTGCTGCAATAATAAAAAATATTTGTATTTAAATTTAAATAATGGTGTGGCAGACTCTATGACCGGTTGTGCTAAAAACACTAGATAATTCACAGAAAATTTGTATAGACTTGGATCATAATGTCGTTTCAAAAGTTATAAAAACATATATATTATTGCACAGATTATTTCACATTAAAAAAAGTGGAATGTACAGTTTTAAACAACATTTAATGTGCTTGCTAGTAAGTGCGTGAAACAACTCAAAATTAGCTGCTCTTTGTATCAACCCGGGACCTTGTAAAAACGACTTGGTTTGCTAATGAACTGATAATAAATTTGTTGTGCCCTTACTCTCAGTACTTGTGCATAACCAGCCAGTAAAATTGGAACTGGTGATTTATATCCAGCTCTTGCAAGCTTTTTGTGCAGTAGTCATCAGACTTGTGGGCGTGCCATCTGAGACCAGAAAACACAGGAGAAACTAGACTATAGAAAATGCAAAACAAACTGTGCATGCTGGAGACTAACAGGTCAGGAATGATGTGAGTTGAGCGAATAGTAGTGTGTAGACTATAGTGAACCATTCTGTCCAGAATGCAATCTGATCAGATGCTCCTCTGAGTCTTTAAAATCATTAAGTTAGACAGTGATTGAATTCGGAATGTTATTAAGTTTATATAATCGCAGAAAGAAAGGATTATTACTCACTATCAGTGTTTTGCTTCTGTTTTTTGTTTCTGCATAAAAGCCTGAAATTAGCTCAATGTTTTACTTGATTTACTGTATCATGGCTTCATCTAGATGGCTTTGTCATTTGATTGCACCATGTGGCTCTCAAATGGGGACCAAGAAGAGAAGGATATTATATATGCCAGAGCCGAATTTGACAGATGTATTCCATTAAAATGGGTCTGGTTATCACTGCCAGGCAAAGTTTGTTGCATGTTTTTTTTTGTGCCATCACATAATTTGAACCATTTCAAAGGATTGACGGCATGTTTGGTGTTTGTTCCTAGTGCACTTTTTAGAAGTCACATTTCTCCTGTAATACAGTTCAAATTTAAAGCTGAAGCGTGTATATTCAGTATTACATTTCTCCTATCCCTATTCCTCTTAACAGGGCTGGACTGGTAATCTGGCATACCGGGCATTTTCCAGGTGGGCTGACACGCTTTGGTGCGGACTGGCCATCGGAAGAACCGAGCTGGCCGGTGGGTCGGCCGTGAAATGGGCTGCGATAAGCTAAAATGAGCCGCCGCGTTACGCATAACGGACAACAAAACGGCGCCGCGATATGCAGAAAAGGACAGCTTTTGGGCCAGTTGCCATATATAATCCAGGCCCGATTTATCTTCCCAGTCCAGCCCTGCCTCTTAATATGCAAAACTTTAAGCAAGCAATTTGTAGGTTGATTTCACCTATGGTTGGTTTGAATGGCCCGCAAGTCATCATCAGTGCTTGTCACACATACAAAATATGCATTTATAACTTAAATGTGGCTAATATTCTAAATTTAATTGGACAGACTTAGTTCTGTTAGTTTGAGCAACTCGTCTGGCCTGACACAGCAACATTGGCTCAACCAATGATATGAGTTTTGGGTGGGACTATCTGTTTGTATATATATGTACAATATATGATATGAGGTTTATGATTCTATATAATCTCGATTCAAAATAATAATGCTTAAATTACTAAATATTACAGACAATTTTTATTTTCTTAAAATATGTTTGAGCAAAATGCTCATTATAATTTCTCATCAAAATAAAGTTCTATAATACACAATATAAATGCTCAAAAACTCTTATAAATAGTAAGAGTTGCTCATATAACTATAAGAAAAGATCACAAACTGAACTGAACAGAACCTGTCTTGAAAAAAGTATGTGAAAGTGAATATTTTATCATTATTATAATCAAAATGTAACTTTGTAAATGAATATTAACATTAATATTATATCATGAAATTGTATATATAATAATGATATGAGCTATCACTGTTTTAAATAATGTGTTCAATTTACAAGTTTACATTAATTTGTATAAGAAATGCTAAAATGGTTCCTGTCACTTTAAGGGTTCAACAGCTCACAGTGTTCCAGTGATCAGTGATCAACAAGAATCTCTCAGTTTCTTTAGAGCATCCATGCTGTGTACGATTAAAATGAATATTTCTTTTTACTTTATTATCTGACTGTAAAGAACAGAAAGGATATTAAAACGCATGATTCAATGAAAGTAGAGTGCGCCTCATCTTTACACATGACACGGAGTAAACTGTCAGTTTTAATCTCAAGCACTTTTCATCAAAACAAGGCGATTTTACAGGTATTCCAGTACTTTAATTTCTAAAAGCTAAATTCAAGCACTTGAATGACCTTGTGTGAACCCTACAAACAGTGTAGAAAAAAGAGCAGTAGGGGTAAAATCAAGAGATAGAGAGTTTATGATGTTTGACGGGTCATTTTGTTCATGATCACATGGACTGAAACCAATGTTGCAAATTTCTAAATATAGAGTTATTCCACGATATCTTTCGTAATTTTTTTTGGTTTGAGATGTATCTAAATTAATTATATCGTCCCATCCCTATCAGTTAATCTAACAAAAATTGTGATATGTTCTAGTGTGATGATTAAACCACAAAAGGCTGAGACTTGATTAAATAAATATACAGTCTGAATGTGCTGTGCGCTTTTAAAGGGAATGCGTGAAGCCGCTGCTCATACACTGGTAACGCCTAATAAACATAAGCGTCACATGCACTCTGTTTTTAAAGATTACAGACAGTAGAGCACACATCAAGCTTGAAGTGTGCAGCACATGCAGAATATATATTTATATAATTAAATCACAGACTTGTTCAGTTTGATAAGCATCATTTAAACAATATAGTAAACTGCTTATCTGGAGTTGTGAAGCTGTTGTCAAAAACATACAAACTCAAATGGCTTCATTCGGCTTTCCGCCAAAATAAAAGCTCAATTAACTAGATGAGTGAAATTGAAGAAATTACAACAGAAATATACTACTGTTGTGTATTAAAATTTAATATTCAGTATAGAAATACATAATAATAATAGTTACATTATATTTAAGCAAGAAATCACAAGCAAGAATGCTGTTGTACTGAATAAATGTTACTTTCATTAAAACTGTGATGCTCTGCACTGATTTGACAAATAATTAATCATAAAAAAAATAACTCCAATATTGTGTTTTGGATTGTGCTGTGAGGATCTGTATAGAAGCACGTCATTTGGTAAAAATATTGTAATGTCATATTGAATTTTTTTTTGTTTGTTTTTCATTTGATTAAAATTCTATGAAAATATTATTATTATGGTATACATTTTAAATGTGGGAAAAAAATCATATGTAATTTGGAAAAAATTAAATGGATGTCATAGGGCCCTAAAAACAGTATCAAAGGTAAAAATCCCTCACAAGATCTTCTCATCCTATTTACTGTAAACTTCATAAGGAGTTTTGCCTTGCTAGTTGGATGGCGTGGTGGTGGCGTAGTGGGCTAAAGCACATAACTGGTAATCAGAAGGTTGCTGGTTCGATCCCCACAGCCATTGTGTCCTTGAGCAAGGCACTTAACTCCAGGTTGCTCTGGGGGGATTGTCCCTGTAATAAGTGCACTGTAAGTCGCTTTGGATAAAAGCGTCTGCCAAATGCATAAATTATATCGAGGTATAATTTATTTATTTGTATATTTGTATATTTATTTAATCAAGTCTCAGCCTTTTGTGGTTTAATCATCACACTAGAACATATCACAATTTTAGTTAGATTAACGAGGTTTGTTCAAACCTCTAATCCTAAGTATGAGCAATAATATATGTACACCACAAATTTCAGTAGTCTTCAATCTCACACTCTCTTTTTGTTTACTGATGCTTTTCTCTTTGTCTTTGCAGGCGTACCTGAGTATACTCCAAAGATCTCATTAGTGTGTGATGAGCATCATCATCCAGTGTAGACCCAAGGTACCACAATATCTCAAAAGATACTGTTTTATATCTTTACACCCGCGTGCCTGTCAAAAAAGATGCATCAGTTTGCTCATTTACTGCAGACTGTGTACAGCTGTGGTATATTGTGTTCCCATTTGTATTAACTGAGGTTGTCCTGACCACTTGGCTGTTTTCTTTGTCTTATACTGGAATATGAGCATTTCTGAACAAGAGCAATTTACTTATATTTTTATGAGCTTTTGCATATTTTAAAAAGCAGAACTTTCGTTGGATACACAGGCCAAATCTGTGTTCAAATTGTGACCGAGCTTTTGGAGGGTCCCCTTAAAACCCTCCACATTGAACATTTACAGAATAATTACGTTTCCCAAGAATCCCTACTGGGCCAAATATATTTCTGCTTTTGTTAATTTTGTTAATTGGTATCCCTTTTTTAATTAAATATATACTGGAAATCTCATTATATTACAGTTGTACTAAATACTTTTAGATAGGGCTGGTGATATAGCTAAAATTATGTCATGTTATGTTTTCAGTGTTTTGATGATGCGTATTCGATATCTTGATTTTTGTCTTGCATAAATCAGAGGAACCATTATTTCAACCACACACACACACACACACACACACACACACACACACACACACACAAACATTTTAATCAATCGACTTCCCTGATTTTAATGTATGCAGGATCTTCCATGAACGTTTTTAAATTAATCAGTTGATCAGATTAATCAGGATTTTTTGCGGAAAAAGTTTTAGCGCAGTGAAACGCTTTCTGATGGAAACGCATATTATCGAATATAATGTCGACACAATATTTTTTCCGTTTAACTCAAGGGAATAAACTCTATGTCGATACATCAAATGTTGCTAAAAAATGGTTTGGAAACAGTTTTTGTCGATAAAATTGGCATTAACGCAAAAATGCAGCGTCACATGACAGAGTTTGCCCCAATCGTTAGCCTGTGTTAATCATGATGACAGTTGAAAGCCAATTTATTGGAGCCGATATGTAAACGTGACTCGTCCAGGAGTGCCAACACAAATATCTCGTGCACATTGAACAAATGAATGGCCACTGTTTGCAATTAATTTAATCGCAGTATCCATCCGTTTATTTATTAAAGTTTCTTTTCCACACCATTCAAATAAATAGACAGCAGTCACGGAATTAGCCAAACAGATCATTTGTGTACACAAAGATATTTTAAATTAAGAATAAATGCACAATACCAGGTGAAAAGCTTCAGTGTGCTTTTTTTTTCTAACATTAACAGTTCAATTCTATGAAATTATTTTTTAGTCTAGTGTTGAAAAACTGCTGGCAAAATCACCTGTATTAAATGAAATAAATTACTAAATGAAAAAAGTATTACATTTTTAAAAAAAATTATATTACAACCAAACAAAAAAACATTCAATAAAATTAAATAAATTACCAAATGAAATTTTTTTTTTTTTTTAGACCAATATATGCCTTTTCTCAAACTTAAATTAGCTTTACCTCTGATCGCATTTACTGCTTCTTCAGAAAATATACATTTGAATTTTGAAGCTAAAATAAATTTTAGATGACAATCAAGTTCACTTGGTTTTTAAAAGTTGCTGGAGAAATATGCGGGATATAATGCAGTTGTGATGACAATGCTTTTGATTAGATGAATGTTCAAAATGTTGAATATCAGGATGTAAACCCTGATATTACACGCATCAATTTTTCTTTAATATCTGTGCTCGCAGCATATACACATCGATGGATGGTCCTTATACTAAGCCCGAAAGTTTCCCCCACTACTTGGTGCAGGTTCCCAGCTTGAACAGGGCCATGACGATTCGCTTTCCGGTCAGAACCGGTGGCAACCTGCGATAGGTGCAACATCAGGACCGATATTTCCGTCCTATCAGAAGGGCAACTGTTCCCTTTTGATTGCAATTCCTCTTCTTCTCATTACATTTATATGTAAATTTAAAATGACAGTAAGCTGGCTAATTTTAATGAATTGTCTCAATATTCTCCCCATTTTACCAAAACTTCAGAGGAAAAAAATTAGGGACATCTGGGAGGCGAATAATTAGTGATAAAAACACATTTCTGAATGGAAACGGCTTCAGGGCAGATTTCTTATGCGCTAAACCAAAACGTATGCGACAAAGTATTTTTTTTTTACGTTATCACGTTTTAGCGATAAAAGGCCATTTGAATGGAAACGGGCAGAAAGCGGCGAATGTTGCAATTTTATTTTCTGCATTTTAACTTGGTGGATGAAACTAGGCTAATGTTAACGGAAATTAATTGAACTCCAACACTGTTTTTGCTACTCAAGTTTAAATCAAAGATGGTTTTAAAATGATCTGTCTACACGCTAGCATACTTGCAAGTTTGAGACGAGTAAGGATTTCAAAACTGGTCTAATTACAGGGCGTTTCGGAAATGTATTAGCCAAACAAAATGTTTTTCAAAATTCACAGTGTTGCTTAATTTTATATTGCCAGCAAAATCATCATGAATATCTCATAAATATTCTGCAGTATATATAAACCGGTCAAACTGTTATTTTAAATTGATATCTAAGTTCAGTTATCTCAAATCATATTTGACCATTCACTTAACCTTTGAACTTGTTAGATGTAAGAATTTGATGGATTTGTAACATTTCCCCATGGCTTCCCCCAATATTCATCAGTGAAATTCCATTAGATTCCAATAACTGTTTCTCCATGCACAGCTCTGGGTCATTAGGAGGTCGGATTACACGCGAATAGACTAAGGAAAGCCACACCTCCTCAGCTTATCCGTTCTGCCCTGATTAAATGGAATTGATTTAATTGGGTTACCCCACTGTGAGGTCGGGCTAATGGGATGTGGAGCTTTTTGATCATTGGTACGCAGTGACCAGCTCTGACCCAGCGCAAGAGGAGTATGACGGATTTATTTGTTTGTGGTCCATGTCGTGTGCGTTTGAAGATTAAGCGCCGCCTATGCAAGGTCAATATTTTGTCTTAATCTCTGATCAGAATGTGCACTCTACGAGTCAATGGCCAATCTTTTCTCAGGAAGATTTCTTTTTTCAGCAACAGCCCAATTAATGCCGTATTTCGTGGTTGGACTTGTTAATTGGTCAAAGGGAAGTAGACAGAGGTTTTAATACAAGCCAAATTTCTTTCCTCCAAGTAATTTGCCACTGTTAAATGAATAGTTCACTCAAAAATGAAAATTCTGTCATTATTTACTCACCCTCATGTGGCTCTACACCCATTTGTTGTTAGTTCTAACTGTTTAATTACATATAACAGTTGTCTATCAAGATAAGTCTTTAAATGACATTTTCGTTAACACACTGAGCACTTTATTAGGAACACTATGGTCCTAATAAAGTGCCCAATGTGGTCTTTTGCTGTTGGACCCCATCTGCCTCAAGGTTCGACGTGTTGTGCATTCTCAGATGATATTCTTCTCACTACAATTGTAGTGAGGTGCGGTCAAAATTACGGAGATTAAAATATTTCCCCATTCTGATGGTTGATGTGAACATTAACTGAAGATTCTGACCCATATCTTCATGATTTTATGCATCGCACTGCTACCACACGATTAAATAATTAGATATGAATAGGTGTACAAGTGTTCCATAAAGTGCTCAGTGAGTGTATTTGCTCCAGTATAACAATACATACAGTAGTAATAAATGTAATGGTATGTATGTGTGTGTGTATGTATGTATGTATGTATATATGTATATATGTATATATGTGTATGTGTGTATATATATATATATATATATATATATATATATATATATATATATATATATATATATATATATTAAAAAAAATACAGATATTTTTATTATATATATATATATATATATATATATATAATTAAAAAAATACAGATATTTTTATTAGAATATTTAATTCATGTCACCAGGAATTTTCTTGAACATTTTTGGGTGAATCAGATGAATCAGAGTTTTGAAATCATTAATTGAAACCATTGTTCAACATGAATGGCCAATTAAAACTATCTGGAGAAATGCTCTTGCACTCTTAAGTCACGAGACAAGATCTGTCAAGTTCCAAAAATGAAAAGGGCACCTTAAAAAGATCATTAATAGTCCATACTTCCATGCACTATAAGTGTGTTGAAGTTAAACGATAACAGGCCAAAATATTTCACTAATAATCTTCCCATCCAACGAAGTGTATCATTCTCATCCAGAATTCAAATATAATTCTATTTAGAATGTATTATTTGTGTAAATAATGACAGATTTTTCATTTTCTGGTGAACTATTTCTTTAATTAATTGAACATCCCTTATATAACATTGAAAAAAATTATAAGTTATATATTATTATATAAGTTATAACTGCAGAAATCGTACAAGCGGCAGAAATCTTTCGAGTCCTGCACAGTTCTAATCATTTGTTTTTAAACTGTCATCAGAAACGGTTGATTCATTTAAAGGGGTCATGACATGAATACAATTTTCCTTGATCTTTTGATATATAAGAGCTCATTGTACTATAAAAACATGCCATAAGTTTCAGACCTCAAAACTTTCTCCTTATTGCAAAAAGAGCATTTGTTGAAACCAAGTTGCCAAAACGACTCATTCTCTACTTCCTCCACATTGTGATGTCACAATCTGCTAGACATTTGCATCGGACCACCTCCACAACAACACATCAAAGCCTAATTTGCTTATCACTTCCGTAGCCCCATCCAGCATGGGTGAGCAAGATAGCAAGGAGAGCAGGACAGACAAGAGCAGAGAGCCAATCATAACAGTGGGCGTGTCTATCAAGTCTTAAAGGTGAAGCAGCACCAAAAATGAGCGTTTCTGAAAGAGGGCCAGAATGAGGGTGGAAAATTATCATGTTTTATAAATATTTGACTTTTATTATACATTTTTTTGGCAAAAAAACTTACCAATATTATATTTCAACCTCAAGGAACATCATTAAATAATAATAATTAAGGTATGTCATGACCCCTTTAAGACTCATTTAAGTAATTTTCATGGTAAATTTCTTCCCTGCCTTGGGAGATGTTATATGATTGTGCCGCTTGTTGCTCTTGTTATGTACGAAATGTCAAAATCAAGTTCCCTGCTGACATAAAATGTGAAAATGTTTGCTGATTAATCATAGGATTGCTCGGCCCTCTATCTTTAAAGCCACAGAGAGCGTGCATAATTCTTTTGGCGTTGCATACTCATTAATTTTCACACATTTAATTTATTTGAATTCGAAAAAACTGCTTTGTTTTTGAGAACTCAACTTTCCACACCCCCCTCCCACACTGTGATTAAGATATCTAGCACAGTTGGGGTTATGTGTGTCATGGTGGCAGACCCCCTGGAACTTCCACACAGCAGGGGTCACAACATGTCATCTCACGCAGGCCATTGAGCCTAATGCATATGAACGAGCTACATCCATGGTCCGTACTGTTTAAGTCCCATTAGGGACTGTGCTTTAGCATAAACACCATCTGAGGGGATAGGAGCTACAGAAAATTCCAGGCAAGCGTCCAAGTGCCTAGCACTTTACAGAGGAATACTGCATTTATGTGCAGATGGTGACATGGGTGGTAACATGTTTGTTTGATTCAGGGGACGAGTATGTGGAATTTTAAAATTGACAGATGAAAATATAAAAAGACTCAATGATCGTATTTTACATTGCATGTGTTATTTATCATGGAACCTCTTGAGAACATGTCTGGGCCATATTTCACCCCAAAATCAAAAGAAATAAGAATGTATGTGTTCATTCAACTTCAAGCACTTTAGCACTGTGGACTTCTAAAAGGAAATTTCTTTAAAACATTTTCATACTCAATTTTTTTCTATTTGTCTACAAACAGTGTCCAACAGTGTATGCACATGCATCACTGTTGAATCAGGAGATTCATGTCATTTTTTCTTCTTCTAAAAGTCATGAAAATTCCCACCACAGTGTCATTTTCAGCACTTCTCAAATTCTGTATTGTATAATTTGGCAAAATTACAGCTTGACTGGAAATTATGCCCTGAATAATTATTTCTTTAGCGCACCAATGCTGTGTGAGATTAAAAATAATATTTATTTTACTTTTATATTTGATTGTAAAGAACAGAAATAATATTTAGACACATTATTTAATGAAAGTGGAGTATGCCTCATCTTTGATGGACACACATTACACGGAGGAAAACAAGCACTTTCATCAAAACAAGTTGATTTTCCAGGTATTCCTGTACTTGCATTTCTAAAAGCTAAATTCAAGCACTTTTCATTGAATTTATGATCACTTGGACAGAAAACAATGTAGCAAATTTCAAATGATCGAGTTATGCCACAAAATGGTTTGGCATTCTTTTTTTGGCTTGCAAGTGTTTACCTTGAATTTTCAACTATATTTTCAGCCTTGAATTTAATAACTCATATTTCATTTCAAGCATGCTTTTCACTGGCATTTTTGTTGCCTTGGTTAACAAGTACACCAACTTTTGAAAAAAACCCAATTAGGAGCAAAATTTAGATTGTCATAGTTTTAAACATAGCAAAAATATTTGTATTTTTATAATGGATTTTCTTAGCTTAATATTGAAAGTCTGGCTCTGGGACAAGATTAAAACCATAAAATGTATACATAAAAGCACCAAAAATAAATGATAAAAGTCTGATAAAGTTTCCAAGTCAGTGTTAATGTGACCCTCATATAACAAAAAGAAAAATGTGTTAAAACATATAAAACCCTTGGACATGACTGTTCCCAAAGTTTAAGAAACACATATTTTAATACACATTAATTGTAATATAATGGAAATTAAGCCTATTTTTAGGACCATTAAATGTGTTTCTATTGAGTTGTTTTCTCGACAATTACTCATAATTGTTATGTGAAAGAAATAATAAAATAAATATTTAATTCGCAAAATATTATACATCACGGTATACGGGCTAAAGCAGGTATTTAAATTGTATGCTATATGATATAAATATGATATGTAATATGATATAAAATTATATGAATGTTTAGAATATATTTTATCTAGTGTTTATGCTGCCTCATTATCATCAACAGTGCTTGCAAATATCTGTTCAGGTGTAAATGAGTAAAATGCACTTTAAATATGCCCATATTAGAAAATCAGCATATTATTATGATTTTTGAAGGATCATGTGACACTGAAGACTGCAGTAATGATGCTGAAAATTCAGCTTTGATCACAAATTGCATTTTACAATATATTCAAATAGAAAACTGTTTTAAATTGTAAAATTAGTTCACACAATGTTTTTACTGTATTTTGGATCAAATAAATGCAGTCTTTGTGAGCAGAAGAGACTTCTTCTAAAACTTTTAAACAGTAGTGTAGGTATAAAATTAAGTAAAGTCTTTATGTAAAGAAAATGTAGTCAGATTATCTCTTAACTTAAAACTTGACTTTGATCATTAAGTCTCCTCACATTCATTCTCTTTCTGTCACATTCCTCATTGCTAGGCCCAGGGGAGGGGTCTTTTGTCTCCTCAGGTGTGAATCACCTCAAGATTCATGATAGTTCACGCCTCCTTGCATATGACATTTCTAACACTAAAAGTGTCTTACAAAAGTTAAAGTACTATATTGTTTTGTATGAATAAGTGATCAGGATGGTTTTCACATCATTTTGTAGCAAAAACTCTAGGCTACAAGATCCAGTTCTCTTGTGGACAAATGTTTAGTATGTGTTATATGGCCTTATTTCAAATACTTAAAATTTTTGTTTTTTCAAAACCATGCATAAACGTTATTTTCTCAAAAATACAAACATGTACACACATGTTGCTCACATGTTATTGTAGCCCAGTTTGTGCTGAATAAGTGTTATCAGACTTTAGCATTAATGTGTTTTTAAGCAACTGAAAAAAGCACAAACGTCAAGGCATGTCAAAACTTCTCCAGGCCCCAAAACACCCTCAGACCCCAGAGGGTTAACGTATGCTAATTCAAATACATGTTTTATATAACAACAGTACAGTTTTACTGTAATATACTGTAGTTACTCTATTCGCTACGCCTATACATACTGTAGATTACTGTTTTACAGGAATGAGAATGCAATGTTAACAACTATTGAGAATAATGTCTCCAATCATTTTCATGTAAATACAAACCATTTTTGCCTGTTGAGTATTCAGTTTTACTAAGAGAATTTACATTTCAGAAGATACAGTACGTTTGTATTATTGTGAATGCTTTTTCAAGTTGTTTTTGTAATTATGAAACTATGTTTGCAACCCATTTACTTCAATAATGTAAAACATTTCCAATGAAAAATGTTATCCATCGGGAGTTGATTGGATCATTACAAGTGGTCTCTATGTCCTTTTTGGAGCTTGAAAGCGTTGGACCCCATTGACTTGCATTGACAAAAATACCTAAATAATGAGAGAATAATAATTTTGGGGTGAACTATTCCTTTAATAAAGTAAATGGGAGTCAATTTTGCTTTTGTGTTGTTGTTTTTAAAGAGCAGAAAGCCAGGCATGTAACCGATCAAAAAAGGAGAGTGCAAACTGAAGGTTAAGGACAGTATTGATGGATGAGTCGACTCCGAGGTGTTCAGGAGATTGTTACCATTTCCTCTCCAAATGTCAGCACGTTCAGTAACTTCAGAGGCCATGTCACCTGCGCTGTCATTGATCGACTAAGCCGAGCTCGCCAGCTTCTGTTTTATGGATGACCAAGTGAAAGATTGCGTCCTCTGTGGAACACAGTATCCCTGGACATGCCGTCACACCGATAACTTGAGATAGAACATGGGGAAGGGTTACACGGAGTGCATGATGAGGATAATTCTCAGTGGCTTCCTTTACGAAGTGATTGTTTGGGACTGTAGCGTGACTCAATTTGTCTTGCACATACAAAAGCAGCATGTGAACAACCGTATTTTGCACTCCGAACAGGACTGACATCCGTTTGTGCTGCTGTGAGAATGTAGCAGTCAGTGAAGTTATTTTCAGGGTATGTAAGAGCGCTTCAGATGGGATTGTCCCTGCTTGTGTGCTCTCAGTTGTTCATTAATTCAGCCAGCATGTAATCTTATTAACTGAAGTGGCTCACAGTCAGGTATTTCCACCAGCTATGACATATCATGACATTTGAACCAAACGTAGACTCCCATTTGCCATTTTTACATTTCCATAATAATATAATCAAGCACTTTAAATCTGTTCAATGAATTAAATCTCATACCGTATGTGTGTGAGGGAGAGAGAGTAAGAGTCTGAATGGAGGAAGGTTTTGGTAGTGTTTTGGGTCACCACTTTATGTTCACTGTAAAATCTGGGTCCTGAAGTAAAACCAGTTTGCAAAAGCAATAGCAGCCCTAATATTTAAAAAAAAAAAAAAGTCTGCCAGCCGCCTTAAATAAGAAAAACCTTTGGCCCATCTGTGCCTCCAGAGAGTGAGATGGAGAAAGACAGAGCCTCCTTTTGGTTGCCCCTTGACAGGTAACATCTCCAAAGGCCCTGGCGCCCTCTTACCCAGCCAGTCAATCTGTCCTGCTTTTGCCCTGTCTCATCCTGTCACTCAAGTACCCCCTCTGATATTTAACTGTCAGAATGCATTCTAATATTTGGAAATTGTGCTTAAAGTTCAACACACTGCCACTCAAGACTGTCTGCTGTTGACTTTACGTCAGATTAAAGTTGTTTACTGGTTTATCACAGCGTGTGGGAGTTGAGCCTTCTTAATGTTTGTTAATGTCCTGCATTCAACTTTGGTTCACTCTTAATCATTGATAATGAAAACAGAATCTAAATTTCATTATATATTTACTAGGTTTACTAATGTTTTAAAGGGGTGGAACACCCAAACATTTTAGCATTATTTACCCTCATGGCGTTCCAAACTCGTATACTATAATTTTTTCTGGGGAATACAAAATGAGATGTTTAGCAGAATGTTCAGTCTGCTCTTTTCCATTCAGTGCAAGTGAATGAGGACTGGTAAAGGTAAAGGAAAGGGAAAAAAAGGTAGTCCATACAAGGAAGGCAGTACATTTTAAATGTGTAAATCTGCTAAAAGTCAATTTTGTCAACTTTTATGGGTAAACAAGCATATTAATAGGCTCAAACCTTACTGACATACACTAAGAAATAGGGGCATTATTGAAAAAAACATGCTCAACATTGTAGCTTTGTTGTATTTTGTGCTCTACGATTTTGTTTCTTTAGATTTTTGAAGCTGGTGCATTTCAAGTCTATTTTTAATCAGTTTCAAGTCATGTTTGAAAAGATAATTGAGTTTCTAGATTTGCTTTGTTTATCAAGTTCCTTGGTGCATATGACTAAATATGCAGTTAAAATTAGCTTTCACAGCTCCAGAAAAGAGGGGCAAAATTGAAACGGGCGCCCTTTACTATACAAATGCATTATTATACAAGTAGATTAATATCAGTGGCACTCCTATAAATAAGATTTTGTTCTTTTTATTTATATGCAAAGTAGAAATTAAAATGCCATACATATGATTACTGGTTGGAGCTCCAAATTGTGTGCATTTTTCATTAATTCGTTAATAAAACTGCAATAAAGCCCTGAATTATTGTTTTTTTTACAAAGTTTCATATTTTGGGGCTCTTAGTTTTTCATTAGATAACAGAAAATATGCTGCTTATAATGGAGGTTATGGATTGTATTAGAGTCTCCAAGCATGACTCGGGGCCACGGTTCACTTTGGGTGTGAAAAATTGCACAAATTAGTCTATAAAGCACCTCCAAAAAACACAGTGGAAAGATCAGATTGTGACAGTGGCAGTACTGGCTCCCTCACTGTGTGAGAAACTAATCAAATAACACTATTTAAAGGAATAGTTCACCAAAAAAAATTACATTTCTCTCATTATTTACTTACCCTCATGCCATCCCAGATATGATTGACTTACCTCTGCTGAACACAAACAAAGATTTTTAGAAGAATATCTTAGCTCTGTAGGTCCATACAATGCAAGTGAATCGTGACCAGAATTAGAAGTTGCAAAAATAACATACAGGCAGCATAAATGTAATCCATATATCTCCAGTGGTTAAATCCATGTCTTCAGAAGTGATATGACAGGTATGGGTAACACCGTGTCCTAACTACACGCGACGCCCGCGACACGCGATAAAAGGTATCTTTTCCATGTTAATCAGAGTTTTTGTCCTAACCAGACGCGACGGCGACACGCAAAGTTTCTAATTTAGAAACGGTTCCTATTTCTGCGACGTCGTGGCTGACAGATCCGCCCACACAGAGATCTCATTGGATGGAAGTTCTGAGTGTCATGAATATTTAATCATCAAACATGGATGACGAGGAACTGATTGTCGAAGTTCAAAGGCATTCAATTCTCTACGATAAATCCCACAAATTCCACAAAGACATCAGGAAAAAGGATTCCGTCTGGAGAAGTATAGCTGAAGCATTGAATACACATGGTAAGTTAAGTTTTGACTTTCATCTACAACGAATGAATGAATGAATGTAGCATTTAGCTATAGTAGGCTACTAATGACGCATCAACCTGTGTAAAACAAATTCCACTTTATTTTCAATGTAAAGTAGAGTGAATAGGCATGACGATTTGTGTCCCTGTATCCAGGGGTGTCATTCCAGACAATCTACTGAAATACAGGCAGGGTGGGGAGTCGCAATGACAATGACAGTAGTCCGAGCTGTGCACACCATTTCCAATGCGAGTGCGGGCCAGCAGTGCGCGTTCACAGAGAGACTCCGCCCACACGCTGTTCTGAATGGCTGTGATTTTTGATTGACGTGTGGCGTCTCACAGTCGCGTCGCGACTAGTGTGGACAGACACACTTGCTGTCGCTGGAATTTTATCGCGTTGCGTGTAGTTAGGACACAGTGTAAGAAACAGATAATTGTTAAGGACAATAAACGACTCGGTTACTAACGTAACCTCGGTTCCCTGAGAGGAGGGAACGACTATTGCGTAAGTAGGTTACGCTATGGGAAAACTCCGTTTCTCAAGAAATATTGAAGTCTTTATGTAAAACGCATTGCAGCTGCACAGCAGACAGTGATGAGCGAGGCAGCTCGGTCATTGGCTATGCTTCGGCAACTGCTCGAACCAGTGACGGGGCGACTTAGAACGCGTGACCAATGGGGGCGCGTCCCGCATTCGCGCGCTCAGAGCCTGCTGAAATTAGCATATGAGGGCTATATAGTGAATGTCCCGTCATGCCGGTTCTTTTTGGTTCAATCGACTGAAGCGAACTGACCAAGCACAGACACGGCAGCTTACGCAATAGTCGTTCCCTCCTCTCAGGGAACCGAGGTTACGTTAGTAACCGAGTCGTTCCCTATCGAGAGGTCTCTCCTATTGCGTAAGTAGCTTACGCTATGGGAACACCATGTAAAACGCCATGCGTGCTGACTTCGCTCTATAAAGCCAGAGGTAGGTGCCTGAGCCTTAAAGCAAAGTGATATTCCACAAGCCGGCCAGCGGCGAGCTATATAGTGGGGTATGACAGGGCGCCCTTGCCTTCAAGGTGGGGCGCTCCTTGTACAAACATAAGCACATATCTCATGTACTGAGCTTTTGTGTACTGGTACGCATAATAAACCCTCTAAGTCGGTCAGAGACGGACCTTATAAGGGAGGAGATGATGCCCAGCATATACATACTCCAGTTCATTCCACAGTCAGACTGATAGAATGTTGGAATGCAGTGAGGGGACCTGTAGGTTATAAAACCTGATAAATGTCGAAGGCGAGGCCCAGCCTGCCGCCGCACAAATATCTTCAATGGGTATCCCACTCGACCATGCCCACGAGGAGGCCATGCTCCTTGTAGAGTGAGCTCTGACGCCTAAGGGGCATTGAAGGCCCTTGGCTCCATAAGCTAGCGCTATAGCATCCACTATCCAGCGCGATATTCGTTGCTTTGAGACAGCGAGACCCTTAGTTCGACCGCCAAAGCATACGAATAATTGTTCCGTCTGTCTGAACAGGGCAGAACGTTCCAAGTATACTCTGAGCGCCCTGACCGGGCAGAGTAAATTTGCATCACCTTCGTCTGCTGAGGACGATAGTGCTGCCAGAGATATCACCTGTGCTCTGAAGGGTGTAGAGAGCACCTTAGGAGTATACCCGTGCTTTGGCCTAAGGACAACTCTGCAGTCGTTAGGTCCAAATTCCAGGCAAGCAGCGCTTGATGACAGCGCGTGCAGGTCGCCCACTCTTTTAACTGAAGCGAGTGCCAGCAAGAGCGTGGTTTTGAGCGAGAGCTGCTTGAGGTGCACGGTTCGGAGAGGTTCGAAAGGGGCACCTTTGAGTGCGTCCAGGACCGTGGCCAGGTCCCAGATCGGCACCGAAGGTGGGCGAGGAGGGTTCATCCTCCTAGCGCCTCTTAGGAAACGAACGATCAGATCGTTTTTTCCCAATGAATGTCCTTTATCAGGATTGTGTGGCCGCTATGGCAGCCACATAGACTTTGAGCGTGGAGGGTGTGCGGCCCGCCTCCAGCAGCTCCTGCAAAAAGGCGAGTACACTTGGTATCTCGCACGTTTTGGGGTTCAAGCTCTTAGTATCACACCAGTCACTGAACACTTTCCACTTTTGGGTATACAAGCGCCTCGTAGAGGGGGCTCGCGCCTCAGTAATGGTTTTCAGAACTCCACTGGGGAGGTTCTCGGGAACCCGTTGAGGGGCCATGCATGGAGGGCCCACAGATCGGGGCGGGGATGAAGAATCATCCCACTGGCCTGTCCGAGGAGGTCTTTCCTCAGCGGAATCGGCCATGGGGCAGATTGCATCATCTGTACCAGCTCTGGAAACCACGTCTGGTTTTTCCAGAGTGGGGCTACCAGGAGCGCTGCACATTTCACCTCCCTGATCCGACTGATGACCTGAGGCAGCATCGCGATCGGGGGAAAAGCATTCAAGGGGCGGCTCGGCCAAACTTGGGCGAGAGCGTCCGTGTTTTTGAGAAGAAGAGAGGGCAGTGCGCGTTTTCCTTGGAGGCGAAGAGGTCGACCTCTGCCTCGCCAAAGGTTCGCCATAACCACTGAACCGTCAGAGGGTGGAGAGACCATTCTCCTGGGAGAACTTTGTCTCTGGATAGCATGTCCACTCCTTGGTTCAGGACGCCTGGCACGTGCGCTGCCCTTAGCGAGCACAGGTGGTGTTGTGACCATAGGATGAGCTCCCTGGCCATAGACTCGACCTGAGTCCACCTTGGTGATTTATATACAAAACTACCGTCATGTTGTCCGTTCGGACCAGGACGTGTTCGTTTTGCAGGTACGGAAGCAGGGCTCTGAGAGCCAAGGCGACCGCTTTCATTTCCAGACAGTTTATGTGTAGGCCCTTTTCCGGGTTTGACCAAAAGCCGGAAACAGGCCTGCCCTCGTAAAGGGCCCCCCATCCTATTCTGGAGGCATCTGTCGTGATCATTTTTCTCCGCGTATGCACGCCCAGACTCACACCGGTTTGATACCAGTTTATGGCTTTCCAGGGCGTCAGGGCTTTTATAGAGCCGTGATTTGCTCTGATCAAAAAGTGGCCCGAGCGCCACGCGTGAGTGGGGACACGGCTCTTGAGCCAGCGCTGGAGAGGACGCATGTGCAACAATCCTAGCTGGAGTACAGCTAATGCCGAGGCCATGAGACCGAGCATTCTCTGAAATCGTTTGACGGGGGTGTGCACGCCCGTTCTGAACGATGTTGCAAGGCGTCGAATAGAGAGCGCGCGCTCTGATGAGAGGCGCACTGTCATCTGCACTGAGTCTAGCACTATTCCCAGAAAAGAAATATTCTGGCTGGGGGATAGCATGCTCTTTGCAAGCGAAGGCCACCGTCCTTTTTCGGGACGAGAAAATAGCGGCTGTAAAAACCCGCCTCGCTCAAAGAGGGAGGAACAGTTCTATAGCGCCCTTCTCTATCAGTTTGAGCACCTCGGTGCGTAGAACATGTGACACATCTTTCCTCACTTTCGTCTCGACCACCGCTGAAAAGCGGGGTGGTCTGCGAGCGAATTGAAGTGAGTTTCCGTGTTTTATTATGTTCAAAACCCATTTCGGCATGTCAGGGATTTTTTCCCAGGCTTCTGCTCGCACAGATATGGGCTGAATGCCGGCTGGGGGCATGTCGCAGTGACGTATGGGCCCCGCCGGCAAATTGCTTTGTGCTAACACAGAATCTACGGCTCTCAGAGGTGCAGGTGCGCGCTGAGCAGCCGTATTGAGTGCCGAGTGCAGAGGTGCGTGTGAGAGTACAGGCACATACGCTATTTCCGAAATGCTCACAGCATGAGTCGGAGAGGTGCTTGAAACTGTATGAACAGTGTTTTGAAGTGGGGGTGCATTCATCATTATGGGCACGCGCGCCACATTCATAAAGCTTTCCGCATTTAGTGGGGAGTTTCTTAGCTCGCGCATTGCATCTGTGATGTTTGCGGCATAGCTGTTTGAAACTGTGTGGGTAGCTGTGTGTAGGGGTGCGTGCAATATGGCAGGCACACGCGCTACACTTATAGCTCTTCCCGTTTTTACTGGGGAAGTGTTTATAACTGTGGGAACAGTGCTTGTGTGTAGTGGTGCATACATGACATTAGGCACACGATCTACATTTTTGAGACATCCAGCCTGAGCTGGGGAGGTGTTTGGCACTGTTTGGACAGTATTGATATGTGGGAATGCGCACGTTAGTGTGGACATGTGAACCCTTAGTGACACAGGCAGAAAATGACTCTTTTGGTGATTTCTGTGTGTCGCCGTGAAAACGGCGTTTGATTGCAGGTGAGCGAGTTTTATGACTGGCCCATTGACTGCTGTATAGACATTTCCAGCCGCCTGTAAGGGGACTGGGTAATGTTTTAAATGTTCTGTGAGGAGCGGTCCGGCATTTGCGAGACGCGTACTCCTCTCTTTCTTCCTGCTGCTAGGAAGACTTACGAGGCTCTGTGTTCAGGGTGATTCTGGGTCGAGGGCCTCGTTGCTCCTGCGGCTTTCTTCGGCCAGCGGAACGCGAGCGGCGTCGAGCGTCCTTTTCAGGTCTGCTCTTCGGCTGGGAGACGGGCGGCTCTGCCCTGGCTCGCTGCTGCTGCTGGGGCGGTTTTTGAGATGAGCTGGAGCGCTTAGGCAGGAAGTGATGCATAGCTTGCGAATCCTTCCTCGCCTCAGTGAAGCGCTCCGTGAAATCTCTCACCATAGGTCCGAACAGGCCGCTCGGAGTTACAGGTGCGTCAAGGAAGGGTGCCTTATCCGCGTCCTTCATCTCCATTAGCGTTAGCCACAGATGGCGCTCAAGGACGATCAAATTAGCCATGGCCCGGCCAATGGATTGGGCGGTGGCCTTTCTGGCTCACAGAGCTACGTCCATAGCACTGCGCAGGTCCTTAAAAGCTTCGGGTTCAGGTCCAGTCTCGTCCATAGAGCGGAGAAGTTTGGCCTGAAACACTTGTAGAACCGCCATCGAATGCAGCGCTGACGCAGCTTGACCGGCGGCGGCGTATGCACGACCGGTGAGAGCTGATGTGGTTCTGCACGGCTTCGATGGGTGAGAAGCTCTGGCCTTCCATCCAGCGGTGGAGGGTGGGCATAGATGGTTGGCCACAGTCTCCTCTAGGGGCGGAGTTGCCTCGTAGCCTCTTTCTCTCGCGCCGTCCACTGAGGAGAGCGAAGAAGAGAAAGAAGGCTTTAGGCGAGCCGAGTCGCGGGGCTTTCCACGACTTTGTGAGCTCGTCGTGCACCTCAGGGAAGAAAGGAGAGGGTCTCTGTCGGGGGCCTGCCGGCGCCTTGCAGGAACCACTCATCCAGCCGGCTGCGGGCGGGTTCTTCCGGAGAAGACCAGTCGAGCCCGAGGTCTTCCACGGCCTTAGACAGGATCACGGACGATCTCCGAGTCCATGCTGGTGCCAGCTGCGTGTCCGCTGATGGTGATGGCGCTGGGTCGAACGAGCCCGGCCAGTCGTCCGATGCAGCGTCAAGAGAGGCTGTCATCCTTTCCGTCGTCGTCCCCTGATGTGCCGAGCGAGGCGAGACCCACCGCTTTGTTGGAGGGGTGCAGGTCCACTCTCGTGAAATGGACCGGGCGGGGAGACATCTGGTAGCGGTGATGCCCGCGGGGACTGAGCCGGCGTGACATCACCGAGTCGGGGTGCTCTGGCAGCCTCTGTGAGCGGCGCTTTTTCTTGTGTGGCTCGAACAGAGGTGGCAGCACGGGGCAGCCGGCTCAGCTGCGGTGAAAGCGGCAAAGCGAGTCGCGCAGCTCGGCGAGGCCCATGGAGTCGCATTCAGGGCATCCGCCCTGAATGAGTGCAGCTTCTGCGTGGTCCAGACCCAGGCAGCGAGTGCAGATGGTGTGCCGATCTCCGTCGGAAAGAGGGCCTCTGCACGAGGCGCAGGCTGAAGGCATTTGAAACAACGCCTGGAAAATAACTCTTTTACTCTTAAAAGCGTCACGGGGGGAATGCTTGTTCAGTAAAGGATATGGGATGCGTGCTGGATGGCTTAGCAGAAGGCTTCGAAGGTGGCTGAAGATGCTGCAATGCGTTTTACATAAAGACTTCAATATTTCTCGAGAAATGGAGTTTTTCCATAGCGTAAGCTACTTACGCAATAGGAGAGACCTCTCGATAGGGAAAGTCCTTTTTTACTATTAATTCTTCTCCCTGCCCAGTAGAATGCAAATCGTCAAAAACAAAAGAAAAAGATGAAGATTTATAGTAATAAAGGACATAAATATTGATCTGTTTCTCACCCACACATATCATATTGCTTCTAAAGATATGGAGTTAACCACTGGAGCTATATGGATTACTTTTATGATACCTTTGTGCTTTTGGAGCTTCAGAGTTCTGGCCACCATTCACTTGCATTGTGAGGACCTAAAGAGCTGAGATATTCTTCTAAAAATCTTTGTGTTCAGCAGAAGAAAGAAAGTCATACACATCTTCATGGCATGAGGGTGAGAAAATGATGAGAGAATTTTCATGTTTGGGTGAACTATCTTTTTACAACTTAGTAGTTGTAGTTACATTAATGTAAAATGTCTTTGTTCAAATCTCGATCTTATATATATAGCTTTTATGTACAGAAAGATTCATAGCTGTGGAAAATGGTGGGGAAGTAATAACTGTTTATTGATGGGCACCAAGTCTGTTTGTGACTGTCTACCATACTACTGTTTCATAAACTGCAAACGACTCGAAGTCAGGCATTTTTGAGATGCGCTGTGGTGCCATGGTGTTGATAAACTGTTTAATGTGATGTTAAGAAAATGGTGTGTGGTGCGCATAAGAGCTTCACAGAAACAGACCATGACATTTAAGGTATGGTAGAGGGGTTGAAAGGTTAGCCTTCATGTTTGTTTTGATCGCTCTTGTTAGTGTTTTTCACCCCAGCAAGACATCCATTAGCCAGGTTTGCGGTGCTATTAAAGGGATTCCAGGGAGATTTATAGAGCAGCTACATGTGCTGAGCAGATGCCGAGCGTGCTCTATGGGTGAAGAAATGTTTGCATTTGGACACCGACGATGTATGTCTGACATAGTGGGAATTCGGTAGATTTTGCTTCCTTTAGAGGTGCACCAAGTACTTTTACACTTAAGAAATAATTTAGAAAAATATGTTTTATAATTTGTACCCAAAAATGAAAATTCTGTCATTTTTAGGGTGCTTTCACACTAGCACGTTTGTTGTGCCCCTGGGGCACAACAAAAGTGCTAGTGTTGAGCCCCTGGGGTTGAATAACGTCACATTTCGGTTTGTTTGGATAATGTGAACACTGTTTTCCGAACTCTGGTGTGCACCCATGAACCGCACCCAGGTCCTCTTTAAAAGGTGGTCTAAGGTACGGTTCATGTGATCTCCAGTACGTACCGCTGCTGATATGAACACAGTCATACCAAATCGTGCAAGTGAACCCGCTTGTGATTACAAATAATTTTCATCTTTGCAGGCTCCCAATCGCAGTTATTATGGTATAATGTATTTCTCCTACCTGCTTGTGTTCAAGTACTCAGCCTTCAGAGAGCAGCTCACATATTGTACATCACTAACAACTCATCTGTGGGCTTGCAGCAGACAAATGCTAACATTCATCACATCATTGACATTCAATACATCTGTGGGAGACAAATGCAAGAGTTGTTTTGTGCATGGCAAGTTTTCATTTGTAAATCCGAAGAGACAAACTTTAATACTTAACACAGTGAAGGCTTCGAGTTGTTACCTAGTTACAGTGGTAAACAGCTGCTGCTTGTACTCATGTTGATGACATAATCAAACCGTGGTTCGGACCCAAATAATATAAAGTGAACACAGACCAGCAGTGGGGGGAAACAAACTCTGGTTTGGTCCAAGCAGTTAAACCAAGTGTGAAAGCACCCTTAGTCACCTTCATGTCATTTTGAACCCGTATTGTAACGTGCAGGAGTGAGACAAACAGACCCAAATGCAGAGGAACAGCTCAAAGGATTAATTTACAATAAATATGAACCATCACTGAGTTGTGGAATCCTCAGTGTAAGACCAGCTGACTCTCAGTACACTGGAAAGCATCCACACACCTGATACTTTGGCAGACACGATATATCCTCTATGGAAGATCCGCTGACAAATTAGGCAAACAGGAAAGCATCCACACTCCTGATACGTGGGCAACTAACAGATACACGAGACAGGACAAACTAGGCAGAGAGTGTGAGGTTAGTTACTTAACAACAAACAACAATCTAGAAAAGATGCTGGGAACATGAAGGGCTTAAGAAGGGAGTGAGTTAGTGGAGAACAGGTGTTGCTCGGCACACTAATCAGTGGCATGATAACATTCCCCCAGAAACAATCAATGTTCCCATGGAAACGCTGATCATGCATCCTACTACGCCTGTGAGACACGAGGGAGAAAAAATAACAAAACGTACAAAACAAACCAGCAAACTCACCGGAGCTGTGACACGAATACTTTTTTTCCCCCATTGGAACACGCAAGTTTGGAAGTATCTTCAGGCAGCTCTTTTCCATACAAAGAGAGTTCATTTTGACCACAACTGTCAAACCTCAAAAAGGAAAAATAAAACGATAGAGGGCATAACGGTATTTTCCATGTCTTTTGAAGTCATTCTGAAGCCTTGTGTGGGGGACAGACCAAAATTGAAGTTAATCAGTGTTCATCTTTCTGCCAAAGCTCTCAATTGTAATAGTTTGTAATAATACAATTGTTAATTTATTGTGCAAGTATAGTTTTTAAAACCATGGAGTCCACCAAAAAAAAAAAAAAAAAAAAAAAAATATATATATATATATATATATATATATATATATATATATATATATATATATATATATATATATATATATATATATATATATATATATATATATAAAGGAAAATGGTTTACTATAGTAAATCTGCTGTAGCCATATAATAATGTTTTTGTTGGAATAACCATTGTTTTAACAACCATGGTACATACATTCCACAAATTAACCATGGTGTTACTATAGTAAAACTAATGTTTTTATGCTTTGTTTTTTGACTGGATGGTTATGAATTTAAATACCATAGCTCTGGTTTTCCTCTATTATTAATACAGTTTTACCACAAATATCATAGTTAAAATATGGTTACTATAGAAAAAACATGGTAAATGTGGTTGCTATGGTTTTACAACAAATACCGTAGTTCAACTCTGCAGTAGTAAATCCATAGTTAATTTTTCATTAGGGAGGAATAAAAGTATTGCGAGGGAATGCAAAACATATTGTGAGGGAATGCAAACTATTGCAAAATGAGATTGCAAACATTATTTGGAAGGAACAAACTATTTTAGAAATAAAATTCCCTCCTTGTCCCTTAAGGTGCTCCATAGATTTAAGAGTTGCTGCTGAAGGAATTTTTTGTGTGAATAATGTCTTAAAGATGTCTTTTCCTCACGAAAAGCTATTATATGGTTTCAGAAGTCTCACATAATAAAGCAAGAGTTATATGGACTACATTTTCAGTACATTAGCTTGAGAATTGTGGTCACTATAAACTATTGTTGCACGTAAAAGAGCTGCGTAAAGACTCTTCAAAAATTCTCAGACTGTATTCCACAGAATAGAACTAAAATTCTTCTGTGCTAGTGTAAACAGGTAGTTTCAGTGTTGTAAAGTTTAATAACGGTGTCGCAATTGTTTAGCGCTAAAGTTTGTTTGCGATCATTACATACAATTCAAGTGCCATCTCCTTATATGTCTTTCGTACAATTCCTAGAGGCTAAATCGCATATTATCTAGAAAAGCAGTACACAGATGTCGTATGTCAAAGCGTAAGCCCTTTGTGTCTATCATCAGTGTGTTCCTCTGGGGTGTTTTAAGCTTGACCTTATTCAATCTGATGATGTAGAACTCAGTAGATGTTCATGCCCGCCGTCTGCCTTCCCATAAAAGCCATTAGTCGAATTGCTGTGCTTTATAAAACTCTGCCCTTTGAGTACTACATGATGGGCTTGGATATGGAGACAGCACATTCAGCATTGAACTCCGCAGCATCCCCGTTTGCAGACAATCAAGCATCATCTTGTTAAGATACATGATGTTTGACCTTCAACGGAGCAGTTTATGAGATTTCTCTTAAACTGATTCTGTTTCTGTTGGCTCAGTGTTGATGTCAGTCACATTGTGTCTCCTCTGGACTTTACTACAGATGCAGCAGACATCAGTCAATGTATGGCATTGAATAAGAAATGGAAGGGGGAAGGTATTTGGTGTATTTGGGGGGTGGGTAGGTATAACAGTATATAGAATGGTGGGCTATGTTTTGAATGGAATACTAGAACAAATCTGTGCAGTCTTTGTAGTCTATACTTTGTGCTGTAGTATACAGTATAGTATGTACGTATATGTGTGTATATATATATATATATATATATATATATATAAAAACAAAAAAGATGCAGGGTTTTCAGACTTCGAATATTGCAAATAAAAAAAAGTTCATATTTTTAAACAACACCGTTCTAATGTTTTAATTCAGAAATCAATATTTGGTGGAATATCCCTGATTTTCAATCACAGATTTCATGCATAATCTCTACCAGTCTTTCACATTGATGTTGGGTGACTTTATGCCACACCTGCGCACAAATTCAAGCAGCTTGGCTTTGTTTGATGACTTGTGGCCATCCATCTTCCTCTTGATCACATTCTAGAGGTTTTCAATGGGGTTCAGGTCTGGAGATTGGGCTGGCTATGTCCAGGTCTTGATCCGGTGGTCATCCATCCTCACCTTTATTGACCTGGCTGTGTGGCATGGAGCATTGTCCTGCTGGAAAAACCAAATTGTCAGAGCAGAAGGAAGCAAGTTTTCTTCCAGGATAACCTTGTACGTGGCTTGATTCATGCGTTCTTAACAAAGATGAATCTGCCTGATTCCAGCCTTGCTGAAGCACCCCCATATCATCACCGATCCTCCACCAAATTTCACAGTGGGTGTGAGACACTGTGGCTTGAAGGCCTCTCCAGGTCTCCATCTAACCATTAGATGGCCAGGTGGAGGATCGGTGATGTCCACGGCCGAAACAATCTGACCAGGTGACCTTCCACTGCTACAAGGTCCAGTTCCTACATTAGCATGCCCATTGTAGATGCTTTCGACGGTGGATAGGGGTCATCATGGGCACTCTGACCAGTCTGCGGCTACACATCAACATACGCAGCAGGGCGTGATGCACTGTGTGTTGTTACGCATTCCTTCCGTAACATCATTCAAAATTTCTGTGACTTGTGCCACAGTAGACCTTCTGTCGGTTCATATCCGGACGGGATAGCCTTCGTTGCCCTTGTGCATCGATGAGCCTTGGGGGCCCAACACTCTTTCGCTGGTTTGTCCCTCCTCAGACCACTGCTGACCAGGAGCACCCTACAAGCCTGACAGAGATGCTCTGACCCAGTTGTCTCACAATTTGGCCCTTGTCAAAGTTGCTCAGGTCTTTACTCCTGCCCATTTATCTTGCATTCGACACGTTGACCACGAGAACTGATTGTTCGCTTAGCATCTAATCTACCCAGACATTGACATAGGGCCTTGTTAGGAGATGATCAATGTTATTTGCTTCACCTGTGGGTGGTCATACTGTTTTAGCGCATCAGTGTATATATTTATAAACCCAAATATGTTTAAATCTGATTGCATTTAGTTGTAAATCTGAATGTATAATTATAAACCAGAGTAAATAATTGTTAATCGGTGTGTGTGTGTATATATTTTTATAAATCCACATATATTTAACTGTAAATCTGAATATATATATATTCATATATATATATTAGTTATGAATTCATAATATAGTTATATACTGTATTTTAGTGCAAAATGTTTGAGATTTAAAGCAATATATCCAGGATTTATCAATATAGATTTTTAAGTATTTATTCAGATTTACAATTATATAATAAAATTTATAACTTGATCTGCAGGATGTAAATAATTGTTTCCTGTTTGGCCTCTTTAGAAAGAATAGTTGACCATGTTTGGAATTAAATACTAGTGCACTGTTAATTGTGAAGTGTATATACTGTATACTGCATACTGTAGTATGCTATGTTGTCACATGATCTCACTAAGTTGTATGGTTATTGTGGTGGCATGGCATCCAATTATCATGTCAGAAATACAATAATTTGATGTTATTATACTTATTTTGTGTAAAAGGCTGTCCTATCAAATAATACATCAAGAAAAACGTGTTTAAACGCTTCCCTGATATTGCATTCATCTAACTGGAAATGGAAGATCAAGTCAAGTGCTCTGGTTGTGTACCACATGTACTGTAATCCATTTGCATTTGCTTGTAGAGCATGAATAAACAACGTATATATGTACAAGATACAGCTACATGGACGTCATCTGGTTATTACATGCATAAAAAACTTGCAAACTGTGCATGGTAGAAATACTGCATACTGCAAAAATAGTATGAATAGTATTGTAGTAGACCATTCCAAACAAGCCTGTGCTTTGAATCCCAGGCCTGGCAGGCAGAAACATTAAAACAAGAGTGACCTAAATTGCTGAAACTTTAATGGTATAGTCTAAACGCCATATAGTGCTACTTATTACAGCTGTCAAATGAGGCCCAAACAGACCATTCCAAGACGTTTGCACTATGGCTGACCCTCTGCCCTGACCTCCACGACACTTCCCTTGATAGAAATATACAGCAATGAAAATGAAATGTGCCTGTTTGGAGAGGATATGAAAAACACTTTCTGTTTTGATGGGTGTCAGTATCATCTATCAAGTTAGAAACCAGGGGCCAGAGAGCTGCTAGTGACCAGAATTCATCCAAAGTTATTATGCTAGGAAGGTCAATGATGACTTGCAGGAAAATTTGCTCATAAGGGTTAGTAAATGATGACAGAAATTTCATTTTTGGGTAAACTCTGCCTTTAACACCCCCCAAATTAGTGAGTATTAACTGAAACTGATTTCTATCTGCAGGTGGAAAAATCATTTTTGTTCTCATATCCTTCATATGTTCTTGACTCTCATGGATTTTTCTTTTTTAAAAGGTGTCGTTCACTATTTTATTTCCCTCTGGACCCATTTTAAAAATGCTTTGTTTTATTTCTCTTGTTAAAATCAATACGTTTCCTATTGGGGATGAGACTTTGATATTTCTGTCAGCAGAAGAGGAAGTGATGGTTGTCATTTTTCTTAATTGCTGCTGGCAATGCCTGATATCGCAGAAGCTAAAGTGGGTCAGAGTTCTCTGTGGTTTGAGCTGTCCCTCACTGCGGTAGGATTTGGAAGAAAAGATCTGTTTAGTGGTCTTAGTGGACACAGCAACATAAACGGCCAGCATTGTAGGTGATGTGTGTTATATACACCAATCAGCCAGAACACTAAAACCACCTGCCTAATATTGTGTAGGTCCCCCTTGTGCCGCCGAAACCACGCAACCTGCATCTCGGAATAGCATTCTGAGATATTCTTCTCACCACAATTGTACAGAGCAGTTATCAGAGTTATCGCTGTAATGTGTGGTTCTCGCTCTCAGTGGGGCACGTGGTGAGTTGTGCATGGATGCCGCGGAGAATAGCGTGGGCCTCCACATGCTATATGTCTCTGCGGTAACAAGCCATGTGATAAGATACGTGTATTGACTCTCTCAGATGTGGAGGCAACTGAGATTCGTCCTCCACCACCCATATTGAGGCGAGTCACTAAGCAACCACGAGGAATTGGAGCGCATTGGGAATTGGGCATTCCAAACTGGGGAGAAAAAATCACACAAAAACAAAAAACAAAGCATTTCCATCAGCAACTTTTTTTGTTTTGGCACCATTCTAGAGACTGATGTGCGTGAAAATCCCAGGAGATCAGCAGTTATAGAAATACTCAAACCAGCCCATCTGGCACCAACAATCATGCCACAGTCCAAATCACTGAGATCACATTTTTTCCCCATTCTGATGGTTTATGTGAACATTAAATGAAGCTCCTGCACAATTTTATGCACTGCACTACACTGCTGCCACATGATTGGCTGATCAGATATTCGCATGAAGGATTGTTGGTGCCAGACGGGCTGGTTGGCATATTTCTGTAACTGCTGATGTCCTGAGATTTTCACACACAACAGTCTCTAGAATTTACTCCGAATGGTGCAAGGGGCAGTTGTGTGGATGGAAACGCCTTGTTGATGAGAGAGGTCAACTGAGAATGGCCAGAATGATTCGAACTGACAAAGTCTACGGTAACTCAGATAACCGCTCTGTACAATTGTGGTAAGAAGTGTTAGGGTTGAGTATTGTTGCTGACCATGTGCATCCATTCATGGCCACAATTTACCCATCTTCTAATGGCTACTTCCAGCATGATAATACACTGTCACAAAGCAAAATTCGTCTCAAACTGGTTTCATGAACATGACAATGGGTTATCTGTTCTTCAGTGGCCTTACCAATCACCAGATCTGAATCCAGTTGAACACCATTTAGATATGGTAGAACTTGCATGATGCAATCATGTCAACATGGACCAGAATCTCAAAGGAATGTTTCCAACATCTTGTGGAATCCATACCTCAAAGAATTGAGGCTGTTTTGAGAGCAAAGTGAGGCCCTAACCAGCCCTAGTGCACAGTCTGTACCATAAGCTGCAGAAATAGTAAGAGTGGTATTTCAGTAAGCTATTCCGAACTTGGCGGTTGTCTATCCTCTTCACAGTTTCTAGTATTCTTGGCCAACTCTCAGGCCTGTTTAAACTCTGCTTGTAAGCTTCCACGCGGACCCTTTCTGCTGCTAATTTATGGCCCTGGTCAGCCATTTTATCCAGGTATGTGAGGGCTGACTGGGCTGGGAGGCCCAGAGCACAGCAGGGGAGTTGTAGGAATATTTGGACTCAAACACACGCCTGCATTTTTCCTTTTCCTCTGTTAATGGGGCATAAGGTGAACCCGAGGGCTGTAAAACCCGCTCGCTGGGGTTTAACAGACACTACATATCATTGTAGTCATCGCCAGACAGCTGGGGAAGCCATCACATGAATAATACTTCCTGCAGGTCTGCATTCCAGCACAGCGCCCGCGTGCAGACGACGAAAGACCCTTAATCTCTTTGGCAAGACAAGGCTCTGTCGCCCGAATTGCTTTGTGGTGTATTAAAATAAAGGACTGACAGACATATTCTTATTTATAACCCAACATGGATCTTAAAGATAATACTTGTAATTTGTTTCTATGTTAAAATACTTTTTCGTATCCCAGCTTAAAGCTGAAATGTGCAGTTTTGCACCACTTGAGTCACTGAATTGCAAGAATAATTATTGCTTCCCGAACATGGCCCCCGTCTTCCATTGGTCAGCAAATAGATAGTCCCACAAAAAACTCAAGCCAATTGGTTAGGCCAATATTGCCATTTCGGCTGGTCAAAACGTTCAAACAAGTAACGTTTTGAAAGTGCTAAGCATCTGTTTGTCCTAACAAATGGCAGTTTGGTGGAGTGTGTTCTCAAAACCTGAACGTCCTTATTTTTGTGATTTCTGTTTGGTTTTGCTAGTGGACCAGAAATTGCACAGATTCTCTAAGCCATAGGGCCTCTTCAAGAGAGAGAGAGTAAAAGTTTTTCATCCTTTTCTTTTGCTTTCATTCACTTTGCCTTATATTTCTTTTGGCCTCTGTGGATGGATTCCAGGGACAATCCAGACCCCCCCACCTTAATGGCTATTCCAATTTCTCACTTCAAATGGCCTTCAGTCATTTAGTTCTAGACTGAATAGGTTACGAGTACTCTAGAGTGCAATAATTTGCTCATGGACAAACATTTAAAGGAGCTGAACTTGTTTTCCTAGAAATCTTTCGGGATCAACCACAGAGCCGCGGTTTTGTGATAATCTCTTTTGTAAACACAAACCTCTTGTCCTGCTGCTGTCGCTTCTTAAATACTCACTTTGTAAGAGCGTTTTTCTATTTTCTTCTTCCGAATCCATTTTTCAGGGGCCCTTTTCAACCTCTGAGCACCATCTGTGGCGAGCGTGCGCGGTGTTTTCATAGCACTTCATTCCATTCAATGGTGTAAGCCAAGCAATCAGCTTGGATGGCATTGACATGTGCGATATGAGGCAGGATTTGAGAGGCTAATTTCTCTTCTTGATTCCGCCCCCATGTGAACAGATTGTAAATCGCAATTTGCCGACTGTGTCTTTCGCCTCCTCCGGCAGCTTGAAGTCAGTGCCAACATCATAAACTGAGATTGACAAAGAATTTTTGTGAGGGAGGCTGGTTCATTCATATGTGCGTGTATACACACTGGGAAGTTTGTTTTCCGCCTGACAATGGCAATTGAGTTCGGCAATCAATGCTTAGCATCGGCACCATCAGTCCTAACAGAATGGCAAGAATTCAAGATTTTGGTCTTGTGATGTCTTATCTATCATAGCAATTAAATGCCTGCATATTTACATCCTGCGAGCAATTACATGTGTTATGAATGCCTACGGCACTGTTTAGCACAATTTTGTGTCTAACTATCTACACAGCAAACATAATGAAATGTTTTTTTTTAACATTGTAAAAAGGTTTTTATCCAGCATTTATGATATGCAGATGTAATTTTTTTTTATTATTATTAATTTGTCTTTTCACAACGTTGCAAAAACGTTGTCATACCGTTTTTATCAAGTCAGCACATCTCCTTGCAAAGTTTTAGGAACTTACTTACCACGTCTAACATGGTAATACACATGCTTTCATTAAAAACGTTTTGACAACGTTATCTTCCAAACCAAAGAGATTGCCAACAACAAACTGTTCTAGTGAGGGAAAGAGACCAAATTGTGTCTCTATATTTCTAAATAATAATTTGCAGAATTCGAATGGCAGCATGTGTAATTATGTTAAGACTTTAAACTCTGAAGGTGTTTTTAAAGATTTCCTGTTTCAGTGTAATACCCAAAAATGAAATTGAGATTACAAAAATGAGATTACTTTGCATTTTATTGTCATTTGTTTCATTTAATATTAAGTCCTTTCAGATGGAAAACATTTAAACATAAATGATGCGATAAAACTGCATATTGAGTAATATTTGCATACAGTTGAGTGCATAAGTTTGCATCCACCTTGAAGATGTTTATCATTTTAAAATAAAAGGAGAGCTCATAAAATAAAGGCATTTTGTTATGTACAGTATTTAGTACTCCACGCTGAAGCAATCTGACACAACGGATATTCCACAAAACAAAATAATAACTGAATTTGCAGAAATGATGGTGTTCAAAAGTTAACATCCCCTCAATTCTTAGTTTAGTGTTTGTGTCTTTTCTGATAGTTGTGCACGAGTTCCTGCTTTGTCCTGAGTAGTGAAGCGGTCCGCTGTTCTTAAGAAAAATCCTCCACGTACTGCACAGTCTTTGGTTTCCTATCATCTTCTGCACATTGGGGTTGTTCCTAACAGTTACTGTATGATGTTGACATCCAACTATTGACACTTTGTACAGTACACGTGTTGAACATGAAGATTTGAGGAAATTGTTATTATTTTGTGTTGTGGTTTATATGTAAATATATGTTTTGTAGCTTCTTAAGGGCAGTACTAAAAAAAGTATGATGTTTTATCTCTTATAGTTGTGTAAGGGGCATGCAAACACATGCACTTAACTTTATATCTAGGTCTGAGGAGAACATAATATGTTAGAAGACAGTCATTCATTTACAGGCAGAGAAGTCTGGTGTGGTGTAGGTGGAACTGGAATAGGCTTCTGTCCATGTGGACACAGCATCTCTTGTGTTTTCGTGAACTGGGGGATTACAGCATTCCTGAAATATTGCCAAGAAAATTCAAACATCATTAATGATTATTATAAATTTAACCTGATGCTCAAACATTTACAATATGCACATTTTGGTGCCTCTGTGGTTAACACTAGTGCTTAAAAACTTTAAGGATTGAAATTTCATCAGTCTTTGAGAGTGTACTGACAGTTTTAATGTCTATTCATCTTTCTGTGGTGCAGCAATCTTCAACAGACTCACATGGGTGTCATGAATCATGTGCAAACGGCAATCAAAATGAACCGATACTTTACTACAGTTAATGTTTAGAAAATCTGTAAGTGATTATTGTGAAGTTGATCATTTTGATTTATTTAAAACAACTAAAAGAAAACTATATCAATTCAACTTACGGCAAACATGTGTTGTGCAAGTGTAAGTCATGGTCCAGTGTTTAAAAAAAACATTTTTTTTTATGAACTTTAACCTGTTGATACGCAATCAGAGTGACGTCACTCTGCTTACATTTTAATATATAATTTCCAGTCTATAAATGTAATTAATGTTAACAAATTATACATCTTTTCAAAGGTCCAAGGGCTCAACATTGATATCCGATCTCTGTTTCACAATATCAATGCTCCAGAACCAGCAATATCGTTATTTGTGCCAGGAGTACAAATGAAAACATGCAATATCAAAACGGGACTACATACATTTGTTATGAAAACGCGATCACCAGATGAATCCAGTTCACCACACTTGGGTCAATTGTCCATGACAAGCATCCATTGAAAAACATCCAATTGCACATTTTTCCATAAAAGTGATCAATCTGGGAAATATTGATATATTCTCCATTGTTTACATGAGAACCCGCCTGAAAGAATTACACTTCGTCACCGTTCTTTAACAAACTATGCAATCTTAGCAGCATTCATGTTGCAAAACTGTATATTATCTTATATATTAGAGTCTATTATTATTATTATCTATTAAAATGCGGCATAGTTGTATTCAGAATAGCCAAGCAGTGCTGTCAGATTTTGTGTCGTCTTGGAAGGCGGAGCCTTAATTTTACTCTGTACACCGGCAGCGATTTTCAGAGAAAAAAGCTAGCTTGAACCTCATTTTTTGTTAGATCATCTTCAAATTTGAAACGTAACTTTTTAGACTTGTGGCTTTGTGAACATTTTATTTTTGGGTTGTCTTGGCACTTTTAGATTTTTTTTTAGATTATAAAAACATGTTCAGGACAAAATATTTCCATTACTATAAACTTCAGCTTCTCTAACTTTAAAAAATAACAACATATATTAATTTGGAAACTTGGGAAATAAAGCCCAAAGTGTCTTCTTTCAAAATATACTACAACTGTGTCCATACTCCAAAGGGTCAAGTAAATACAACCATTTAAATTCAGGTATGTCATTTTCATGGTTTGTGCTCAAAAAGCGGGTGTGTAGTCCATCAATAGACAGAGGTGATGCAAGCAGAGATTGAGGTGCATCACAGTTCAACCTGAAGGTCATTTTGATGATGTTCCCCATCAGGTTCATCCTAAATCCACAGTTCAGGCAGTGGCATATGAAGTATCCCATGTTTTACAGTTGGAGTTGTCATCAGTTCATCCTCTAAAGTCAAAAGACTAAATTGATGTCTGGCTGGCACCGGCTGTAGTTTGTCGTCATCAAACATAAACATTAAAATGTTTAGTGTTTGTGGAGTATCTAGCTAGCTACTGTACATCTAACTACAGTATCTACCTACACTACAGTATAGATAGCTAGCTATCTACTATATCTACTTAGCTAGCTTTCTATCTACAGTATCTAGCTATATAAATAAAACAATAATATAATACAAATAATTAAGGTCAATTATTTGGTGTTTCCTTAAAAGTACTATGTTAATTGCTCTGGAACCAGAAGTGGAATCGGAATCAGAACCAAATTCATTAAATTCCTTGTGGTTGTCATCCCTAGTCGAGCCATTTTGCAAATCATCCCTGTACTTTAACATTCCTGGCACACAATTCAATCATCTAAGACTCAGTTTAATCAATATTGCTCTCAGATAACGCATCTTTCTGTCGGTGGTTGTTGGCGGCGAGAATTAAGTCTGCTCAGATAATGGTTCCTATAATCTTTATGGCTGATTTTTAACTCTACACCACACAGGAAGTGTTGCGTGGGCTGAATGAGTTGCTGAATATTTTTCTTAAGACTAATAACAGATGTTGTTAGCTGGGTGTACACTGTGCAACTGCTTGTGAGATTGTACAGTATGACCCCATTGACCCCATCTTGGGTTACATCAAAGACAGACTTTGTGACATCAATTTATTTTCATTTATGTCAGACTGCTCACTATACAAGACTTTGGTCACGATTGTCTAGGCCTTCTATGTGGTCAATCGTGTCATGTTCTGACATCTTCATTGACACGTGAAATTGAAATGATACCACAGAAACCCAAGCAAACAATTAATCTAATTTTGTAAGTGGGTATCAGAATATAGAGGTTATGGGAACATTAGACGACTGTTACAAGAACATTAGGGGGAACATTCTCTGAATCGATAGGGGACACTTTATTTCTGTAGCAAAACTCTCCTGGCTAAACAAAAGAGAACATTTGAATGTCCGTTCTTGGGACCAAAGACGAATGTTATTGGAACATTCTTGGAACCATACATTGTTAGCTGGACATGCCTCACTTAGCAATCATTAGTGTTTGTATTTTTAGCTGCAGGCACATTACCTTGAAGGAACATATCTTTCTATCAGGCCTTCCCTGACACACAACTTCATTATGAGGTGACAGAGTCTAAGAGCAGAGTTCAACTGCTAATCGCTCTGCAAGGTGATTATATCTATGAGGCGACATCAGGACAGATGTGCGATAAGATCTGAGCAAGACTGGATCATTGAAACCTGTCGTACCCTCATATCGTGATCAAACTTCCCCCCTGTAATGTGTGTGAAGTGAGTGTGTGTTGTGACATTCAAGTATGTGAGATCTTACATCCTTCAGGGGACATAACTATTGATCACGGAGAGAATATTTTAGACACTGAGCAGTACTTTACCTATTCCACTGAAACACATTAGCACTCGATATTTATTCAGTTTGAGAGAAAACCATTATGGGAACAACAATTGCTCAACCAATAGCTTGAGTTTTGGGCAGGACTATGTGTTCAGTGTTTGGGAAACCTGCTTGGAAACAATCATTATTTTTGCAATTCCATTTGGTGCCAATAGTGGTGCAGAAATGACACATTTCATGTTTAGCACACTACTACATTGTGTGCAAAATTTACAGCTAAATACCTCAACCCAAGCTGACAAACAGCGTATCTCTCGATTTAATGTAAAATCAGCAGAGTTACTAGTTCCTGTCATAAACCTATTGACATGCCAGGAAGTAGTAACTCTCAGAATCTCTCATTCGTGTTCATAGTGCCTACTAAATGCACACATTGCCCATATGGTTCTTGGGTAATTTAATCTGATACAGTTAGTACACAACACGAGAAAAGCCTCGGCCCTGTCATTGTTTTAGTGGCTGGCGTTCCATCAAACTGTAATCAGCCGCCTGGGGAAAACAAGACCGAGGTTGCCGCTCATCCGAACGTATCCTTTTTCATCTGAGGTCTAAATGAAGTGAAGCTGCTACATGCTGTTGTCTTTGAATTAATTCATGACTCTCAGTTTGGAGAGGTAAAGGGCTTCCCCGGGCTCGGCTTAGTCCGGCGCCAATTTTCACCTCAAAGATTGAGTCTTCTTGATGTAGGTCTTTGGGGCTAACTTGCTTCGGGCGATGCTTCGGCTCTCCTCTCTTCTTATCTTTTAATCTTATCAGTCTTCTCATTTTTTTATTAACTTGTCTTGGCCCTTTTTAACCTTTCATGGTGAGAGAGAGAAGAGACACGGAGACCGATTGAACGTCAATTTCCCCTTTGGCTTATGACTGGCCCGATCGAGAGCACCAACACTGGGGATGATAAGCTGCTATGGTTTGTTTAACTACTCATTTTCATTAGTTTACTAGTCATCCAGAAAAGGAGTTGACTAGTGAGTGAATCACTTTTTATCTAATGCAGGGTTTCGTCTACAGGGAAGTTGGAGGTACTGCAAGGGTTTTTGTGAAAACAAATATTTAGTAAAAATTCAATAATAAGTTGATCTTCACTTTCATTGCAATATTTGTCCATGCAATGATTGTATTCGGCGACAGTAGTTGTTAAGTTCGAAATCTGAACCGCTGCCCCCCCAGTAGCTGAAGATGGAAGTGGTATTGAATGTAAAGCCACGCGTGAGCAACATGTCGAGTTCCTGTTTGATCATGCTGTGAAGTAAATGGTGACTGAGGCTGTCAAAGAAACATTTTCACAATGATTACGTATGTGAATGAAGAAGATTCACATAGCAAAGTGTGTAGGACTTTGGGGCCTGTTCGACTGCTTCAAACTTGACATGTGATTGAGTTGAGCAGAATATCTAGTGGATGTCTTTATCATTTTAGTCAATATTTCCCTCTGTAAGCAAGGAGCTTCTGCTGGAGTAATCCAGCTATGTTTGAATGTATTACACTGCAGCTTCTCATGGAGCCTTGCTTCAGATAAACTGTCGGAAATCAATATGCTTCAAATCTTTCATCAGCACAGTGTCGATGTGGGAATAGGTTAACCATCTAGCTTTCAGATATGCTTTCTGTATGTAATGTACTCTTGGTTATTTACACTGGATTATTAGAGGATGATTTACACAAACCACTTATCACATGGTAATACCAGTGATGGGTAATAAAGGTAGTGATGCTACATTTCTCAGTAGCATGAAAGTAACTATTTTCATGATTTATAACTTATATTTTGGGGGGGCAGGTGCTCAAGTGGAATAAAGGACACTTCTCATAATCATTTAAAACATTTTTTTTTTTTTTTTGTAGAAACGTTTTGTAGAGAAATTAAAACAGGTCGCACCACAACAATTATTCGCACTCACACAAATGCTCCCAAATTTATTTTGAGGTCACACAGATTCAATTTCTGGCGCATATGCAACCAAAATGGTCGCAATTTCGAGCCTTGTATCCTATTCACCAGTGGGGATTTCTTTAAGACTGCAAGGGAAGCTCAGCTTCCCCTATAATGTCAAAAAAATAATGGTCAAATATGTACTATTGTGTAAACAATTTATTGACTTAAAATGCGTTAGAACACGTTCATCTCGAAGACGAGTTCGTTCAGAATCAGCTACATTACATATAGCAGGTCGGCTGACTCGATTTACTTCTCATACATTCCCGTAGCGTCAGTGCATTTCCCTGTTGAAGCCGAGCGTCCATTGACTTCAGTGGGGCTGCTCTGAACAGTTTTTTTCAGTGCTCCGAAAATAGACGGTCATTGGATAAATGCTGCGATTATGTCCCGCCCACGGACGCTCAGCGTCTCTGGGGTGAATGAGGAGTGGGCTGGCCCGGACTCGGGCTTCAGCGTGATGATTGGAGGATCTGTCGAAAGACTGCATCTCCTTTTTGATTGACAGCGAATCTGTACTATAAGAAGTCACTGAAGCTGTTTCAGGCTCAGTCCCATCGCGGATTTCTCAAGTGTAGTCGAAAGACAAACTGCTGCAACCTATTTCTTTATATTTGTTTGGCGAAATTGCTAGTCAATTTGCATAATACATTTCACACAATTATACACCACATTCCTTGTTTCAGTTTTACCAAGTTTAATATATTTTGTTTTAGAGCGTTCGTTCGTTCGTTCGTTCGTTCGTTCGTTCATTCATTCATACAGTAGGCTAGGCTAGCGTCGTACGGGTGAAACTGCGCACAATGGCAGATGGTGCTAATATTGTCGACCTGATTTTGGCGAAGCCATTTGAAAGTCTTCCTTACGAGGAAAAAATTAGAATTAAACAGTAGGGCAGATCAACACCTAAGATTGATTTATTGCAAAAAATAGGGTAAATAAGTTTATAATGTAGGCTGAAAATGAGCTTCCCCTCTTTGAAAGACCAGCAGCCGCCACTGCTATTCACCTGCAGCGCCTTGTCAAATGTATGCCAATTAGTGCATTTTATTTAGTTAACGACTTATTTGCATATCAATGTAGTGATTGTGATGACGTTATTAGACACAAATTTTACTATATTCACCTGTAGTGTCTCCATTAATTACAGTACATTAGCCTGTATGGCCATGATATATTGCTTTAGATAAACATTAGCTAACTTGCGTGCGTGCGTGCGTGCGTGCGTGCATTTTTGGTATTTAGTATACATTTATATGCTCAGTTTATAAGTTACACTTCACTAAAAATGTTAACAATAGTAAATGCATTAGGTAGCATAAATGAAAAATATTTTTATAGCATTTATTAACCTTAATGTTAATTTATCAAAGTACTATTGTTCACTGTTAGTTCGTGTTAACTAATTTAGTTGACTAACGTTAGCAAAAACAACCTTATTGTAAAGTTCTACCAATTTCTATTTATAGAACTTCTGATTGCGGATTTAAACAATATTTACATTTACATTTATGCATTTGGCAGACGCTTTTATCCAAAGCGACTTACAGAGCCCTTATTACAGGGACAATCCCCCTGAGCAACCTGGAGTTAAGTGCCTTGCTCAAGGACACAATGGTGGTGGCTGTGGGGCTCGAACCAGCGTCCTTCTGATTACCAGATTACCAGTTATGTGCTTAGACCACTACACCACCACCACTCCTATACACCACCACCACTCCTATGATAAATAAGAGTGGTGTATCATCTGATAAAGATGTTTATCCTTAAATAGCTTTGATGTTGTTACCTAGTTTTCTAAGTAGCTTTAAAACTACTCTTAAGTTATACTGTAAATAGCTTGTAGCTTGGCAAAAAAAAAAATAAGAATAAAAAATGGTGCTGCCATGTCCAAAAAAAATGCTTAATACCATTAGAATTTACTTCTAATGAAACTACTTTTTAGGTGTTTTATTTATCATCCATATTAATCGCATCTTCAAATTGACCCATCATCTCTATATAAGACAAGAATATGTGATTTCTCACTCTGTGTTAACCTTTCTCTCTGTGTCTCCTTGCCACTTCTCTCTCAGCTGAAACTTTGACCCCCTCCTCCTCCAGTTCAACTGTAGCTCTGCCTACATGTTTCTATATCTAATTCAAACACAGCTGATGATCCATGTACCACCCACTCAATAAAAAAAAAGTGCACTTGCTGAACATGCAGTGTGCGAATTACACAATGACTTTCAGGCAGGTCAACTTTTCTATTTCGAGAATACATTTCTAGAGGGCATTTTTGGGGCGCATAACCCAGATAGTCTTTGGGTGCCCTTAAAGACTTTTGGGCAGATTGTGATATATTTGTGATATGTAAATCTGTATCAAAGTGGTGATAATAATAATAGTACTTATGCTGTGCTACTCCGATATTGATTCCAATGTAGTAGAACGGTTGCAGTGGTTACCTCCTTAGGCGAACTTGACTTCTGTATGCGAGTGCCTATTTAGCCCCAGGTAGCATGGCCTCTTGTAACTTGTTGCAGAAAGGTTTTTTTTTTTTATAGTTGTTTTATCTTCCCTGAACTCCACTTATAATGTTATGGTTTTTTTGCACAGTAATTTAGTAATATATGCTAATTTTCCACCCTGTCACTAGGCCTCTGTCTAATACGATCAATTTTGGCCTAAGCACCTCTTTAAAACTTCAACATAAATGACCACCATTATGATTGGCTAACAGTGTGCAGACCCTCAAAATCAGCCATATTTGAAACTCAGTCGGAAGAGAATGAATAACCCCACAATATTATGAAACTACATTTCAGGGTTTACACAAAACATTTCCAACACAATGTATCCAAATATATGAAACTGTTAATCTCAAGCACAACTGTTTACACTCAGCACCATAAACTATCAAACAGTCATGACGTTTGAAATATTCATGAAAGAAATGTTTTACCTACTATACAACATCAGGTTCAAGTGTTTTTATCCTTCAATAATAGTTGCTTTGGAATGGCTTCACAAGCAGTCCATGCTGACATGAGCCGAACAAACATAAAATCCATGCTGAAATATGATTAATACACATCCACTTGATGCATACACAGTCCAAAGCACAGTGTGAGCTAGACGCACACACATACAGCATCACATGTGCATCAAAACTGTCAAAGATGTTCATCTAGTGCATGTTTCATACACCAACAATTAAAAATAGTACAGATGGGTGAAAGAACGCGTCCATTGCGTGTTTGTGCTCAAAACATCAAGAGGCACAGAAGCTGAATGAAACTGAATTGCTTCTCCTCTTCAGAGTTGTAACTTGGATCCTTGTTTTTTAAAAGCGGCCCAAGATATGTATTAAGCGGTCAAAGATGCCTGATAGAATAGTGAGGCCACAGTAGGCCTATGTATTGCTCTCTCGGCATCTGAGTACGAACTAAACTTGGGCGGCCCAAGCTTTGAAGATTTTAAGTAGGCGTTGATGTTTTATAGCTATAGAGGTGGTAGGGCTGGGCAATATGACAAAATATATTGTGGCGTCTATATAAAGTGTCAATCGACAGAGATTTTGCTATATTGTGTTGTGACAGGGCGGAGGGCAGGGCTAGGTTGTGATTTTACATACCCGGCCCCTTTTCAGGCTAATCAAGCATCCGAGAGGGATAAAGGCCGACTATGGACGGTGCTGCGACAGAGAGAGAAGGTTTATGGGCAGCTGTCCGTCCTATGTGTGTGTTTGTGTCTTTTGGTTTTAGTTCTTTATTAAAAATATTATTTATATTGTCAAGCCTGTTCTTGCCAGGGGCGGGCAGGGCATTCCGTCTGCCAGGGGCTGGAAGACTGCCTCCGATCCCTCCGGGGAGGCACGGCTGTCGTCCGTTAGAGGGTGGAGGAGTGGCTGAGGACCAAGCTATGGCGTATCAGAGAACCAGCGAGAAACTTTTTTTTTTTTTCTCTCTCTCTCTCCTCTCTCTCTCTCCCACTGCTGCTCCGCATTGGCCCTTTCCCTCTCTTTTAAATTTTAAAATTTTTTTTGGTTGGGGGGTACTACACTGTTACAGGAAGTACCCCCTATTTTTCATTATTGTTTCCCTCCCCCTGTCCGCTCCCAGATTCAGAAAGGTGGGGATGACCTGCCGGCAGATGGGGCATATGGCACGCCCTCCCCCAGGGAAAGGGGGGAGGTGTACGTCATGCCGGGGCTCCCCGGCCTGAGAGAATGAGGGAGGAATGTGACAGATTGGAGGGCGGGGCCGGGTCGTGATTTTACACACCCGGCCCCTTATCAGGCTAATCAAGCCTCCGAGAGGGATAAAGGCTGACTGTGGACGGTGGTGCGACAGAAAGAGAGAACGTTTATGGGCAGCTGTCCGTCCTATGTTTGTGTCGTTTAGTTTTTGTTCTTTTATTAAAAATATTATTTATATTGTCAAGCCGGTTCTCGCCTCCTCCTTTCCCTTAATCCTTTTACATGTGTATTTCGAAATATGTAAATATCCATATGTGCAAGGTGGGCTTATCAATCACTTCACGTGAGAATGAAGGAATTGAAGAAACATGGACAGAATATTTTTCTGCAGCCGCCCAAGCAAATTTAATGATCTTCATCATGCAGTTGGCGCTTTTAAAAGAGCTAAATATTCTTCTCATCTGACACTCAAATGTTTCACGTGACTGGGGCTTGCACTGTCTCTGGAGCTTCGAAGTGCACACGAGTTGAGCAGGCTTGCCGATAATTGTGCTCCCTCAGAGCGGGATCACTTTTGCTTCTCAATTATTTTTGACTCAGGAAAACCCCAAATGGAGAATTAAATGTCCACAAAATGGGACGACTCCCAAACAGGTCAAGAAAATGATGAGGAGCCTGTTATTAAAACAGGTGTGACATCTGTGGTGTGGGTTCACAAAAGCAGACACGGAGCAGAAACATTTTTATCTGCAAACTGTATCGCATGACAATAATCACTCGTAATACAAGCAATCTGTTTTACCACCTCAAAATGAAGCACGCAAAATAATATAATGAAAGCCAAAAGATGATCTCCACATTTAATTTGTTTATTAATTTAGCAAGAAGTAATATTTATTTAAGACATATTTTCTTCAAGAAGTGTTTATTTTTGTTAGATTTAAAAAAAAAAAAAATTAGTTTTGTTTTCTTTTTCGCATTACTTTGAGAAGATCTTTAAGTTTCTTGAGCAAAGTTTAATATTAATAATAAAAATATTGGTCAACAACATTTTCATCTGGTTATATTTAGCATTTTTGTAAAGTTGATTTTTATCTATTTACTTTGCAATCTTGTTACAAATTAAGAGGAAGTAGTTTTAATTTATAAAGTGTTTAATTCACTGATTGGAATTCCAAATATAGGCATTACATTATGGTTGTTTAATAAATAAATAAATTATTGATTTTCCAGAAAACTTTTACTATATCGTGATATAAAGTTACTCATATTGTGATATATGATTTTGGTCATATTGCCCATTCCTAAGAGGCGTTCATGCATTAATATACCCATAGTGATGCATTGGGTAGTCGCAGAAGTAGAGAACAAGGTGTTTTTGCAGCTTATTGTATTGGGGATTAAGTTTTGAGTTCTGAAATTTACAGTATGTTTTTATAGTTGAAAGACCACTTATATGTCAAAATATCAAGGACAATTTTATTCCTCATGACCCCTTTAATTAAAATTGTATTCAATGTACAAAACAAGACTTTTAGTAAGGGCGTTTCAACCCTAATTAGGCATTATTCACATTGAATGCCTTTTTGCGTCTTCCTGCTCTGTTTATTAATAGTTATTTTTTTCTATTTAAATATGAGCTAAATTGATGTCTTTGACCATTGTTCCTCGTCTCGCAGTTTTTTTTTTTTTTTATGTCTTCCTCAAGTGTGCCACATTTTTTAGATGCCATGTAAAAACAACTTCAACTAAAATGTGTCAAAAGACGCCTGCATTCTGTTCTCTTCTACAATTTCACACTGAATGGCCCCTTAATGGGTCAAACTGCCCCAAACCCTCTCCATAATTCACACGCTGAAATCACGTAGACTAGCTGTCCTAGATTTTTTTTGTACTATTCTTGCAAACCAAACAAAGCTACACATTCTGTAACCAAACCGTCTCCATTCATGCTTACCTGAAGTGGCCACTTTACAGAAACATAATATCCAGGCACATGCGGCAGACATACAGCTTAGAGAGGAATAAATTAATCTTCGAAATCAAACATCCATCCTTTCATTTACAAAATGCAACACAGCAGTTTGAGTGTCAAAGACCACATGACTGCGGAGTGGCCAGGCTGTGGCGACGGGAGCTGAAGATGTGAGTGAAGGAGACCGTGAAAGCCAGTCAATAATCAAGATGAACCGAGAGAGTCAGAGAGAACTGAGGAATGACATTGCAGATCTATAAAGTTTTTGGACTGAAGCTCTGTTGCTGCAGTGCAGACTTAAATAAAGCTATAGAGCGTGAGAGGCTGGTTCCAGAAGTAAAAGTCCCATTCATTAATCCATACGATAATTCATTTTTAAAGATGAACCTTTAAAGACAATCCCTCTGTGATTTCTGATGTTGTTAATCGATGGTATATGCTTCTTTTGAAGCCACCAGTCTGTGTTATTTCAATTAAAAAAAATGTATATCATGTTTGATAACGGACTTCCTTGTGAAGAACTACACTTCCCATGATGCTGCAGAGAAAGATCCCCCAGTCAGTGAATTGCTGCAAACAAAGTACGCCAAAAGAGCTTTTCAACTTCAATGGAGCACTATGAATGATGCAATCGAGTCTGTCTCCCTACTCTAAAGGCCCCATGGGGTATCTCAGTTGCCTACGTGTCTATCCGTGCATCTTATCATGTGGCTTGTCGAGTGCGTTACCGCGGAGACCGAGTGCGTGTGGAGGCTTCACACTATTCTTCGCGGCATCCACACACAACTCGCTACATGCCCCACCAAGAGCGAGAACCACATTATAGTGAACACAAGAAGGTTAACCCAACGTGACTACCCACCATAGCAACCGGGCCAATTGGTTGCTTAGGAAGCCTGACTGGAGTCACTCAGCATACCCTGGATTCGAATTTGCGACTTCCCCATAGGTGTGGTAGTCAGCGTCTTTACTTGCTGAGCTACCCAGGCCCCCCAAATTAAAAGTTTCAGACTCTAAATGCCCCCATAAAACAAATAGTTTTTTGTGGGGCGAATAGATTTGTTCTGTAAAATGTTCAAAGTGGGCTCACATTGACTGATCCAATCACAATGTAAATTCATAGTAAGTTTATAGAATACTTAAGATGTTAGAAATGCCAAATATGTTTGAAATAAACAGGACATTGTGCACCCTTTTCTGAAGAAGTTATTTTGAGTAAGTGTTTGTTACTCAAAAAAAGCATCTTGCTGTCTCAATTATTTGCATTAGTTGACAAATTTCGCCCTATAACTATTGCCCCTATGTCTACATGATATCACTATAACCCCCTTGGGGCCTTTTAGAGTTGGTTTGTTCGGTTCATGGCTTCAAAGTTTATGAATGATTTTATGAAATCCCTTTTGAAACAAATTACTGACGGTTAAAGAAGTGGGCAGGCACGTCACAATTAGAGCTATCTGATTGGCTAATTATTCCAGCTCTGTGAGTTTATGCTCTAATATTTATTTGCTTGCCTTAATGACCCATTGTATTAATTTGGTAATAAAGTCAGTGATTTGTTTGTTGGTTTGTGGGGGTATTGAAGGCAGGACACTATCCAGTTCTCTGGGAGAGAGCAGCCACTTATCATTTAGCACAGCAAATGTGGTGATAATAATGGACAAGATGTATTTATTTTCCCCACTGATCAAGTCCAATTTATTTGATACACAAACATAATGATCTCCCTTATGCATGCTTAGGGAAGCATCACTATTACAATTGCTCGTAAAAGTCAGTCCTATTCAACTGACGGCACGCAGTTAAATCCAGCCCAGCTGAAATTTTCAGTGGCCCGCATTAGGTTGTTCTTAATTTTTCTTAGGCTGCATTCCTTACGGTAAAAAAATTATAATAATAGTTTTATTTGAAAAGTCCAAATTTTGTAACGTATTGTAACGCTTAGTATTTTTAATGTGACATATATTGCAAGAACTTCTGTGCCTAGACCTCATACCAAGTGCTGTGTTTCAGGTTTTTATTCTTCTCTCACAATGTGATCTGTCGGTCCTGAAATTGTCACCCCATTTAATAAATATCATTCCATTAACTGTTCCACTGGACAACACTTGGCATCTTACTTCTCTCTAAAGATCTGTTTTTTTACAGGGGCTAATTAAAAGTGTGTGTGTATATATATATATATATATACATACATACATACATACATACTGTTATCTGCAGATAGAAGCTTTTCATTGACAAAATATGACTTGGCCCACATGTCCCAAAGAATTTGTCCATTGGGCCCACTTGTTAAATAGCCCTGCCATATGTGTTAAATTATGGCACAGAACTCAGTTACGTAAAAACTTTTAAGACTATGTCATGTGTTAATAGTCTCAGCTGCAATCTCACATGCCTGTTACCGTAGCAATACCGCCATGTTTTGCCATGACAATTGTGACACGCGCTACATTAGAATACTCTGGGGTGAGCACATCTGTGAGCTTTGAATGGAAAAATTGTTTCACATAGTGGTTTTGTTTGCCAGGGTGCGATTAGGCAGTAATGAGCGTTTTATCCAGGATAATCTTTATAATTTCCATTCAGTAAGACATTCTTCTATAATTATTCCCCGCATTGTTTGCCTTTTCATTGTGGCTGGACTCAGGAAGCAAAAAGTGAAAAGTTGAATTTAATCATGTTTCCTGTTTTGGCAGGTACTACTGCAAATGGTGATGTAATGTGTTGGTACAATAGCGTTTCTATTGCAAAAAAAGCTAAATTAACCCTTTTTACTTTCTTACTACATTTTGAGTGTTATTACACACAATTCTTCAGTTATGAATCAAATAAAAAAATGAATTAAATTCGAAATAATTATTTTTTTGTCTTGTAACATTCACAAACTTACATACATGAAAAATCGTATATATTAAGTGATCACATTTTCTACATCACATGTAATCTATATTTTAAAATGCCCCTTTCCATTAATCTGTGATAGTGGTGGTGGCGTAGTGGCCTAAAGCACATAACTGTTAATCAGAAGGTTGCTAGTTCGATCCCCACAGTCACCACCATTGTGTCCTTGAGCAAGGCACTTAACTCCAGGTTGCTCCGGAGGGATTGTCCCTGTAATAATTGCACTGTAAGTCGCTTTGGATAAAAGTGTCTGCCAAATGCATAAATGTAAATGTATGTTGGGAAGTCATCAAGATCTTTAAAAATATGTATAAGAGTGACTCCAGCCTGGTCTCCAAAGCAAACAAATTGGCCCGGTTGCTAGGGAGGGTAGAGTCACATGGGGTAACCTCCCGGTGGTCGCTATAATTTGGCCGCGTAGGCTTTTTACGCAACAAGCCACATGATAAGTTGCACAGATTTTTGTATTTATTATTTTTTTTCACTTGACAATAGGTGGTGATATTGATTTATGAACGCCATTTTTTGCTTAATGTGTCAGATCACCATTTATTCTCATCAAATATGTGTTGATGTATTCATGATTTTAATGGCTCATATACTGTGATGGAGTGAATTGTTGGTTTGCATCTTCTATGATGTATTAATATGTACTCCGTCCTATCTGGTGAACTCATTGTGTGATTCTAGGTGGTGATATGGACCTATGGACCTTAACATAATGGATCACTTAACACATGCACTAAGATGTCCGGTCTAATTAACGAGCTTGTTATGTAATTAAGGAGAGAATCATGTTTGTTGAGTGTTCCAATTACCTGTAATTAGAAGTTGATGCCCACACCAGGGAAACATCAGACTTAATTTTTTAATAAAACTCTGAGCAGTTGTATAACAAAAATACATACTGAAGAAGGTCGTGATGATGAAATCTCTGTGTTCTCCTTTACTGTGAGAAATTAATAAAATATAAGAATTTGAGAAAAAGGAGTGCGGCTCATCTTGCTGTTGAGACTTGTAATCTTTACCGAAATGTAATAACTTGCCTCTGAAACAACTGTCATTTTCAGGGAAAAAAGGCAGCGCAGAATATTGATATTAAACAAAACAAAAGGCAAGTACTGTAGTTATTTAGTCATTGTTTAGGCTACTTGTGTGTATATAATGTAGCCTTTCTAAAATGTTGGTATTCTGGCTCAGTTCTGGCTCCACTGGCCAAGTCCTGACCAAGATTTGTTTTCTCCTGGAATATCCTGTTGCACTCAGAAATATGTCTTAATTGTCAACGTGGCCTCATTGAATCATGTTTCTTTTCCTACATTTTTGCTCACCACAATTGTACAGAGTGGTTATATGAGTTACTGTAGATTTTGTCACTTCGAACTAGTCTGGACATTCTCTGTTGACCTCTCTCATCAACAAAGCATTCCTGTCCACAGAACTGCCACTCGCTGGATGTTTTTTGTTTTTGACCGCATTCAGAGTAAATTCTAGACACTGTTGTGTGTGTGAAAATCCCAGGAGATCAGCAGTTACAGAAATATGCCAACCAGCCTGTCTGGCACCAACAATCATGCCACGGTTGAGATCACATTTTCCCCCATCCTGATGGTTGATGTGAACATTAACTGAATCACCTGACCTGTATCTGCATGATTTTAAGCACATTATGCACTGCTGCCACACGATTGGCTGATTAGATAATCGCATGGATGATTGTTGGTGCCAGAGGGCTGGTTTGAGTATTTCTGTAACTGCTGATCTCCTGAGATTTTCACACTCAACAGTCTCTAGAATTTACTCCGAATGGTGCAAAAAACAAAACATCCATTGACAATGTTTTGACGGCACGAGGGGGACCTACACAACATTATGCAGGTGGATTTAATGTTGTGGCTGATCGGTGTGTATATAACCTATCCATACGATTTGAAATGAAGCACCCATAACTGTCACTTAGCTAATGCTTTATTGTGGGTTACATTCGTTTGGAGCACACACATTTGCTTTTATGACAATATAGGTTAGGTTTAAGGTTAAGGAAATATGTTTTGTTTATTTAAAACTACATGTGATGAACCATGTAATATAATTTTGCATCCATCAAATCATTTTCATGAGATCAGGCTGCACATTATGGATGTAAAATGGGTTACTGTAGTGTATATTTGTGTGTGATGCTATAAAAGGCCAGCAAAAGGCTAGCTCCATTACTATAACACCCTCTCTCACGCTTTCTCTTTCTGTGAGGTGAAAGCGGCCGTACTCATGCCAGCACTTCACATGTGATAATGCAGTGTTGTTCTCTGCAATACAGTAAGCTGTTGTTTTATAAGGCTTTCCTTTCTGTAGGTTGAAGGACATTGGAGCACTCTCCACTCTAGCACTTTTGTATTCATCTCTCATTCGTGCTGATATTGTATTTAATTAGTTCATTTTCCACTTTAATAAGTTGCATGATGGTCTGTGCAGATTTTCAGACAGGCCTGACAGGGACAGCCCCAAAGAGAGTTTTAGGTAAGTGAGACCATGTTTGACATAGTGTGTAATACTGGCATACACTGTATTCTACCAATTTTTTTTTAATTGCAGGACTAAATGAAACCGTAGGTATTGGATGAGTTCGAAATGAACTCATTTGATAGATATGTCAGAAGTAATAAAGCTGCGTTCACACTACCAGCTACTTTGTCCATGCATGTCACCAGAAAATGAATGAGATGAGGTTGTTTTGTCGCTGAGTGTCACTGGCAGTGTGAACGCAGCTTAAGATTAGTATGGGTTGAATGCAGTTCTAAACTCAACCCATTATTCTATGATATTTCAATCATACTTCATTGAGCCTGTTTACATGCACACCAATACGATACAATAGCTCCCAAAAATCTGCTTATTTAAAAAAAATTGAAAACTGCATTTACATGAGACTTGAAATAATCAAGTTATTCTTTTGCTTTTGACTTCAAACCGTGAAGAAGCATGTGCACAATAATTGCATACATTGAATAAGCCATTAATAACACCAGTATAGATGTTTACATGCAATGCGAAATCAGGGTAATGGGCAAAAATCTACCTATGCCAAGTGGTTTATCCTTACAAGTGCATTCAGTAACTTTTTTGTCTTTGTGTCATCTTGAACTTACACTGACACCTAGTGGCTTGGATGCAGCATCATTTAAAATCAATAGTTTCCAGTTTCAGATGACATTGTAGAAATGAAGGATTCACAGTCAGCCAGGATTACTTTAATAAATGAGTGAAAGAGTCCAATAACAGGACTGTTACTGAGATTAAGCAAGTAGTATTCGGCTAGTCATGTGATTCTAACATGGCAGCCCCCATGTGCCGACCCTCTCCATGTAGAATAAAACAGCTTTTATACGGTTACTGAGAAGACTGGAGTCTTCATTTGAATGTGAGTGCTTCATGTCTTTAGGAGTTTTGTGCACCTTTAAGCCGTTTACCTTACATAGATAAAGGAAAGCTGTTTATTGCATTTATATGAACATATTGTCAGCTTATTAAGGACATGCATGACGTAAGAATGTGCATGTAAATATGCTCACGACCATATCACATTGAAACTGATTATATTCCATTTTGTTTTATTAGATTTTTGTGTAAATATGTCTACACCTATGGCTCTCTAATCAAATAAGGATGTTAAAAAGGTTAGTTATGGTTTATTTTTACACTGGAAATGAAAGGTCAAGTTGCATACAGAAAATGTGTGTACTGTGCTCAGTATACATACTACATACTGCAGAAATAGTAAAAGTAGAATGGTCATGTGTCAAGACCTTTCAGGATATGATCTTCCAAAAACATGTCCATATTTCAAATTGAATATATATATACAGGTATGGGGAGTAATGGAATACATGTAACAAGATTACATATTTAAAATACAAAGTATTTTGATTACTGAAGAGATTACTTTGCATTTCAATTTAATTTGTTTAATTGAATATTTAGTCCTTTCAGATGGAAAACATTTAAACATATAAATGATGCGATCCAAAGTGCATTTGAACAGCGGTGAAACACTTTCTTATGATGTGTTACATTCATACGAGCAGACAGAGAAGCAAGTTTGAAGTAAGTTAAATACATAGAAATAAACCTTGTGTAAATTGGCATTTTAAAATATAATTCACATGTGATGTAGGAAAATTCACTTTGGATCACAATTTCTTTTTGCCCTTTGATATTAGGGCAAAAATTGTATTCTTGATAATAATTTTTGTTTTGTTTTCCTGTAAAAATATTTAAAAATCCTTAAAATAAGATCAATTTGATTTACAGTCAAAACAAGTGAAAAAAATCCACCAGTATTGAAGAAGTAATCCAAAGTATTTAAAATACATTATAAATGTCATTTTATAGCATGTATTCTGTAATCTGTAGTGGAATACATTTCAAAAGTGTTGGGAGGGTATATGTATATACTGTATATACATATACAGTTGAAGTCAGAAGTTTACATACACCTTAGCCAAATACATTTAAACTCAGTTTTTCCACAATTCCTGACATTTAATCGTAGAAAACATTCCCTGTCTTAGGTCTTTTATGATCACTACTTTACTTTAAGAATGTGAAATGTCAGAATAATAGTAGAGAGAATTATATATTTCAGCTTTTATTTCTTTCATCACATTCCCAATAGGTCAGAAGTTTACATACACTTTGTTAGAATTTGGATGCATTGCTTTTGAGTTGTTTAACTTGGGTCAAACCTTTTTGGGTAGCCTTCCACAAGCTTCTCACATTTAAGTTGCTGGATTTTTGGCCCATTCCTCCAGATAGAACTGGTTTAACTGAGTCAAGTTTGTAGGCCTCCTTGTTTTCAGATGTGCCCACATCTTTTCTATCAGATTGAGGTCGGGCCTTTGTGATGGCCACTCCAATACCTTAACATTGTTGTCCTTAAGCCATTTTGCCACATCTCTTGAGGTATGATTGGGGTCATTTTCCATTTGGAAGACCTATTTGCGACTGAGCTATAACTTCATGGCTGATGTCTTGAGATGTTGCTTCAATATATCCACATAATTTGCCTTAATCATGATGCAGTCTATTGCGTGAAGTGCAGCAGTCCCTCCTGCAGCGAAGCACCCCCACGACATGATGCTGCCACCCCAATGCTTCAAAGTTGGGATGCTGTTCTTCGACTTGCAAGCCTCACCCTTTTTCCTCCTAACATAGCAATGGTTATTATGGCCAAACGGTTACATTTTAGTTTCATCAGACCAGAGGAAATTTCTCCAAAAAGTAAGATCTTTGTCCCCATGTGCACTTGTAAACTGTAGTCTGGCTTTTGCTATGGTGGTTTTGGAGCAGTGGCTTCTTCCTTGCTGAGCAGCCTTTCAGGTTATGTTGATATAGGACTTGCTTTACTGTGGATATAGATACTTGTCTGCCTGTTTCCTCCAGCATCTTCCCAAGGTCCCTGTTGTTCTGGGATTGATTTTCACTTTTTTTTTGCACATATACTGGTACACATCCTATCAGAAGCTAATTGGCTAATTGTCTAAAGGCTTGACATAATTTTCTGGCATTTTCCAAGCTGATTAAAGGCACGGTTAACTTGGTGTTAACTTGGTGTAATCTTCTGACCCACTGGAATTGTGATGTAGTCAATTAAAAGTGATACAATCTGTCAACAATTGTTGGAAAAATTAATTGTCATGCAAAAAATAGATGTCCTAAATGACTTGCCAAAACTATAGTTTGCTAATATTTATTCTGTGGAGTGGTTAAAAATGTGTTTTAATGACTTCAACCTAAGTTTATATAAACTTCTGACTTCAAATGTATATATTAATTAATTTAATTAAGATTTTTATAATAAAATATAGGTATATATGCAATACTATATACTGTACACGTTTACATTATATATATATATATATATATATATATATATATATATATATATATATACACACAGAGTACATACATTATACTGTATACATGATTCACCAAAAATAAATAACTAAAATCTTGGATTTTAAATCCAAAACAATGGAAAATCTACCACTTCTGTCTCGAAATGTCTTAAATGTTTAAAAATATAAGTTTTTTGCATTTATCACTCATAATATTCAAATCTTATAGTCATGTTCTTCTGCATTAAATTGTTTATCTATACTTGGAGTATATCAGTTGGTTCTCAATTATAGGGGTTTGTACGCATTTGTACTGTGGTCCATCTGATTTTGAAGTCTATCGACATATCTGAAGTATCTGGTTTAGCAGAGTCAAATACACAGGTGGAGGCACAACCTCAGCTAATGCACCTGTAAGGCTCTGTATATGGATATGGCTCAATGGACAGAGCAGCATGAGCACAAAGCTCTTAAAGCTCGAGCTCTTAAACTCGCAGCTTTGCGAGAGTCAGTGAGAAGCAAGGCGCGAGAATGAAAGGAAATTTAAAGGAATGAAGGTAAAAAAATTAACAACCACTGCTCTATCACAATAGAACAAAGTATCTCAAGATCCACATAAAGCTACATTACCTTCAGAAGGTCATTTAGGAAGTTTCTTGGTTATTAAGTTTACTGCCCTTAGAAACAACTACAGTAAAGTTCAAAGAGAATAGCACAGTATTCATCCAGTCTGTTACATTTACGACTTCTATACATGTGCCCCTTAAAATAGAAATATTTGTTAAAATGTGTCTCCAGCATCTAACGTGACTGGCTTTCATATCAACACATTTTGTATTTACTGTTTCACCATGTACCATATTAAAAACCCCATAAGGTATTAATAAACCAAAGGTCAGAGGTCAAATATTTGTCAGGCTTTGAACAAAACAGTGTATTTGTACACTCAAGAAGTGGTTGAGTCCATTTTGTTGAAGCTGTAATAAAAGGGCTGTCCTTGATGGAGGACATTATTCCTGCAACTGTCCTGTAATTCAACCCCAGCAATCGTAAATCTGCCTAAAGGCCACATTTATTAGGAATTGGAGACTAATGCATACTGTAGGTGGTGTATTCGTGGTTATGGACTATCCAATAAACAAGTACAAATGGTTTGTAAGGGCGGAGCTTCTGGCATATTGATTGTCAAGTCATCCAATGAACAAAAATAACTGCAAACCTTTAAAAACAACTGTTAAAAAAAAAAAAAAATCTAAATTTTGAGCAATAAAAATTTAAGTAATAATCTGGGTTCATTACTAGTTAAGCTCAATCGATAGCATTTGTGGCATAATGCTGATACTGTAATAAATTCATTTCAGCTCGTAAATATACAGTATAATTGGATATATTTGCACACAAATAAGGGAAGCGATTTTATCCCACTAAATTTATGTTAACATGTATAATGTTTACATTTTGTACAATTTTAACATAGAAATAAAATGACACAATGCAGCTTTAATGTTCAAGTAAATATCTTGAGATTGCCATGCTGTAATGTCTATGGATTATTGATCGCAGCTGTATGTTGGAAACAACCAGTGTTGCCTCATGCCTTTTGGCTCTCTCCAATGAGTGTTTCATGACCGTTATGTGACCACGGTCCTGAGGGACGGTTCTAGAGCAGGTTAAGTGGCGTGTGTGTTGTGACGTGCTCTGGCGTGTGAACTGATTCAGTAACGTGCATGTGCGATGCACTCTGTATGACCCGTGACTGCAGCGCCACGCAGGCGCTGAACCATGCGGGCCACATCATTTTTTCATGATGCCACAGAAAGCCTCACCACTACTGGGACCTTTCTTTACTTTAAAACACTCACTGTGATGTAGCTGTTTATAGCATCGGTTAGAGCAGAGTCACCCGCCAGCCTGAAAGGCTTTCGACACGCAGTGCATTAAGAGGCGCCTGGAGTTCTCACGTGTCTTGTGGAGGATATAATCACAATGAGTGAACTATCAAACGTCAGAACATCAGCAGAGAGTGACGGCCATGTCGGCTCATAGGGTTGCATCTATGATGAGATTCTAGTTTTCCTTTTTAACTTGAATGTTTTCTAGGTTACACTTTTTACAATAAGTCAATAAAAAAATTATAAAGCGCAATTATAGTTGCTTCAGGTTGTATTTGTTAACATTGGTTAATGCATTAGGTATCATTAACTAAAAATGAACAATGATTTACGGCATCTAATCATCTTGGTTAACTTTAATTTATCAAAATACTATGGTTCATGTTAGTTCATAATGCACCACCTTATGTACATTTATATAACTATTAATGTAAAAATTCAGGGTGATTCTCACGAAACCTGTCAATGTCTAGCTTATATTCAACCCCAACTCAATACGATATGGATATGTTTTCCATTAGGGATGCATAAAAATATCAGTTTTCCAATGCATCACAGTCTTCATTTGAATCTCAGCGATTTTTAAATCCCAAGATAATTGTTTTATGCTATGAAGCAACCCTCCACTACAAGGAGAGGAAATCACTCATATTTGAAACCGTTTCACGCTATGTGACTACATTGTATATATTTGGCAACTGGCTGGTAAATGTTTACATTTCACTCACCAGTAATTGTGTAGTATAGTGGTGGAATATTCAGCAGTGAGATCCTTGCGTGTTGAGATAAAAGTTTGGTTTGATTCTTTCTGCGCGTCTAAAAACAAGATGCATACACCCATTTATAATTAAAAAACAAACATTTAATGCCATTCACACATAGCAGGGATGAGATAAAGCCCCTCCAGTCTCTCTCGTTAACATGACCTCATCTAAAGACACTCTTAACACAAATGCAGATTTTCTTAAAGAGACAGTACCAGTCTTTCACATGTTCAACAAATCAATGTAAGTAGTACAAAGTATGCAATTAAACAACAAACATGCAACAAAAAATAAGTAATGCAATATAATATCATATTTATTGATTGAATATATGGTTTTATTTTTATTTAATTTTTTTTACTCAAATGTGACCAAAATGATGAAGTAATAAATTACAATTAGTAAAATTTTAATTTGTTTGTACCTAGAATAATTAGTAGAATTAGCTGAGAGAGAAGTTTTATGTGTATGCAAAAGGGACATTATAACTGAAATATACCTGTATGAATCTATATAGAATCGAATTCAGAATCGAATCAAGAGCTTGTGAATTGGAATTGAATCGGGATATCTGCATCAATACCCAGCCCTATTTTCCATAAAGAAAATGAAGCCAAGATTTAGGACCATAATGATTTTTTAGCATTTTTACATTATTTTCTGGACACAAACACATTTGGAATAATGTCTCTTTTAATACCCTTTCTGTTCTTTTCAGTCAGTTGTTGATCAAAAACAACAAAAAATAAATATTTAATGGTATTCACGTATAGCAGGGTTGAGAGAGCCATTTCAGTCTCTCTCATTAACAGACGCTCATCTAAAGACACTCTTTAGATAAATGCTGGTTTTCTTAAAGAGACAGTACTGTTTTAGCACATGTTCAACAAATCAATAGAAAGAGTAAAAATTATGCAATTAACAAAAAAATGCAAGAAAAATTGCAATATAATATCATATTTATTTGATGGAATACATGGATTTAAAAATATATATATATTTCCGTCCGTCCGTCCGTCCGTCCGCCCGCCCCATCTTTCAAGAAATAAAAAGAATAAACAAACACTTTCATAAAGCACATGTCACATGTTGACAAATGCACACATGCTCTTTTATTAGATATTAACATCATGCCTTTTTTTTTGTTATTTGATTTCTGTAAAATTCATGCTGTTTTGTCAGCATCTTGCACCACGAGCTGTATTTTCAAGGTAAAATAATTTCAACTCGCAATCCTTCCATTCTGTTGTGCTCCGTTTTATAAAGTGAGAATGCTTCCTGCGTGAACGGCCTCTTTGGACACTGCCTCAAAAGGTAGACAGCAGCCTCGCATAGTAGATTTTGGCACAAAAGTAACTAGAAAAAGTAGATTTATACCTGCAAAAAGAACTATTTGCATCAGTTCATCTTTTATGGACAGAATAAAAATATACAGTATAGTGCATACAGTACAGATATCTAAGTGTATCCATGAATGTATATCAGCCTTTGCTTTTATAGGAACATCCACAAACATGTAAGCGCAGTACGTTCTCTCAAACCCTAAAAGCATATCATGCATCGCATTGCGCTCTCATTACTAAAACCAACATGCTGTTTGTGTGGGAGAGACAGTCAGCGTAAGACTTGGGATTTATGTTTATCCCTGTGTGGGGGGTCATGGGAATACATTCGCTCTGTTTTGATTTCTCTCTGTTAATTTTGCTTGCAGCACCTCAAGGTCACACACACACACACACACACACGCGCACACACACTCACACACACACTGAGACTATGTAGATAAATGGCTTTAGTATACTAGAGTTTGATCCAAATGAAGCAATGATGTAGCTCAGTGGCCCGTGCCCTACATCTCCGTGTGTGTCTGTGTTGCTACAGTAGCTGTGAGCTCACAAGCAAATGCCAAATCCTGTACTTTATCAGAACGAACTGCCCTGGGCGGAAACAGAATAGCCCTGATGACAAAATATGAGGCGTGATGCAGCCAGCAGGCCCTAATTGAATCATTTGTCTCACACTTTCTGAAATTACAGCTATGGAGACACTTAGCTTCATTTTCCTGACCATGCAAAAGCATTTTAAATGATTTAAAAATGAATTTTATTGTATTGTGATGCACAAAATAAAGGAATAGTTTAGCTGTTGGAAAGGAGTTTTGTTTAAAAGGTTTTGTGTCTAAATAAATATTCACAACAATGATGAAATATTTATTGCAAATATTTGTTTTGCGAACTTGCAAAGCAAATGGATTTCTTTGGATCAAATTGGCCATGAGCATTTGTCTGATGACAAATGTATGCAAAAATCTACATCAGGGGTCGGCAACCTTTTTTGACATGCCTTTTTGGGTCTTTATTTTTCTATTATTATAACAGTTTTTGGTGGAGAATTGAACAACATTAGAAGTGGACTACAGGGAAAAATACAACAGAATGCTACAAAATGATATAATGTAGCTCCTTTTAATGTAGGGTATTTATTTAAAATACACACACTTCATGTCAGGGTCCTGTTACATATCCATCCACTTCACAAACACATCAGTCAATAACGCAACACTATTGGCTGCCTATAAACTACCTGACTCAGCAGCTGTAGCACTCTGTTTGTGTGTGAGGTTAGAGTCATTCTGATGGTTGCTTTATTGCTTAAAACACACACAGAGGGGATATGTGGGTCAGTCTTGCAAATCTGTCACAAACATATCCGCTTCATATTTCAGCCCAAATAAAACAATTAAATAAACATAAAAATATATATTTTGCTCAAAGAAAACAAAGCCTGTTTTTGGACCATTCGCACCATTTGCATTGCTAAATTATTTTCATGAAAATTGACCACATGTTCTCCCAAACGGTCATTACCGTAATTCAAAAAAAGAAAAAACATATCCTCCTTACGTAATGCCAAACAAATAATTATATTTGTATATTATATTATATTTGATTTATTTTTTTATTTACATTTATTTAAATAATAAGGTAATTATACATCCTGGAAATATTTGTTGTACTGCCAATTTATGCTGATTTAAAAAGCAAAAACTATTTTATTATTGTAATTACAATCTAATGAGAATTACCATTGAATATAATGGGAATTATATATATATATATATATATATATATATATATATATATATATATATATATATATATATATATATATATGTGTGTGTGTGTGTATAATATATATGCATATACGTGATATGTGCTTGAATAATGAATAAACATGTTAATGCTCCTAAAAATAGGCTTAATCTTTTATTTTTTTTAATATATATATATATATATATATATATATATATATATATATATATATATATATATATATATACACTCACCTAGAACTTTATTAGGAACAGTATGGTCCTAAAAATAGTTCTCAATATGGTCTTCTGCTGTCGTAGCCCATTCGCCTCAAGGTTCGAGGTATCTAAGTTACTGTAGCCTTTCTGTCAGCTCAAACCTGTCTGGCCGTTCTCCGTTGACCTTTTTCATCAACAATGTGTTTCTGTCCACAGAACTGCCGCTGACTGTATGCTTTTTGTTTTTGGCACCATTCTGAGTAAACTCTAGAGACTATAGTGTCTGTTGTGCATGAAAATCCAAGGAGATCAGCAGTTATACCAGTCAAACCAGCCTGTCTGGCACCAACAATCATGCCACCAATTTTCCCTATTGTGATGGTTGATGTGAACATTAACTGAAGCTCCTGACCCATATTTGCATGATTTTATGCAGTGCATTGCTGCCACATGATTGGCTGATTAGATAATCAAATGAATAAGTAGGTGTACAGGTGTTCCTAATAAAGTTCTAGGTGAGTGTGTGTGTGTGTGTGTGTGTGTGTGTGTGTGTATATATATATATATATATATATATATATGCGCTGTATAGTTGAAGAGAAAGCCCCTCAAATAACAATAATTAAATTCAATAAAAGATAAATTATAAGGGCTTTTCAAAAGATGAAAAAATGTACACCCGAAATCTTCAAAAAGTTTGGTCAAGATAATGATCAAAGAACATTTTTAAAATCAGCAGTAAAATCCGACTATGAATGTGTCATAAATTGTGCTTCTTTAGTTCAAATTGCATTAAAAACAAATGCGCATGCGGGTTCTCCAGTTGACTGATGACTTAATCTCGAGATGCCAGAGTGTAGATTCTGGGTGGAGGAGGGGAATGTAACACCCCAATTATCAAAACAAGCAAGTACAACCCCAATTATTTATACCATAATAAATGGACACATGGGTAAATGCTTCACTCTGTACCCACCACCATACCTGTCAACACTCCCATTTTTTCCCAGCAGTCTCCTGTATTTCACAACCATCTCCCACCCCCCTCCCGTTTTGATATTTCTCCCGGGAAACTCCCGTAATTTGTAAGGCCCAAACCTCGTTATATGAATAATCACATCACTATAGTATTCCAAGGTTGTCTAGTTGCCAGATCTTGAATAAAACACATCCTACTCACACAATCGACACATACAAATTTCAACCCATTTGTGACCTCAACCTGGCAACCTACAACCCAGTTGTGATGTTGATATCTGTGTTGGTAGTAAACACGGGAGGAATATATATATGGACGGAAGAATTGCATTTCATATCTCGAAGCCATATCGACAATGTCCATGCCTTTTTAAAGTGTCGTACTGATTTTAATATCGGACACAGTGGGAAAAATTACGTTACTCGATTTAATTACATTAAATCGTAACAGCACAATTTGTATGTATTTAGCCTGCCTGCTTGACATCAAAAGTAAAGCGTCCAATCAAACTTTGTGGTACTTTAGCGTTGATTATAAGCAATTAATAACAGTTCATTTTGTAAATTGTCAGGCCTATGCATATCATTGTAATAGAGATCAATTTCAGTGTTTAATTTAAGGACATTTTGAATAACCTGTGTAACATAATTCTCAAATCGGGATCGGTTGTTGGGAAATCAAACACATTCTCTTGAGTTTATCCTACACATCCACTTTTATCCACTGTACATTTGTTTAAAGACTTTTGCTCATGACTAATGTCTGTTCTGGTGTCCTTAAATGTGCAAAACATTGAGTACATCTCTGCTTCTCCAAAATAGTACGTCTGCGAACACATTTTTCTGATGTCAGCCATAATGTTCTCCTGTCAGCATCAAAAGCTGATTCTAAAGAGGCTTAGGGGAAAATCACTCAAGTCCGCTTTACAGGAAAATGCCTTTCTTTCTTAAACTGCTTACAGTATGTTTTATTTTTTTATTTTTTTTTACCTAGAATTGCAGTAACATCAATGGAATAATGACAGTAGCATGCTAGCAGACTTCCTGGAAGTCAAATCCATGACTGAGGGAGAACACATGCAGATTCCAGGCACTCTCTTGGCGTTAGGGAGTAGTGGGCTGCCTTGTGTCTCTTGAAGAGGTTGAGTGCATCCAATATTGGAAGATAAAAAAGATCGAGTAGTGGTCGACCAATATAGATTTTTCAATGGCTGATGCTAAGACCGTTAACTAGTGAGCTGGGTGGCCAATGAGCGAGATAATGCCGAAAAATACAATGGGGTCCAAAAGTCTGAGACCACGTTGAGATTCTGGACCTGTCTTAAGAGTTAAAGGAATATTTTGGGTTCAATACATGTTAAGCTCAATCAACAGCATTTTTGGAATAATGTTGATTACCACAAAAATGTATAGGTCTTTCCCCTACTTTCCCCTACTTTTCTCGATCTTCTCTACTTTCTTCGAAGGCTGAGGAAAGCACATCTCCCACCCCCCATCCTCACTACATTCTATTGAGAGCATCCTGAGCGGCTGCATCACTGCCTGGTTTGGGAATTGCACCGTTTCGGACCGCAAAGCCCTGCAGAGGATAGTGAGGACAGCTGAGAAGATCATTGGGGTCACTCTTCCCTCCATCAAAGACATTTACAAAAAACACTGTATCCGCAAAGCAACCAGCATTGTGGACGACCCCACACACCCCTCACACAAACTCTTTACCCTCCTGCCGTCTGGCAAGAGGTACCGAAGCATTCGGGCCCTCACGGCCAGACTGTGTAACAGCTTCTTCCCCCAAGCCATCAGACTGCTCAATACTCAGAGACTGGTTTGACACACACACACACACACACGTGTCCTGAGTTGCACTTTAATTACAGTCACTTTATAACTGTCTGCTGCCTCAATAACTGCTATGTGCATAGAACACTATCTCATAGTATGTTATGTTTACGTTTTTTGCACTACTGAGTACTGGTCGGCGCTGCACTGTGTCTATTGTCCTGTTCATTGTCAGTAATTTGTTGTACTGTCCCGTACTTTGCACATGTTTGCACGTGCACTTTATATAGGTATATAGGTAGTTTATATAGGTATTTTATTTTGTTGTGTTGTCTCATGTGGTCCTGTGTTGGTCCTTTGTTGTATTTATGTAGCACCATGGTCCTGGAGGAATGTTGTCTCGTTTTGCTGTGTACTGTACTAACTGTATATGGTTGAAACGACAATAAAAACCACTTGACTTGACTTTAAATAAAATAAAAGCAAAAAACTTTGCAATGGTGAGGTACTTACAATGGAAGTGAATGGGGCCAATCCGTAAACCTTAAAATACTCACTGCTTAAAAATAATAAATACAAGGCATAAACAATAGTTGTGTTAACATGATTTTAGTGTGATCAAATTGCTTATGAACATTTAATTTTCTGTTTAATTTTATGGACAATTTTACAACATTCATCACCATGACAATATAATGTCAACAAACATTAAAATGACTATAAAATTATGATTTAAACCACTATACAGCTCAAATATTACATGAGTTTTAACAGTATAATTAATGCAAGTACTTTTAGAAAATAAAGTTGAACATTTCTGCCTTTAAACCCTCCAGAAATTGTTCCATTCACTTCCATTGTAAGTGTCTCACTGTAACCTTGATTTTTGCTTTTTTTAAAGAACAGGAAAGAAGAGTCTAAATAAGTTTTGGTTGTAAACCACATTATGCCACATATGCTGTTCATTGAGTTTAACTTGTATTGAACCCAGAATATTCCTTTAACTGTTATGGGGGGGGGGCTGTAACTATGCATTACAGCCACGGTGAGCACTATTTACATTCTAAGAATGATAGTCTTTTATTGAACCTAACATCTTACTCTTAACTTACAACTCTACATATCAGCTACATCTATCAAAATGACACATTTTAATCAACATGTTGAATTATTCTGTGAATTTCTGGTAGAGATTCCTATAGTGATTCTTGGGGAATTGTACATGCGTCTGATGTAATTATTCAGTTCAAACAAGGTAGACAGTCCAATGGTTTTGCAGCTAACCGTAGCAGTTTTACTGCAGTCCAAAATTCTTTTCTCTGCGATACCGTCATCTTTCCCCGCAGTTTAGTCAGTGTAAGGGGACCTCCTAAGTGCTCAGACTAAATTCAAACACTGGTTTGAATTATTTTATTAGCTTACTTATTGCAGAGTGATACAAGAAGTAGGAAAGATGACTCATAATACCTGGATGTACCGATATGGAGTATTCCAGAGGGTCATGTAATAAATATTGACCTATCACAGTAGAAATCTTCTCTGGTCTACTCTTTGAGAACATCTGTAGTAATATGAGCACATGGACCAGAGAATTGCAGAGCGTATATGTGCATATATCAGCCGTGTAAGTGATTAGCCATGAACTGTGTTATACAGCACAATCTGTCGGCAAGACCGACCTGGCACACTTTTGTGCACTGGTTGCTTGGATATGGGGTGTGTGGGTGGGTTGTTGTGTTGTTTTTCCTTCACCGCTGATGTCGTACCAGGAGAATTAATTTGGTGAAGCATGCCATAACTGGAAGCCAGTGTCCGTTGGGATCTTAAGGTCACTGGGAGTTCAGGAGGCACACTTTATCTTGTGGGACACAGCAGGGCTTCTCCTTGTGTACACCATCCTCCTTACCATAGCAAACCCATTCTCCATGTCTCCCTCATGAGCCAGCTCTTGTTGTGAAGGAAGAATCAGTGATGTCATGTATGTGCACGCTTCAGGTGGCCTTGCTCTTTTGTTTATGTACATCAAAAATTTAGCTACAGGTACAAGGCCGAGTCGGTTAGTGCTGCGGGTGATTTGGGGACCCCAATGGGAGTGGTTCCACTGGGTAATCCCCCACGGACCCCCATTACCCAGCATGCTCGTTTGCCCTGGTTAAGTTCTGGGATGAGCCAGGCAGAGTTTAATGTCTTTTTTTGGAGCTCATGAGCAGGATGATCTTGATCGCAGCACATTTTTTAAAATAAGAGCGGTTTTCTCACTCCCTGGTCACACAGCCGGTGTTTACTGCAGTCGTTATCACAACAGCCGGACACTGAACACTCGCGGCCAAGGTGCTACGAACACGGGCTTCGCTCACCCGGCCGCGGCACTCACACACCCATGACCAGGCGGTTGTGATGAGTCACGAGGACTGTCTCCCTCCTCCCCCATCGCTGACCGGACCTATGGTGGATATGCGGATGGAGGTAAGTGCTTTGATGTTCCCCTCAGCACAGCCTCAATCTCGGGACGTGAGGCTCCTCAACATGGTATCATTCTGCTCCATGAGGGCCCACCCGCAGGTACGTCAGACGCGATTGTCCACTTGGTGCCCGGAACTTGGAGGCGTGGCTAGTGCAACACCATCCAACAGTTGTGGTGTCATTTCCACTACACAATGTTGCCCCTAATGAAGATTGTTTTTTTTTTTTATTTTTGTTACGTGTACTTGTTAACCAAGTCTCATGCTTGAGATTAAATATGAGATTTTATAGGCCTTCATTCTGTGTAGAAACACCCATATACATATATATTATTTACTATATAGATTTAAAGTGGTAAAATTACTGAAAAAAAAATGGAGCGAATGTAGCTCTGTTTATCGTCCAGTTCTACCCAGGACACAAGTGTGAGATGTGGGGGGTGTGGCCTTGCAGAAGATATACTGAGAGTGAGAGAGCGACAGGCAGAGAGAGAGAGAGAGAGAGAGAGAGAGAGAGAGAGAGGAAGCAAAAGTGAGACTGAATGTCTGCCACAAGTGCTTTCAGCATACTTCTCGGCGCCTCGTAAAATAAAATGAATTGATTTGATGGTTTCAGTCTCTCGGATGCGTCACGTCGAGCAAATGGCTTGTTGCATTTGTTTATCCTTTTGTCCAGAAAGTCTGTCTGCATGTGGCCAGTTTAATATGGTATGAGGGTGGATTATTCATAATTTATGTGTGTTATATGGCTATCGTGATTCATCGCTGGTGTAGAATGACTGCATGCACCTGTACGTTACCTCATTGTGAGTGTGAGTGTGAGGGAACCTTCAGAAGTACTTTTAGAAAAAGTGCCCACACTGAAAATCTGGGATTCAAAATATATATATTCAAAATATATATAAGTTTTTTAAGGATTTTGAAAAATGCACAATTTCTAGGTAACTAATAAAATAAGCAAATTTGTGATATTGATCATGTTAACTCCTTTGTACAATAGGACAGATTATTTTGCTTGCATCCATTGAAGCTTTTTGGAACATTCTGGAATCATGCTGGAATAAAATGGATCATCAGGTTTGCTTGAACTTGTGCAGCCCATTCCAGATGGAATGCCAAAAAAAAAATTTGAATTTCATGTGAATTAATTTCAACTTGTCGCTCAAATAGTTATGCTTATAATTTCATTTTAGATATTATAAATTGAACATTTAAAAAGAAAATAATTTTTATTAGTGTTCTTTAAATTATGCTTGCTTGAAGTGTACACTGATGAGACCACTCGTTCTGTAAAAAGCCTCAAATGTACAAAAATTGTCTGGCAAAAAGCATGAAAGCATATCTGTGTAAATGAGACAAAATGATGTGACCTAATAATAATAAAAAATAATGATGCATTTCGAACACCGCTTGCATCTTTTTGAAAGCCCTGGCCTTTACCAAAGCCTTGAATAATGACCTCTGATTTCTAGTTCGGCGGTGCACTTCATGCCTAATCAATTCTGAAAATGTGCTTGAAACACTGCTGCCCATACCTTACATCCTCATACTTCCATTTTCAATCTTGTAATTTCTAGCATTTGCTTTCGTTTTCTTGTTTCCCTCACTTTCCTTAATAAAGAAGAGCCAATAGCTCATTTAGTCACATACCTCATCTTCGTTGCACTCAGACTTCAGAATTAATTTAGTATTTGCCAAAGTGGAGTTGACAACAACACAAATGACTATTCACTTTGCTGGGCCTTTGTTTTTTTCTAGTCATTTGAGTATTTGGTTTGCTGCTTTTGATCAATATTCTCCATGACCTTAAAGACTTGACCTGCAGTTTTCTGGATTTATTTGGCTCTGTGTGAAATATTATTTCCAAATAAAGTAAAATGTCCTTTTATTAATCTCCATGAAATCCTTGAGATTTAGTATTTAAAATTCAAAATTTTTCCTGTTGCTTAATGTGTAACAATTCCAAGGTTATATGTTTGATTCCATGGAACAAACATACTAGTAATTGTATACCATGGATTGGTATACAATTGGAAAAATATATATACAGTACTGTGCAAAGTCTCATAAGATGTTTCACATCATCAGATGTTATATCTTCAGCTTTAGTGTGTCAATAGGAAATGTACATTTTATACTCCCAAACATTCCTTTTGCAAATAGAATAGAAGAACAGGGAGCCCTGCAACAGATGTCATGGCCCTCACAGAGCCCACCACTGAACATCATGGCAGTCTGAGATTACATAAAGAGACAGAAGCAATTGAGACAGCCTAAATAGATCCAAATTCTCCAAGAAGCTTGGAACATCCTATCTGCCAACAACCAAGTGGCCAGGTGTAAGTAGGAGTAGGAGCTTTTTTATGTTTACTGGACTTTGTATGTCATTTTAGTGATAAATGAAAACTATTTATAGCATTATTTATGAAGACATCCTCAATATGCAAGACTTTTCACAAGTGCCTAAAACTTTTGCACAGTACAGTACTGTATTCATGTCCTACTTAGGAAAGAAAACAAAACAATATGTAACAATACAATGCTTTATTATCATTTTCCAAACAAAGCCTTCGACAGTATAAAGATAGAAATGCACTAAAATAGCACCAAATCAAGTAACATTAAACGTTTCCCAAAGTCTAAGTGGAAGTTTGACTAATTGAAAGAACTGGTCCTAACAAAGGTTGCATATTTATTGCAATTCATCCTCTACAATATTAATTTGCAGGTAGACTGTGGCTATCCGCTTTGCTACAGCAATTTTAAAACCTTGTTCATGATTCGCATCAGGGCGCCAGCTTTGCGGTGCTTTTAACTACATATGAAATGTGCTTGCAGACAAAAATAGGTTCATATCATATCATATCATATTTTATGCATCCTAAATACACACAATTAACAAATATTTACATGCTTTTTGCATTATGTATTTCCGAAAACTACAACTCCCGTTGTGTAAAACTACTAAAGATTAACTGTGATAATCTAAACAAAGAGAGAAATAAACAAAAACATGAAACATTTTATTGTGTAATGTTTTTGTTTATTTCACTTTGTTTAGATTATCACAGTTAATTGGTCATTTTAAAATGGATTTTCACAGTTTGTTAATGAAAGTGATAAGGCTCAAATAATAAAACCTATACATAAAAGACATGGTAAAATATTTCCAATTCAGTTTTAATGAGACAATAAATAATAATAATAATAATAATAATAAAAATGTCCTTTTGATGAAACTGAAATGTCTTACAAAATGTTATGAAATGTTCATAACATTTTGTAAGACACCTATGTCTATGGAAATGTATTCATGGAATTAGTCCCTGTTTGAACTTTAATCAAACCCTTACTTACCAACTAACCCTTGACCTTGACTTTAAGCCTGGTCCTAAATCTTAAACTTATCTACAGTAAATCCCAAACATGGAGACTACTTTACGCCACATTAAAACCAATGGATTTTTGTTTATTTACAAAATAGCTTTTCAGTACAATTCCTTTACAAAATGTCATGTTCTTTATATGTACATCTCTGTTGGACATTTAGATAAAAGATTATATAATCTGTACATACTGTATTACATGTGCTTGTCACGCTTTAAGAGAAACGTTTGGTTACTGAAGGAGTCCATTTGGATCATTGTTACTTTACTTTTATTTGAATTATTGTGCACTGTTTTAGTAATACATATGTACAGTTTTCCAATGGAGCACACTAAAATTGAAATGTATTTAGCATTATGTATTACTCACAATTGTCTTTCTAAGTGTCCTTTGTGTTCATCTGTATAATCCACATTCAATTTTGTCTGATATTTTTCCTTCATTTCTTCTGCCTCTCGCATGCTAATTTATAAATTCACTGTATTTGTCTGTAGGGTTGGATGCAGGCTCTGGTCAGACCTCCTCCTCGTCCTCTGACAATAGTAATTGTAATTATAACAGTGGCCAAAGCTCCATTGTTAATGGGCAGAGAGAATTCGTTCACGCTTTTCACGGTCAATAAGCGGACACCCAGAGGAATGAAGTGTGAATGCGTTCCACGTTTGTCCCCAGTATTCAGTCGAATAAAGAGGCTTTCTCAGGTGTCAGGACGTATGGGGCGGGAAATGAGATTGGGCAGCGGCCGGTTTAACAAACGTCCTGCCGTCTCTGTGGGATTATTTGTTTGACTCGCTGCGTCATGCTCCAGGAGGTTTGAGAGCCGGACTGTGGCGAGCGTGTAAACCGGGCTTGGCAGATTGTTGGGGAATAGTCCAATGGAGACGCTAGAGCGAAACACCCTTCAAAAACACAGTAACCTTGTCCGAGGTAGGGACACAAAGTGTGAAATTTCAGAAGGTTTTATCAGAGTTACAGAGCAGAGAACTGAACAAAAGGAGATCTGACAGTAAAAATAATGTTTTGGAGGGAAGAATTCCTCAACGTTGAATCCAACAAACTACTAGTTGATGTTTAATGAGGTTGAGTAGTGAGTTTATCTTAACTGTTTGAATTTTTTATCGTTTTCGATTTTATTTAATTTTTTTAATTGATAGTTAACTCCAAAATGTCTCACAAATGAATTTACTCTCACTCAAACTTGTGTGAATTTCTTTCTTCTGTGGAACTCAAAAAGGAAGTAGAATTTTAGCCTTAGTCTCCATTGTCTGTCATTGCTTTTGTTTTTCACAAAATGGAAGTGAATGGTGACTGAGGCTAATATCCTTTTGTGTTGAAAAAGGTGAGGGTGAGTAAAAAGATGACAGAAGTATAATTTTTTGGGTAAACTATTCCCTTAAGCCTGACTAGTCATTAGTCGTTCAAGCAACCAATTGACTTGGCAATTTTGAACACGTTTATTATGTCTCTCAAATATCTGATGTGTAGAATGCATTTAACTTAATAAATTAAGTAAGTAGATTTTTATTTATTAGTATTTTTAATGGATTTTTTTTATGTCTCATTTCTTTTCCATTTTCGGTAAAGCCTCTTTTGAACAATATGTGTTGAACAACTTGTTATACAAAGAAATTGAATTCATCATTGCAAGTAAGGCCATTTCATTGTGTCCATTGTGAGTCCCTATTGGTAAATGACATAATTACAAAACAAATTGACCAAAATGGGTGACATTGTTTGTGTATTTTCTTCATATCACACCATCTTAAACGTGTTCCCACTAAAGATCCATTAGACCTCATAAAAAAGCTCGCTCTTTGACAAATTTTCCACTGGACTGAATAAAACCTCAAGAGGCTCTAGAGAGAGAGAGGGATAGAGAGAGAGAGCGGTTTGGCATCTGTATTTTATTCCCGTCTCCTGTGACTTGAGCCTTACAGTTGGGTAATTTATCGTTTGCTATCAAATGTGGGCCGCTTGAGGCGCCGGTGAAAAAGATCGCTCAAACACGAAAAAAATACTAAGACCACCAGCATTCTGGGTCAAGGGACTACCGTCAAATCAGAGAGCATCCCACCACTGAATGCTTTCACACAATGAAAAATCAGTTCCTCATGAAAGGTGTACAATTTCCACACTTCAACCACTTTGTATTTTTAAATGTTGCTGCGGATGATGAATTTGATTCTCATCTAGATTTGCATGCTGAGTTGCATTTGTGGGGAAAGAGGAGGTTGAAAGGCCATTGTTGAGTCAATAGTTTGTTGCCTCTGTTAGCACTGATTTCATATTCTCCACAAGCCATATTTAATACCGCTTCAGCCTTTTGCCTTCTTTTATTTATGACCGTGCACTAACATCGGGACATCAATTATCCTTTCGACCACATAACTGACAGTAAACACAGACAACATAATTTGGGAGTCTTTGAAATCAGACTCTCAACACATTTGTTATGCTTGAACCTTATCAATGGATGGTGTTTTCTGACTTCATAAATATTTACAGGCAACTGCAGACAAAATATAGAATTTCGTCTGTTGATATCCTGCTACAGTATTTTCACAGGTCCTGGCTCATCCTGAAGGATTTCCATCACAATACCAGATTTAAAACTGTAAGGGAAATGTTATCTACACTGATACCGAATATCAGAATAGTAGAGGTTGCACTGACTAGTCAGTTAGTTCTACCACTAGTCAATTCATTGGGTCTGGTCTGTCTACCTTTTTCCTGAATGTAGAAATGTGTGCAATGTCTTCTAATAACGTTTAACATTTATTAAGCATTTGGGCACTGAAGACACAAGTTGAAGTTTAAAAAAGGATCATCCATTATGCATGTCTTTGTTAGGACTGGTCTTCATTGCCGTATGGTGTGCTTCATAATGCACCACACATTCCCAATTGGAGACAGGTCAGGACTGCAGGCAGGCCAATCTAGCACCTGCACTCTTTGCTTACACATCCATGCACTTGAAATCCAGGCAGTATGTGGTTAGAAGTTGTCCTGCTGGAAAATGCAGGGACGTCCCTGGAAAAGACAGTGCCGGATGGAGTAAACTTGTACAAAACTGTCTGCATTCATGGTGTTCTTACAGATGTGCGAGTTACCCATGCAATGGGCACTGACACACCCCTGGCCCATACAGACACTGGCTTTTGGACCTGATGCTAATAACGGCTTGGGTGGCCCTTTTCCTCTTTAGCCAGGATAACATGACGACATAAAACATTTTTTGAAATGTGAAAAGTTCCAGCTTTCTACTTTCCAGCTAAGATGTGAACGAGCCCAGAGAAGTCAGCAGCTTCTGGACAGTGTTGATGTATGGCTTCTGCTTTGCATAGTAAAGTCTTAACTTGCATCTGTGGATGCAGCGACAAATGTGTTGACTAACAGAGGTTTACTAAAGTTATCCCAAGCCCATGTTCATGATATACATTACAGATGAATGCCGTTTCTTAAGACCGTGACATCTGAGGGATCAGAGATCACACACATTCAGAAATGGTTTTCGTCTTGCCCTTTACGCACCAAGATTTGACCAGATTCCTTATCATTTAACTATATCGTGCACTATAGAGGGTGAAATGCCCGAATATCATTTCGATTTTTCTTTGGAGCAAGTTGTTTTCGAAGTTCTGGCAAGTCTTGAATGATCCTTTCTCTTGAAGAACTAGGCTGTTTTTGGTGGCTCCTTATACAGAATACTGTATTATGATACAATTGTGAATATAATTTACAAATCACTGCTTTTTGTTTTATTAGCATTTTTCATACTGTCCCAACTTGTGGTAGCTCAAATCATTATGAGAGCCAACAACTGCAAAAGTTGAGCCTAATTTTTACTCCAACTAACACTTAAATTGGTTGTAGTTCTCCATCTGGATCACTTGTTTGGGCAGTTTTTACATTGCTTCTAATGGAGACTTGAACCAGAAAACTGTCCAGCGGCAATCAGAATCATCATGGTGCCACCCAGTGGTTGGTGAGGAAAACAATAAATGAAGTTACTATTTATAAACGTTGTTTCAATGGGAGACGCAATTATCAAATTAAGCTAATTGACAGATGCAACTTCTTGAAGAGTGTTTTTGCGGGACGATAGCTTGCTGTGCTTAAAAGTGAATAACAGTCAGTACAGCAAAACCCTCTGCAAAATGTTCTTCTCTTTAATGCTTTATTTAGTCAATTTATGCACCGCTCCTGTTACAGCCATCAAAGTGCTGCTTCACCAAGACATTACAAGACAATCACTGTCAGATTTTAAATCCTTTGCTCTGAGTAATATTCCCATATTTTTGAGGTGCTTTGGAGAGATGAATGTCTTTTGCTGATTCTGTCGGACACTGCTTAAATAAATAGTTGCAGTTAGAAAGGTTAAACTGCTTGATGTCATGAACTAGATGTTTACATGCATCATCTTGTAGTTCTGCACATTTGAATGGGCAGCAATAATTGGCCTGAGATTTCCAAATGCTTTGTTTTCATTCTGTGTAATAGTTATTTAGCGTATTTATTGGTTGAATATCCATAAGCTACCATGATGAAGTGATGTGCTTAGTGTCAGGATATCCCTCTGAAACGTTTCTGATCGGTGTCACATGACCATAATGGAGCCTAATAATATATTATTATCCTTAACACTAATTAGTGGACTAGTCGATTATGAAAATTGGTAGTCTTGCATATCCCTAATATGGGTGTGATGTTTGGTTATCCACATATTTTTGCCCATATAAAGTACCACTCTGGTACCTACTGAAGGGTAGTTAGTTTTAACCTGTGAATTATTGGTCGAGACATTGTGGAGGAGAACGTTGTAATTTACATTCTTGAGTGAAAACTAAATGGCCCAAACAGAATGTGATTCATGATTCAAAGCGACTGATTTTAATTTCAGAAAGGAACCATTTGGCCTATCTATGGATGGACGCCAAGCAAGAGTGATGCTTCCGACCTCTGTAATAGGATTTTTGCCCCCTTGCACATTATGGCTGATCTCATATTTTGCTGAAGAGATTCCGCAGGTTTGATACATTGCAGGCCCATGAGATTTGACATCAGATTGGGGCAGACTGTTTGCATGGATTTGGCTACACCCAATTTATATGAGGATGTGCTCCTCTCTGCATCAGGACTCAAGCTACTATCTGACAAAAATACCAGTTTGCAGCATCTGCCTTTTTGGGTTCCGCTGATGTATGAGTTGATTTTCGGTTATTTTTCTGGACATCTCCACCATTAAATTGCTACAGTATATCTGCTGTAAATGTGCAAAGTTTTGCACTAGGTTACTCCTAATAGGCCATTGGGAAGAAGTTACAGAGTTCTTGGGTTTATTGTCAGCTTGTGCCTGCAGAAGATTTGAATAATTTGGGTTCAAAATTTGATGTGTTTTGCACCATCAAGGTAAGTGCCACATAATCAGGTACCAACAATTGGAAGTGCTGTTCGCTTCATTTTAGTGCAGAAAGAAAACTAACAGTTGATTTGTCTGTCACTCATTCATTTGTCTGTCACTCTGTCTATCTATCTGTCAGTCAGTCTATCTGTTGCTCTGCCACTATCTGTTGCTCTATCACTCTATAACTCTGTCTGTCTCTGTGACTCACTGTCTGTCTGTCTGTATGTATATATGTATGTCTATTGTTTGCTCCCATCCATCCATCCATCCATCCATCCATCCATCCATCCATCTTTTTTTTTTTCTAGTTTATTTCTGCCTATTTCTTATCTGTATATTTCTGTATGTGTGTCTCTCTCTCTCCACCTCGTTTGAGCCATGAGGGCACATGTGGTCGCTGGCATAGGTGCCCAGCTGTACACTGTGCAGAGCCTGTGGGATAGCATTTGCGCTCCTAAAATAAAGCACCCGCTTGCTCTCTCTCTCTCTCTCTCTTCCTTCCAGCACCACAGAGAGCTACGGTTCACTTCATAATGCCCCATCATCCTTTGTTCATGTGTTCATTTAATTACACAGCCTTCAAAGTCTACCACATAATATATCAGGATGCATTAGGAGCGCAGCTAGAAGAATGGGGCTAAATAGTGTGCCTGCATTAATTTATACACATGCACACACACACACATACACAATCACTCTCATGCACTCGGTCAAATTTTATTCAAGTCTCCTCTGCTCATATGACAGCAAATATTCTACCAGCTGCGCCTTTTCATATATAGAAGAGTACAGTTTTTATGAGTCTCTTCACTTTTTACATTACATTGGCTGCTATTCTTTGGTACATTGGCCTTGCTGGAGGGATCTCCTTGGCAATTAATCTGCGTTTTCTCCTCCCTGCCTATACAGCACTCAAAAGCTTATACCCTCATAACGATGAAAAACGCTGAATAGTGGAGAGTCTTGTTTATAGAACTGTTCTATTAAAGCACTATCACACTCGCATAGCAGTTGTGATGTTCTACTGAATATCAGTAATAGCTTTGTTTCTGGAAAAGCTACACTAATACCAGTCCATTTCTGCCCTACTAATTTAAAGGTGCAGTGTATCATTTCTGTGCCACAAGCATCTACTAACAGAATTGTTAAAATAATGAGTGTTTTCAAACAAGTTTCCCAAATGCTCCCCCCCCCCCATCTGCTATTAGTTGGTCAAACATATAGTCCTGGGTTAAACTGACTCCATTGATTGCTGTGTGGGTCGGGATACTCAAAAATTACAGCAGTGTTTTGAAAGTTCCAACGTTTTTACAAAATCGACCTATGAATGTTTTATGTTTAGCTGTCTCTGCATATTAAGCTGTGATTATAAGAAATTATTTTAGCATTGCAAAAATGACACCGTGCATCTTTACGAAAACTGGCATGTCCAGTGTAATCTGAGTGAATGTTCGATCAGTGGACTCGCCATTGTGTCTTTTAAAAGAGGGGAACGGCACACAGATATTTTAGAGCACATAGTTACACATTTAAGAAATTTTTCAGGGATTTTGAGTGTCACTGAACTCACATTTTCAAGATTTGTCGCTGCAATCATTACCTCTATAACACACTGCATTGGTAGTTGGGAATGAACATTGTTCGTGATCTAGATTTGCTGGTTTTGTGACTCGAGTTTCCCATGACTCTTTTGTTGTCACTCATGAAAGCTTTGTCTCATCGCAGAACAAATGTTTGGCTTGTTTGAAGTGACAATTAAGCTATTTAGAAGAGAGAACAGTCCCATGTTTTCCTCTCTCTTTACCTCTCTCTCTCTCTCTCTCTCTCTCTCTCTCTTTCTTGTTCTTTCTCTCAATATGCAAGAAACGTTATTGGCATGGTAACATTGCCAGCACAGTCACAGTGCAGTGAAAAGTGGCTATAAATTGCTAAATACTGTATATACAAGGACAAATCCAGTCACATTTCTGTAAGCAAACAGGCGTACTGTAACCTAACAGTGACATCATTACTATTGTTTGAAATTTGACAACATTCTATTAATTAAAGCTTTGGGAAATGCGTGTGTGTGTGTGTGTGTGTGTGTGTGTGTGTGTGTGTGTGTGTGTGTGTGTGTGTGTGTTTTAGTTGTTGAGGAATGAGTTGTTGAGGGTTCAACCCTCCATTTGTTTGATTTCTTTATTTCTTTATTTTTGCATCTAAAATAGGATTTTGTTATTGAGCTGTGGGGTGATTTCAATGGGATTTATAAATATTAATAAGGAATGGCATTTGCTGATGCTGAGATTCGATGACAGAGATTTCAGAATGCACAAGTCATTTTGTCTTTATGCGTTCCAATAACTGATGCTCGTCCTTCTGCATAAAAAGTCCTTTGAAAACTCACACTGTTCTGCATCATTACAAACAAAAACCTAGGGATTAATGCTGGGCTAAATTGGGAGGCTTTTATTGACTTGTAGAAAATGTTTCATGGTTTTGAAACCAAACAGCAGAATTAAGCAAGATTAATGCTGCAGTGAACTAATAAATAATTAGCTAATAAATGAATATTCCGTCATCATTTACTCACCCTCATGTAGTTCCAACCTGTCATTCAATTACCTTCAATTATAATTGTTTTCTGTGTAACGTAAATAGACAAAAATAAATGGTCAAAATATTAATAGCAATGGTCTGGACCAATACAAGATAGGTATCGTTTGAAAGCTTAGAATCTCTACTTTCCAATGCATGCAGGCATTATGACCAAAACAGAACAAGTGCTTTGATATTTGCAGACAAATCAGAAGTTTTTCATTTTGATAATTGATTAAATTTTTTTTTTTACTGTACACATATATTGCAATCAGTCAAAACAGCAAACTCATCAAATAGCCATGTGTCATATGTTGTTGGAAAGCTCTCAAAGATTAGAATACGACCTAATACGATTAGAATTGTTTTACTCGCAGACAAAATATACAGAGTACCATCTAAGTATGTGTCTTTGACAATTATGTTGGTGTTGCTTATATGCCGCAGTTTCGCTTATAACTTCACGAAAAATAAACTAAACAGCTGCACGTTTCATTATATGAAAAGCATTTCTAGAATGCAAGAAAATGTCACTGAATCTGCTTCTGGGGCCCGATATTTCGCTTGAGCAACCATCAAAGCAAATTCCATGAGATTCATCCCGCGCTCCAAACATGCCTCCCATCCAAACGCTGCAGCTGTGATTTGTGCGAGTGTTGCACGCGCAATCTGAAACACGCAAGTGAACGCAAGTGTTGACTGCATCCCATTCCCTTAATTTGTGCTCCAGTGACAGAAAAAGTGCAGATCACACCCGGTACTTACTCTGGTTTCTCTCCGTGTCATTTGGGTTTTTAAAATGCACATTAAAACCCTTTCTAAAATTCAGTTCGAATGATGTTTGACATCAGGATACAAACCATCCATACTGTATTTTCCTTACGATGTTTTATATTTTCTTTATATTGATTACTAAAAACACTAAGTGCTTAATTAAGTGTTTATTTATGGATAATTTTTTATTTATATATTTTATTTTCTTTGCTGCATTGCTTGCAAGTTTCTTGAGGAAAGTTAATAATAATTAGAATAATCATAATTATTATAATAATGAAATTAAAAGAAGAAGATTAGTGCACATCATCAGACTGAAATGCAGCATTTTTTATATAGAACTATGTTTGTGAACTTGCAAATAAAGATACATTTATATAAGATTAAGTAGTTTTAATTTATAATGTATTGAATTACTGACTGGATTACCCAAAATTTTTAATTTCTACATGGTGGTAAGACAAGGTAAGACAATTCTATTGATTTTTCAGGGGAAAAAAGTAACTACAACTTAATTCTGTATAAGTTGGGACAGTATGAAAAATGCTAATAAAACAAGTTATTTGTAAATTATATTTACACTTTGCTATATTGAAAGCACTACAACTACACATTATATGATGTTTTTGCTTGTGAATTTCATTGTTTTTTTTAAATGTACAGTCATTTCAAATCAGATGATTGCAACAAGCTCCAAAAAAGTTGAAACGGGGCAATTTAAGACTAATAACAATTTGACGAGTTGAAATAACAACGATGTGAAACAGAAGATGTTAAACAGGTGAGGCAAACATCCTAGTCCTTCAAGCGCAAGGATCGTTCAAGAATTTATGCAAGTCAGTTTAAGATCGATCAAGTCACAGATGCTTCAGAAAATAATCCAGCATTTTGAGAACAATGTTCCTTAAATACAAATGAGAAGTTTTGTGCATTTCACCCTCTACAGTGCACAATGGAGTTAAAAGATTCAAGGAAGCTGGTCATATCTCAGAGCGAAAAGGGCAAGCCAAAACCATTTCTGAATGTTTGTGATCTCTGATCCCTCAGACATCACTGTCTTAAAAAATGCAATTCATCTGTAATATATATCATGAACATGGGATTGGGATTACTTTAGTAAACCTTTCTTACGCTACACCACATGCCGCTGCATCCACAGATGCAAGTTAAGACTTTACTATGCAAAGCAGAAGCCATACATCAACACTGTCCAGAAGCTCTGCCGACTTCTCTGTGCTCGGTCTCATCCTAGATGGAAAGTAGAACAATGGAACTGTGTTTTTAGGTCTGAAGAGTCCATATTTCAAAACGTTTTTTAAAAAATGCCGCCATGTTCTCTGGGCCAAAGAGGAACAGGACCTTAGTAATAAGCTACGAATAAGCTTTGTCGAGCAATATGCCTTTTATTTTGGGTATGCCACTGAAACAGGAAATCTTTAAAAACACCTTAAACAGAGCTTAAAGGGTTAGCACAATGTCTTAGCTTCTCTTTTCCATGCAACAAAAATGGATAGTGATTTATACTGAAAAATTTCAAAAAGGAAAAAATTATCATAAAAGTATACAACGTGTGCACTATATTGTGGTATGCTAAAAGAAACCAAAAATAAATGTTTTTTTAAAAAAAATCACAATAAACAATTATTCTGCCAAGTAATATAGTTCATTAGCCTAACAGCAGGCTGTTTGTGGTTGCCAAGCAACATAACAATCAGTCTATGAACGATGCAATGATTAACTGATGTATTAATATAGATTTCAAGACCTGTGTGGCAAGCAACTTTACAATGTCTGTAAAAATGGGTCATCAGATTTTATAGTCAGAAATATTAGTTTTACAATGCATTTTTATGTATACATCCAAATCAATATTTGCAACTTTAGTATGGGTGTCGGAGTTTAATGCAGTGGCAGACTGTCCCTGTCTTCACATTTAGTCTGTCAGCATGTTACGATTTTCAGGTTTGGTGTATAAGTGCTTTCAAACATCACTTTTGTTCATTTAGTTGTTTCCAGTGATATCACTCACAGAAGGTGATGGGTTATACAAGGCCATGGGTTTATTTCACAATTTGAAAGTGGAATCGTTCTTGACAGGAAGTCAATCAAATGTATTACCCTCCTAACGCACCGTAATGGGCCTTTTTTAAGAGTTTGTTGTTATGTTGATTAAATTGACCCGATCAGGTCTTTCAGATGCAGTCTGGTCCTCAATGCAGCCTTTTCTGGCCAAGAACCACCCACTTAGACTGAAAGAGACTATCTGACTGCCAGGTAAAGCAACCAACCACAGTTAGTTTCATTTTTATGTGCCATTTAGGGGCTTCGTTTTCTGAAATGGATTATACCGCCATTAATTGGCATGTCAGTTTCCTCTAACGGTTGTACAGAAAATGCAGAAAAAAGTTTGGAATATTAATTTGGAAATTTTCAGATCACACTGATCAAAAGCAGTAAATACAGATCATGCAACAGATGTAATATACATTTCCACCTGTGTTTGTCGTTTAATTATTTCTAAGTGCCACTAGCCTGTCAAATTTAGACAAATCCAGTGATTATTTTATTTCAAAAAGTGCTTATTGTATTAACATATTACCCTGTAAACACGAGTTTGTTTACTGGCTGACTGATTAAAAAACTAAATACACAAAAACAATGACCAAAGATGACCAAATACAGTATCTCCAAAACTGCTTGATATCATAAATTATGCTAATTTAACATAAATAAAGCAAACAAAATATAAATTTTTTGTCTGATCTGACTAATGTGCATTTGCGTTCTCTAGTAAACAAACAGGTGATGCCTTTATCAAAAGGTGATTGGCTCTTTTAACTAAAAGGCGGGACTTCCATTCCTAAAGCTGTTGTTTAATCAGTCAAACATGTGGCAGCAGTCCAATGCATATATGGGTCAGGAGCTTCAGTTAAAGTTCACATGAAGCTTCCAAATAGGCAAAACATTTGATCTCAGTGATTTCGACCGTGGCATGATTGGTTGTGCCAATCGGGCTGGTTTGAGTGCTAATCTCTTGGGATTTTCATGCACAACAGTCTCATTTACATTGTACATTTATGCATTTGGCAGACGCTTTTATCCAAAGCGACTTACAGAGCCCTTATTACAGGGACAATCCCCCCGGAGCAACCTGGAGTTAAGTGCCTTGCTCAAGGACGCAATGGTGGTGGCTGTGGGGATCGAACCATCAACCTTCTGATTACCAGTTTAGCAGTTATGTGGTTTAGACCACTACACCACCACCACTCCAGTTTCTAGAGTTTACTAAGAATGGTGCCAAAACCAAAAAACATCCAGTGAGGGGCAGTTCTGTGGACGGAAATGCCTTGTTGATGAGATGAGGTCAACGCAGAATGGCCAGACTGGTTCGAGCTAACAAAGGCTACGGTAACTCAGATGACCACTCTGTACAATTGTAGTGAGCAGAATAGCATCTCAGAATGCACAGCACGTCGAACCCTAAGACGGATGGGCTAAAGCAGCAGAAGACCATGTTGGGCACTTTATTAGGAACATAGAGTTCCTAATAAGGTGTTCAGTGAGTGTATATGAGAGGACCGTCTACTAGCCTTATAATGTCTCTGGTTGAGTGCCACCTGACAACTACTGTTTTGATTGACAGTAGCTTGAATGCATAACACTGACAGGTGATGCCTTTGTATTGCTGTGTTTGTCTGATGCGGACGTCTTTCCCTCACTGTCTTGGTCACTTTGTATCGTACTTAATAGTTTATTTTTCCTCTCACACTTCAATTAAGTCACTTTTGCTCTGTGGACTTTAGAAGTTCTTCTTAAAATAGACACAGGGAGAGAATCACAGGGCTGTCATAGATACAGTGAGAATGATCAGGAATGCAAACACCTCAGTTTTATCGGTGGATCGGTCTTTCTCTTTAACTTTCTCTCTCTCTCTCCAAAGAATACAGCTCACCTCAGCTTGAGACAGGGAATTAAAGGCAGTCTTTCTTTATCATCTGCCCATGGCTATATTTGTACTGAGAGAATCTGCAATTATTTAGAAGTCCCTTTTACAGTGCCTCTCTGTTATTATTGCTGGCAGTAGTGATTGTGTAGTGATTGTGTGTGAATCTCGAAATCTCTTTTGCAGAGTTTAGTACTCTGGGTTTTTGAATGTGTATCTATTGTTGTGATTTGTTTCTTGGGAGTAATTCAGTGCTCCGGACTCATCAAGCTTTTCTGCCATGTTTACAGTATTATAAATCTGTATCATGTCAAGTTATTGTTCTTTCAAGGAAACGGTTTCAAGGTTTTCTCCTCCTAAAGAAACTCCAGTGATCTGTGCATTCTCTTTCAAAATCCCCTAGCATCTGAAATAGAGAGAGAAAAAGAGACGGATGACAGGAGAAGCACAGTCAATGCTGGAGTGTCAAGTGTTGCGTTTCGGTATGTCTATCTGTCTCACTCTCTTACTGTCTGTCTCTCAGCATGTCTCATTCTCCTGACAACTGAGCTGGTGGAAAATACTGATAACCGATTAATCGGTTACACAGTGGTGTAGTGGTGACTGGAGAGGTGGGCATACTGTGAATGTATCAGTCTCTCCCAACCACAAAAAACCAACAACAAAAAAAGCATGCACACACCCATATGGTAAGCTGATGTTAAATATCTATTTAAAGTAATAGGCTTGATTATATTCAATGAACAAGTACATTTAAGAATATTTGGAAAACCTGAGTACGGTCATGGAAACGCATTTGTGCATGTAACTACTTTCTTACGCGATGGATCAGAATCTGCCATTGCTGGTTCAAACCAAATGATGCGTCCCAGCCTTCGTTAGTAATTCAGAAATGTCACTTCAGAAATAATATCACGGCTTGTGCTGTGATGATTTGGTGATGATCCGTGCATTTTCCAGCATGATGGAGCACCATGTCACAAGGCAAGAGTGATAATGAAGTGGCTAGGAGATCGTTACGTTGAAATATTGGATCCGTGTCCAGGCAACTCCCCAGATCTTAATCCCATAGAGAAACCGTGGTCAATCCTCAAATGGCGAGTGGACAAACAGAAGTCCACAAATTGTGATCAAATCCGAGTACTAATAAGTCAAGAATGGATCACCATCAGTCAGGATTTGGCCCAGAAGCTGATATACAGCATTCCTGATCGAATTGCAGAGGTTATGCAGAACAAGGGTCAACACTGAAAATATTGTCTCTTTGTATAAATTGAGTGTTTTTGCCAATAAAAGCCTATAAATTTATGAAACGCTTATCATTTTTTCCAGTATACCATAGAAACTAATAATCATAATCTACAAATACTGAAGCAGCAAACTTTGCAAAACAAAAAACGTATGTCACTGTAAATACTTTTGGACACGGCTGTATGTTCTCCATTTAAGTAAACATTGTCATATAATGACCAAGAGCAGTAAATCATCATCAGTAGATCATCAGCGATCTCTTGTCATAAATGTCCGGTATTTTGGTAATCCAGTATTATTATATACAAAAAAATATTTTCTCTAGGTACACCATCAGTCAAAATCAACTTTAACATTAACACAAAATTATGATTAAATTACATCTACTTAACAGCAACCTTTTCGGAGCCTTATTACACTTTTATTACATATTAAAGTGTTTTTATATATATATATATATATATATATATATATATATATATATATATATATATATATATATATATATATATATGTATGTGTGTGTGTGTGTGTATAGATAGATAGATAGATAGATAGATAGATAGATAGATAGATAGATAGGTAGGTAGGTAGGTAGGTGTGTGTGTGTGTGTGTAAGTAATTTTTTCAGTAATATCTCCCCCCTCTCTCTCTTTTTTCCTTGCCTTTCCTAACAGCATTCACATGTGTTGCTGAATGCCAGTTCTTATAATAAAGCTGTTCTGATAGTAACTTGAACTCACCTCTGTCTGAAAAAAAAAAAAACTCCCCGTCTTGTTCTCCTTCTGTCACCCCATCATTACGCTATCACAATTGAAATATCAGTCAAATCTTTATTGGCTGCTCTTCTTTAGTTCTCTCTCTCTCCACTCACTCACTCACTCACTCACTCACTCACTCACTCACTCACTCACACACACACACACACACACACACACACACACACACAAATAGTCCCGCTCACACACACACACACACACTCTAATACTCTCATTTCCCGTTAATGGAAACAGTGTGTGATTATAGAATCCGGCTATTTACTGGATTTACTTTGCCTTGATCAGCGTGTGTTTACGAAACTCCTGCGTAGAATTAAAAGCAAAAGCTAATAGCAGTTTGTCTTTTTAATGCACTGCATGGTGACAATTTGCCCTGGCAATGCACTGATAAGAACCACATGTGGCTAGTGTGAATGTATAGCATAGCGGTGTGTTTATAACTGTGCTGATCTGAAATATCCAATAAATAATTAATGTGGTGCTGTTAACATGCGAAAATAATTTTTCAGGGGTGTCATTAGCTGATACAGTACTTTATGTGTGTTATTACTGTAATTACAAGGGACGGATTCAAGATCTCATTTACTGTTATAAAATACAGTCATTGTTTGCTGATAGTGGTCTGCTCACTAGATGAGTATGTTTGATCTAATCTTAATGCTAAATCTGAAGTACTGATATGTGGCTTTTATCTGTGGAATGATGGGAAACATGCAGCCAACAGCTGAAGGAAAATAGAAGGGTGTAGTCATTAATTAGAGATGACAGAAAATTCATTTTAAAAGTATAATGTATATATATAATAGGCTATATATTGATGCAATGCAATGGGTAGGGTCAGTTACGTGATGCTCATTTTTTTTTTTATCTGTTCAGTTATTCAAAAATACATAATGCAATTTAAATAAAACTATTACTTGAATACACCTCTTCTATAATATACAATTTAAGAGTTCAGGGTAATTTTTTTCTGAGGCTTAAAGCTAAACATGTCATGTGGCGTAACCATCTGGATAAATAATTAAAAGTCTACCGGTAATTAAAAGCTGAAATTCTTGAAAAAAGAAATGTTGGCACGAGTAGTACAGAATAGTCTTTGTGTTATTTCTTTTAAAAAATAAATGAAAAAGCATGTTGTTTTAAAATTTTGGCACAGTTATATACATATCACTATATGAAAAATGTGTCCACCAAAGTCAAGTCAGATGGTGTAACCAACTTGTAGGTTGCCAAAAATATATAAATACAGAAAAATGAGAACCCGTTTAGACCCTCATAACTGTGTGTGAAGTTTAGATTTTAATTCTTTTTTTTTTCAGGTCATGTGGAGTAACCCAAAGTGTGATATTCTTCACTCATAAACAATTTTTGAAATGAATGATTGTTGTGTTCATTTTTGTATTCAAGGTCGAAGGAAAATATTTTAATACCTTTTAATTGATAGTTACACCACATTACATTATTAAGATTGTTATATTTTTTCTGTATTTATTTTTTAGAAAATGCTATAAATGTTTTTTCAAAAATGTATGAAACCAAATTTGACACACACATAATTTTTTTTAAATTGACATGTGTTTTAACCTCCTGAGACCCATGCGTGACAACTGTGTGCCTTTTCCATTTCCCTTTTTGATTTGTAACTTGCAGCACCTGCAATACATTCAGCAACAACAACAACAAAAAACTATTTTTTTAGACTAAATAGTTTTCCAAAAAATTTAGGTCCACATATGTGGACAGCAGGACTAAGTTGTGAAATTTCAACTAATATCAAGATATAAAAAGTCATTTTTTTAAATCAAATTGTTTAATGTGTTTCCACACTCATGTTTTTTTAGATGTTACAGTCATTACATAAGAAATAGGCATAAATAATTATGATTAAAAGAAATGGCCAGCATCATCCAATCTCTGTCAACCATGTTAAAATAAAATGATCCATTATAAATTCTGAATCTATGTACTGATTACCATTGTCCCATGCCTGCCATACTTGTTGAGTGATCCAAACATCATCTACAGCCTGAAAGTGAACTTTAAATGGGAAGTTTGGATTGAATGCAATTACTGCATAGAGAGCTATATGATGTTCCTTTGCTCCCTATTTAGTGAATGACTTAAGCTCTGAGTGTGCTGTCTGTCTTCACTGGTCTCAGAACAGTTCAAAATGCACCTTATTTTCACCCTAACTCCATATAAAGCCTCAGAAAGCAACATTTTCCAGTTTTTGCACGCACTGATTAATTCTCAATTAGATAATGCACAGAGAATTTAGGACATTTTAACTGAAACTGAGCATACAGTCCACAAATGTGGTTATGGTGTTTAACAGCATGCCATTTCACAATAAATCCCTCAAATAAAAAAAATTAAAAATGGCATATCGTATGAAACTAGAGACTAATCTTTTGACTCAAGCAGGTTTCAATGTAAAAACTTTATTAGGTTTCTTACTAGAAGTAGTTATGTTGGCATTTCTCCCAAAGAAAAACTCTGCTGTGGTCAGCGCCATGTTGTTTTGTCACGAGACTCTAAAATGCTGAAATGAAAATATAGAACTTATTAGTATTTGCTATGTCCCCTTTTGCTTCAACAACAGCATACTCTGCAGTTGGCATGGACTCCATAAGTTTGTGCCAAACCTGATGATGTATGTTATGCAGCATGAGAATAGTGTGCTTCAATGGAAGCAAGAAAATAAAACATTTTGTACAAAGAAGTTAGTCAGTGTCACATATCTGCTTATTTGAATAGTTCATTAGAAATGGTGCAGAATTAAAATAGTTCTTATTCATTTTGTGTCGTAAACTTTGTTTATTTCCAGTTTAAAATTTTATTTTTTGAATCTCAGATTTCAGATTTCAATGTGGACTTCTGAATGCCACAATATAGCTCACTAACCATCCCTATCATATCTTGCACTATTCATTAATAATTAAATATTAAAAAGCTAACATGGCCAAAAGCACAACCAAAAGTAGACACCTTGTGTAATTATCTGGCTTGCTTATTTCAGCTACTCCAATTACTAACAGGTGCACAAAATCAAATATAAAACAATGCCATCTCCTTAGACAAACATTTTGAGTAGAACGAGGCATACATTTTCTGTTCCAGCATGACAATGCCCCTTTACACAAAGCGAGGTCCATAAAGAAATGGTTTACTGAGTCTGGTGAACAAACCCCAGACCTGAACCCCATTTAACACCTTTCGGATAAATTGGAACGCTGACTGCAAGCACTGTCTGAGTTGGGGCAAACTGTTGAATGAACCATGGAAGACAAGGTGGCAGGAGTGTTGAGAACTTGCTTTGAAACAAGCAATATTTTGAAATTCTGTTTGGTGCCAGAAATGACCTTTTAATAAGCCACAATGCCAAATAACAGTCCTAGTAAACCTTTCTTTACACTTCTGTTGTGTTTAGCTGACTCCAATATAAAATAGAATCCCAAAATGGCCAAAAGTGGCTTATATTACAAACGGCTTAATCTCTTTCCGCATGTACAAAGAGAGAAACTAATAACGGTACTCCCAACCCAAGGTCTCCAGAGTTATTACATGTGGATTTTTATGCAGGACAGCAGCAAGATAAAGAAGCCTCTGCAAATAATGAAAAATTATTTTAGCACACTTGCTAACTCAAAGAGAAAAACAAACTTGTCCTGTATGACATTATGCACTACTGGCGAAGTTTGTCTAGGGCTAGGCAAACTTAGATGTAGGCTTGCCAAAGCCTTGTCTGAAATTCTCTATTAGTTTTAAAAGTTTGTACTTTTTGTACCACTGTCTCCCTAAGATGTTTCGCTGATGTTCTTCCTCTTTTGTAAGTCGCTTTGGATAAAAGCGTCTGCCAAATGAATAAATGTAAAAGTTTGGTGGATATGCAGACAATAAGCTACACAAATAATCAGACATTCAGTCAGATAAACTGTCAGAGAGAGAGAGAGAGAGACTTATGTGGCCTTGTGTGTTTTTGTTAGACTACATTTGAATTTTTTGACAGTTGGCTGTTTGAACAAACCGTCAATGTAAGTCTATGGGATTTTCTGAGATTTGATCTTCCACTGTGCAAAATTTTTAGTCTGATCAGCTAGAAAAGAAATAGCACACCAACACCCTGCCTACATCAGACATGAGCAACGTCGCATCGTGTTGTGCCACAACGATTTTGACTGTCTACACTGGACGTGTTGAAAGGAACATTCTAAACCATTTATTTGTCTTGTTGGCAGAAGAAGCACCAGCGTGTGCAGTGCAAAATGGTCGTTTTCTGTCAGTGCAACGCAACGTGACTTATGCATCCAGTGTGGATGGCATCATTGATTATAATGAGATCTATTTGCTTTTGTCGTGTTGCTCCGCTTGCATCTGTTAGTCAGAACAGTCTGAAGGTCTGTGCCAAGTTTGGTAGATGTAGCTCGAAAGCTCTTGTTGGAGTTGCAATTGATAATTTTGGTCTTGGCCCCAAAAATATTGATGACCAATGTTGCACTAAACAATTCTGATCCAATTAGATTCTTTCTAGAATAAGAAAGTCCCTCCCCCTGGCTTAGTTTTTGCTTGGCCACGTTGCAAATAAAAGCTGTTGAGTGAACAAATCTGTAAGTGGTTATTTTAAGATGGCTGGAATCCACTTACCTGCATTTCATCAAATCTTTCTTTCTCTTTTATTCTTTCGTACAATTTATGTAGTTAAAAAAACTTGGAATAGTTGGATGGATCTCTTAACCATATGGAACAGTGTAAGTTTTCCTGTAAACTGTCAAATGGTAATTTTTTTTCCTTGTAATCCTTGTAAATAAACATTTATTTGTCCTCTTTAAATTCTGGCAGAATCTAAATTTGAAAAAAAGTAATTTTTTTTTTGGGTGCCTTACAATCAAATGGTTACGAGACAGGCGTGAAAACACGCTGAGTGCCTGTCTTTTAGAATTAAAAGAAAACATATGCTCACTCTGTTCCCATCATATGCGAGTGTGTTTTATCTGTATTAAAGGCCTTGCACACGTTATTTTTACATGCAGCTGAAGCACTGCCCGTCTAAAAGGCATATTTTTTTAACAACTGTCTGGCTGAGTTGTGTTGCATGTCAATCCTGTCAACCAGTTCGATTTGATTTGTGCATAATTATTATGTGTTTTCACAGGGTATAATCAATGTTACATCTCTCTTTTTCTCTGTACTCTGGTTCAGACAGTGCCACATATCCTCTAAGAGGAAGTGATGTCACGACAACATCACCGCTTTGAGAGGGACTATCGAGGCCCCTGGGATCGTCGTGACCGACCTACGGGCCTTCACAATGGTGTGTGCAACAGCACCTGTTCACCGGTGGCTCCGCCTGTCTCCAATGGCAACAACCGGCCGGGACTCCTCCCACTCCCAGTCATTCCATCCCTCCTGCCCACCCCCATCACCATCGCCGTGACGACAGCCAGTAACGACCTCGCCGTCAAACGATCCGGGGTCTCCGCAACTGCACCTGCTGTGAAGGTAGGACCTGCCATGGCGGTTCTAACTTTTCGATTAAATTATTATTTAAAAAAATTCGATTAGATTCGATATTTAATTTTTTTGTAAATAATAAATTAAAAAAATCAATACCATTTGTAATTTCAAGTTTGAGTTTTATTTGGGTCTTCGGTATAATTTTAACATTTTTAGAAATTTATTTTCAACTGAAAATGTATGTGTGTGGACGTTAAACGTTAACTGATATCATTTAAATATGTTAAACGTCGTTACACTTCAAGACGATTGCTATCCATTAGCATTTTCATGTTTGATGAAGGTTGTAAAGGTTTACATTTTTATAAAAAATCTAAAATTGATTTGTGGTCATTTTATTTGATTTTAGTTAGTTTTAAAGTAACAAAATTGTATTTTAATGTAATTTAAGTTTCTCCATGCCTGTTAGTTTTTATGTCTGGACAAATATTTTCATTTAGTTTTTGTTTTCGTTTATGATAACAACAAAGCGGCGTTCCAGTGTGGATAGGATGCGAAAACAGAAAAATCGATACGTTGGGTTTGGGTGGGAGTCTTTGTGCTACTGTATTTAAATGAAGTGGCGCATGTATGCAAATGAAGTGGCGCAAAATGCCATTTCCTATTTTCCTAGAGTAAATGCTGCAAAATTATTCCTTAGAATTTGGTTGTTGCACTAAGACATTTCATTACAACCTCTGAGAGCTACATGAACCACGTGATCACGTGACTGCAAGATAAAAGAGTGTCGCAACTCTCTTTTTCAATGGCCCTGACGTAAAGATAGAAAAATCTATTCGTTTTTAACTGATAACATATTAGTGTGGGCGTGGCCTAGTTTATCGGTAATGCATAAATAGATTAATTTAAATATGTATTAACGCCATTTCATTTTCAAGACAGTTTTAATCTAGTGGCATTTTATGATTTAATTAAGGCGGGAGGTAAAGTTTTAATATTTAATAGTATACTGTGTATCAAAACTAAAGCTAAAACTGACTTGTGGTCATTTTTATTTTGTTTTGGTTTTTGAAGTGTTTTTTAGTTTATGAAAATATTTTAATTTAGTTTTTGTTAATAACAAAACAGTGTTTCATTTTGGAGGGGGCATGTAAACGTAGCAAAATCAGTGCGTATCAGTGTGGACGTGGCCTTATTTTATCGGTTAATGCACAAACGAATATCATTTAAATCAAGTATGAACACTGGGAGCCTGTAAACAAATCTGAAATCCGCAGCCAAACCACTTACATTACATTTTACTCACACATACCTTGCAGCCAGATTGCTTCATTTGGTTCCTGATCTTCTTCTCACAAATTTTCACTTTCATTATGCAAATGAGAAACTCTGAGCAATGGACTGAATTAAGCCCAACTCTGCGCTTCTCTCAAGTCTGTTGTAGGCAAGAAATAAAAGGCGTCAGCTTGCAACTCGAGCCGAGATGAATGCCATTCTGGCGAATTAGTTAAAGAATAGAAGAAGGAAAAAACACTCTTTATGCTGTTTAATCAGATTAGCCTGTGTTTCACTTAGATTTCATGCATATAGACACTTTACTAGCTATTTACCATGCGACTACTGCAGCCCACGCTCTTATAATGCCATGATTAACATGACATTTCTTTGTCTTTGCGAAAACCCATGTGTGAAAAAAAAAACAGACATTGTACAATAGTATACATGTCCTTCTCGTGTTAGTATAGTGTCTCACTCTTTGTAGTTCATCGTGGAGATGTGCACAATAGGGTAATTTCTGGGTGATTTCTCTTGCTTTCAAACGCTGAGCAGGAGAATCTCCCAGCAGAAGAGCTTGCCAGGTTTTCTCTACCCAGTTTGAAACCCACTTCAGGGAGGGATGCAGGCTCCAAATCTTGGCATCTCAAACCACAGCTACTGTCATCTCTCATTCCTGCCATTGTTAGTTTGATCTGTTCGCTTGTGTGAATTCCGTGAGCCTTCTGTGACCAATATGGTTTGTGAGTATCAACTGACATGCTTTAGCATTATGCAGATTGTGTTAAAGAGAGAGTTCACCCAAATATGAAACTTCGGTTATTATTTATTAACCCTCATTTTGTTCTAAACCTGTATGCGGTTTGTGTGTGGGTGCGTGTGGGTGCGTGTGGGTGCGTGTTGGTGTGTGTTGGTGTGTGTGGGTGGAACGGCAGTGTAGCGGTTAGCGCGCTGCGCTACGAACCTGGCGACCAGAGTTCGATTCCCGCTCATGGTCAACGCCAGTGACGATTATCTGAACCGGGCCTCCCCTAGGTCGACTCAGCCTAAAATGAGTACCTGGTGCGGTGTGTAAAAAAAAAAAAACATCGCCACTGGGCAGACAAAGGCGGTCGGGCTTGGTGCTGGCCACCCACCCCCTCGTGTACTGTTCCGGCCTTCATAGGTGCTCGCTAACAGCACTTGCCCCTACAGTCTGTTAAGGCTAAATGGGGGATCTTTGTCTTTGTGTGAGTGACACAAAAGACGAAATGTTTAAGAATATTTACGCAACTCTTTTTCTTACAACGATAGTTTGTAGTGACCTCCGTTAAGCTCCAAAAATGAAAAATTTGTCAGTTAACAACTACATTTACTGTCCTTTCATCACATTTCAGAAGATTTTAAATATAGCATGCGAGTCATATTGACCAATTTTATGATACTTTTATTTTGTTTTTGGAGTTTATCAGCAGTACCGCGACTCCCTATACGCATACTACGCTGTCTGCGTAGGGCACCAACTCCCTAGGGGGGCGCCATCTTACCCTAGGAGTGTACCAGAAAGTCCACCGGCTGCCCTTACTCGCACGTTATACGTTATTCAAGGACCCAAAAGCAGTTGCGGAACACAGACGAGTGCTTCACGATCCGGGCATCAATTTGGACAGAGAACTGTTGTTGTATGGAAACTGTTGTTTGGCTGTTTCAAGATTCTCCTTTTGCGTTCCACAGAAAAAAAATATTAACAGATGGGTTTGGAACAACATGAGGGCGAGTAAATAATGACAGATTTTTCTGTTTTGGTTAACTACATCTTTAATGTTGTCTTGTGCCAAAAGTTAGAAACTGACTAGAGTTTTGCATTGTCTTTGACATGTCCCTGTGGTGTGTATTAGCATACAGCTGGTGGATTTTCTTTGCTGTTTTAATCTTTCTGTAATTATTGCCTGAAAGAAACACATCAGAACAGGGTAAAGTCTCGAGGGAGCGCCAATCGCTCTATTATCTGTCATCAAAGTCATCATGTCTCACTGCCCATGATCCAGGTAATATATACTTTTCAGATAAATATAAAAGCAAAATCAATGCAAAAAAGCAAGGGAGAGAAAGATGAGGAGGAGAAGTGTTGTCTCTAAAAAGTGACACAGTAGAGAAATCTTGTCTGGTCTTGTCTTGGCTGTCTAATAAAGCAAATTGTGTGTTTCTGTGTGTGTCGTAGTTAATGACAGTAAATGCTGAAAAATGATCTGGGTGTTATGCAGGGCTGGGCGATGTTTTGAATACTCATGATAGATTTGCAACGATTTTGTTGACTATATAAAATCAGAACCTGATCTCAGAAAAACAAAATGCAAGTTTAATGAGATCAAGTGAGTAACATTTTCTCCCCAATAGATGAGGCTCTTAATGTTGATGCTCTATCGAGTTTTAAATCAATATAACTGACCTCCCTACCTTAAACCTTAAAACTAAACATAACCGATAGTGTCATAAAAAGCAAATGTGATATAAAAAGGTTAGTTGCGCAACCATGCAATTTAATCACATTTGAATAAGCTTGTACATGTAGATGTTTATGTAATGCAAACGTTAACATGTATCGTCTGACAAGTCATCACCATAGTAAAAGTGTTTAGATGTGAACATGGTGAAAAGTGTTTATAAACTGATAATCTGCCATTTTACACATGATTTGTGTGAAAAGGAAATTAAAGTCATTGTTGTAGCGCCTCAACCAGCCACATAAAAATAAGTTTGCCAAAATGGAGGTACATTTACATTTTACATTTATGCATTTGTCAGACGCTTTTATCCAAAGTGACTTACATTGCACTTATTACAGAGACAATCGCAACCTGGAGTTAAGTGCCTTGCTCAAAGACACAATGGTGGTGGCTCTGGGGATCGAACCAGCAACCTTCTGATTACCAGTTATGTGCTTTAGCCCACTATGCCACTACGCTATAGCAATGTGATTCTATGAGCCCAGGTTGTAAAGCTAAGCAACATCATAAATATTGCAATTACAATAGTCATTAGACTAGCTTTGCAATGCTTCCTTGCCTCGTGACTCGCTATTTTAAGAGCGTTAAGAAAGATGTTTTTTAATATCATCTCATAATATCATCAAAAATGGCATTAGAGTTGTTAAGTTTGATTCATTTCCGTGAATCAGTTCTTTAAAAAGATTTAAAGAATCTATTATGGGTATGGGTATCATAACTGTGATTCAACTCTTTGTTTATGTATTTGCTCAAAAATGTTCACTGATGCCCCTGTGTGGCATTTTTCATGTTTATTTATTGTCCTTTTAATTTCAGAGCAAAGACATTAATATTGAAATGTATATTGTTAAAAGGCTGAAAAATATTAAAGGGATAGTTCACTTAGAAATGTAAATTCTCTCATAATTTACCCACCCTCATGCCATTCCAGATGTCTTTCTTTCTTCTGCTGAACACAAACAAATTTAGAAATATATCTCAGCTCTGTAGGTACATACAATGCAAGTGAATGGTGGCCAGAACTTTGAAGGGCCAAAATGTAGATAGAGGCATCATAAAAGTAATCCAGTTGGCTCCAGTGGTTAAATCCATGTCTTCAGAAGCGACATGATAGGTATGGGTTAGAAACAGACACATATTTAAGTCCTTTTTTTACTATCAATGTCCAATTTCACTTTCACATTCTTCTTCTTTTGTTTTTGGTAATTAACATTATTTTTGCATATCGTCACCTTATGAGCAGGGAGGAGAATTTATAATAAAAAGCGGCTTGAATATTGATCTGTTTCTCACCCACACCCATCACATTGGTTCTGAATATGTGGGAGTGTTATGGATTACTTTATATGCTGCCTATATATGCTTTTTTTGAGCTTTAAAGTTCTGGCCACTATTCTCTTCCATTGTATAGAACTACAGAGCTGAGATATTATTTTAGAAATCTTTGTTTGTGTTCGGCAGATGAAAGTCGTACAGATCTGGGATGGCATTAGGGCGAGTAAATGTTGAGAAAAAAATAGTTTTTGGGTGAACTGTCCCTTTAAGGTATATTTAGCGCTTTATTGCCAAGCACTAGGGTTATGTGAACGTGTTGATGTTTGTTTTTTGACCTTGTCATGTATGAGGTGTGTGATTGGCTCTGTTCCACAACCTAGTGTGCTGCCTTGCTGTCTACAGCCTACATAGGCTATAATGTGTTTGTGTGTCCCAGCTTATCCATAATGTATATCATTGTGTATCTGAGACTGTTAGTGAGTGCAGTAGATAGATCGGTATGTAATTAGCGAGATGGAGGGAGAGACCCTTGTGCTGGCACGCTATGGTGTATTTGTGACAAATTCAGAGACACCTTAACTGTAATCGATGAACAATAAATAATGTGGCTAGTGTAACTTTAAGAGGCCCATCTGCTTAAGCTCTCTGTCATGACAAACGATCGGCCTCAAAGTGAACAAACGACTCTTACTTGAACCAGAGGTGTGGCAGCTTATTTACTAGCCTCCTCCGCTAATTAATTTTGTTTGTACTGCATTTTTTTGTTTATTTATTCCCCCGAGCGTAACAATAAATTCACAGCAGTTGACAGAGCAAATGTTTTTTTTGCCGTACCTGTGAACGTTTATTATAGCCTATTTAGAGCATTAGGGTGGACAATATTCACATAGACAACTAACAAAAGGTAGGCTAATAAAAGCTTTTTTTTTTCTTTTTCCTTTTTGTTTTGGACAGGGTACCATGGTAAAATCATGTCTTTTTCTTTATTACTACCATGATAATGCATGGTGTTGTTTGAATTACATGGAATACCATTGTATATAAATGTGGTAAACCATTTTGATATCATTAATGCACCGTGGTGCTGCCACAGTACTTTTATTTTATTTATATTTTTGACCCCAGAATGAGAATGTAGAATATTTTTCTCAGGAAGCTACAGTATATATTGATTGCAGGAACTAAAGCGCAAACTTTGAATAGTTTGCTTGCGTGCATATGTGAACTGTGTGGGTGATGCAAACAAAAGTCGGAATGTTAAGTGACAGAAAAGTTACTTCGGCTGTCAATGCATCTGCTTCGGAACTCCACATAGTTACCAAGATGGTCAAAAATGATGCAATCAGAACTCTGTTGACCAATGAAATGCAGCAGAAATAAAAAGACAATCAATAATAGGTGCTACGGCAAAAATGACACCGGCTGAACATAACGTGGGTGTCAAACTGCAAGGACAAAAGTTAATAGCAGAACTTGTTGAAAACATTGCACCATGTACGAATATGGTGAAAACATTATTCTGTAGAAGACATTCCACAATGTCCTGGATGAGTGTGAATCATCATGTTCATATATGCAGCTACCTTCTAAGGCAGCATCATAACCGAAATGGAGCTCCATAAGAGAGTGAATTGAACCACTTTACAAACCAGAAATACAATTCTGTTAAAACTGGTGCATTTATTAGTGCAAGTGAATGACAACATTTGGTCAGTCAATTGCACAGATAATATTTGTTTATACCACGGCATTGGTGAATTCTTGATTTTGATGAGTTGGCAGGGTGAAGTGCTGATTTAATTTATGTAGTCTTTCCAATTTTGTTAATCGTATTTATCACAAGCCCTTTTGATGTTTACAGTTATCACGTGCAAATATAAGTATCGAGATAAAATGTTCATTATTTAAAATGCTAATTAGTTAAGAATTATAATAATAATAGTTATTTTATATAATAAATATATATACACTCACCTAAAGGATTATTAGGAACACCTGTTCAATTTCTCATTAATGCAATTATCTAATCAACCAATCACATGGCAGTTGCTTCAATGCATTTAGGGGTGTGGTCCTGGTCAAGACAATCTCCTGAACTCCAAACTGAATGTCAGAATGGCGCTTTGTCAGAGATGGAATTACTACTTTTGAAAATGTGAATTCTTTATCAGTACATTTGCACTAGGAAAAACTTTCATTTTTCATATCAGAAATCTCAGAAAAGTCAATGAGTTAAAAACATAATTACTGAGATCTGTAAATGCATGTTCTCTAGTAGACTTTCACAATGATCTCTCATTCGCTTGTGTTCTAAACACAATTACAGATATCTATAATTCATGTCTTACGAGTTAATATTACAATTTTCACATATTGTAATAAACTTCTTACTAGTAAAATATATATAAAATATTTAATAATAAAGCTAAATAACTGATATCTGTAAATGTATTTCTACATAGATTTTGTATTTCAGATATCTGGGAATGAATTTCAGATATCAATATGTTGAAGAGTAATTAAATATACTGTAAGAGGATTTCTTAATAGTTACAATCACATTATTTATAGATGGAAGTAATGAAGAAAACCAAATAACAGATATCAAAAATCAGCTTTTTTTTGTGTATAATTGTATTTACTAATAAGAAGTTTATGGCTGCATTTTGAATTTTAATTAGTGAGAATGAATTATAAATATCTGTTTTTTTAACAGGAGTGAATGTAGTTACAGATAGGGATGGAGGATATGATTATCTCACAATTCGGTTTGGTTTACGATATGACATTCAAGATTCAATATAATCTCGATTCGATATAATTACACTTAAATGACAAAATATAACAAAATATAGAAAAAATCATATTTTTCTGAAAATAATGTAGCAAAATGCTCATTATAATTTCTCATCAAAATAAAGTTCTATAATGCACAATAATAAATGCTCAAAGTTTAAATAATAAGAGTTGCTCATATTACTTTCTCTATAAGAAAAGATCACAAACAAATACTTTTTCAAAAGTATAAAGTGGGCTGATCAAGTGTGAAACATGGAATAGAACTGAACAAAAATCTTTCCTGAAGAAAGTATGTGAAAATTGTATTTTTTAATAATTTGTCATCATTGTTATAATCACATTTTAACTTCGGAAAAAAATAAATAATAATAATAATAAAAAAAAAATACAAAAAATATATATATATATATAATATAGTATATACAGTGAGGAAAATAAGTATTTGAACACCCTGCTATTTTGCAAGTTCTCCCACTTAGAAAACATGGAGGGGTCTAAAATTGTCATCGTAGGTGCATGTCCACTGTGAGAGACATAATCTAAAAAAAAAATCCAGAAATCACAATGTATGATTTTTTAACTATTTATTTGTATGATACAGCTGCAAATAAGTATTTGAACACCTGTCTATCAGCTAGAATTCTGACCCTCAAAGACCTGTTAGTCTGCCTTTAAAATGTCCACCTCCACTCAATTTATTATCCTAAATTAGATGCACCTATTTGAGGTCATTAGGTGCATAAAGACACCTGTCCACCCCATACAATCAGTAAGAATCCAACTACTAACATGACCAAGACCAAAGAGCTGTCCAAAGACACTAGAGACAAAATTGTACACCTCCACAAGGCTGGAAAGGGCTACGAGGAAATTGCCAAGCAGCTTGGTGAAAAAAGGTCCACTGTTGGAGCAATCATTAGAAAATGGAAGAAGCTAAACATGACTGTCAATCTCCCTCGGACTGGGGCTCCATGCAAGATCTCACCTCGTGTGGTCTCAATGATCCTAAGAAAGGTGAGAAATCAGCCCAGAACTACAGGGGAGGAGCTGGTCAATGACCTGAAAAGAGCTGGGACCACCGCTTCCAAGGTTACTGTTGGTAATACACTAAGACGTCATGGTTTGAAATCATGCATGGCACGGAAGGTTCCCCTGCTTAAACCAGCACATGTCAAGGCCCGTCTTAAGTTTGCTAATGACCATTTGGATGATCCAGAGGAGTCATGGGAGAAAGTCATGTGGTCAGATGAGACCAAAATAGAACTTTTTGGTCATAATTCCACTAACCGTGTTTGGAGGAAGAAGAATGATGAGTACCATCCCAAGAACACCATCCCTACTGTGAAGCATGGGGGTGGTAGCATCATGCTTTGGGGGTGTTTTTCTGCACATGGGACAGGGCTTACTGCACTGTATTAAGGAGAGGATGACCGGGCCATGTATTGCGAGATTTTGGGGAACAACCTCCTTCCCTCAGTTAGAGCATTGAAGATGGGTCGAGGCTGGGTCTTCCAACATGACAATGACCAAGCACACAGCCAGGATAACCAAGGAGTGGCTCTGTAAGAAGCATATCAAGGTTCTGGCGTGGCCTAGCCAGTCTCCAGACCTAAACCCAATAGAGAATCTTTGGAGGGAGCTCAAACTCCGTGTTTCTCAGCTGACAGCCCAGAAACCTGACTGATCTAGAGAAGATCTGTGTGGAGGAGTGGGCCAAAATCCCTCCTGCAGTGTGTGCAAACCTGGTGAAAAACTACAGGAAACGTTTGACCTCTGTAATTGCAAACAAAGGCTACTGTACCAAATATTAACATTGATTTTCTCAGGTGTTCAAATACTTATTTGCAGCTGTATCATACAAATTAATAGTTAAAAAATCATACATTGTGATTTCTGGATTTTTTTTTAGATTATGTCTCTCACAGTGGACATGCACCTACGATGACAATTTCAGACCCCTCCATGATTTCTAAGTGGGAGAACTTGCAAAATAGCAGGGTGTTCAAATACTTATTTTCCTCACTGTATATATATATATATCGATATAATTACACTTAAATAATTAAGTATATATATATATATATATATATATATATATATATATATATATATATATATATATATATATACTATATTATTTATATATATATATATAGTGTATATATATGTATGTATATATATATATATATATATATAGTATTGTATTTTTTGTATTTATTTTTTTATATGATATTATATCAAAATATTACAGCATATATTATAATTATAAGAGCTATCACTGTATGAAATAATGTGTACAATTTACAAGTAATAACATTGAGTTTAAGTTCATTTTGTATAAGAAATGCTAAAATGGTTCCTGTCACTTTAAGGGTTCAACAGCTCACAGTGTTCCGGTTCAGCGAACATCAACAAGAATCTCAGTTTCTTCAGAATTTTAAATGTTGAAATATCATGTAATGCCACAATGTGGTATGTCATTTATTTTGGGTTGCGATATATCGAAATTCAAATTATCGTCCCATTCCTAATTACAAATATAAAAAATTACAGCTTTTACTAGTTGAAATTTCATTTTTGATATCAAGAATTACTGACATGTTTTTTTTTATATCAAGAATGATATATATACAAGCGCAAATCTAATTATTTAAATCAAAAGTTGGCATTTTCATTATTAGTGATTCCATAGCTGATATCAATAATTAGCATTTTGACAAGTGAAATTGTAATTATAGATATATATTTTTCATATCCTGCACATGATTTAATGTCGAAGATTGTGCTTGCAAATCACATTGCAGTTTAATGTGACTTTGCTACATTCTTTGCAACAAGTAACATTGGCTTGGGTTGTTGCTTAATGTTACTTGATGGCGATGTCGTACTTAATCAGTGGCATAATAAAGTAGTTCTACACCACAGACAAAAACATTTTAGCTATAAAAATCTGAAACATGTCTAGACATAACCACATCATTCAGACATTTACTTGCGGTAGCCATAGTACAAGCAGAATAATTGACTCCAGACCGTTAAATTATTGAAATGCAATAATGGTCATTGATTATTCCTTACAAAACCTACAGTATACACACTACGTTTAGACGCATGACCTCAGAGCATCTTGTAGATGAAAAGAGTCAAAAGGTTCTTTGAGAATCCATGCAATATACCATTTCTTTCTTTTAACTCCCCAGCACATGATTACATTTGTCTGGAGGGGATGGTATTATGAATATTTCAGAAATGCTTGAAAAAAATCCAGTGGAAATGGGCAGCTGTTAAAGCTGAAATGCCCTTGCAGAGTGGAAATCCTCACTGCTCTTTATCTTGAATGGAAAGCGCTTACATTTTCATACAATGAGATGCCTTCTTTTTGGTGTCAGTAGATTTTGAACTTTTACCTTATCTTAGTGAAGTACTTGAACATAAAAAACTACAGTATATAATGTATACTGTACTCTAGTATATATGTGTTCCTGTCTGTGGTTTCATATTCAAAGCGCTAACAAGAGAGAATAAGAGTAGCTGGTTAGATATGAATTACTTGCAAGGCAAGCACTGTAATGGAATACCTCATACTTTGTCTTATTTTTCATATTATTCAGCAAATTAACATTTTTCTCTAAAATACTGTCATTAATTACAACAAAATACTTTTAAGATTGCTTTTAGTAAACATATGAAGTCAGATATGTGCATTGGATGTTAAACTGAAAAATGACTCATTTAAAAAAAAATATATATATATAATTTTATGTCTTCAGAAGAATATGATGAAATCTTGGAATACATATTATTCTAATCAGTAAAAACATCAAAATGATCGAATAACCATTTGTCATTTGTCGTTGGAAAGCACTCAAAGAGTGAATGCAACCAGCATATTTGTTTTACTCTCAGAAAAAAAGAATAGTGAATAATAGCGAAGTACATGTCTTGGACATACATGTTACATGTAAACAGGTGTTACTTATCAGCCACATTTTCACTTATAAATAAAGAGAACATAAAATATCACATACCATTACATAGATGAGGGGACTTCATTTCAAACAAGCCCACATACAACATAATCGGATGCATATATAATTAGATAATCGATACAAAGCACAATGTGCACAAAAACACCTTAGCTTTCCTGGATCAGAAGACTTCATCGGAAATTATATTATACGTTTACAAGTATCATGGAACGCTTAACCAACTAAAATTCAGACTGCATCCAGAGTTGGAAGTCATCCAAATATGGGCAGAGAGGATCATTCATTCTAATTACATATGGCTCATATCAATGATGGCTCAAAAGACACAGAATGAAACTGAATGAGATCTCGTTACTCATGCCTGCATGTTTTCGAGAGTCATTGTATTTGCATGTGTAATTAATTCTTATGTACAATTATTATGTTTTATTTGTTTGCTTTTAGAGACTTGGAGAAGTTTTGGGACACTAGGATGAATAATTGTTTTAATGTTAGAACTTTTTGCTTTGTCATATCAACACAATTTTACTCAGTTGCAGTTGACATATTGGGAACAAAACAAATTTTCAGAGCTACCTTGTTTACATCCTGAGATGTATCATGTCAAATAAGAAAAAAAGTGTATTTTTGGCTAGTTTTTTGCTATTTTTCTTTCTGCGTTTTTTTTTCCTCAGGTGAGTCTCGTAATTTTTTTTCACGTTTTCTTTAAAGTTATACCGAACAGTTGACCCTCTTTGGTTCTTTTGTGGAGCTTAAGCCTTTAATTTTGGGCATGCCACTGAAACAAGAAATCTTTAAAAACACCGTCAGTGCTTAAAGGGGTAAGAGTCCACATAATACACTTTTTGGGTCCACTGTATAGCCAAATTTTCTCTAAAAATAATTTTACCAAATACTTCCACACTATGCTGCAATGCAAGCACTGGTATTTTTTTCAGGAAATGAATACAGGTGAAACTCGAAAAATTTGAATATCGTGCAAAAGTTCATTAATTTCAGTAATTCAACTTAAAAGGTGAAACTAATATATTATATAGACTCATTACAAGCAAAGTAAGATATTTCAAGCCTTTATTTGATATAATTTTGATGATTATGGCTTACAGCTTATGAAAACCCCAAATTCAGAATCTCAGAAAATTAGAATATTACATGAAATCAATAATAAAAAAAGGATTTTAAATACAGAAATGTCGGCCCTCTGAAAAGTATAATCATGCATATGTACTCAGTACAAAGGTTTGGGCCCCTTTTGCATTAATTACTGTCTCAATGCGGCGTGGCATGGATGCTATCAGCCTGTGGCACTGCTGAGGTGTTATGGAAGACCAAGATGCTTCAATAGCGGCCTTCAGCTCTTCTGCATTGTTTGGTCTCATGTCTCTCATCTTTCTCTTGGCAATGCCCCATAGATTCTCTATGGGGTTCAGGTCAGGCGAGTTTGCTGGCCAATCAAGCGCAGTAATACCATGGTCATTGAACCAGGTTTTGGTACTTTTGGCAGTGTGGGCAGGTGCCAAGTCCTGCCGGAAAATGAAGTCAGCATCTCCATAAAGCTTGTCTGCTGAAGGACGCATGAAGTGCTCTAAAATGTCCCGGTAGACGGCTGCGTTGACTCTGGACTTAATAAAGCACAGTGGACCAACACCAGCCGATGCCATGGCTCCCCAAACCAACACAGACTGTGGAAACTTCACACTGGACTTCAAGCATCTTGGATTGTGTGCCTCTCCATTCTTCCTCCAGACTCTGGGACCTTGGTTTCCAAATGAGATGCAAAATTTGCTCTCATCAGAAAAGAGGACTTTGGACCACTGAGCAACAGACCAGTTCTTTTTTTCTTTAGCCCAGGTAAGACGCTTTGACATTTGAAGCCCATGTCCAGGACCCGTCTGTGTGTGGTGGCTCTTGATGCAGTAACTCCAGCCTCAGTCCACTCCTTGTGAAGCTCCCCACACATTTGAATGGCCTTTTCCTGACAATCCTCTCCAGGCTACGGTCATGCCTGCTGCTTGTGCACCTTTTTCTTCCACACTTTTCCCTTCCACTTAACTTTCTATTAATGTGCTTTGATACAGCACTTTGAGAACATCCAACTTCTTTTGCAATTACCTTTTGAGGCTTTCCCTCCTTGTGGAGGGTGTCAATGATGGTTTTCTGCACAACTGTCAGGTCAGCAGTCTTCCCCATGATTGTGAATTCAACTGAACCAGACTGAGAGACCATTTAAAGGCTCAGGAACCCTTTGCAGGTGTTTTGGATTAATTAGCTGATTAGAGTGTGACACTTTGAGCCTACAATACTGAACCTTTTCACAATATTCTAATTTTCTGAGATTCTGAATTTGGGGTTTTCATAAGCTGTAAGCCATAATCATAAAAATTATATCAAATAAAGGCTTGAAATATCTTACTTTGCTTGTAATGAGTCTATATAATATATTAGTTTCACCTTTTAAGTTGAATTACTGAAATTAATGAACTTTTGCACGATATTCTAATTTTTCGAGTTTCACCTGTATGTTTTATTTGTCACTCTTGCTGTGCCGTTTTGGATGAGCACTTTTACATTTGCCAGTATAAAGTCTAATTGCCCTCAATTGCTTCAGCATGCTTCTATGCATTTAAAGGCTAATTCAGTTTTGCCATTTAAATATTTTCTAATAGCTATGCACGTATTTATCTGTGTATTTATTTGAATGCTTCATCTCCACTGAAAACTGAATAAACATTTTTTACAATGAGTGAATGGAGATTTACAGAAAAAGATGCGAAGAGCAATTCATATCAATGCCAGTGCCAAACTCCAAGGCTTTAGCTCTTGCTCACACACTTCAAAGGTGTTGTAAACGACAGTGTGCGTATTCAGAAAGAGAGAGAGGTGGAAAAACAGACCAGATGTAAGTGTGAATCAGAAAATGAACGAATGATGGAATGAAAGCATCTCTGTGGAGCCCGAAGCTGCTCAGCGGGGAGAGACTTGAACTTTAGTTGACTTTCCAAATAATGCAACCTTTACTGTAACATTGAAGAATTTTCATTCAAGGAATGTTTGTTTAAAAACAGAACATGAATTGGTGTACTGGAGTTTAAGGCTTTCTGCCGTACCATCATGTAATACTTCAAAAGTTTTACACAGAAATCTCTCATATGCTTCCATTTCTTCTGCTTATTTTACAGCAATTAAAGGAGTAGTTCACTCAAAAATGACAAACATGTCATTAAATTCACTCATATCACTCCAAAACCTTGCGCTGTTTTTGTCTCTCTCCACGAAACACAAAAAGAGAATTTTTGAAGAACCATGCAGCTTTTTACATACAACAACATTTCAGAGTGTCTATGTCGATCAAGCTCCATAAAGGGCAAAAAAAAAAAAACACTATAAAAGCTTCATAGAAGTATTCTAAGTGTCTCATGTGCTGTATTCTGAGGAACTTGAAGCCATGCAATAGCTATGTGTGAGAAACGAACATGATCTCTAGAGTATTTGTAGCTATTCTTACGTAAAGTGTGGTTTTAGCACACGTACATTTCTTTACGGTTGCGTAAACACTGAAACGTACAATACTGATTTACTGACAGCATCTACAGTGTAAATAGTTTTACACAGGAACAACTTCCATGGAATTCATGGTATTTATAGTCAATGAGATTAATTAAATGTTCAGTGCCATCACATTTATTTTTCACAGTTAACACATTTACCTAATTTGGCATTATACAATTTCATTCCATTCTGTGTGATTTCTGGTGCCGTATTCGACTTGTTTCAACAATTGTATCACTTTAACCAAGACTAAACTTAAAATGTTAAAAGGAATAAAAAAATAATCATTGCTTAATTATCAAATGTTTATTTTGTTTGGCATGGGACATGAAAGCAGTTATGCTATGGGTCTAAAAAAGACAATAATACACCATAAAAGCATAAAAAATGAGCATAAAAAGAATGCATTCTTCGTGCAGTATAAACAAGGTCTTTAGGAGCCATTTAAAATATTTGTGTGAGAAACAGACCCAAATTTAAGTCTTTACTCAGTGATCATTGTTATCATCTGCTGTGTGGAGTGATATATATATATATATATATATAAAACCATGCCTTTTAGCAGCTTGTAAACTTCCAGAAAATTATGTCAAGCCTTTAGACAATTAGCCAGTTAGCTTCTGATAGGAGGAGTACTGAATTGGAGCTGTACCTGTGGATGTGTTTTAAGGCCTACCTTCAAACTCAGTGCCTATTTGCAATTTCCAAACACCCGAAGGTACCACGTTCATCTGTACAAACAAGAGTATGCAAGTATAAATACCATGGGACCACAGAGCCATCATGCCACTCAGGAAGGAGACTCTTTCTGTCTCCTATCATGAGGGAGGAAAATGATGTGGATATATTGAAGCAACATCTCAAGACTTCAGCCATGAAGTTAACGCTTGGTCGCAAATGGATCTTCCAAATGGACAATGACCCCAAGAACACCTCCAAAGTTGTGTCAAAATGGCTTAAGGACAACAAAGTCAAGGTACTGGTGTGGCCATCACAAAGCCCTGACCTCAATCCGATAGCACATTTCTGGTTAGAACTGAAAAAGCGTGTGCAAAAAAGGAGGCCTACAAACCTGACTCAGTTACACCAGTTCTGTCTGGAGGAATGGGCCAAAATTCCAGCAACTTATTGTGAGAAGCTTGTGGAAGACCCAAGTAAAACAAGTTAAAGGCAATTCTACCAAATACTAACAAAGCGTATGTAAACTTCTGACCCACTGGGAATGTGATGAAAGAAATAAAAGCTAAATAAATATTTCTCTCTACTATTATTCTGACAATTCACATTCTTAAAATAATGTAGTAATCCTAACTGACCTAAGACCTACCATTATATATCAGGAACTGAGTTTAAATGTATTTGACTAAGGTGTATGTAAACTTCTGACTTCAACTATATAATTGTAATCACACATGGATGCTCTAAAGAAACCATGTATGTCTCTTTACATGCGCTTACTGGCTGATCTTGTAGTCTTAAAGAGACGGTAACGATTTAGCACATGTTCTACATATCAGTGTAAATGGAAATTAATTGATGGAATAGACTGAATTTGAACATTTTCAATAGCTAAAATGTGACCAATTCGATAAACTAAAGATAAAATATTATTTTTAAAATGTATATTTTAAAAGGGTGGTTGCTGTCCTTTCTGCATATCTCTGCCCCCTTAATTAAGAGCATTAGCTGAGGGAGAATGCACATAACTGGTAAACTGGTAATCAGAAGGTTGGTGGTTCGATCCCCACAGCCACCACCATTGTGTCCTTGAGCAAGGCACTTAACTCCAGGTTGCTCCGGGGGGATTGTCAAATGCGTAAATGTAAATGTGTATGTATATATATATATATATATATATATATATATATATTCACTGTTCACTGCACAAACTCTCGGTTCAATTTGAATTAGATCTTGGTATATATATATATATATATATATATATGCTACATATACTGTAAATACATATATTAGTATATTGTACATTTATCTGCTTTTTAAGTTGTTTATATTGTTGAGAAGGTAGGTAGGGTGGGATAAGAGTATCTTAATATATATAAAATATTACAAATTTTACCATACAAATATATTTATTATATAAAGTATTTGTCAAATATGTATGTTTCCAAAGCTGTAAATGTGCAAAAACGTTAACAATGATATGCTGTCAATACGGCAATATTGTAGGTTTTAGCATCTATCCAAATGGACAAAAATGAACGTGTAAATGTTACATTCAAATACCTGTGAATAGTAATGTGGTCAGGCTGGACAAACGAAATTTAAGTTGATTCAGTGATGATCTTCCCCTCCACCGACGCTTTCAAATCAAAAACGTATTCACCAATGACATTTGGTCTCGAGAACTAATGTTGTGTGATGTAATTGATGTCCAACATGCACAATAGGCACCATGATTTGAGAGATTTGGTGTTGGGAAATGTTGTTTTTGTGTGTGCACGTGTTTTTTCCAGATAAAGCTATCCTCTGGCTGCCACACAAGATTTGTTTACTTTAATAGTTTTTTTGAGGGGTTTTGTTTTTGTTCTTTTTTGTGGCTTAACAGATTGTTATTGTATGGAATAGAGAGCTGTGTATGTATTCTTCAAAAATTCTCCTTTTTTGTTCCATGGAAAAAAAATAACAACCTATGGGTTTGGAACAACATGAGGGTGAGTGAATAATTGCAGATTTTTTTTTTATTTGTATTAATAACACAGCAGCTACCCTTCATTACAGAGACACAAAGAAGATAAAAAAAACATGCGATTGCGGCAGTTGCTGCCAACTTCATTTGCGCTCTGGTGAACATATTCAACAAATAAATGAGAAAGCCGAGATTCATGGGGGTCTATCGGGTTTATACATCACGGGATACAGATTGCGTTCATTTCCTCTTGATATTTACCACTCGTTTATTTTCCTCAGGAGAAAAAGTGATGACATAGCGGTAGCATTTGAGTCATTAGTCCCCTACACTGTCAACTATTGCTCTCTGCCATTTAAATCTTGAAAGAGGTGAATAACCCAAGCGTGTGTCGGCACTTCTTCAGAAGTCATAAAGATGAAATATTAATGGTTGAAGAAATTCTGTTCCTGCTTTTATAATGTTCCAGCCTTGAATAATCAGTTTACTATTCATATGTTGATTATGAGGAAGCTGAATGTATTTTTAAGTGTCAAAATCTGGGCCCCTTGTGCTGATCTTCTCATCTTGTTCCTGTATGCGTGTATACATTTTAATATCGGACCTTGAATGAGCGTGGAAAGCCGATGGAAGGGCTTTAGTCAAAGATTGTTGACTGTCAATAAAAGAATCACAGCTCTAAACTTCTAACAACTGCATTAACATCTAACAGTCAGTTTTGTTTGGAAGAAACTGGGTTCAGGTTTACAGATGGAAAAATCAAGAATACAAGACATTTAATGGAATTTTCCAAACAGCAAGGCGTACCGAAAAAATACATCCAGTTTGGTCTCATAAAATTTATTTTGATACAAGTTAGCATTGTAGAGAATAACATGTGGTCAACTTTTATTTACCAAGGACTGGGATAAAGACAAGTTTCTTCTCCAACACCAACTCCTCTTTGTTTTTACCATTTCCAACCCTTCTGTTTGTTTTTAATTCAAATGAAGCTCTTCCCAAAATTTGGTTGGATACAATACTGTATAGAGGTAGACCGATATATCAGTTTTACCGATAAATCGGTGCCGATAGTGGCTTTTTTGGAACTATTGGTTATCAACAAATAACTATGCTGATATTTTTCATAATTTTGTTTATTGATTATAAATCGATTTTTAAAACTATCAGCCGAATAATCGATTATCGGTATTTCCCACCACCTTAGTTATCATATTGGAAAACTTCACCTCTAATACTGTATCATGAAAGCTTTAGATTGACTAGCCGCAACTGTACTTCACAAGTTGTTGTAAAACTGTATGACTTTCTTTCTTCTGTGTAAAAACAAGGAGTTGTTTGGAAGAATGACTTCCATTGCATCTTTTGAGGCTGACCTTTTGCCTAGCATCTCTTGTTGTGTTCCACGAAATAAAGATCATACAGGTTTGGATTAAAATGTTATTATTTGGGTGAACTATACCTTTAATAGCAGAATGTCAATAGTATGTTTACAAAACACTGTCGCTGGCCAAAGAGAAGTTTTTGGAAATATGTGTTGGAAATATATTTTTCTCTCTTCTCTGTAGCACTGCTGAGTAGTTAGAAAATGGCTTGATTGAAAGTAGAAGACTTTTCTTTCAGAGACAATGAGAAGTGACTGTCGTAAGTTTGAAATATGATTGAAACGAAAAGAGGCTCTGGCACTTGTATTTAAACTGCTTTATTCAGCATGTACAATGAAGATAAAGGAACCCAGTTCACATAAACTGAATGTGGAGAACAGTTTTACAAAGGTTATTTTCCATACAGTCTCTATCTGCACTAAACATTACAGTTTTAGTGCGCTGTATAAGTTCATGTCTGTGGTGGATGCATCTCGTGGCTTTCCTTAGTATTCCTCAGGAGACAAAATGCTGTAAATATACTGTATGGAATTTCCAAACCGATTATTTTTCCCTTGTCTTAAACAAGAATTACAAGTTTTGACTGTGCCGTGTGGGTTTGGTGGCGTGCCTTTGTTTGAAGGCAAATCCGAACAGCTCCAGTGCCATTTTAAGTCCAATTCCAAATTAAATTGTTTGATCTTTTCCCACAGCAAAGATGTTTAAAGCCCGGTCGCATATTTTAGCTGTTAATTGTACACAGTGGGCAGATATTTTCTGCTGGTCATTATTTTTTATTAGTTTTTCTCAAATGAGATTGACAAACTGAATTGTAAAATGGATTGCTGGGGACTGTAGGCCAGTGATACGCTTATGTTCAATAAGTGAGAGATAATATACAGTCAGCTGGTCCTTATCGCAAAATAAACCTGACAGGGTGATCAGGAGATTCAGGGGGTTTTCTTGCGATTAAGATTAAGATTTGCTTGACTGTACATTATAATCTCGCTTATTACAAGACTACTTGCCAAATAAATTATTTGGCATGACATATTGATTTGAGTTGAAATTGTTTGATAAGCTTACTTTTAGAGATCGCATAATGAAACGAGAAGTAGGAAAGATGACTTTCACTGCCTGAATGATTGGTCACTGGTCAGTTTTATATTTTGAAATGTTATGTATGTATATACTGTATATATGTGTATGTGTAGGCGAGTGATACGCTTATATGTGGGGAGCGGTAGTGTAGCGGTTAGCGCGCTGCGCTACGAACCTGGTGACCCGAGTTCGATTTCCGCTCATGGCCAACACCAGTGACTATTATCTGAACTGGTCCCGGGCCTCCCCTAGGTCGACTCAGCCTAAAATGAGTACCTGATGCGGTGTGTAAAACATCGCCACTGGGGAGACAAAGGCGGTCGGGCTTGGTGCTGGCCACCCACCCCCTCGTGTACCGTTCCGGCCTTCATAGGTGCTCGCTAACAGCACTTGCCCCTACAGTCTGTTAAGGCTAAAAGGGGGATCTTTGTCTTTGTGTGTGTGTGTGTGTGTGTGTGTGTGTGTGTGTGTGTGTGTGTGTGTGTGTGTGTGTGTGTGTGTGTGTGTGTGTGTGTGTGTGTGTGTGTGTGTGTGTGTGTGTGTGTGTGTGTGTGTGTGTGTGTGTATATATATATGTATATGTATGTGTATATATATATATATATATGTGTGTATATATATAAAAGAAAACGACGCACATTCGCTCTTTTCCATTGGTGAGAACTGAAGCCGCCAGTGTCCCGATATGGCGCTGACATCTTGGGACTTGAGTCTGCGAAGTTGCGATATTGGGACCAGAACTGCGCAGTAGTGAGCAGGAAGTAAAGCCGCGAAATCAAGGCCCCGCCCTCACTCTCGCTGAATCAATCGCAAGCACACGCCCCTGCACTTTTGAATTTTTGACGGTGTGAAATAATGAATTATAGAAATTTTGATATTAAATTTAAAGCTCCAATCTCTTCAGTCCTCCGAAGATCCCGAAAAAAAGTCAGTTGGTGCTTCAGTGACTACTTCGCTCAGAGAACCTGTCAATCACAGCTGTCAATCATGATGTCACAGCACCGTTTTTATAGCATCAAATAACTAACTAAAAACAAACTTATTTTGAAAACAAACACTTGAAATTATATCAACGTGATAGCTTCTGTCATTTACTGTAGTTTCTATCTTTGTAAAAAAGATATGTGAAGTGTAATTTAATTGTTTAGTTGGTCTCACGTCCCGTTGAATAACATGGGGAGGCGGGGTTTATGACCTATACTAGGACCAGTCACCGGGGGGCGATCGAGACGTTATGCCTTCACTTTTGAGGGCTTGTGCGGCACACTTGTGCTGGATGGTTGTTTTGTTCACTGTATAAACTGCACCTTACACAGCTGAAGTTTCACTTACTGCCCTCTGGAGTAAACAGATGGTACTACAAGCTTGAATTTCTCAGGAATCTTCCTTATTATGGTCCGGGGGCATTGCGATTAATTGGGTGATTTTTTTTAATGCATTATTTTTTATCAAATTAATCACATGGAATTAACGTGTTAAATTGAGAGTCCTAATATATATATATATATATATATATTATACACATGTATGGCTGAACAACTTTAGTAGTTTCAGGTTATGCATGTCAGTAACAACATGCCCTATGCTAGTCTGTAATAAATACAACACATACCAACAGATAAAATATTAAAGTGTTTTTTGGAAATTAATAAAATAAAAAATAGTTTGCACATCACTCTCAGTTATGTTTGTCTCCTTTTTTGAGCGGTTGAATAACACGCTGCAGGGATTTGCTGATTTGGACGGTAACAATGAACAGAAGGTCAGAACCTTAGGGGAGTGTGTGGAACAGACCTGCCCTGGTGCCAGGCCTACACAGTCATCTTGGATCCTAATCTAGAAACCTCTGTTCTTTATAAATAGCCCAGTGTGGACCTGACAACAAGACTCTGTTCCATCCAGCACTAAAGAGAGAGAGTCAGAGAGAGACCTTGGGGCATTAAGGGCATCGGATGTGTGCAAAGATTCATAGAAAACTCTGACGGTGAAATCGGCTAGATTTTCAGTCTTTCGGCTAAACAATATGAAAGAAATGGCCAATCTGTGGTGTCAATGAGCTGCAGTGATTTGCAGAAAATATGAATGCCGAATGTTGACGTTGTTTAATGAACCTGTTGTACCTAGCCTCCAAAAGAAACCAACGGTAATGTATTTGTGTTAATCTGTAGTTAGTTTATTTATTTATTTTATATTTTTTTATTGGAATGGGTTAATGTGACGTGATCAAACAGGTGAGAAGATCCAAAACTGTGCTAAGTTTAGTGTTTTATTTTGTCAGTTTTATTTATATATGTATTAATAAATATGTATATACAGTTAATACAGTGTTGATCTTAGTTTTTCTCATCTTCTGTGTTGTGGAAATGACATTTTTGTGTTGTTGAAATAAGACATATGGCGTATAAGCAGAATGTATGTCAGCATTGTCTTGTTTCCATTCCCTCTTGCTTCCTTCTTTCACTGGTTTTGTCTCTATTTCCAGATATCTTTAATTGTTCAAGCAGTTCCTCATGGAGGGCTTTTGTAGGAGTTGCGGGCTGGCCATATGCATGCCTGTGTGAAATTGGTTTGTTCATCCATTTGTTTCTGAGTGGCAGAGATGTAATGCTTGATAGTGCAATGCCACACATCAGATCCAAACCCACTGAATCTCTAAGACATCAGTAAAGCATCCTTACTTTGAAGGAAGGAGAGATGATTTCAGTTCCTGGGATCCTGGCCCATCTTTGCTGGCGGTAGATTGTTCTCTATCAGTAACAGTAAATTCTGTTATAATTTATTCATCCTCATGTTGTTTCAAACCATTATGACCAATGTTCCATGGCAGAAAGAAAGTCAACGGCATGAGGATGAGTATATAATTTTCATTTTTGTGTGAGCTAACCCACTTGGCAATGTAAAAGTTAAAATCATGAAATTGTAATATTTGTAGAAATTATAGTATTTGAAATATATATAAAAATACTATAATATATACACCATCAGCACTCCGAAGCACGTGTTCATGCCATTCTAAACTAAAGTGTAAGAGCAGTGCATACATGTAAAGTCTTTTTTGAATGTCCATTTCTTTCTGAAATTACATATGTTAGCCAGCAGGTGGTGGCAAAAGGTCATTTTTTTGTGTAACATGAGCCAGTTAGGTGATGTGAAGTGAATCCACGTCAGCCGTTTACATACAACATCTCTTCGTGATTGCTTACTACTCTTACTACACTACACTACTAAAGCTAGGAAATTGCTTTAAATGGCTTTAAATGAACAACTTAAGCATTATGGCTCATCACAGCTGAGAGACACAACAGACTGTTTAATTACACAATGGGTGCTGTTTAAAATGGCGGAGGACATTGCGATTTCTATAGTGATCGACACTTGCGCACTGGCTACTGCGAAATAGGGAGAAATTCCCCTGCTTGGATGCAATTTTTCCACTGATAAAGCTGACAGCATCTCTGCTTGGGAGTGGCAACAGGCGATGAAGCATGCTCCATCTCTCTTTCTCTCTCACACATACACGCGCACACATCCATCCTTGTTTATCCAATAATTTGTTCAAAACAGCACAAGCCGTGATACTATTTCTGAAGTGACATTTTTAAATTACTAACGGAGGCTTGGACGCATCATTTGTTTTGAACCAGCAACGGTAGATTCTGATCTGTCGCATAAGAAAGTAGTTCCATGCACAAATGTATTTTTATGACTGTACTAAATTTTTCCTAATTTTTAATTGCGACCATGAGGAGGTTACCCCATGTGACTCAACTCACCCTGGCAACTGGGACAATTTGGCTGCTTCAGAGACCTGGCTGGAGTCACTCAGCACACCCTGGATTCAAACTCGTGACTCCAGGGATGGTAGTCAGTGTCAGTACTCGCTGAGCTACCCAGGCCCCAATATAATGCTATATTAACATTTTCCAAACAAAGCCTTCCACAGTATAAAGATAGAAATGCACTGAAATAGCACCAATTCAATTAACCGTAAACGTTTCTCAAAGTCTAATTGGGTTTGACTAATTGAAAGGACTAGTCCCCACATAGGTTTAATTTTTCATTGCAATGGGCACTAAGTCTCTTACACTTTCATCCTCCATAATATTAATCTGCCAGCAAACTGTGGCTATCCGGTTTCCTACAGCAATCGTGAAGCTGCATTTATGATTCGCATCAGGGCGTCAACGCCAGTGTCAAGCACCGTGTTGAACTCGAGATAAAAAGCACTTGCAAACAGCATTCTGCGTTTTGGTGATAAGACTTGACGTGCTTCTGTGGTAATTAAAATCACATATGCTGAAAAATACTTGATATCTGGGCCTGTTGTGTAGAATAGCATTGAGTCAAATAGCATTGAGTCCATTCCCCATCATTTCATCACTGACAAGGAAGCGCTAGTGTGTGTGTGTGTGTGTGTGTGTGTGTGTGTGTGTGTGTGTGTGTGTGTGTGTGTGTTGTGAAGTGTGCGTCTGTGTAATGACTCCGGGTGGACACATTACAAAGGTTCTGCCCTTCCAACAAGTGTTTATGGTTGGAAGGGCAGAATATCTGTACTGTATATCTGACATTTAGATGGTCTATATGACTATCTACCTAATGGTCTATCTGACTTTTTGAGAGTCTATCTGACTATCTAGCTGGCTGGCAGTTTGTATAATAATCAAGTCTTTGGCAAACCAACATCAAATTTTGTCCTCACAAACCTTTCCTATCTATTCTTAATTTGCCTTTCTCTCTCTGTGAAAAGATCAGTGGCCCCATTGCCACCATTTAAAAAGGTTATTTTGAAGCCCTGGTCCTCTTGTACAGCATACAGCTGTCTTTGAGGTGCGCTTTATTGGACATCTAAGAAATGCCTCGAGTTCATTTCACTGACAGATTTTTTTGTAAGCAACACCATTACTCGAACCTCACAAACACCCCAAGGTTCTCTTGCAAACGATGATAAAAATGATGGTTCATGGGGCCATTTATTTCAGACAGAACTCTTTCTCCATTTTGCATGTTAGATTGAATTGCAACAGGGTTTCTTTGGGGGTCATTTTTGAGTGTCAGAAAAGCATAGTTTATAAGCAGAAATTAGAGCACAAAAGGTGAAATGCATTTTAGTTCTATTTCCATTCAGTTCGAATACATTTTTGATAGCTTGCTGTATTTAAATAAATTGTTAACCCAAAAAGGAAAAACATGTCATCATCTCTCACCTACATGTCTGTCTTTGTTTATTTTCTTTGTTCCCTGAAAAACATGTGATCTTGGAAGAATAAAGGTCCCTAATATTGGTCCTTAACATTGTGTGTCTAATTATTGGTGAGATATTCATTTTAAGACAGGTTTTGTTTGGCACTGTATTGGGTCACCGCTTGTTATGTAAATGTTCGTAAATGTTAAATATGGGACCCGAAGCAAAACCAGTTGAAATCCACTGCAGTAGACAAGTGTTTGTTTTGGGGTACAATTCCCCAAGGTGGTTCTTGAGATTAATTTGGCTTGTGAAAAGGTATCTTAATGATATTTCACACCACATGTTTGAAGGTCTCCCTTGCTTTTGCATTTGCATTTGCATTTGCTATCAGCTTTCAGACAAAGTTAACCTTAAAGAATATAGTCCACTGAATTTTAAGTCTTCCTGTCCAGACCTTTCTAAATGCCAGTTATTTTATTAATTATTTTGGCCTTGTGTGGCGAAAAGGACAAGGGGTGACAGATGGTACTTTCTGCCAATGGACCAAATGACATAATGCTGTAGCTCAGCAGGGGTGTATTTGAATGCTGGGCTTTCAAACCTGGCTCTGCGAAGGTCAGTGCCTTCTGCTGCTCTTTTTGAAACATCAGAAATTTGATTGAATAAATGGCAGTTTGAATGGCTTGTACTACCATCAACGGATGCCTTCAGATGAGCTATATTAACATAATGAAGCATTGAATGTCCATGATTTAATGCAAAATCTACACATTACCAATTGCAAAATGCAAGCCTCTCAAACAAGTTTCCAGAGGTCTCTAAACTGGGATCACTTTTGAAATTGACTTGATTTGCTATAAAATTAAAAGCATTATAACACCATAAGGTACTATTGGTGGCGGCGTAGTGGCTAAAGCACAGGGCTGTTAATCAGAAGGTTGCTGGTTCGAATCCCACGGCCACCACAATTGTGGAGGGCGGAGGGCGGGGTCGGGTCGTGATTCTACACACCCGGTCCCTTATCAGGCCTAATCAAGCCTCCGAGAGGGATCTCTCTGTGGGAAAGATAGATCGTTTATGGACATGTCCGTCGTGTGTGTATTTAAGTTAATCATTAAAGTATTATTTATGTCGTCAAGCCGGTTCTCGCCTCCTCCTTTCCATTAAACTGCATTACACTGGTGCCGAAATCGGGGAAGGAGGAGGGATACGCCGTAGTTGTTGAGTTCTCGCCACTACCGTCCACCCCAACGGAGCAGCCATAGCCATCTGCCGGGGAACGAGGAGCCCGACCGCCTGGAAACGGAGGAACGGCCGCCAACCGCAAGGGGAGAAGGGGCTCCTAACCGACTGCCTGGAGCGGTCAGGGCCACTGCCAGGGGCGGAGGAGTCCCCTACCAGCCGCTGAGCGGGGAGGGGCTCGCTGCCGACCGCCTGGAGTGGCAGAACTGCTGCCAGGGGTGGGGGATACCCCTTCTGTTCCCCGAGAACGCGACGAGGCGTTCCATCCGCCAGGGGCTGGAGGACTGCCTCCGATACACCCGGAGAGGCGCGGCTGTAGTCCGTTAGAGGGTGGAGGAGTGGCCAAGAGAGAGATCGTTTACGGACATGTCCGTCGTGTGTGTTTGTCTTTTCTTTAAGTTAATCATTAAAATATTATTTATGTCGTCAAGCCGGTTCTCGCCGCCTCCTTTCCATTAAACTGCGTTACACATAGAAACTAATTACAAGCAACAGAAAAAAAGACAATAATGCAAATATTGAATTCCTTATTGACTTGTCCCTCCTTTTCTTTAGAAATCTGGGTTCCAGTGAGGCACTTAAAATGGAAGTGATTGGCTCCATTCTGTAAACACTAAAATACTCACTACTTCAAAAGTAAAGCCATAAGACATAAACAATATGTGTAAACATGATTTTTTTGTGATAAAATCACTTACTAACCTTTTCTGTATAAAGTTCTATATAATTTGACAACTTTGTTGCCATAACGATATAATGTCATCAAACCCTGTGACTGTATGACTGTAAAAATTACAATTTAATCAACTTCATATCTCAAACAATATACACATTTTAGCAGAAGAATAAATGTAATTGCTTTTATAGGCTTAACGTTTCTGCCTTCAAACCCTCCAAATTTTGGCCCCATTATCTTCCATTGTAAGTGCCTCGCTATAACTTAGATTTTTTATTTGATTTGATTTTTTTAAAGAAAATGAATGATGAGTCAAATTATTTTTGTTGATTTGAGCTTAACTTGATTTGAACCTGGAATAGTTCTTTAAGAAATTGAAAAATGTTTTGAAATGTTACTTAAAATACTAAAATACTGGTCTTTGTGACGTGTTTATAATAAATAAATAGTTTTTAAAAGTACTAAAGTGTAGTAAAAGATTGATCTTGTCATTTTAAGAATCACTTTCAGGACTGTTCAAATAAAGATTGCAATTAATCGTAACATATTTTATTCCCCTATGCAGCTCTTCTACGTAGCACAGTGTTTGACTGGATGCATGTCCAAAAAGATAGTGGAAGCATTTTCTACTCCCTTTTAAAAGTTCAAAAGCCTATTTATTTTGCTATCCTAACATTGCACTATGGCAGCCAACCAATATATGGTTGGCTGAATTTTTTTTATATGCATTTAGCATTGTTTTTCTCTGCTGTCTGCGGTCCTTCAGACATACCACCACAAATTGAGACCCACTGCTTTAATGAACACATGAATTCAAACACAAAGTTTATCCATTTGTTATACCTGAAAGGCACTGCAAATGCATTTTATAGGAATACATTCATTATTTTTGTGTAAAATGTATTGAATTGCAGTCTGAAGCTTGATTGTCCTAAGTGGTCTCATTTCATAGGAGGCGTAGTGATTGAACGGCCTTCACATGGGCTGATGATGACTAATTTTGATCCATACTGGGCTTTGAAAGACACCAGACTCATTTGTCTACATTTCCAATTAGATGCGTCTAATAGCAGCAGCAGTGCATTGTTTAAAGTTTGTTTGGGGCCATCTGCAGGAAGGGGAAATCGATAATTGACCGTGATTTCATACCCTTTAATTTCATTCCAGGGAAAGTTCAAGGCAAGGCTTTAAACAGTCTCATCCTTCCAGAGTGTACAAAGAGACTACCGTTATTTAATATAATATTAATGCAAATTATTGTGTTAGCAGTAATGGAAAAATATGCCGCACACGCACAGCCTGCATTTTATACTGTAGCCATTTGCTCAGAGGTACATTTTTAACTTGTGCTTTGTTTGGTCACTGCAGTGCTCTGTGTGTGGGACTCGCTCTGTAAGAGAGTCAACAAAGGTTTATTGGCATAGTTGTCAGCGTATAATGAATTGCCAAAACATAATTAGTATTCATAGTACAGAAGTAGAAAATACAGAAAATAAAAAGATGAAGGCAAATGATAAATTAGATAAGAAGTGGCCAATACATTATATAGTAGTGGAGACTGGGGCAAGTTGTCACAATGGCTATATCTCAGTAATAATAAGATTTGGAGACAAAAGACCAAATGTGCAAATTTGTGTTTTCTCTAGTAATTGTTTTGTGTGTTGGTTTTTGTATATTGTTTGTTTGTTTGTTTTTTATTCTATCCTCCAAAGCAAATTTTCACATTTGCATCATCATTTTATTATATATCTCTTGGGTAAACAAGCAAACATAATTAAATCACACTGACATGAAGACAAGAGTCAAAAACATTATGAAGGCATTATTTTACCGAAAGGTTTAAATGCATTCTTACTGTAATACAAAGGTATTTTTCCTGAAATTCAGTTCGGGGCATGTTGTCACATGTGTTATAAATGTCATACATTTTTACAGTTTATCAATAACAATATTTGTTGTGCCTGGGTAGCTCAGCAAATATTGACGATGACTACCACTCCTGGAGTTGCGAGCTCGAATCCAGGGTGTGCTGAGTGACTTCAGCCAGGTCTCCTAAGCAACCAAATTGTCCTAGTTGCTAGGAAGGGTAGAGTCACATGGGGTAACCTCCTCGTGGTCACTATAATGTGTGGTTCTTGCTCTCAGTGGGGAGCTTGGTTAGTTGTGCATGAATACCGCGGACAATACCGTGTAGCCTCCACATGTGCTATGTCTCTGTGGTAATGCACTCAACAAGCCACATAAGATGCCCGGATTGGGGGGGGGGGGGCCCTTCCCTGCATTCTCGGACCTGGGAGGGAGAAAAGGGGAGGGAAAAACAACAAAAAAGAGAGGGATAGACCAACATAGAGCGACAAAAGGAGAGAGAGGGGAAAAAAAACGTACTCGCCGGTTCTCTGATATGCCGTTGCCTGGTCCTCGTTCACTCCTCCACCCTCTAGTGGACAACAGCCACTCCTCCCCGGGTGGATCGGAGGTATTCCTCCAGCCCCTGGCGGACAGAATGCCTCACCGCTTTTTGGTGGATGATAGGGGTCTCCTCCACCCCTGGCAGTGTTTATCCCACTCCAGGCGTTCGACAGTGAGCCCCTCCCCGCCCATGGACGGCAATCTTCTCTTTGACCCCGCCATGTTTGAGCGGCCGGTAGGGGTCTCCTCCGCCCCTGGCAGTGGCCCGATTGGTAGGGAGCCCCACCTCCGTCCCCGGCTGATGGCTGCGGCTTCTCCTTTGGGGTGGATGGTAGTGGCGAGAACTCTACTATGGCAAATCCCTCCTCCTTCACGGATTTCAGCACCAATATAACACCAATGTAACAGGGTAAAAGGGAAAGGCAGAGGTGAGAACTGGCTTAACAATATAAATAATAATGTATTGATTAACTTAAAACATAAAAACAAAATACATACAGGGCAGCTGCCTGTAGCTCTCTCTCACAAACTGCCACCGCCAGCCACCTTTATCCCTCTCGTCGGCTTGATAAGCCTGATTAGAAGCCAGGCGTTCATCATCATGGCCCGGACTCACCCTCCTCCTTGCCACAGTAATATACAATGGGTACGTTTAAGAGCTGTTGATCATGTGTTAGTGTTTTTGGGCCTGTTTACTGGTATTTATCTCCTTCCCTCTCTCTTTCCCTCTCTCCCTCTTGCTTTCCATCCCAAACTCTCATAGATAGATATATATATATATGAGAATATGCAGCTTGTGCCTTTATCTCTGATTTGCATATATGCTCCTCATCCCTTGTGAATCCTTAATAGATACCTGATCCTGGGATGTCATCTAAATAAGATGCACATCAATAAAATATATTAAGCTTTAAAATTCATACACACATCAAGCAAAGTTTGGGGGTGACTCAGTCCGTGTTATTACATAGTAATAACCGTTTATTACTTTGTAACAACTGCCTTATTACAATGAGACCTAGATAATACAGTTATATTTATCCAATTGTTTGAAACCGAATAATATACTGTTGGATTGTGCCACCATTGCTACAGGCTTTATGTGATATTCAAGTTGTTTGTGAGTTTTCTGTGATTCCTTGATGTGAAACTTGGAATAAATATTGTATGATCAGAATAGTGCACTGCACACCAGCATACTTACTGCAGACATACTTTTTATGTACTTGCATGCATGCATGCTTGATTTCACATAGACACACATACACAAGCCCCTTCTATTAATTTAATAACTACCTGTGCTACCCTGAGTTACCCTATTTGTGTGCCACTTTGCTCTTGTGTGTGTGCTGCTCTATAACTTATTTTTCGCATACAAATGCATCCTGGTGCACACTGTCTTTGTTATCAACATTATCTAGAAATGGAGCAGAGTTGTTTGAAGGTTATTATGAAATTAGAAGTATTTCATCATGCCCTTGTGGAGCAAGAGTAGAGCGCAATAAATAGTTTTGAACAAGGGCAATGCCTGATCATGCTGTGTGGGATATTTTATTGGTGATTTTTCTGTGTTTTTTCAAAAAGATTTTATGATTCATCAGGAATTAAATCAATATTGTTTGGGTTCACATGCTTATAACTTAAGCTTCTGAGAAGCTCCACAATGCATTGTGTTATTAGGTTATTAGCATTACCATAAGAAAGCATTGTTGGAAAATGTCCTTAAGCTGTATTCGATGAAGGAATAGAGCATCTAAAAATGAAAATTCACCCTGATGTCATTTCGAAACCGTATGGTTTACATTCCTCTGTGTAACAAAAGGTTTAAAGAATATCCTTTCCATATGAAAGTGAATGAGGACTGAGGCTGTCGGACTCCAAAATGGCAACAATAACAACAAAATGCTCCATGAGACTCAGTGTTATCCAAGTCTCCTGAAGCTGTACGATAGCGTTTCGTTTGGAACAGACCAAAATTGTTGAGAATCACTGAAAATCTTGACATCTGCCCTACCTGAGAGAAGTAGCTATGTCCGATTTCAAACAAAACCTTCTTTTAAGTCTGATCTTTTCAATGAATCAGTTGATCCAGTTTAGAAAACCAAATGATTTGTTCACATGTAGGACTGCTCTAGTTCAACATACTGACTCAGTTTTGCAGTTAAAAACTGTTAAAATTCAGTATTGTCATTGAATAACAGCTTCATTTTTGTATCTGTTCCTCACACAACGCTATCATATGACTTAAGATTAATTTAAATATTGTGCACCAATCATATGGATCACTTTTATGAAATGTTTGAGCTTTACAGTCCTAGTCCTGAGTCACTTTGATTATATGAGGGGGAAAAAGTGTCCAGGAAATTCACCTTTTGTGCTCCACGCAGAGAAAGGGTTCGGAATGAGGTTGAGTAGATGATGAGATGAGGTTGAGTAGATGATGACCTTTGCAGTAAATCAATATTGTTTGTTTTTTGGTTAATTTAAGCTTATGAGAAGCCAGACAATACATTGTGCCATTAGATTATTAGCATTACCATACATAGAAATATACAGTTGGACTGGACTGATGTCTTTTTTGGCTAACTTTTTTGACTTTTTCTTTTCTCACATATGATCTGTTTAATGCTTATACAAACAGTGTAGCTAATGTACATCACCACCAGCTATGTATGCAACTATACTGTTAAAGAAACTAATGAAGTAAACTGAACGAGCAGCAAAAAGGTATTTTAATGTATTTTCATCAATATTTGATGAAAATGTAAATTTGTTGTGAATAAATTTATTTTTATGGGAATTTAACACTTTTATTTATAAGCATTAATGTTCAATTATACTGTATTTTCTCTGTAATTTTTTATTATTCTTTTACACTGGAAGAAATCTTATTTTTTTTACAGACGTCTCAAGTTAAAATTTGCATATGTAAAAAACATGACGTTTACCTTCATTTTAAGTGACTGAGTCATTCTGCCTAACAGTGCATATAGTCAGAATATTTATTGTGACAATTAAAGGCATAATTAAAAAATCTCTTATGTTCCCGAACCTAAGCATATACTATTATTTTGATATAGTTTAATTTATTGTCTTTGTATTTTTGTTTTTTGAATTCACAACGCCAAAGATTCAATATTGTGTTATCACAAATATGAGGTTGAGAGATGAATTTAATTAGTTTTAAATGAACAGCAGCTAATTATTTAAAGAGTCATTCCAGTATTTGTGATTGACCCCTTAGTAACAACAAGGTGTTCAAATGACAAAGGAACATTAATTGCGTTTTTGCCTTATTAAAGATTATTAACAATCATGTATGACTCAGAAAGCCAGCATGATATTGTGAACATTACGAAGGGCTGGGATGAAATATGTGGTCAGTGTGTCGCAGTGCTGAAAATGGCTCTGTGAACCGCAGTCAAGGTAATTTTCTCATTTTATTATTTGTTCTCTTTTGTCTTCTAAAGAGTCTCGCTCTCCGTGCCCTTCAAGAGGCAGGTTGAGGCATCATTACAAGCTAATATTTCCCTGCTTTAGGCGCCGGCATTTTTATTTATTTTTTTGTAAGCGAAAAATATTAATATTTATATACTGTGATGGGAGGGAAAAACATTTTAAGCAGTTGTTTTTATTCAAATCATTTAAATGTGTAATGTGTAGGGTAAAATATGAACAGAATGCAGTGGGGATGTAAGCTGAATATGGGGCTATTAAATGAGATGTATGAGCAATGTGGTGGAGGAGAATAGAGCGTTTTAGGAATAAGAACATCTAGACCAACCAAATTAGCCGGGTTGCTAGGAAGGCTAGAGTCACATTGGGGTAACCTTCTCGTGGACGTGATTAGTGGTTCTCGCTCTCAATGGGGCGAGTGGTAAGTTGTGCGTGGATCACGGAGAGTAGCATGAGGACTCCACATGCTGTGAGTCTCCGCGGTGTAATGCAAGATGAGCCATGTGATAAGATGCGCGGATTGATGGTCTCAGAAGCGGAGGCAACCGAGACTTGTCCTCTGCCACCCAGATTGTAGTGGATATTTGTAGTGTATATTTAGACTCCCGAATATCTAGATCTTGACATTATCTTTTTTTTTTTTTTTTTTTTTACTTTGTATTTCAGACCTTTGTATTGTTGGACAAGAAACACTAGATGCATGTGACCCACATTTGGTTTTCAAAAATTAAAACATTTACTATATCTCTGGGATTTAACCACATAGGGCATTAAACATGAAGATACAAAAAGAAAAGTTTGTTCTGTAACAGAGTCTAAAATTATATTAAGATATATTTAATATTTCTGGAGTTATAGGCACTCCGACCTTGGAAAAACAACACAAAAAAAGTGTTTTGTCTGATTTTTGGACTTACGATTGGCTTGTAAAGCAACGAGAGGTGCTGAAGTCAACTGATTTTTTTAATTGACCTACCTTTGTGTAAAAATGAAATAATGTTGATGTCACCATTCTAAGGTTATTTTTTTAAACTTTAGTTTACTCTAAATCACGGGTGAAAATTGTCATTTTCCCCCCATGAGATATTGATCGATGGCATTTAATATTTTGTGTTTAATCATCATTTATGTGTCTTCATTCATACATCCTCCACATTCATAAATAAATGAGTGACCTGTTACTCTCATTTTAATGCCTCTGTTATAGTGTGTGTACCCTTTAAAATTTCTCCGTATGTATTCTCTCAGCCTGTGTGTGAGAGAATGACATGTCTGTCCCAATGGTCCGGCCACTCAGAGTTTCCCACTATCACCTCAGGTCACCGCTGAGTATTGCAGCTTTCATCGATCGCACAGCCCTTATGGGTTATCACATCCTGGGGCTACAGCTGGGTCACTGACTCTGGACGCCAGCACACTGCATAGAGGGAGAAATATTTCATTATCTTCCTAACTGCAAGACAGACAACTGCAGTTAATATGTTTAGGGTATGGCCGTATGACAGTATATACAGTGTGATGGTTTAAATACATCAACTGCATTTGCTATGGTGTTTATACTGCAGTATGTTGTGGTGATGTGAAAACTATCAAGCTCTGCAAACTGATTCGCAGTCAAGTGATTCTAGTTTAGACATTTGTGTTTAGTATAATGGGAGCATTTTAGTTTTTCACTTGCTGGGAAGTAGACACTGTGTAGGTGGTTTATAGTTGCCAAGGTTCCAGCAGGGCACATAAAAGGGATAATTCAACCAAAACGTATTCATCCTGATTTTTATTGACTTAACATTATTTTAATTAAATACATTTCTGAATTTAAAAGTGAAATAATCAAATGAGATTAAGTAGATTTCACTTGTAAAGCATTTGAGTCGATTAATAAAACAATATTCATTATTTCATGGGTATGTAATATATGGGTGTTTCTTCAACTTTAGACACTTTCATATCTCAGGTTTTGATTTTTATTAAAACACTGATTTGTTATACAGTGGCAAGAAAAAATATGTGAACCCGTTTGAGTTATTATTTATAATCTTTCATGTCTTTATTGAACACACCCAATGAAACATTCACAGTGCTGTGGAAAAAGCAAGTGAACCCTTGGATTTAATAACTGGCCAATCCTTCTTTTGGCAGCAATAACCTCAACCAAGCATTTCCGGTAGCCTTGTACTAAACTTGCAAAATGTTGAGAAGGAATTTTGGACCATTTTTCCTAACAGAACTGCTTCAGTTCAGCCATATTCTTAGGATGTCTGGTCTGGCTCTCTTGAGGTCATTCCACAGCATCTCTATTTGGGTTAAGGTCTGGGCACTCCAAAAGGTGGTTTCCCTTCTTTCATTTTTTTTTTTTTTTAAGCCATTCTGTAGTGGATTTACTTCAATGTTTAGGGTCATTGTCCTGCTGTATCACTCAACTTCTACTGAGCTACAGCTGGTGCACAGCCACCCTGACATTATCCTGTAGGATATCTTGATAAACAAATTTTTCCCTTGATGATAGCAAGCGGTCCAGACCCCTAAGCAGTGTTGGGATGATGTTTTCATGTTGGTATGCAGTGCTCTTTTTTTACACCATGCATAGTGCTGCATATTCTTCTGATTGTGGAGTGTCAAGGTGATCTTTGGCAGACTTCAGGCTCGCAGCAATGTATTTGTTGGAAAATAAGCAGCTTCCTTTGTAGTGTCCTGCCATAGACACTGTGGCTGTTTAATGTTTCCCTACTGTTAATGTTTCCCTATGCAGCTATGCATGGAGTGGTGGTGGCGTAGTGGACTAAAGCACATAACTGTTAATCAGAAGGTCGCTGGTTCGATCCCCACAGCCACCACCATTGTGTCCTTGAGCAAGACACTTAATCCAGGTTGCTCCGGGGGGATTGTCCCTGTAATAAGTGCACTGAAAGTCGCTTTGGATAAAAGCGTCTGCCAAATGCATGAATGTAAATGTATTGTAGACTCATGTTAAAGTAGATTAAAGATGTTAACCAGTTCCAATGATTCCTTGAAGTCTTTAGCTGTCACACATAAGGTTCTTTTTGAGCTCATTGAGCATTATGCGCTGTGCCCTTTGAGTCATCTTGGCTGGATGGCCACTTCTAGGAAGAGTAGCCACAGTACTAAATTGTCTCCATTTATAGAAAATGTGTCTAGCTGTGGACAGATAAATATCTAAGCTCTTCGAGATAGCTTTGTAACCTTTCCAGCTTTATGCAAAGCAACAATTCTTGATTGCAGGTCTTGTAAAATCTCTTTTTTGCAAGGCATATCCTTGTCAGCAGATGCTTTTTGTGAACTGCACAAACTACTGAACTCTCGTTTCATTAATTAGATGCCAGGTTTGCCAACTTTTGACTCTAATTAGCCATCTTTTTTTTTTTGTGTGTGTTTAGCCTAGGGATTCACATTCTTTTTCCACAGCTTTGTTAAAGTTTTATGGGATGTGTTCAATAAAGACATGAAAGATTATAACTGTGTGTGTATTGTTGCCTTAAGCACATTTTGCTTTGTCTATACTTGTGACTTTAATGAAAATGAGATCACATTTTATGTGCAATTAATGCAGAAAACCAGCTAATTCCAAAGGGTTCACATACTTTTTCTTGCCACTGTATAAAGTCACATTTAAACTTTTTACCAGACCTTGATCATTTATTTTTGGTACTTTTCAAATGCCTTGATTTTACGGTTTTAGTCTTTACCCAGGCCAAGTCTTTCAAAATTAAAATACAGAAATCCATTATAAAAGTAGAAATAATTATGTGTTTAAAACAATTAGAATCCAGAATCCTTAGAATAGAATCCTTTATTTTGGTTACACATTATACAGCATAAACCATTGCAATATTTATTGTGAAAATTATTTATACCAAATTGTAAAAAATGACGACTTCTACAGTTGTGGCATCATTTTCACCACACCAGACAATTTTGCTCTTAATTTCTTTTTTCAAAAGTTGGTGTTCTTAACCAAATCCACAAAAGTTCAGTGAGCAAGCTTGAGATATAAGAAAAAATTAAAGTAAATGTCACTTCTGAGTAGAGTATTTTTATTGGGCGTCAAGTTGTAATTCTGCCAAATTATGCAAAATGTGTGAAAATGTTCATAAATATGTATATTTAAGATACATATAATGTTATATATGAAATTAGACTTAGAGGTGGCCATTTTATTGCAAAAATGTCCATACCATCATATAAGAGTTTGGTCATATCACTTACTAAACTAACGTTTATCAAATGCACCATCAATTAGAATATAAAGGAAACTGATTCATGATTACTATCAAAATCCATCTGTAACCAAATCATGTTCTTTCATCATACCCCATGTACTCCATCTTATTTGAAGCAGTAGCAACATAATTGAAACAAATATTTCCATTAGATTATTATTGCGATATAATGGGGCTGGGTGCGTGCATTGTATTTCTTTGACATTTACCCCTGAGCACTGCGGCTGCGGAATTTCGCCTCCCATGGCTGTAGATGGATGGTTGCCCTGAGTGTGTAACATTGAAAAATGTTCTGTGCGTCCACACTCAAATATACTGCCTCATTTAATCAGTTTTAACGACCTCATTTAAACGCACTTAATGACTCTTACAAATGTCCAAGCGGAGGAATAGATTCACAGGCTATCTCCAAGGGTTGTGTCCACTGCATCCCGTCATACGGCGCATACATCTCCATTAGAGGGCAATCGCACTGGAGTGCAGCTATGCAGCAATTATGGGCCATATAGTGAAGGCCATTGCAGAAAACACTGTGGCCATTTGTACACGTTTGCTTTTTTTAGTATCTTACAGTGCCGTTTATTCCACATTACCATTTTACTGTTGTTTCTTATTGCTTTTCCATGTAGGTTATTTGTCATCGTTTCTGGTTTCTCTTATTGGGAGGTGAACCCATACATTGGTGGATGCGGGCTAGGTAGAAAACAGCGGTCTCACAAAAGAGTTTACATTCCTGTATGCTTCCCGATACATTTTTCATGATTATTAGGGCCGAAAATCTGTGGAATTCAGCAGAATTAATTTAAAGGAGAAAGAATATTGAGGAGAAAATTGTTTTAGGCCTTTTAGGTACTGGGATGTTTAATGAATATGTAATTTCTCTGATAACATCTCATTGTAACTTCACTCAGTGTATGACTAATTTATTAAATTGAAGATTTTTAGTTGCTCTGTTCACGGATGTTAATCTTTACTTGGTGAACAGTTTTCGGGTATAACAAAAGCCTTTAATTACTTGATCTCCAAAATCTGATAAAGTGAGTCTAGACTTAATTACTGTCAGCGAAGAGGTCAAGATGAATACAACAAATAATTTGCTCCAGCCAATAAGTATAAAAGAGGCCCTATTATGCATTTTGGGATTTTACCTTTCCTTTAGTGTGCGATATAGCTGTTTGTGCATGTAAAAGGTCTGCAAAGTTACAAAGCACAAAGTCTACGCCAAAGGGAGTTACTCTCTCCCACATTAAACACTGCTCCTGAACTGCATGAAACACCTCGTTTGTTGTCCAGCGATTACTTCTGTGACTTAGCTATATCACTATGTAACACATTTGCATAATGCACGCCTAAGAGCTACTTTAAGCTGAAACTCGTTATAGTAAGGGGCGTTACATTTCCAACACACACTCTAAATGGTTGCCCAATCACAACAGACTGGGTCAGCTGACCAATCAGAGCAGACTGGACTTTTCAGAAGGGGGGCTTTAAAGAGACAGGAGCTAAAACAGAGCGTTTCAGACAGAGGGTGAAAAGAGGTGCTGTACAGTATGAGAAAAATAATGTGTTTTTTGAACATTAAAGCATGTAAACCTATTCTAGTAAACCCCCAAAATAAAATTATGAACCTGTACATGAGCATAAAATGGGCTCTTTAAAATTACATCAGTGCCATAAAATAAAATAAAATCAATATGCCAAAGTGATATGTTGTTTGACACATAATTCTTTCATTAAAGTGAAGTCTCTCGATTGCTGGTCTGGGGCACGAGACATTCTGTGACAATTTGTTTTTAAGATTGGGGCCCACAGAGAGGCCAAATGTGCTGAAAGGGGCTGAATCAATATCACTTGGCAACACGATTCTGTGTTCTTTAAAATGAGTGTGGTCTTGGTGTGGAATAATGAACCCAAAAAAAAAATTCAGCAATTATTTACTCACCGTCATGCCAATATAAATAATTGTTTCTGTGCATTCAATTCAAATAGATATTTTCCATACATTTCATTGTTACCACGGTCTCCACTACTGTGATTTAGACCCCTGAATCAGTTCTTTAAAATGTGGAAATTGCGCTTGTCTCGTGGGGTTCAGTTCCAGTAGATTTTGTTAAGGTTAGCATTAGCTCCATATAGAAAGAATTCGACCACTTACTTCACTTCTGCTTGGGGGGGGGGAATAGGGATAATATGTGGGGTAGATCCCACACCAGCACACCCCTAGATCCGGCCCTGATGGTTATAATGCTCTTCTAAATCATTTGATCATCAATTACTGCTGCCATAGTCAATAGAACATGCACACAAACATCTCTTTTTAATAAAATTTTGTTTACCGCATGTTTTTCTTGGCTGACAGTAGCACTAACATTAATTGCACCAGACAAATAGCACTGTTTTTTTTTTTTTTTTAATGAAGTGTATAATCTATAATAAGTCTAATTTACATAAACGGATGTGTGTTTGCACTGAAAAGAATAATAATGAAAGGGATAGTTCAACCAAAAATGAAAATCCTCTTCGCATTTACTCAGTCATGCCATCACAGATGTTTATGACTTTTTGTCTTCTGCAGAACACAGATTTTTTTTCTAAAGCTTTTTAGAAGACCATCTCAGCATTGTATACCCATACAATGCAAGTAAATGTTGGACAGAACTTTGAAGGTCCAAAAGCACATAAAGGCAGCATAAAAGTAATTCATGAGACTCCAGTGGTTAAATCCATGTCTTCAGAAGTGATATGATAGGTGTGGATGATAAACCGATCAATATTAAGTCCTTTTTGCCCAGTAGGTGGAGATATGCACAAAAAGAAACCGTGATTTGCCAAAAACAAAAGAAGAAAGTGAAAGTGGAGATTTATAGTAAAAAAGTACATAAAGGTGAAGTATATAACTTTTTATGTTAATATACAGTCTACACATCTGGGATGGCATGTGGGTGAGGAAATTAACTGTCCCTTTAATTTTAATATGCTGCACTATTTTTGCACTCTTAGCACCTGATTAAACTAGATTGTGGGTGGCTAGTGAATCAGAAGCAGGATTTTGTGTTGAAATACGTGCTTAAAAACTATATATACAGTATTTAATTGAAATCTCTGCCATCATTTTTAATTCTGCACAACATCTCTTGGGACCTCAGCTGTCTCATTAGTGTGCATGCAGTGAAGACCAAATAAGGCTGAAATAGCAGATGGTATCTGAACACCTGGCATGACTATGAGATGAAAGTTTGATCTTTTTGTAGCGCATGCTTCTGATGTGTTTTAGCTCATAGCTACTTTTAATGCATCGCTCGAAATGCAGCCATTAGTTGTCAAAACTATTTGAAACAACAAGGAATAACATCTCACGATGAAACGGGTTACCGTAGCGAAGTTCAGTGTACTTTTTGTTAGTGAATTTCTGTAATCTTCCTGTATGTGGGAAGCTAAATTGACAGGGTTAGCAGAATATTTATTTTCAGCTCGTGTGATAACACCTGAGATGCATGGTGTCCCTGCTTGCCTCAGCATCTACTTTGGGGAAAATATAAATGGCAAAACACAGCTAATGTGAAAAACACAAACTGTTATGTACCGGTCTCCGAAAGGTGGGGGGTGATCTGGGGCGGCCCACATTATGACTCTAGGAATGAGATTGGACAAGAAGATAATTTCCAGGTAGTGCTTTCTAATAGGAGAGGATCACATATGCTGCAAAATAAATATGTGAAGGTGATGCATATAATGTTGATGGACAAACTACATGTGCATTGTTTTCTGGTTTACTGCAACAGATTTCAGGTGTTAATATGGATTTTCTGAACTAGTATCACTGAACTAGACTAACCATAACCCAACTGTATCTAGATATGACTTGGGTCTCTCCTTCAATGCAAGTTTGTGGGGGGTTTTATGTCTGTTTTATTGTCTGCCTTTCCCAATTATCATTTATGTCCTTCGAACAAATGAAGTGGGATGAGTTATGCTCTGAAATACTTAGGGTTAGGGGTTTTGAAAAGTATGAGCAATAGTAAGAGTGATGCTTGCCTTAGGAAGTAGCACTAACTACAGTAGATACTATACCTGAAATGGCTTTTACCATTTACGCCACTCGATAGTAAAGTGCCATGGTATAGACATGTACCATGGTAAAACAACATGTTTGGACCTCTATCAATGATAATACCATGTTTTTGGACATTTCCCATATTATTACCATGTATTTTGGACCTGTACCATGGCATCATCATGTTTTATGGACATGTACCATGTCAATACCATGTTTTTGGACATATATGATGGTTGAATTTGTTTTTTGGACATGTAACATGGTAATAGCAGGTTTTAGGACATATACCATGTTTATGGACATGCACCATTGTAGTACCATGTATTTTGACATATACCATGGAATTAACTTGTGCTTTGGACACAGACCATGGTAGTACCATGATTTTTGGATATGTACCATGGTAATACCATGTTTTTGGACGTGTACTATGTTAATAAATTTTTTTTTACATAGACCATGTTTTTTTGGACATGCACTTGCACCATGATAATACCATGTCTTTTGACATGTACCATGGTATTAACATGTGTTTTGGACAAGTACTATGTCCAACTATGGCCAACACGGAAGGACAGTGGGAGAGAGAGTGGAAAGGGAGTGGAAAAAAAAAACATTCTCTCCGTAGCCTGGTCCTCGTCCACTCCTCTACCCTCTAGTGGACGACAGTGGCGCCTCCCCGGGCAGATCAGAGAGAGTCCTCCAGCCCCTGGTGGATGGAACATTTTCAGTGGACGGTAGGGGTCTCACCCACCCCTGGCAGTGGTTCTCCCACTCCAGGCGGTTGGTCAGGAGCCCCTCCCCACTCGCAGTCGTCGGTCCTCTCTTGACACAGCCGCATTTTAGCAGACGATAGGTGTCTCCTCCACCCCTGGCAGCTGCCCTGACCAATCCAGGCGGTCAGCTAGGAGCCGCCCCTCCCCTTGCGGTCGGCGGCCTCCGCTCCCAGGCGGCCAGGATCCTCCGTCCCCCTTTGGATGGCTGCGGCTGTTACATTTACATTTACATTTATGCATTTGGTAGACGCTTTTATCCAAAGCGACTTACAGTGCACTTATTACAGGGTCAATCCCCCCGGAGCAACCTGGATTAAGTGTCTTGCTCAAGGACACAATGGTGGTGGCTGAGGGGATCGAACCAGCAACCTTCTGATTGCCAGTTGTGCTTTAGTCCACTACGCCACCACCACTCCTCCATTGTTCCATTGGGATGGAAGGTAGTGGCGAGGACTCTTCTATGGCGCACCCTTCCTCCTCCCCAGGTTTCGGCACCAGTGTAACAAAGTTCAATGGAAAGGAGGAGGTGAGAACCAGCTTGACAATATAAATAATAGTTTAATAAAACAAAAAGACAAACATTAACACATGTAGGGCAGCTGCCCTTAACACTCTCTCTTGAACTGCTGCCTCCGGTCACCTTTATCCCACTCGAGGGCTTGATGAGCATGTTTAGGGGCCGTATATGCAGCATCACAACCCGGCCCCGCCCTCCTCCCTGCCACAAAGTACAAATGGAAATACCATGTTTTTTAACATGTGCCATGGTAATACCTTGCAGAACCATACAAATACCATGGTATTTGACATCTTGGATACAATGACATACAGTGCATTGCCATCAGATTCAATCACAATACCATGGTACCGCTTTAGTGCCCTTTTTTAATGGTCACCAGAAGCCCAGTTTGATATTCCCTGAGCTCCTTATCAGAAAAAAAGTTATACAAAACCTCCGTCACAGAGAACGTCATGCGAGTGAGTAGAGCATCATGTACTTGTTCCAATAGTGACTAGCCCTACAACTCATGCTGTTGGTTCTGTTTGGTGTTTTTGTGATTCTCTGTGTGATTGACACTCATGTGGTTTGGTACAGAGGTCCTGGCTGATATGTGACATTCTACTGGGGTTCTCCTCCATTTAATGACCCGATTCCCTGCCAATGTGGCTGCATTGACAAACCCAAGGCCAAGACAGAATCAGGTTATTTCTGCCCACTGGTCATTGGATGGAAAAAGCAAAGGACCTTTTCACAAAGGATGTTTTCCTGAGGAAAATTACATCAATCTGGTGTATACAGTGTTTTTTGGTGCCATGTTTTTTGTTGTGCCACTCAACATGATTTAGAAGCACCTGCTTGGAAGTGTAAGCTTTTCTTTTAATAACTTAAGGCATAGTTTAGTTTGGGTTGTTAATTTTATAAGGCAACATGGGCCAGCTACCACCAATCCAAAAATAGATATAATTGCACTAATCATTTCTTGCTGGTCTTTGTTTCATGTTTTTTTTTTTTTATAGAATTCCCTCTCAGAAAGCTTTCTATTTTAAGCCAAAGTGTGTATTTTCTGTGGTCCTATAGCGCCAATATTCAGAAATGCAAAAGTATTGATGTCATGTTTTCCAAGTGCTGAGTCTTCTGCCATTGGTTGATTAAAAAAGACTAGTAAAGTATATACATATTGATTAAAATTATTTTAATGAGTGAAGGACCTCCACATCTGCTCACTGTTTCTTTGAATTCACCTATTTATGGAATGCTTGGAATTCTCTTCAGTCTGATGGCAAGTGAACCTTGGCAAACTACATTTAAGTGTGAAAACCATTCTCACACAGCACTTACATTTCACGCTTGAAAAGGTATAGCATCTCAATGGTTATTCTAACAAAGTAAGTTAGAATAGTTCTGACAGTTCCGAGTTCGAATGTCAACCACATTTTCCACTTCGCCCTATTCTTGTCCTCTTATGACCTGTGTAGATGTTTGCTCTCCAGTCAACATAATGGATCTAGTTCAAATGATTCAACACTTTAAATTGTGCTCTTCCAGAACAAATTAGCCGCACATTTCCATTGTTTACCTTGGCATACAGCTAAATGAGTAAAGGAAAGAGAGAAGAATGAAAAAGTCAAAGGCAGAACCTCAGGACCAGCAAAACCTTCTCTGCCAGCGTAACAGACCTCCAAATATATAAATCAAAACACTTTATCACTGCATTTAAATCTCATAAGTTTTGATTTGCTACTTAACATTTGGATTGCTTTCCATTCCTAAATCTGTCCATTATCAGACTTCGTCCCCGGGTGGAAAGGTTTTCTTTTTGTAGCTCTTTGGGTCAAAGTGGTAGTTATGTTCTGTGAATCAGAGCAGGGTGTCTCAAGCCAAGTGAAAATAGCATGTGAAAGGAAATCATGTGACGCCTTATGATGGCTAGATATTAGTTGTTTTTCCTCTCTCTTCACTTCCCCCCGACTGTGCCACCAGATTCTCTTTGGTCATAGCATGTTGGGGAAAAAAAATAAATAATGAAAAACACCTTTTGCAGAGGTGTACAACTTATAGAATACTTGGTTCGAAAATAATTTACTCGTCCTCATGTCGTTCCAGACCTATACAACTTGCTTTCCTCTGTAGAACACAAAAGCAGAATTTTTAATGAATGTACTGGTCACTCTTTCACATGCAATTACAATGAATGGTGACTGGAGCTTTCATGCTTCAAAAGGGATGTAAAACACCAAATATGTATCATAAAAGTAGTCCAGACGACTTGTGCACTAGATTCCAAGCTTGTGTTGTCACCATACTGAAATTTCAAGTCAAGTACAGAATTGACTTCAAAATTGTGCTGTTTGTTTACAAAGCACTACATAATTTGGCCCCTAAATATCTGTCGAACGTGCTTCAGCCATATACTCCTACTAGAACGTAGATCTTGGTTTACTCTCTTTGCCTAGATGTAGACTAAAAAAATGTGGTGATCGAGCATTTGTAGTCGCTTGAACGAAACTATGGATTTGTCTACCTCTACATATTAGATTAGCTCCCTCAATTTCAACATTCAAGTCTACTCTAAAAACACATTTTTTTCTGTTTGGCTTTCAATACTCTTTAATTATTGTGACCTGTTTTATCTTCATTTTATTTGTATCTACTTTTTATTTTCTTGTTATAACCATTTTACCTTGTACAGCAATTTGGTCACCCATGGTTGTTTTAAATGTGCTTTATAAATAAATATTGAGTCAGTGCCGATACCAGGAAAATATCACGGTTCTTGATACCAATTTTGATACCACAGCAAAAATATGCTATTATGTTAATGTGCTATTGAGCACACACCTTCAGGCTATTTGAAGTTACATTTCAAAGCAAATAATACATTAAAAGAAATGCATATTTCCTTCAAGTGTTTTTCATTTAAGTATGCATTGGTTAAGTGTTTTTATGTAGGGCCCTGCTCAAATCAGTTTTATTTTTTCCCAAATCCTTTTTTACATACATTTTCCTTTACTTACTTACATAATTACATTTCATCATCAAAATGGTGTCTAATCAAATGAATTCTTAAAAACATAAAAAACAAACAAATTTATAAAAAACGTATTTTGACACGAACTTTTATTTTGATGTGTGGTTTTGATGGAAGCTTCACTTCTTCTGACGGAAAAGCAGTTGGCTCTATGGCCCAGTGTCATTGTTAAAGCTCAAATCCTGTGATTTATTAATATATAGTCTACATGTGCTGCACACTTCACAATGGATTATTGCTCTGCTTTGTCATCTTATACAACACAAATGATTCCTAATGTCTGTGGACTTTCCAGTGTATGAGCGGTCAGCTTCATACAATCATTTAAAGCATGCAGCTCATGCAGACTAAGATTGCAGCCTTTCATTGTTTAATAATCACATATAACCAATTTAATTTGATTAATTGTGCATTTCAGTTTAAAAGTAGTAACAGAGCATATGCTCAAATGAGCGTGTGAGCATTTGAAAGTAGTCATGTTTCAGACATCGTGCAGGTATTGGATGTCGGTGCTCGGTACTACCAGTACTGCAGAAACACTGGTATCATGGCATCTTTATTTATTTTAGCGCCGACTTGTTACTGAAGTACCAGTACATTTGACAACACTATTCAAACCTTTGGGTGAGAAACAGTCGTACTTTCGTATAGTGAACAATAAAACGGTGAGAACCTTATTTATACAGTATATCTAGGGACCAAAATATCATAGAGACTAGGTGGGCCACCTAGCAACCAGACAGTACACACTAGCAACCGCAGAACACTGTAAACAACCATTCAGAAGACCATTTAAACTGCATGGCAACATGCTAACATTCACTCATAACACCTGAACATCTGCGTAACACCCTGGCAACACCCCAGAACACAATGAAAACCACCTGGTAAAACTTTAGCAACCGCTCAAAACCTAGCAACAGCACAACACTCTAAAAAACACTCAGAAAAGCTTTGCAACTGCATAACACACTTACAACCACCTGACAACACTAGCAACCACTCAAAAGCCTCAAGAAACAGCATAAAGGCTGTTTAAACCAAACCTTTTTTTCCGCTATGCATAATCGTTCCGAACTAACTTTAGTATGGTAGCAATGGACTCCAATGGTGCTATTCATACCGAGTCCGACAAATCATCCTGCGATAATCCCAAGGGTTTTTTTGACGGACAGTGTTCAGATATTTTTTTCTTCGGACTGCGATGAAAACTGACTGACCAATGATCAAAGAGATTTTTGTCAGTCACTGCAGCAGCTCAATCCAGCGTGTTGGTGGCACTAATCAGCTGGTAAACACTGGCATTGGACTTGCAGCTGATATACACCCGGAAATGATACTGTATACTTAAAAATAAATAGGTGGTGTTCGGCTTGGTACTACAAACACGTTCTGTTTTTGAAAGACTGCTTATGGTGTTTTGTCTTAATTTACATTATTTAATACATATATCAATGTCCCTGCGCACTCTACTGTACAGGGGTGACATAATAGTTTTTTATTTAATATTTTTACCAACTCTGTGTAAATTAACCATCCGTCAGAAGTTTCAAAAAAATTGTCACAAATTTGGTGTGAATAGGCCTTAACACACTAACAATCACTCCAAACTCCTTAGAAACTGTATGTAACATCCAGGCAACCACTCACAACACCCAAGCATCATGGCTGCTGCGAGTCTTACACTCACATTTCCTTCTGAAAATGTAAAAATCTAGTTTTCATCAGCATTTTGTAAAAATCTAGAAATGCTTTGGTATTTTGAAATTGTTCTGGTGGGAACTGATGCAGCAGTGTTGCGTGCAATTAAGTGTAGAGGAGCTTTTTAATGTGTCAATGTCAACGTCTTTATACTGGTAAGCATGAAGTGATTAACATTTTATTTCTGCCCTGTTACTGACCTGGCAACCTCGTTCTGTCTAACTGGCACTTTAATACACTCAAGATCTTTTGCCTCTCCTTGCGTCTCTCTCTCCCCCCTTTGTTGAAAATAAAAAAACTGCTTAAACCAGCCTAAGATGGTTCGCTGGTCTTAGCTGGTCTCCCAACCTGGTCTGTTGGCTGATTTTAGAGGGGTTTTGGGCACTTTTCCTCAGATAGACTGGGAGAACATCTTTAATCAGATAAGATCAGCTTAAACAACCTAATACCAGCAAACCATCTTAAAGTGGTTTGGCTTTTGTTGATTTGTATTTTTTTTTTTTTTCGGTAGGATGTCCAACAATCTTCTCTGCTCTGGTACACACACAACACACACGTGCACATACATTCTGCCCAACGGTTTATGCCGCATGCATGCAAAGTTCCTGCTAGTCAGCCAGATACCATGTTCTTGAACGGCATGTTTCTGCCAGCACGAGCAGATGTCTCCCACATGCCCGGACCTGCCGGGTCTCAATGAGTCATCCGCCCACCTCTCCATGGACCGGACCTCCTCCCATCAGCTCACTCTGTTTTCCAAGAATAATCACTCCATCCATGAAGAGTGTGACTGAAGAGTCACATGTTGGGAAATTTACTGTCGTATATGAGAGAAAAGACTTGAGATAAACTGGTGGAGATAAACAGAGAGAGTTTGGTATTCTGTATGCATAAGGACGTTTGGAAGATGTCCTAGCTTCAAACGTTTACTCTTGTTCACTAGACATAGATTCACTCAGCGAATCTGTATTCTAGCCACAATGTTCACATCGCTTAAAATGAGAATACATGTACAGTAGATCATTTTTTTGGCGTGTGGACTTGAATCCCCAATGTTTAAATGAAGCTATTAGATGTAGTAAGCACTTTGAGGAAGAACTGCTCACTAGATCTGACAAAATTTGTGAGATTTTGAGATATTGTTTTGTTTGAAACAAACAAAAGAACAAATATTTAGCCTTGAAAACTCTCCCTGCTGTCATGGCCACGCTGTCAGATAATAGCTTTGTTCACGCTGTAATCATTGTTGTCTATTATCTGATTTTTATTTATTTTTTGGGAAATGGCAAAGTCATGTTTACAAGTTCCAAGGCTGCTACTGTACAATGAACCCTTCCAAAGTTTACAAGTTACAAGGACAAATTCAAACTGGACACTTGACCCTTGGCTGGACACTTTAGGGTTATTATATTTTTTAATTTATTTAGTTTTCATTTCTATAGTATTTTATATTTGCCGGGCCGAGAGGACACACGGCCGGCCCTTGATCAGGCTAATCAGCTGTGAGGGGGATAAAGACGAGCTAGAGGCACCAGTTTGAGATAGAAAGAGAGAGAGAGAGAGAGAGAGAGACAGAGACGTACGCGGCTGCACTGCATATGTGTCTGTGTTTGTTTTATGTTGAGTTTTCTCATTAAACTTTACATTAACTGTTTGGCTGGTTCCCGCCACCTCCTTGCCCATCCCTCACCCTGTTACATTGGTGCCGAAACCCAGGAGAGAGGAGGGATGCTCTGTCATGGAGTTCTCGCCATTGCATCTGCCAGGGGAGCAGCTGCGGCTGTCTGCCTGGGTACGGAGGAGTCGCTGCCGGCCACCGAGAGCCAGAGGAACCACTACCATCCGCCAAAGAAGGGGAGGAGCAGTTCTGTGCCCCAGGGGCCGGAGAACTCGCTGCCATCTGCAGAGGGAGTAGCGAGCTGGTGTCCATCAGAGGGCAGAGGAGCGGTTGAGAACAGGGCGAAAGCGAGTCCAGGAACCGGGAGCAATTTTTCTCTCTCTCTCTCTCTCTCTCTCTCTCTCTCTGATGCACCGCCTGGCTCTTTCCCTCTCCCCTTTCCCTCCCCTCATCTCTCCCAGGGCTCCAGAAGGTGGGGAAAACCTGCCGGCAGGCACATCCAGAAGTGCAGGAAGGGAGGGGAGTGCGTAATGCCGGGGGTTTCCCCAACCTGAGTCGGCCGATGGAGGAGTGTGACAAGGAGGAGGGATTTGATTTCCTGGATCGGGCAAATCAGCCGGGAGGGGGATAAAGACGAGCTGGAGGAACCAGTTTGAGAGAGACACACACGGCAGTTTTGCATGTGTGTCTGCGTTTGTTTATGTTTGTTTTATGTTGAGTTTTATCATTAACTTTGATTGTTTAGCCATTTCCCGCCGCCTCCTTGCCCATCCCTTACCCCGTTACACCAAGATATGCATTCTGACTAGCACATAACTAAGTTTAAGTTCACCTGTGTGTTCGCTTTATTGTCTGTGCAGATGTAAGTTATAATATTATACCTATATTTTGGATATAGCTCATTAATCTCATAAATAGCCTATTTACGGTGCGTGCGAATAAGGTAATTATCCCGCTAGAGAAACGCTTAAGTTTACCAGCTCTTTTGTTCAGCTCTTTCTGCTCACGCAGCTCAAGCGGGACAATGACTAAGGCCACGTCCACACTAATATGTTTTTATTTGATAATGCACATTTTTCTTTGAGTTTTGGTCTTCCATCTACACTGAGATGGTGTTTTTGACAGCGAAAACATAGCTTTTCGAAAACGCTTTCCCAAGTCCAAGGGGAAACGGAGATATCTGAGAACGCAAACATGTGATCCATATGTAGATGAGAGCATTAAAAAAAATTAACATTTTGATGGCCATTTTCTGTCCTACTTGACTCTGAGACTACTATTGTCGTTTTAAAAACAGTATCTTGCCTAGCAAAAAAAAAAACACAGATGCACAGACTGAATTCTTTAAGTGCTCAACATTGCTATTCATCTTGGCTTTCATTTGATCAAGAGGCCTTAGTTTGTCCGAGGCAGGAGAACAATAGGTGCATAAAGAAACCCTGAAGACCCCTGTTGGACAGAGGACCATTGTCTCTCACCCCCCTGCCTTTGATGTGTGGTGCACTTTGGTGAAGCGGACGGGATGGTGGAGTGGAGGAGATAGATCTGTTGGTGCTGGATCTCTGCGGCCCCTCTCGCCACTGGCTTCCTCTGTTTGAAAAAAGACCCTGTTGTTCACAGCGTTCAACAGTCGTATTCTTCATGTCGCCTAGCATGCATGGAGAGCATGCATCTCGGTTATATGAGAGCCTTGCAGGATGCAAGGAATCATCGAGGGGGCCAAAATCTCTCCTGAATCGAGTTTATTCTTCCTTCAAGCACAAAACAAAGCTCTTTGTCATGATGTGAAAACATGATCGGCTCACAATGGCAAATACCTTACATTAAGGTACCAGTAAACAGACACATACGGCTTTTATTTGTTGTGTATTGGATAATAGCTTCAAGTAATTATCTGGTATATTTTCTGGTTTTGTTTGATAAATGATGATCAGTTTCTGTTAGAAATGCATCTGTCTTTCAGCATATGTTGAGACTGGATGGTATGTTACGATATACTGAATGCATACTCACCTGATTTAAAGAGAGGTAGTTCACAGCCGTGCTGTAAGGGAAGTGGGTAACCATGGTGATATTTACCTCAGCTCCATGCTTGGCTGCCACACTCTCAGATAAGGTCGTTTGGAAATATTTCTGACCAATCCAGTTCCATTTCTGACCAATCTGAGCACACCCAAGTTTCTCATTTGTATAGCTATGTATAGGGAAACTGAGTGTTTACATTTTTAAATGGTTGAGGATTGATCGACCCATTATAAGTGATATAAAATCTGGAGTACCAACTCATTCATTAAAAATTACATTTAGGTGATTACATTGTAAAAGTTGTAGTCTTTATAGTGCTCTGCAGTGAATACGTTTTGTGGCGTGTCAGAGAGACCTCTAGACGATATGACAACCATTTTATTATGATAGGAAAAATTTTGAGAGCATCTTCACTTGTGTAAGACTTTAGGGGGAATTCACTTAGCATGAAGTGCACTTTTATTTTTTGACACACTGTCTTAAATTTTAGCACCTGGTTAACTAATGAAAATGTGCAAATCAGGTAAGGGAGCAGGAACACTTTACAATGAGGTTGTATCAGTTAACATTTATGCATTATGTATCATTAAATAACAGTGAACTATTATATTTGTACATAATTTATTCATTTTTGAAAATGTTAACTTTATCGATATTGTTGATCATTGTTTTTTTATGTTCATAATGTTAACATATACAACTTCGAATGTAAAAATGTAATAGTATATGTAGAAATGAACATTAAATAAATATATAAATGCTGTAAAAGTATTGTTTATTGTTAGTTCATGCGAACTATTGCGTTGACAACCTTATTATAAAGTGTTTACAGCAGAATTATATTTTTGCCCAGTTTTAATGCTTTTTAATATAATTGGATCATTATGGTGTGTTACTGTTGCCATGATCAATATAAAATGTACACAACATTGTTTTTCCTTTTTTACCATTATTTGCTAAAATGCATGACATCTATGAATTCATAAAGAAACATTTGCTGGACAATTATATATTATATGAAAATGCACACCCTAAAAAACTGTCAGCTGTGGTTCCCAGAATAATTATGTACAAAATAGAGTAAAAATGTAAACAAAGTAACAGAACAACCTATAGATTTTACAGTTAAAACTCTTGTTTTTACAGTATATTTTACAGTGTTTACAGCATTTATGTTTTTTATTTTATGTATTTATTTATGTTTGGGGCTAACACCCCAAAGTACAAAACTGTTATTAAAAATAAGAAAACTATTCTCATAAAATATCATTAAAGTTTAGGAATTCTAAACTTTAATATAATTAAAGTTTAGAAAATTTTGGGAATTCCCGATTAATGTTTTTACCATAATTAACAAATAACAGTAATTTACCGTACAAAGTAAATGTACTCTCTTGTTAAACATAATATACATTTACAGTTAATTATATGGGAAAATCATAGTTAAATTTTTTTTTTTATTGTCTTTAAATATATAAAAATTAAATGTAACTTATATTTTACGGTAACTACTCATTAACCAATTTACATTTTTTAATGTAGCATTTTTACAGTCTTTTCTGTTAAAATTACACACATTTTTTTTTACAGTGTATATGATACAAAACATTACTGAATGGTTTATCATTTTAAACCAATTCCTACTGATGTTTCCAAAACTATCACGTTTTTCTCACAATTTTTGTCAGCCAGCTTTATAGCGCTACCTTGGTGACAAGTTGAATTACAAATTTTCACAACAACAGTGTTCAAGACATCCCAGAAAACCAAAGGCTTAAGTTTGCAAGGCATAAAAACATATGTACATGATCAATAAATGTAATATTTAGTGTCAATGTAGAACTGGCCCAATAGAGCAAGTTACAGTTCCATCAACTGGCCTTGGACCAGCAGGCCATTATTGTTGTTGTGGCCTTCCCACTACTGTTAGTCTTGCATCTGTAAAAATGCATACTTGTAAGTCCTTATTCTCCCTACAGAACAAAAAGACGCTTGCTACAGAAAAATCCCAGGCCGAAACTGACTATAAGCATTAAACTTCTTTGTACTGAAGTGCACGAGAGCATGTATTTATTTATTCATTTATTTTTGGCTGCTTGGTTCGCACAGGACACACGCACACCCAGTATCCCAGGCTGTTTTGTGTTGAGTCAGGGAAGCCATCTGCCACACAGCGATAATGGCCCGCCAGGGACGCAGGGCCTAGTATAACCAGAGATGAATTAAAACAGCGAGAAAATAGCGAATGCTTGGGCTAAGCTCAGGTCCTACCATGTTTTACAGTGTCTGTCATCACCCATCCTCACCTACAGTTTGTCAGCAGATGCAGTAAAAGTTTGCCATGTGTATTTTATGCATTGCTCACTGAGACTATGGACAAATTTCATATCCTATATTGATTTATAAAAGGCAGGGGGGAGGGGGGTTAGGAAGATTTAGCATTATGTGACAGCTGGTCCCAAGAAATGCATAGGGTTATTACAGCAGAAGATACCACGTCATAAATTATGCATATTTACGAGGATTACAAAACACTCGTGAGAAGAACAGTGCAGAAATGGAAAGCGAGAGATAGCAAGAAATTATCAAGCTTCATACATGTCGAACAGCTTGTTGTGTTGAAACAAGTTTACTATAAGTCAATATTAGACATCAATCAACCCTGGCCTATAAAGAAATGCTCTACCCTGTGTCTCAAGCCTTTTAGATTTTATACTTGTCTGTGTGAAGTTTGTCAGGTTTTGTGAACCAGGACAACATTGAGGTTGGTGGCCAATGAAAGTCTAGAGGGACAGAGTAAGTAATGGGGTTGTTTTTATCTCCCTAGATCATAACGTACGGAGTGGTGGTGGCGTAGTGGGCTAAAGCACATAACTTGTAATCAGAAGGTCGCTGGTTCGATCCCCATTGCCACCACCATTGTGTCATTGACGAAAGGCACTTAACTCCAGGTTGCTCCGGGGGGATTGTCCCTGTAATAAGTGCACTGTAAGTCGCTTTGGATAAAAGCGTCTGCCAAATGCGTAAATGTAAATGCCGAAGTTTTTTTTTTTTTTTTTTTAGAGAGAGAGTTTCAGAGGAAAGTAGATATTGTTTTGGTTATTGCTTGGGGTTAGTACATGTCTACAAGTTGCCGGCACTAATCAAGTTCAGATTTGTAGGCTAAAGAAATCGAGGTTACATAGGCACTTAGTGAAAGTGAATGGGTTCAATTTTTGGAGGGTTTAAAGGCAGAAATGTGAAGCGTATAATTTTCTAAAAGCCTTTATTTTAATTCTGTTAAAACTTGAGTATTATTTGAGCTGTATAGTTGTTTAAATCGTCATTTTTAACAGTAGTTTTTAGTGGAAACCATGGTTTTGATGCAATTAACCATGGATTTACTTCAGAAATACTATTGTATCCATATAGTAAACATGGTTTTACTATAGTAATTAGAGGTAACCATGGATCATTTTGTGATTACTATAATAGTTATATTTAAAAACTATATAGTTTCACTATAAATACCATGGTTAATCTATGGTTAGTGTAGTAAAACGATGCCTAAAGCTTCGTTCACATTGCCAGCGACACACTTTGACAAAACTACCTCATCTCGTTCATTTTCAATGAGAGCTGGCGACTTCCTGCAACACGAGCGACTGCGACCGTTGGCGACTGGATGTGGGCGTGTCCAGCGAAGCGACAAAGTTAAGAGATGTTTAACTGTATGCAAATGATGAGCGACTTTCGGGAGCGATAGCCAATACGAGAGAAGTGACAAAGTAGCTGGTTGTGTGAACGCAGCTTAATGCTTGTAAGGGAATGCCATCCTAATTAAATATGTGTATATTCAATTAAATATAGAACTTCTGATTGCAGAATTAAATTGTCACATCTGATTGTTAGATATCTAAACATATTTCCTTCTTTAAATAGCTTCAATTTAGTTACTTTTTGTTAGTAGCTTAGTGAAGCTAGCTACTTTTTTTTTAAAAGAGTAGCTTGACTGTAGTTCTACTTAAATTTATGAGTAGCTTGTAGTTTACGAAGCTACAATTATAAAGTAGCTTCCTTGACACTGGTTATGAGGAGTTGCGCCTGGGGTTGGAAACAGTGTAATCCAAAATGTTTCCTTGAAACAAACTTAAATGTTAACTTCTGTAGCCTGTTTTTCCCAGTACAGTTATTGAAATGTATTGAACAAACTCAATCTGACCTTTGTCAAACACATATATAGCTGCACTTAAGTTTAATGCACAAATTCGCTTGGTTTACAGACACGCAGCTTGCCGCTTAGCATCTGGAGGTCAATCTGTTGCATCTCAATGCACCCGTCATGATGAGATGTTTCGTTTTCTGATGATGTCGATGGGCAGCATAACCCACAACAAATTGGCTCTGCACTGTTGTGACAGAGATGCATGATGGGTAAATTGATGAAGTAAAGCGTGGGTCAGGGAGGATAATGGAATGGAGGAAAACTCGCAGGCCAGAGCGAAGGGTTGATGGTGAGGTTTTTTCCATTAACTCAGAGGTGCGGAGCAGGGTGAAGTTGAGATGCAGGGTTAACTTGTCTCTCTGGAACTCTGCTTGGATCATGCTGCTGCTCCGTCATTCCGCCTGCCTATTTGACATCGAATTTCAACTCGATAAAAGTTAAGCAAAGAAAACACAAGTGACACAAAGTCATCAAACTTCCTAGACTATAAATCTTAACTTTTGTCTGGATGTCTTTAACTTTTTTTATTCTGTATTAATGTTCCTCTTCTTTTTGTTCTTGTTCTTCTTTACATATGTCAGCAATAAATTCAGCCCAAACTGCTTAACTTTTAATCTCAGCCTTACACAATATCTTAAGTAACCAAGATGCGACAAGTTTCCAGCAAGAAGCAATTTGTCTGTCCACTGTAAATGCGAAACTGCCTAAAACTTTAACACTATTGTTTTGCTGCCTTGCAAGCACAGGTTGATTTATTTTTATTTTCTTCAGGAAATGCACAACTGTTTTGAGAAGTGTCATACTACCCTTGTCTGCTGTTGGTCGAAGAAACAGATAGTCCCTCCTCAAACACATGCCATTGGTTGAGCCAATGTCACCATTTTGGGCTGGTCGGGATTCTTAAAAAAACAGGAATGTTTTGGAACTTTTTCAGACTACGAATGGCTTACTTATAATTGTATCTGCATATTTAGCTGTGATACGAGAAATAATTTTAACATTATAAAAATTGCACAATGCAGTTCTTCTTGGTTGTTGGCAGATAGGATGTTACAAGTTTCTTGGAGATCTCACCACAGTTCTTCTATCAATTTGGGCTGTCTTAATTGCTTCTGTCTATTCTACGTAATCCCAGAATGACTCAATGTTCATTGGGGGGCTTTGTGGGGGACATGACATCTGTTGCAGGGCTCCCTGTTTTTCTGTTCTATTATATTTGCAAAAGGAAAGTTTGTGAGTCTAAAATGTATATTTCCTATTGACACACTAAAGCTGAAGATATAAATAGCCATCTTAAGACAAATGTTTTTGTAGACTTTTGAAGACTTTTGCACAGTACTGTATATATGAATGGTCGAAGAAAGCACTGTTTGACAAATCCATTTAATATTTTTAACATTTTGTTTGGGTTTAAACCTTATTTTATGGTGCACTTCAAATGGAGCAATTATAGTAAAAGGCATTGTGTAACTCTCCTCTACACTTCTGGTTTTCTAGCCCTTATGCTGAATAATTAAATACCAATCCTAGTCTGACATGAGTACTTCTAAGAAATTGAGAAATACTGATTATAAGAGTCAGGCTGCCTCACAATGTGTAATTAGAGACTCATATTTTCAACGATGCAGAAAACACAGAGAAAATCTCACTATCCAAACGTTACATAAACTCCAACATGAACACACAAAGCTCTAATTTACATATTTTAATTACAGTTATCCAAAGGTTTGTGAATGTGTGTAAAATATGCTGTTTTTTAAACATGAACAAAACATAATGAGGATATGAGAATGGTAAAAATATTAATTGAATTTGTGAACATAAATAATTTCAGTGTAACAATGTAATTCAGGGTTTGACCTCTCAATCTGGATGCTAACTGGACTGCAGGTTTACTATATATTTTTCAAATGTATTCATACATTTCATGCATTTTATTTAAAAAAAAAGATTTGTAAAGTTGTTTGTTCATTTATTCACAAATGCAATTTTTTCCATTTATTTATTGCTTTTCCCACTTCTCTCTGTTTCACTTGCTTTGTTGTTTTGTCATTGTGTGGTATTTAAAGTAGATACACATTAGAGTTTTGGTTGTATTTGACATCATATTTGACAAGTTTTTTAAAGGCTTGTATTTGGTGTAGGGTTCAGGTAAACTCCTATATGGTTCGCAGTTGGTGCGAAAGTAATCTTGGCTAACTGCTATTGATAACGTATAATTTTCCAATGACTTGTTTTGGATTCATCGCAGCTCTTACGATACATATGGGCGGTCGCGGACAGACGCAAGTGTCATTGTCAGCATATTTGGTAGTAAAACCAAAAAATAAGAAAGTGAATTTCTTGATTTTTCCTCCTGCATAGTTACCTTGCTATAGTGGTAAACATCCGCTGGCATGTTACGCCAGCAGAGAAGGCTTAGCTGGCCCTGAGAAATCGCCACTGGTGAAAAGAGACCAACAGGAAGCAGAATTGAACTCTGGACTCTGGGCCATTCACACAGAATACATCCTTGACGCTGCGCAAAAAAACGATACGAAATGCAGGTTTCACAAACATTTTTAATGTTCTTTTAACCTGCCGCTCATTTGCGAGAAAAAAAACAAAACAATTCCAAAACAGCACAGGCAAATGATAAAAACGTCTCCAGTGTGAACACCCCTTACAGCTTCTTGCACCATGAGCAGTGAGTTTTTGAGACATCGTATCAGTTTAAATGCAGAAAAACAACTTTTAAAACGTTTCCCGATACTGCGCCTTTTGTAAATGTAGAAGTGTCCAGTTGTAGGGCTGCAACAAAAATGTAGCCTTATAAAAGGATGGTTGGTTAATCTTTGATTCCAGCATTTAAGTGCTTACATGTTGAATCTGATTAATAGACAACACTAAACGGTCTACCTGGGTTTACTGTCATACTGTGGTGATGAAAGCTATTTTATGTGATACTGGCTCACCTTCAGCTCATTATTCTCTTTCCGCAGACGGCAGGTCTTTCTCCTGGCGAGACACGGACACCGAGTCTCCTGTTGGCCCCTGGGGTGAGATGGGGCCAGACCCCTATCAACCAGTCCACTCCGTGGGAGACAGACGAGCCCCCCGCCAAGCAACACAGAGATAATGACACGACCACAGGTGTGTATACATCTCTATAATGCATTTCTTTCCACTTTTCCTTGTTCTTTAGATGCTTAAAACACTTAGAAAACATTCCTAACATTCCTCATTTGCAAGTCACTTGCAAATGGATAAAATTATGTTTTCTAAACACTCCATTTACAGTCGAGCAACATGCCATTCTAGTGTGTATAAGAAGCATAAATAGAGCAAAATCAATGTGTTTTCTAAATTAAAACGTAATATTATAGATGTTGTCTTAATGTAGCACACCTGGAATGCTGTTTTAACTAATCAGCATTCCGGAAAGGAACTTTCAGTTTTGTAAAATGATCATGTGGATGTGTACCTAGTTATAATGTTTCTTTGTTGAAACAGTCTTACATGGGCTCATGTTTACACGTTGCTTTGAAATTGTTTAGGATATATCATGGGGGAACGACTCAAGAACATCAAAGAAAGATGGGTCAGCTAAAGTCTTTCACATTACACTGATGTTTTTTCTCATCAACTACAGGCTAGAGTAAGAATATTATTAATAAAGATAGATTGTTGACCTCTCTAGCCTTCTTTCTGGCCTCAAGCCTATTGAGTGATTTATACATGTGAAATTGGACATTAATGTTCAGGTGAGCCGTTTTCTGTTGGCCTCTCTTAAGCCCCCTGGGGCCTGCACAGGGGCCCCTCGCTGTGCCATTACAGAAAGAACCGAAGGGCTCACAGAGGGGGGCAGTGTTAGCATTGTGTTTCACACTACAGGATCCCGCTTCCGGCACCTTACCCGAAACACAAAGTAAGGTGTCACACAACATCCCCCTCGTTTGACAGCACTGAGAGTAATATGACATATTTAGAGCAACTGTACTGCTGATATCTGGCTCCTGATCATTTTTGGGACCAGATTTCCAGTGTAAAAGCAGATCCTCGCCCATTGGTTACCATGACTCAGACAAGAACCGAATAGCAGTAGACTATAATTCAATAACATTCAAAATATTACAAGTACTACCACATGTGGCTTTGCTTGAATGCACAGACACCATCTTATCTTCTCTCATCCAACACCTCAACAAAATGTATACCCCCCACCCCGTGGACACAATTTTAATTGTGCTTGATTTAACTGCTCAGACAAAAATAATTATTACAAATTTTCTGACAAAAGAACAAATTTTTATCCACGCACATTGTAATTATATTAACAAACAAGACTCTGATCCATACTGTTAATTTAATTAGCTTTTTAATTCTCCCTCAAGCTTTTGGCTATAATTCAGTTTATTTTTGTATTTATTTAGTTTCAAATCTAACAAAATAAAAGACTTGATTGCAGCAGACAAATCTTGAATATACATTAATTCTCTGGGAATTATATAAGTAATAGGATTTTTGTGTCTAATATGGTTGGTAATATCAGACTTTTCCTTTCATAGTGGTAGAAATTGAGTGTAGCTGTCCTTTATTTTCTTCTGAATTATACACGTACCTTATTCAGGCTGCAGTAAGTCAATTCCCACTTGTGTATTCCCGTCTCTTCAGTCTAGTGAAGGCCAATGTCATGATTAATGGTTTTTAATCTTTACCCCACCTGCTGTATTTTCTGTTATAGACCATCAATGTTAAGCAGCTATTTTTGAAGCTCCCCTAGAGGAGGAAGGGCACAGGTCTAAATCTGCGCTGTTGCATTGTGGTTAAACCTTCCTGTAAGCAGCATCAATCTGTTTTCAATCCCGTGACCCATGGCATCCCAAGAAGGAAGCTTTTGAAATTCTCATTACACTTTGTTTAATGAAGAACAGCAAATCTGAGTTTGTTGTTTTAGAACAAGTACAAGTAGTTTTTTAAACCCCTATGTTTAGAGTCTACAATTGTACATAACTTGGCTTTTTCCTTCTTGTTTCACAGGGCCCCCATGGGTGCCTCCAGTGGTGGCGGCCACTCAGTCCAGCCTATTGGCTCACACGTACGGGATGCCCCAGCCGCCCATCTACAGCCAAGGTGTGTCCGTCCAGTCCCCCATCATTGGCGTGACCCCAGCCATCCAGACCCCCATCCCCCCACACCATCCACTCATGACCGCCCACTTCCAACTTCCCCCCATTTCTTCCCAACCACCAGGCAGCTTAGTCCTCAACATGCAGAACCAGTCACACTATGCCACCAGTCAGCCGTCAATAACTCTGTCTCCCCTAACGACGGCCGGCCAGGCAGTCCACCCTGCCCATCATAGTGTGGTCAGAAACGGTCACATGACTCACCCGCTGATACAGCCTCCCGCTTTGCCTTGTGCCGCGTTGCCTCTAACGAACGGGCAAGCGACGACTCAGCCTACACCCACCTCGGCCAATCAGGAAAGTCAAAACGGACTTCAGATGCTCCGTACTGTTGGAATGGGGAAGTACGAGTTCACAGACCCGAGTCACCCGAAAGGTAAGTTACCTTGTGGTTTTGAAACTAATGAGCAATGCCCAAGGATGTCTTGAAAGATATTTTCCAGGGAATGGCTTTTGATGTTGGGAAGGAAGTTGACCATAGACTTGTTGATAAAATCTACCTCATGAGTAATGGCTTGCGGTAAGAAAAGCATCGTCATGGATTCCGATCTTAAAGGCAGGACTCTTCAGTGAAAACTTTCATGCCGCTTCCTAAGAGTCTCCTGCTGTGAAATCTTGACTGGTTTCAAGGATGTAAATTGTTGTTTGTACAAGATAACCTTGGACGAGACTATCTCAGTCCAGAAACAGATGTTGCTTATTCCCTCAGCAATTTTCACATTTAATGAAGCTTTTAATCTAGGTTTAGATTGGCTTTCTTAGCTCATTTGATGTATTTTATGAGCTCTATAAAATGAGTGCTATTTACTTTCCACATCAATGATACTTGCAATTGTCTCTTAACATGCAAAGGAGCTATTTAGATTAGACTTCCAATGCATTTTTAAAATTCAAATGCTCAAAACACAATTAAAGTGACAGCACCGGGGCAGGTTTGGCAGACTAATGTGCTATAAACTTATATAATACTACAATCCACTTGGTTTATATCTTTTTAAAAGGAGACTTAATATTAGTTCCAAGTTAACATTTTATTTATATTTTATGAAGATTAAGTAACATCAATTACATATCAGATTTATCCTATCAGGTGTGAAGACAATGTACTTGCCTGCTTAATCCATCTTAAAATAGTTTGCTGTTTTTTGCTGGTTTAAGATGTCCCAGCCAGACCATCTTAACAAAACCACTCTAAACCATCAGACTAGACCAGCTTTAATAGCTTGGTTGTTGGATAAGGCCAGAAAACCACCTTAGGCTAAATTAAGATGTATTATTAGATCTTTAAACTATTTTGTGCTAGAGTTTAACCTCTAGTCACTTTCCTTAATTGTATTTATATTTTATAGCACTGGTCGAAATTTTACTGTTTACGTTTTGCAGCTAATGCTTTATTTTTTAACCTTCCTTAATAAGTAAATATATTTGGGAGACCAGCTAGACCATGTTAGCCAGGATTAAACAAGCTATGCCCACTAAACCATTTTAGACTGGTTTGACTTTTTATTAATTTTTTCAGCAGGGATTATACTGTAATCTAACGTATCTATTTATTATTTATTTTTGTTTTTTTCCCTTGTTCCTCCACAGCTAATTTAGTTCCATGTCATTATGTTAGTTAACTAGCTACAACAGTGTCTAGTTTTCTTGACTTGTTGGACAGCTGATTTATTCAGGAACCTTCCAGTCACATGTTTCACTGTGTTGAGCAGATTAACACATAAGAGCCCTTCACCTCAAGCTCTGGTTGACAGAGACCTTGTGTTGCCCTAGTGATTTCAGCTCTGTTTCCTGCTGATAGAATTCCTTAAAGAAGCACAGATTTTCATGGGTCAGCACACACCAGACAATGCGTGCAATGTGAATTTTCTGTCTTAATACACATGCATTGTGTTTAAGTGTAGTGGAAAAGGTTTGCAGCAGTATGCTTATCAAGGCGAAGGTAGAGTTTACCGTACCGGTCTTCCTCTGCGGTAGGATAGATTTTGAGGGCTTGTTTGTGCCCCTGGCCTATTTTGGACAAGCAGACTCGTGTTCCCGTCAAACACTGCTGAGTGTGGTTTGTGTTCAACCATATTAAGTTTTTGGAATGCTTGCGTATTCATCGGACAAACTGTTCAATCCAGGGCTGGACTGGAAGAGAAATTGGCCCGGGACTTTACATAGCAATTGGCCCAAACGTTGTTGTTGGGGGGGGGTCCGTTCTGCATAACGCGGTGGCTCACCAGGAAAATGCCCAGTATGCTAGATTACCAGTCCAGCCCTGGTTCCATCCAATGTTTTGTAGGGCTTCAAACTTCTCATATATTTGCATATCTGAATATTTTGCAATACTACTAAACTAAAGTTGTTGATTAAAGTATAGAAACAATATTAGTCAATCGTTGATTCACCACAGAGCTGGTTGGTTTGGTTCAGTTCATGGTTTATAACTCTTATGTAGGATTTTATGAAATCCCCATGGACAAAATGAATGGAAATAATACTTCTGGTACCAAGACAACTGTCTTTTATTGAGTAAAAATAGGCTTATGTGAAAAAAGTACTCAGTGGTATTAAAGGGCAGTCTACAAATCTATCACAATGCGAGTGATGCTGCGTTTTATCATCATAATACATTGGTTTAATCCATGTTTTTAAAAATCCATATTAAAAAATCCAGCAGAAAAGAACTCTTTAATATAACAATGTGCAATTCCTTCTTTAATGTTCCTCTTTACACGAGTGCTGATTTTTTTTATAGTTTAAACTTAGTTCAAACTCCCATTCAATCAAAATGGCACTCCGATGAAATACAGCCTTTCTGATTTTAACATTAATTTGTCTGAACATCTGTTTCTCTTGTGTGTATTTTTTGTGATTCAAAAAAATTATAATAAATAAATAAATACATTGTCAGGGAATTTTTTTCAGCATGACAGCTGTGTGCATATTTCATTTGCCTTTTTGATTTGTAACTTGTAGTACCTAAAAAAACAATTATATGGTAAATAGTTTTCCTAAAAATTTATGTCCACGTACAGTATTGTGGACAGTGGGACTATTTTTTTATTTTATATATATATATATATATATATATATATATATATATATATATATATATCATATTTATTTAATTTTTTTTGTCAAATTGTTTATTATGTTTCAAGGAGTGTTGGTTATTCATGTTTTTGGGAGGTTACAGACATTACATCAGAAATTAGCATAATTATTTCTTATTCAAAGTATTGGCCAGCATCATCCAATCACTGCTAACCATGTTAAAATAAAATTATACATTATAAATTCTGAATCTATGTACTAATAACCATTGTCTAATTTCTGCCAAACATATTGATCCAAACATCATCTGCAGCCTGAAATTGAACTTTTGGTCAGATTTTAGGATTAAATGCATTTACCTGCATACAGAGCTCTAGGATGATCCATTGCTCCCTATTTAGGGAATTAATTAACCTTCAGTGTGCTGTCTGTCTGCAATGGTCTCAGAACAGTTCAAAATGCAACTTATTTTCATTCTAATTACATAAAGTTTCTGAAAGCAAAATGTTTCAGCTTTTGGATGAACCCATTGATTCTCAATATGATAATGCACAGTTGATATATGATTTCTAAGGAAAAAATGTGCTTAAGTACACATTAATGTATATTTGTGTTTAGCAGCATGGTGTTTTGTTATAAATCATTTAAATTTTAGAAATAGCATGTCGGATGAAACTAGAGATCTTTTGACCCAAAAAGGTTTCAATGTAAAATCTTAATTCGGTTTCTGACCAGATGCAGTTTTTTTGGTGTTTCTCACAAAGAGTAACTCTGCTGTGGTCGGCACAATATTGTTTTATCACATGACTTTATGCGTTGAAGTTTAACCCTTTACTGACAGCACAGAGTCTCCTAAACTGAAATAATTCGGATTATATGAATTTAAATTACGCATTGCATAGAGCAAAGCCAAAATACAATGTCTATGCATGTGTATGCAGGGTAGCACAAGGTTAATGTAGTAGTTCTCAACTGGTGGGTCACGACCCCAAAATGAATCACAGATCTGTTCTGATTGAGTCACAGGCAGCAGCGATAAAATGAATGCCAAATCCAAATAATGAAATGGAACTAACCAACAAGCAAAATAAATAGGCATATCTACATTTAAAAGTAATTTTTGTTGTTGAGGTCAACGGCCAAGTGTCTAGTGATGTAAACATGGACAGGTTGTTTGACACTCTCAATCATGACCAAAACAACGAAAGGTCAAATAAAATACCTTGCAACCCAGACTTCATTAAAAACAAGTTTGCTTGTAACGTGCCGACCACAATGTGTTTCATGCAATTATTAGCTGCCGAGGGCATGAAACCTTTGAAATTCAATTTCGTATGATAAATTATTTTTACACTTTGTTGGGTCCTCACTTGAAGCAAAACCAGTTGAGAACCACTGCTTTAATGTATTTTGTTACACACAAAGGCCTCTTTCTGAATGTGTTGAAATGCAACGTCTCTGAAATCAGGAAATGTAGGCCTGCCCAAGGGTTGTTTCAGAGCCATTGAGATTATTTATATAGGTCTGGAATGTCTGATCAGCATAAACAAGTCCTTTAGATTGAACTGTCATGTGGTGTTTAAGACAGACAGCTGTTTTGGGGAAAGATGCCAGTGGCGCTGCTTCAGGAGGAAAGACATGTTTCAAAGTATATTGTTTTTCAGTGAACAGCTGCCTAAAAAACACTTTCTCAACAAAACAAGAATGAGTGTAGACTGTATTTTTAGACTTTTAAGACGTTGGCCCTGATTGGCACGAAAACAGATCAGAATCTCATGGCATCAGCGCAGAAGTTGGTTCCTTGGTGCCAAGATTTTGACTGCAGTTTTCTAAAACTTCTTATTCAGGGCAGCCTCTGTATGATTCAGCGTAGTGTTGAGACAATATGCAATGTGAAGTTAGGAATAGGTTGTGGGATAGGCAAATTAAAAAACATGAACACACAGGCAATCACTACCAGGTTTGATCCACTTGTTCGGTTTTATTAACAAAACAACCAAGTAAGCATTTGTACAGTACAACACATTTGACCATTTTGGTCTCCTCGGGTGAACAGAACGTGCTTGACTCCACTATAAAATCTGATTTGAGATGAGTGTAGCTTCCATAAACAAACAAGCCTATGTTTGAACAAAACAAATGAAATTATTAACTCTTATGTGGACAGTGTATAGCTATTTTATCACAATTTAGTGTAATAAAAACATTCATTTTTTTTTCTTAATGTGGAGAAATTAAAGCATCTTAAATGTCATATGGTTAAAATGAAAAAAAAAAAAAAGAAGAAAAAAAAAGAAATAAATTTTATATATATATGAAACGGGTGAGTTTACATCATCATCATCATCATTATTATTGTTAATCTTAAGTGTTTACTTGTCACAGACTATTAACCATTGGTTTGCTCACAGGGTTTATTGAAAGGCACCTTTTTTATTCTCTTTAAAGCTGCTCTGGAAAATTATATTTTGTGAAAAGTGCTCTACAAATAAATCTGAATTGAATTGCATAATTATTGAATTATAAAAATATCAACTGCTGAAATAGTGTAAATTGTGATTGTTTGAACATTACTGGAAAGTACATTTAGAAAGTGGACCTCTTACAATGTTAATGGAATACTAGTATTAGTATTCAAGTATTTTTTACTTGGCACTGAATGATGAGATAAATATATGTTCTAAAAACAAATAGGCATATTTTGGTTTAGGAAAAAAAAGCTAATTTATTACGATACAAAACATTGCTTTTTTTTATTGGCGGAATGAAATGGAGTAACAGAAAACTGGTTGACAATAACATTACTATATTATATATATATATATATATACACACACCGATCAGCCACAACATTAAAACCACCTGCCTAATATTCCCCTCGTACCGCCAAAACAAGGCCAACCCGCATCTCAGAATAGCATTCTGAGATGATATTCTTCTCACAACAATTATACAGAGTGGTTATCTGAGTTACTGTAGACTTTGGCAGTTTAACCAGTCTGGCCATTCTCTGTTGACCTCTCTCATCAACAAGGCATTTCCATCCACAGAACTGCCACTCACTGGATGTTTTTTTGTTTTTGGCACCATTCTGAGTAAATTCTAGAGACTGTTGTGTGTTAAAATCCCAGGAGATCAACAGTTACAGAAATACTCAAACCAGCCCGTCTGGTGCCAACAATCATGCCACGGTCCAAATCACTGAGACCACATTTTTTCCCATTCTGATGGTTGATGTGAACATTAACTAAAGCACCTGACCCATATCTGCACTGCTGCCACATGATTGGCTGGTCAGATGGATGGTTGTTGGTTCCAGATGGGCTGGTTTGAGTATTTCTGTAACTGCTGAGCTCCTGGGATTTTCACACACAAAAGTATCATTTATTTATTTAATTTTGGTGTGCCCCTTTGGCCACCCCATTTAAAAATTCCTAGAGTGTTACTATATATATATATATATATATATATATATATATATATATATATATATATATATATATATATATATATATATATATAAACTGAAATGTAACCAAATGTGAAAGAACTTGTGGAAACGCCCAGTTTTGTTTTTTCTCACATATTTTAACAAATGTAACCAAAACATTTCATAAGCAGTGATTTTTTTTTTTTTTTTCATCCTGCATCTGCAAATCTACAAGTATAAAGCATGACTGAATATATTCTGTGTGTCTTTGTATCACTTTGTGAATTCATATTCACAGTCGGAAACCACATCCTCAATTCCCAACATTGCCATTTTCCACATCCAAGTGACATTAGTATATCCAACTTTGATCCTGTATGGTTTTAAATGACAGTTACGTTTTCCAGTGCAGTTCAGACTCCCTGAGAGTTCTGTCTCGGGAATGAATCAAGACAAGCTACTAGGCCATCAAGGAGAAAAACACAGAATCTTTGCAAAATACCTTGTCTCATTAAGACAGATCGGCCCCAGGCCATGCACTCTAGCCTTGGCATTCCCCACTACGAGAAGAGCCACACATGGTGAAATGGAAGATGCAGCTCACGAACTGTTCGTGATGCGTTTCTCTGTTATAAATGAACGCACAGCTATGTTAATGAGGAGGGATTGAGGAATGATGCCGTTTCGTAACTCTGCAGGGTAAGATCGTGATGGATAATCTAACCTTGTTTTTCGAAATAGCCGCATTCTCAGCAGGTGGAAATCGATTTTAAATGAAGTAATGTTCTCTTGGTTGTGTTCACAAAATCCACCTCATCCGATAACCCAACGCTCCCAAAAGGGTCCCCTGTGTGCTGCTGAATATTTTTTCTTTGGATATTGTTTTTCAGCACATCTACCTTAAAGTATAGATACGGATGATGATGAGCCCCCGTGTGCGCATTAACACCTCAAGGAGTATTTGCAGTTATTCTGAGCACCAATCCCAGGATGCATCATTGTAAATAAAGCGCCTCTGGTTTGATAGCTAAGCCACAGTAGCCAGCACTTTCCACAAATATGGTACAAAATAAGGCCTGAAAATAATAATATATACATTTTTTTTTAACTCCGTTTTTAACCAATGGTCTTTGAGATATATATGGGAAGCTGAGCTAAAAAAAATATAATTTAAATTATGAATATATATTTTCAAATCTAAATTTATTTTTAGAAATCTGAATGTATAATTGTAAATCCAAATATGTAACTGTAAATCCTAAATATGTATTTTTAAATCATGAGGTTGAGTCAATGATGAAGGATGTTATTTTTTGGGTCAACTTTTCTATCGTATTCTATCGTATACATATTGTACAGATTTTGATCTTATGGAAAGAAATTGGTACTTTTATTCACCAAAGTGGCATTGAACTAATCACAATGTATAGTCAGGACATTAATATTGTGAAAAATTCTTATTACAATTTTAAAGAAATGTTCAGAACTTCTTAAACTACGTCAACGAGTTTTCATCAAAAAATCCTCCAAGTGCAGCAATGACAGCTTTGCAGATCCTTGGCATTCTAGCTGTCAGTTTGTCGAGATACTCAGGTGACATTTCACCCCACACTTCCTGTAACACTTGCCATAGATGTGACTGTCTTGTCGGGCACTTCTCACGCACGGAGTGGTATTAGGGAGGCCAGCAGGGGGTTCTTACCCTGTGGTTCATGTGGAAAATTCCCCAGTATAGTGATGGGGACACTATACTGTAAAAAAAGCACCGACTTTCAGATGAAACGTTAAACCGATGTACTGACTCCAAAAATCCCATGGCACTTCTCGTAAAGAACATGGGTGTACCCCGTTGTCCTGGCCAAATTTCTCCCATTGGCCCTTACATATCATGGCCTCCTATTAATCCTCATCCCTGAATGGGCTACATCACTCTACTCACCAATAGCTGGTGGGTGCTCTGGCACACTATGGCTGCTGTTGCATCATCCAGGTGGATGCCGCACACTGGTGGTGGTTGAGGAGAGTCCCCATATACTATGTAAAGCACTGAGTCCTAGAAAAACTATAAATGTAAGGAATTATAATTAATTAATTACCTTGATCCCACAAAAGCTCAATGGGGTTAAGATCCATAACATGCTTTTCCAATTATCTGTTGTACTATACGTTGTTATAAGATGAATGCCACTTTGGTGAATTAAAGTACCAATTTATTTCTGAAACAGCAAAATCTGTACATTATTTAATGTCGCTACAGTGCAACGAAGTTCAAATAAACAAGCCAACACAAGATTTAGTGTCTCTAATGCTTCAAATAATTATTTTATATTTGTAGAAAATTGGCAGCAGTGTTTCTAAGGGCTGCTCGGATTGTTGTAGAAACAGTTCAAGCACCATTCGCCTGATATACTAGATAAATGACCTATAATGGTACGGGTAGTTTTGACTGTTCAATTAGGAAACTAATCAGTTTAGACAGATGATTAACATCATGATTCAAGGGGCCACCCTAGGAGCGTGTCTCTTTGGCGCTGGGCTGTGCCACTGTTTCTGTCTCTATCAAACACGCGTGCATTTGAGTTTTTTTAAATATCACTGACAATGTGTCTCCTAATTATGAGCTTCTCTACAAATCTCACTGTGACTTTCAGAAATTTTAATGAGTGTGTGAAGTTGTACCTTTTAAAAGCTATTTTCCTATAAAGTCTTAAAAGCTAATCTGAAGGAAAAAAAAAACAACTAAAAAACAAAACAAGGGCAGCCCTTGTGAGCACATCCGTGGTGGTGCCAATAAAAATATTATTTTAATAGAACTATAATGTGGTGTTTTTACATATATATTTACATATATATCAGTGTGTTTTTATTTGGAATGTAATGCACTAGCAAATATTCGAAACCGGTCACCAACACTACTGACGCAACGAGCTTCCAGTACGAGAAAGTAATCACATGTGAACTGATGCAAAATTGTCTGACGGGAGATGGTGCTTGTCAGTAACTTGACATGATTGGTTCACATCGGTTCCAGTGTACTGGAACATTCAGAAGCAACATGGCGACATCCCGTGTGATCATGTCGTCACATGAGAAGTTGCATTGTTTTTAGTGCTATAAATAAAGCTAGTATTTTGCATTTACATGTGTGCCCCCGTGAATAAGCTGCTCTCAAAGTTTCAAATTCACTTACATTTTAGACTTCAGTTGATTGACGCTAAAAATATTGCAATTTCTTACATTTATAAGCGTGCCACTGTGAACGAGCTACTCTAATAGCACTCATGAATGCACAAGATACATCAATATTTTCACTGAAAATTTACTTGGTAAGTTTAAGTTTAGACTTGTGTTGTTTAGTGCTAAAACTGATCACTTCAGCTTGATCATTGCTGTCATCACAACATTTGTCAAAACTGAGATTATAACCATGTTTCCTGCCATACTGTAGAAAGAGGCCAAATGGTGCTGAACCATTAATGGGACCAAATAAAATGAAAATCATTCAATTCTAGTTTTTTTTTTTTTAAAAGAAATAAATGGAAACCGTTTTGAAAATGAACTGGCTCTCAAATCCCAATCCTAGTTTTCAGAGTTTCGGGTATTTGTCTATTGGTTGACTGCTCTAGCGAATCTTTGTGGCACTACAGTTGAATAGATTCACTGCAATCGGCCTGAACAACATTAATTGCTATTCATGGGATTTGGAAGCATTTTCCGACAAACGTCAGAGACGCTCCGAGCATTCAGGAGTGAGAAGGTGCTCTTTAAAGGGATGGGGTGGATGTTGTGGCTGCATTTTTATTCCGATTCCCCTCCAAAATCCTTTCGAGTTATATGTTTGATTGCAGATGCATCTTGCTAGCATGTGTCATGATGGGAAACATTCACATTTATCATATTTCAATTTCACTCATTTTGAATTCCAAATTCAAGCTGTTGTACACCTTTTTGTGAATGCCAAGCAGGCTGTTTAAAAGATGATGTTTGGGACCAATCGTCTGGTTGTTGAATGGGAGGAAGCAATTTCTTGTGCGTTCTATAAATGGAAGGAAAATCTAGTTCATAACTATGTAGCAACATTTTCACTCCTTTGGCACGGGGTGAGCAGCAATCCAAGTGAGACGTTAGTAACATCCATACTTGCTATCAGCATGAATTATACAGTCAACACCGTCTGCCTAACCTAAGAATTTACTCAGTATTCTCAATGAAGCATCTTAATTGCATGCTAAATTAATAGTTCACTTAATAATACAAATTCTCTCGTTTTTTACTCCCCTTCATGCCATCACAGATGTGTATGACTTTCTTCTGCAGAACACAAAGATTTTTAGAAGAATATCTCAGCTCTGTAGGCCTATACAATGCAAGTGAACGGATATCAAAACTTTGTCCATGGAAAAAGAAAGTCATAAGGTTTTGTACCAACATTTATGAGTGAGCTATCTGTTTAATTGCAATATCTTTGCTGTTGTTTACTAGAAGGGGTAACGCTTAGATATGAAAGCTCAATATTAATCCTGATATTAATGTCAAGGCTTAAATGAAAATGTCGAGCAGCCTCAAATATTTCAGGCAGCACATGTTTTTATGTGCATTTTGATGGAATTTGCACCTTTTGAAGTTCATTTTCAAAACACTTGATTGGATTCTAGATAATTTGTGAGTTTCATATGCAAAATATAATTTGTGTTGACAGCTTGCTTAAGATATTACTGGATCATATGGTCAAACACAATTAACTTCCATCTGCTCTCAAATCAGTTCTGATTGATTAGAAAAGATGTGCTCCTTAGAAAAGCTACATCCAGTGCATTATGGAGGCTGTTTCACAGTTGTTTGAGATGGGCAAAATCGAAAGATATCGTAGGGCTTGGATCGTACGAATAGATACAACTTTTATAAACATTGAGACCTAACAATCAACAATCAGAATCAGAACAATATAGGAATCAAATTTGATCTAGCCTCTGATCTTTATTTTAAGAAAGGAAACGTCAGTGAACAAATGTGGTTACTCATTCCATATTTGATAATGCAATTGACTGTTTGTTAATAACCTTTAATACGCTGTCCTCGTCTAATTCCAAACCCAGAAGTTTTCTTTCTTTCATGGTACACAATTTATTTTCCTATTAAAAGCATGTTGAGGTTCAGGGTTATGGTAAGGTTTGGGGTTAAACTTTTGAAAAATCATGAGCGTTTATTCAAAACCCCAGTGTTTCTCTTTTTTCATTGTGCACAATAGTGATATTCCTATTAAAATAATGCTTAGGTTTAGAGTTTGGGAAAGGCGTTAGACTTTATGGTAAGGTTTAGGTTTGGATTGGGGTGAAACTTAGAAAAAATCATAACAACATTGTTTGTTCATTTATTTCATCAGACTAAACATCGTACATTTCTGTATAAGCCAACTTGTATGATTTCTTACAATTTCGCCAACTCTTACTAATTATTACTACTTGTCATGAGACCGGGTTGGTAATACAACACAAAGAATAATGTTATACATTTTTTATATTTAATAAAAAAGTAATACAAGCTTAAAATAAATGTAAAATGTATGCAGATAAATTAAGGTGGAAATGTGTCATCACAATCTGTGAAAAGATTCCATAGTTAATATACGTAATGATAATGTTTATGGTTGCCAAGCAACGGAGCATCATGAAGGGATAGTTCACCCCAAAAAATAGAAATTCTCTCATCATTTATATCATTCCAGATGTGTATGACTTTCTTTCTTCTCCACAACACAAACGGTTTCAGCTCTGTATGTCCTCACAATGCAAGTAAATGGTGACCGGACCTTTCAAGCTTCAAAAAGCACAGAAAGGCAGTAAGACTCCAGTGGTTAATTCCATATTCCACACCTACCATAAGCAATATGGTAGGTGTGTTTCAGAAACAGATAAATATTTAAGTGATTTGTTTAGGATAAATCTCCACTTTCACTTTCACTTTCACATTCTGAAATATTGATATCATTGAGGTAATATTGAAATATTGATCTGTTTCTCCACCAGAGTGATTGCATTACTTCAGAACACATACATTAAACCACTTAGAGAGAAATAGCCTTCTTTCTTTTTATGGGGTGCCCCAACCCATTCGCAATCCATGTGGAGAGAGACAATCTGGTCATATTAACACTTGACATTTTGACATAAGAGAAAAAAACTTCGCAAGTAAATGTAAGTACGATTTTGTGTCAAAAACAAAAATATAAAGACCACATTCCAACATTAGTGCAACAATCAAACACCAAACTTCCCCCAGAACAAATAGAAAAAAGAAAAACGTGTGCATTAACCCCATGCATGAAAGCGGCAACTGGCGTCCATCCCTCCAAACTCAAACAGTCCATGTACGCCTACGAGAGCCCCCACGACAGAGTTACACAACAAAAGATAATCTATGAAAAAAAACTCCAGTTTCTTTCTGAATCGATCATGTTTCTCTCTTGTCGAATTTGCAAAGTCTTGGAAATAGAAAATGCTGTGGTTCTTCCATAAAAGCCTTCCTTTATTCGGATGATCTCAGAAATTTGGCCAGAATTGAGGCCTGTCTGCCTCCATGGATCGTCGACCCTGTGAGCTCACTCGATTTCCAGCTTATGGCCCGTTATATCAAACAGATTCGGATAGAGCCCTTCCAGGAATTTCACCATAGACTGGCCCTCTTCGGCTTCTGGAATTACAACTATTCTGACGTTATTCCACCGGCTACGGTTCTCCAAGTCCTCCAACTTCTCCCAGACATGTTGCAAATCTACCTAGGTTGCTAGCGGATTACCAGCTAATTCCCTCGCCGATGACTCCAGATAATCGACATCCCAACATCCACCACTCTTGGCCAGAATTGAGGCCTGTATGCCTCCGTGGATCGCCGAGCCGGAACCCTGTGAGCTCACTCCATTTATGAATAACCATCTCAGAGAACATCGTCTCCATGGCAGTGATCGATCGATATATTACAGCAAGATCCTCCAAGTCAGCAAAGAGCTTCATTAGCAATGCAGACATGTTTAACATTTCTTGCCGAATTTGCCTCATTTCTCCGACCAAATCTAGTCCCGGGCTCGTGGCCTCCGTGGGGGTGTCAGCATGAGCATGTAAGTGTCTTTTCATGTCTCCAGACCCTGAGGATTTTGAATTCTTTGACATATTGACCAACTAGAACAGTTATGGAACAGAGTGTATAACATCTCACCAGTTTATTCCATTAATAGTGATAAAATTAGCAAAGGGTGCAGAGCTCACCGTTCACACGTCCAAACCTCACGTGGCATCACGTGACTCCCAGAGTAGACCAGTTTTTAGGTTTCGACCTACTTCTAGAGTTAATCAAATCTGTTCAATTGCCATCCCGAAGAGGAGTACATAATCTAAAATATAGATATGACAAAGACAAGCCAACACAAATCCTCTGATAATCCCGCTGCTTGTTAATGTAATTTCTGAAAGCACGTGTAATCGAGAGCGTGTCACCTTGTATGATCTTCTACCATGGCAGAGGTACGAGGAGTCAATGCTTGACTATTATTTTGCTGTCATCCATTGAGATGTATTTAGAGCTTGGAAGTATTGTATGCATGAGAGAGATGAAGTCTCTTCTTGTTATTGTTCTTAAGAAGGGAGAAACCCTCTGTGAGCCATACATTATGTCCCCTGCAGTTAATATGCAGCCGGCAGGAGAGCTCATTAAGATTGATCATTCGCAGACCGCCTCCTCCATAGCCAAAATGTGCTCTTCCTTCATTAATCACTCGCCTTTCAAGATAACGCACTGCGTCGCCTGACAGGTTCACTCCAAGACACCAAACAACGGCAGAGAAAACTGCAGCAGCTGCCTTGGTTGCTCAGAGCTCATGGCATGTCCACAGACTGTCAACTACTTGTCATTCAAACTCTCTCTCTCTCTCGCTCTCACTGGCTCTCACTCTCTCGTGGCATCTCTATATTTTCTTTCCCCAGGTCTGTCACTCTTTCATTCTTTGTCTCTATTTTCATTACTACAGCACTTGCAAGGAATTTATCTTCTTAACATTCTTAAAAAAAAATTCAAAGTATTAAACTTCTGCAATTAATTAATTAATTCAATTAATTCCGATTTACATTCAACTCCATACAAACTTTGGTTGTAGATAATTTCAGCTTTAGGTGTACTATCTATTTTTGGTTTTTGTGAAATCGTATACATAAGTTTTTGAACTCTTTTAAAGGTCCCCTGACATGCTTCTTTTTGTAGGCTTTGATATAGGCCTTAGTGGTCCCTAGTACTGTATCTGAAATCTCTTTTACAAAATTCAGCCTTGGTACAGAATTATAGCCAATACAAGCCAACCCATAATGAGCTTTCCTTCAGACGTGCCGTTTCGGTGTCTGTAGCTTTAAATGCTAATGAGGAGGCGAAAGGCGGGGCAAGGTGTAGTGTTCTAGTATGCAGAGATCTGAAGCGTCTGTAATTTTGTAAACATATCACCAACAGGAGAACGGATATCCAAATAACAAAGAAGTGAACAACACTTGCGTTACAGTGTGTGTATTCACACATATACCTGATGCTATCTACCTTTACATTAGCGACAGTAACTCGCTGTTAGCTGCATAGCTAATGTTACAGCCACATTCTACGTGTAACAAGCTAGGTAACCATAAATAGTAAAGCAACACAATTATATATAATTAGTTGACTTACTTGTCCGAGGTTTGTAGGTGATCCAAAGAGAGTTGGTACTGATCCAGACTTCAGTTTCAGACGTTCAGCATGCCAAGCTCTGAACTGACCCATGTTTTGAAAACAGTCGTCTGTGAAATGTTTGGCGCAGACATACAAAAATTTGGTGTGTAATGAAATTTATCCATTGATCCTTCTGGGGATTGGATGAAGGAAGTAAAAAAGACTTCTGTGATCATTTGTGCATTCAATTATTGAGCAACTTTTGTGCATCGATCGGTCACACGCCATGATATCTCTTGAGGATAAACTAAAATCACGCGCGCGCGTGCGTTCGTACTTCCTAGCTCGTTTTCTCATGGGCGGGTCAAATTCTCTGGCCGGGCAAAGCAGAGAAGGGGGAGGTAACTTTCCCCTGTATGACGTCATATAGGGGAGATTCAAGATCAGCCCGTCTGAGATCTCATTTTCTCACAGGCAGAGAAAGATAGCCAAAACTCGGTTTACACCGACTGAAATTTCTAGACACGAGGGGACCAAATACAGGCTAGGGGAACTAATATTAATGTTAAAAAACCTCAGAAAGTGAAAATTTCATGTCAGGGGACCTTTAAGATTTCAACATTTACATTTACTTCCCAGCAAACACAGAACGTTCTCCTAACGATAGCCTATAGTTCCGTTTGTTTTTAGTTTTTTTATGTTCTATTTAGGTTTTTATAACCATAAACTAACATTCCTAGAATGTTGCAGGGAGGTTTTTGTGTGACAACCTAAAAAAGAATTATTATTGTTGTTTTTTTGTTTTATTTTATAACCATTAACTTTACCAGAACTTTGCAGGGATGTGTAGGGGATAAGAACAGTGAATGGTTCTCTAATGGTTATTTTTAGGTTTTATTTTCATTTTACACTTTTCATTATTTTTCATTATAGTATATTTTATTATTTTTCATAAACGTTGCAGAGAGGTTGATAAACAACAAAGATAAACAACAATGATCGTTTACATTTACATTTATGCATTTGGCAGACGCTTTTATCCAAAGTGACTTACAGAGCCCTTATTACAGGGACAATCCCCGGAGCAACCTGGAGTTAAGTGCCTTGCTCAAGGACACAATGGTGGTGGCTGTGGGGATCGAACCAGCGATCTTCTGATTAACAGTTATGTGCTTTAGCCCACTACGCCACCTCCACTCCAATGATAAACAGCAATGACTGACATTAGTGCTGTACAGCTTCCAATTATAGGTAGTTCACCCAAAAATTCTCTCATCATTTACATATTCTTATGCCATCCCAAATGTGCATGACTTTCTTTTTTCTGCTGAACACAAACTAATATGTTTTGAAGAATATTTCACCTCTGTAGTTCCTTTCAATGCAAGTGAATGGTGACCAGAAATCGGAACGTCCAAAAAGCAAATAAAAGCAGCATAATAGTTATCTAAATGACTCCAAGTGTTTATCAATTTTCCTCCGTAAATAATTACTTCTTGATGTGAGATTAAATATATTTGTTATTGTTTTGATAAAGATTTGATTCATATCATCGAAAAGAACCTGGAACATTCTGGGAACCAAAAAGTGTTAGCTGGGATTACGTGCGTTTACATGCCCAATCTTACACCGATTATGCTTAATAAGATGAAAACGTTTGTGATCATGTAAAGACCTTAAATGTTTTTTCCTTTATTGGAGTAAGGTCATAAACGGTTTAAGGAAAAAACCATTGGCACTTGTAGATTTTCAGCCATTACCCCATTGTCGTGTTTGTTTTGATCATTACTAGCATACTGCTTTTCATGTATATGTGCTCATTGATTGTTTAGCTTTAAAATAATGTCATTGTGATATTTGCATACTGAAATGCGACTGGTCTACTTTCTTTCTACTATTTGCATACTGAACCAAATTTATGGTATAATACCAGCAGCTGTGGTTGCCAGACATTCTCTTGTGACCATATTTCAGGGGAAGTCATTTTCATGCCTGTATATTTTACGGTTCACTACCGTTTACATTATTAAATGTTATAAATGTAATATATTAACCTTCTATAAAAATCTGCCTTTCACTTTAAAATGTATAGTAAATCAAGTGTGTCGTCTTCTAGGAGTAATGTGCAATACAAATATAGAGACTGTGCACAGTGACACAAACACAATTAGGGTAATGCACGTGACACTATGTACTACAAAATAATGCAATAAACATTAACTAAACTACATAAAATATAACACATAACACCCCAATGTACATAACTGATATTTAAAATAAGAGGAAACTTTTCTATTCTAGACTTAGAACTTGTAATTATTCTAATAAAATATAATGAAGTGTCATGGGTCATGCAGGGACATCTGGGAATGCTGATATTTCTTTCACAGTTTTAACAATGCATTTTCACAATATTTTACCGTAATATTTCACGTATTCTTTTGTTAAAAATAATTTGTTGATTTATGTATTAATGATATGGTACAATCATATTTTTGTATAATTTATATAATATTTTACTGTAAAATGACTATTAATCTATTGCCTTTCTTAAATATATGTTAATTTTTACCATATGTAAACCAATAAAAAAAAAAACCAATTACCATAGGATTTTTGCACTTTTTATATATATATATATAAAATTACAGACATTTTCTTTACAGAGTATAAAACTGCCTTGCAAGCAGCACTATTTCCTTGAGGCTATGCAAATCATGTTAATGCATTATATTGCCATATTTATTACGATTTGTGTTACAGATATGAATGATACCTCAAATTGAATGGCTTGCTAAGGAAATGCATCCTATTAATTTTCTAGCGATCTGACTTGATTTTCGACTGGTTAATAATAAAACAGGTGACAAAATCCTGTTGACATACATTTAAGAAGGGACCTTATAGCCATATCTACACACCAGAATATTGTAGAGACTTGTGTAAGGGCTCTTTTAACTTGGACCATTAAGCATCCACGCGGAAACAAACCAGACTCCCAGCCTACAACCACATGGCAACATGCTGTGTCATCCTTTATACTGGATAATACTGTACATACTGCAAGTTACCTCTTTGTACTTTTTGTTTACACAGATCAGCCACAACATTAAAACCACCAGCCTAATATTGTGTAGGTCCCCCTCGTGCTGCCAAATCAGCACTAACCCGCATTTAAGAATAGCATTCTGAGATGATATTCTTCTCATCACAATTGTACAGAGCGGTTATCTGAGTAACCGTAGACATTAGTCTCTTTTCCACCATCGGGCCGAATGGTTCTGAGCACACTGAGGAATGGTTACAGTAGCTTTTCCACCTGGGCACGATTCGGCATGGCACAATTAGAAACCATACTCGGTACGGAATTGTACTAGTGTAATGCCTGTTATGACATCACGATTCACGACTGGTCACTTGTCAGTTGCCAAGGTAACTCGTTTTTCCTCTGTAGCTGGCCAAGGGCACTATTTGGGCAAAGTAAACTCTTCTCACACGGTCCTTAAACTCTTGCATTACCAAGGTAAACGACTGACGTTTTCAGCACCACAGTGGAAAAAAAAGATCTATAACTGTGCCAGCTGGCCTGGATCAGCACAGAATACAATGGTTTCGTATCAAGAACAGTTCTAACCTGTCTTGCCTTTCTCTGTTGACCTCTCTCATCAACAAGGCATTTCTGTCCCTCAGTGGATGTTTTTTTGTTGTTGTTGTTTTTGGCACCATTCAGAGTAAATTCTAGAGACTGTTGTATGCGAAACTCCCATCTGGCACCAACAATCATGCCACGGTCCAAATCACTGAGATAACTAATTTTCCCCATTCTGATGGTTGATGTGAACAGAGAATTTACAAAAAACATCCAGTGAGCGGCAGTTCTATGGACAGAACAATTGTGGTGAGAAGAATAGAATCTCAGAATGCTATGACACGAGGGGGACCTACAAAAATTTAGGCAGGTGATTTTAATGTTGTGGCTGATCGGTGTATTTCAAAACGGAAACAGGAGATTGCAGCAATGTGTTGGCCTTAAGAGAATATTCTAGGTTCAATACAAGCTAAACTCAATCAACATAATTTGTGGCATAATGCTGACCACAAACAAATATTTGGACTCAACCATCGCTTATTAAAAAAATCACAGTTACAGTCCATAAACATTAAAATACACATACTGGTCATATAATTCGAATATATTCAAAAAGTTGATTTATTTCAGTAATTCCATTCAAAAAGTGAAACTACATTCATTCCACACAGACTGATATATTTCAAGTGTTCATTCCTTTTCATTTTGATGATTATAACTGACAACTAATGAAAAACCCCAAAATCAGTATCTCAGAAAATTAGAATATTGTGAAAAGGTTCAATATTGAAGACACCGGCTGCCACACTCTAATCAGCTAATTAACTCAATACACCTGCAAAGGCCTTTAAATGGTCTCTCAGTCTAGTTCTGTAGGCTACACAATCATGGGGAAGACTGCGGACTTGACAGCTGTCCCAAAGACGACCATTGACACCTTGCACAAGGAGGGCAAGACACAAAAGGTCATTGCTAAAGAGGCTGGCTGTTCACAGAGCTCTGTGTCCAAGCACATTAATAGAGAGGCGAAGGGAAGGAAAAGATGTGGTTTACAAGCAATAGGGATAACCGCACCCTGGAGAGGATTGTGAAACAAAATCCATTCAAAAATGTGGGGGAGATTCACAAAGAGTGGACTGCAGTTGAAGTCAGTGCTTCAAGAACCACCACGCACAGACGTATGCAAGACATGGGTTTCAGCTGTGACAAAAAGGACTGGACTGCTGCTGAGTGGTCCAAAGATATGTTCTCTGATGAAAGTAAATTTTGCAAATCAAGGTCCCAGAGTCTGGTGGAAGAGAGGAGAGGCACAGAATCCAAGTTGCTTGAAGTCCAGTGTAATGTTTCCACAGTCAGTGATGGTTTGGGGTACCATGTCATCTGCTGGTGTTGGTCCACTGTGTTTTCTGAGGTCCAAGGTCAACGCAGCCGTCTACCAGGACGTTTTAGAGCACTTCATGCTTCCTGCTGCTGACCAACTTTATGGAGATGCAGATTTCATTTTCCAACAGGACTTGGCACCTGCACACAGTGCCAAAGCTACCAGTACCTGGTTTAAGGACCATGGTATCCCTGTTCTTAATTGGCCAGCAAACTCGCCTGACCTTAACCCTATAGCAAATCGATGGGGTATTGTGAAGAGGAAGATGCCATACGCCAGACCCAACAATGCAGAAGAGCTGATGGCCACTATCAGAGCAACCTGGGCTCTCATAACACCCGAGCAGTGCCACAGACTGATCGACATGCCACGTTGCTGCAGTAATTCAGGCAAAATGAGCCCCAACTAAGTATTGAGTGCTGTACATGTTCATACTTTTCAGTTGGCCAACATTTCTAAAAATCCTTTTTTTGTATTGGTCTTAAGTAATATTCAAATTTTCGGAGATACTGAATTTGGGATTTTCATTAGTTGTCAGTTTTAATCATCACAATTAAATGAAATATACATTTGAAATATATCAGTCTGTGTGTAATGAATGAATATAATGTCCAAGTTTCACTTTTTGAATGGAATTACTGAAATAAATCAACTTTTTGATGATATTCTAATTATATGACCAGCGCCTGTACAGTAGGATTAAAAGTATAGCGAAAAGGTGGAGTTATTGTACATGTTATCATGATGTAAGTGTAATAAAATTGCATTTTAGTGTTTATGCACTGGTCCCATTAACTTCCATTGTAAGTGTCTTACTGTAACCAAATATTTTTCAAAAAGTGCTGTGAATTGAGCCTAACTTGTATTGAACCCAGAACATTCCTTTAAAGGAACAGTTACATTAATCATTACACCTGGCAACCCAAGCATCATGTTGGCGAGTTTTGCAAGGACAAGCACCACTCACAAGAAAGTGTAAATATTTTTGCATTCAGAAATGCAATACAAGCAGTATTTTAAAGGATTACACTTTAGAATGCATTACGGAAATCTTATAATGCATTAAAAATGCAAGATTCTTACAGTACAAAGGTTGACCTTTTTATTTCTCGGTCTTCGTCCATATGTATTTCTGAAGACTGTCATGCAAGTCTGATATTTAATAGCCTGTTTGAAGCAGTCAGCAATGGCGATTAGGAAACCGACAAGGATTAGCCTCTGGAAAACAAGATTCCAGACTTTACAGTGACACGTAAGTGCTTTCTTAAACAAACCCTAATGCATGGCCTCTACTACCCATCACATCAGATACCTTTTTTAAAAAGTTCACGCTTGAGTACTGTTGATGGCTGTCCAGGCCTCACGCTCTCATTATGAGAAGGGCAAGAATCGAGGTCAGAGAAAATTGGTGCCTAACTAGATCCTTTTATTCTCACCCGGAGACAGAGCTTTTTTTATCTGACAAAGTGACATTCAAGCCACTGCTTGCAATCAGAAGTACCTCGTTTGCATATGTACCGCAGGGACATTTTTTTGTATCCAGTCAAATCAGGCCTCTGCTTCCTCTGGGACCGCTCGCAACTGGGTGCAGGCAGAAACCAGCGGGGTGTGCCCACCTACTTCCCAGCTGGAAGTTGGGCGATGGGGGAGGGGCTGAGATTCTTTACCGTTCATCATGAATGCAGCTGATAATCATGAGAGCATCATGCCTTGGAATGCAACCATTGAAATAGGGGAGATTGGGGCTAGTTTTCACACTTTTTACTTCAGTTAATTTTTCTCAGGGTAGTTTTGAAAGTCGGTTTCTGTTGGCACATTGCACCCTTTAGAGTGCTCACTTCAAGTGCTCTTCCCTTCAGACTGAATAGGGCATAGTCATGCTGAATTTCGAACAGAGTTAACCCAGTATGTTCAAATTGATTTGAAGTGAGGTGTTTGGTGAGCACGAGTCAAGATAGACAACTTGTTTTCCAATGTCAAGGAGTCCTAATGCAGGAGAATTAATTGGCTGAAGTGAGACATATGTGTGATATACAGAAAATGGAGTATGAGATGGGCTACAACGTATTATCGTTGAATCTGCCTCTAATGCGAGCAGATGCTGGCAGACAGTGTGTCAATGACGCGTGCATTTCTCCACTAATGAGATGCATGTAATTAGGGATTAAGAGACAAAGGCGAGCAAACAACAAACTAATGCAAGTCTGAACAATAGAGTTAGCGCTCACACATATACACACACACACACACACACACACACACACACATAGGCAAATTCCTTAACCCTAAAACAGGCAAGTGTGGTTCATGTCACTTTTTATATCATTTGAACTTAAGTAAAACATATCCAAAGGAATTTTGGATATATTTTATATATTTTGGATTTTATTTGGACCTCCCAGTAGACGTTGCCCTATTAAGGTACAAAAAAGTCAGTCATCACTATTTGTTTTATTTGATGAAAAACTTTTCATATCATACATGTGTGTGCGTTACTGTGTGCCTTACTGTGTGTATTTGTTTGTGTATTGCTGTGTGTGTGTGTGTGTGTCTGTCTGTGTGTTACTGTGTGTTTGTGTGTGTGTGTGCGCGCGCGCTTTACTGTGTGTTTGTGTCTGTGCGTGCGTGTGCGCTTTACTGTGTGTTTGTGTCTGTGTTACTGTGTGTGTGTGTGTGTGCACGCTTTACTATGTGTTTGTGTGTGTGCGCACGCTTTACTGTGTGTGCCTTACTCTGTGTGTGCGTGTGTGTGCGAGTGGGTGGGGTCAGTAATCTAATCTGCCTACTTTTGGACTACTTCCAACCAATTTCTATTTTATTTGATGTCACATGCATTCGAGTAGGATAACCTTATATCATTTTAACATAAAAGTTCAATAAGAAAGAAATTGTATTCCATTCATTATAACAAACAAAAAGAGCCTCACGAAAAGAGTTCCTTATGACATATTTAAAAAGTGCACTAAACATGAATTCTAACAGCAATGACAGTGCATGCCCAAAGTTTATCATTCAAGTTCATTTTAAGTGCACAAAACAATAGAAACATTATGAACATTAATTGGTCATAAAATTATTATAAAATGACCATAAAATCAACAGCAATGGCGTTGCTAGGTATATCAGCTGAATGCTGATTTAGAATAAAAAATGCAAAAGACTAAAAAAAAGAGAATGATTAGGGTGTTCAACAAATTAACAATTTACTGCCATTGCATTTTTAATATGTAATCATATAATTCATAAAATGTAAATTGTCCGATTACAATTTAAAAAAAAAAAAAAAAAAGTAATCCATTTACAAGTAATCTGATTACATAATACAGCACTGCATGTAACAAAGCTTTGAAGTTTAGCTTTAAGGTTGCATGTGTGACCTGTGTAAGTGTAATAAATGTGTATGTGCATTATTGTGGATTAACCCTTTTTCTTCCCTTAATCTGGCAACATATCTCAGGGGATACGCACACTTCAAAAATTGCTAAATAAAAGCATGAACAACATATGTCTTAATTTTCTTCTTCCACATCATAAGACAATTAATATTAACATTTTTATTTGTGTTTTACTGAAGAAAAGTAAGATTAATATAGGTTTCATTATCACAATTAAGCATGTGCTGCACCATGGGCGGCCATGTTGGTTTTTGGTCAGACTGACTTAATGATCACAGAACGTTTTAACCAAGTCATGTGATCCACATACTCAAAGCAGACCCAAATATGATAAATGATAAGAAGATTGGGTGAAAAATTCTATAAGAAACTAAAAGTATGTATCTTGTGGTGCACATGCATGTAGATTTCAATCTGTCATCACATGCTTTAGTAGCACACTATTGATCTCGAAAAAAGCTTAGATGCAGCACTTTATCATCACAAAAGCAGTGGTAATCAGTGGAAATCTTTCATAAACATATATTACTTATTTATAAAATGGATATCTCCTATCCTGGATGCTGATTTATCTATGCAGTATTCCAGCTGCACTAAAATACACATTATAAAACAGATAGTTCGGACTCTAAATTCAGATTCTGGATGAGCCGAGTTCAAAGCCATTGTACATGTATGTTACTTGGCAACCGTAAGCAGCCTGCAGGTAGGCTAATGAACTATACACTTATTTATTGTTTGGGGGAAAATCATGTAAAAGTACTACAGTTGAAACCTGTTAAACTTTCTTACCATATATTAGCATGATATTTTAATGTAAAATATTGTAAAAAATTACGTTTTTTGTAGAAGAACGAAGTATTATTCAACTTTGAAAATAAATAGTACATTTAACAAGACAATGCTTGTACATTTATGATAAACTTTTGTAAAAATTACAGTGAAAAGGGAAAAATCGAGCATTTCATATGCCATTTTATTTGATTGATATTAGGCCTGTCAATCCATAAAATATTGTAATCAAATTAATTACATGGTATGTTGATTAATTAATCAAATTAATTGCAATTAATCCCATACATAAATATTTGCTCAGAAAGCCTATCGAATAACAAGAATTCACTATATAATGAGTAAATAATATATATAGAGAGAGATTTTAAAAAATATATAATAAATAATACAGAATATAAAACTGCATTTCATTATTTAGTCACACAAGTTAAGCATTAAAAGACAATACAAAAAGTGGCTTTAGAATAAAATATATAGTTTATTTACATATTATTGAATAAGCCTATTATTGGCCTGCAATTCATAGCAATCGCGTTTGCAATTGAATTCGTCGGTCAGTCTGAGATTTATTAAAGAACTTGTAAACCTGCGTCAGACAGACACTTTTGGAGCGTCTCTTTTGCATTGCATCATAAACATACCACTTTTAAGTACACGTCTTGAGACCCCTGCGTGCGGATTTGTGCTCCAAGCTGTTTGTACGCAAGCACGTGTCGTCTTCTCTCGTGTGGTTTGTTCACTGCTTGCCAGTTACGCTTACTGCCCCCTGGAGTAAAGAGGTGGTACTCCATGCATGAATTGCTTATATGGAAGGAATATTCTTTATTATGGTCCGGGGACATGATTAATTGCATTATTGTTTATATAATGAATCGTTAAATAAAAATTTAAATCATGAATTAATGCAGTAAATCGACAGCCGTAATTAAAATGTTATATTTTTAAATATTGTTAAAGCACAAAATAATTACTACCTTTTCCTTTATTATGGGAAATTTGTATATTTAAGCAATAATGTCCAAGAAGTCAGGCCATATTATGAATATAGTTACGGCCAAATTATGTTTCTTGGCATTTTCCCATCTTAACTGTACTACATTAAAGCAATAAGCCACTTAAGTCCATATGTTACAGTGATTTTACCTCAGTTAAGGGGGTTTTAGGCACACCACTCCACATTATGCCTATAAACAGCTATTTCACCCATTACATTATTGCAACGTATGGCCCTTTTGTGGCTTATTGCTTTTAATATAGTACAGATATGATGTGAAGCCACCTCAAAACGCCCTTCAGCCGTAACTATTCAAAATATGGCACATCCTCTTGTACCGACCGTATTGCCAAAATATGTGCAGTAGTTGGCTATAGTTTTTATTGGTATTTGGGTTGAACATGTGCTTAAACTTATCCAGTTTATTAGTCATTGTCTTTTAATATTTTATAACCATGTTAGAAATAAAATCATCTCTGTAAGCTTTTTAAAAGATAATCTATAATTGCCATTATTGCAATTGCCTGAAACATCAAACATGTGTTAATATTAGCTATGTTCCCATGTTTGTTGTGGCTTTTAATGCAACTCTGCGAAGTAAATTCCCTGGGGTAAATCAACGTTTCAGCAGCTATAGATTGTGCCTGTAAATGGCTCTCCAAAAGCCTGAGCCATTAAAACACTGCTGTGTTTCTTAGAAATGTGGATAGAAAACATTTTCCTAGTATTATCGTTGCTCGATTTGAATGTATCTAGTGAAACGTGGCAAAGCATAGGTGTGAAATATGCTGGCTTTGTGATATTTTATGATGCAAAAGCTAGTGTCAGCACTATGTTTGTAAAAGTGAACTTTATGATGTGTAACAGTATATGAAATGAAAAGCAACCAGTGTGCAGATTCCAAAAAACATGTTGCCTAAGAAAGTAATGAAATAAGTTGGGGATGGCGTAACCGTTTTATATGGGATGAGAGAGAGATAAAAATGCTTTATTCATTTTGTGGCCTCTAAAATTGAAGCATCTGTCTTGGGTCGTAATTAATTATTAACCATACCATTTAGGCTTGGGTGATTCAGCTAAAAATCTATATATTTTCAGCATTTTGGAAATAGTCATTATCAAAAGATGTCATCAGATGACACATTGTAATAAACTGCAGTATTTACCCATGTACTGTGGTGTTGAAAAGTGAAAGCAAAAATGACAGTAAGTAAATTAGCATTTTCTTTTCCTCCTGCTTCGTTCTGAGGGTCAGGAATTGTTAAACCCCCAATTGAGAAGCAAATGTTTTTGCCACTGAATCTAAATACATGCACATCAATGCATAGTCAATATAAAGCTTTCAAATCTGTGTGTGTGTACATTGCTAAGTTCTGACTATGCCCTGCAAATAATTGCTTATTCCACAAGCTTAATAGGTTTCAAATTGCTGCAATTAATTCACTTAATGAATTCCGGAATTAGTCAGATAAACGCATTTGTGTGTGTGTGTGTGTGTGTGTGTGTGTGTGTGTGTGTGTGTGTGTGTGTGTGTGTGTGTGTGTGTGTGTGAGTGTGAGTGTGTGTGTGTGTGTGTGTGTGTGAGTGAGTGTGTGAGTGTGTGAGTGTGTGAGTGAGTGAGTGTGTGAGTGAGTGTGTGAGTGAGTGTGTGAGTGTGTGAGTGTGTGAGTGTGTGAGTGAGTGAGTGAGTGAGTGAGTGAGTGAGTGAGTGAGTGAGTGAGTGAGTGTGTCCATGCATTGCTTGTCAATTCAAAATTTTTGTCACGAATCTACAAGAATCTGTATCAGAACATAACTTTGCCTTGTAAACAAGTTTAATTTTAATTTACAGGGTACTCAACCAAAAGCGGACCATGACCACTAATGATAAATATATACACACTTTAAAATGTTTGATTTTGCAATGTCTATAAGCATGCATACATGTGTTCATATGTATGACTATATAAATTGTCTCTGTGTCAAACGTTATGTGTGGGACATGGCCTTGGTCAAAATTTAAGGTGCAATGTTGTAAAACTTTTTTTGATTTTAAATAATGTTTTTTCACTTTTTATGAGAAAGTTGAATAATTCTTATTTATTTATTTATTTATATTCATTAATGTGTTTATTTGTTACAGTATCTTACAAAAGTGAGTACACCCTTCACATTTTTGTAAATATTTGATTATATCTTTTCATGTGACAACACTGAAGAAATGACACTTTGCTACAATGTAAAGTAGTGAGTGTACAGCTTGTATAACAGTGTAAATGTGCTGTTCACTCAAAATAACTCAACACACAGGCATTAATGTCTAAACCTCTGGCAACAAAAGTGAGTACACCCCTAAATGAAAATGTCCAAATTGGGCCCAAAGTGTCAATATTTTGTATGGCCACCGTTATTTTCAAGCACTGCTTTAACCCTCTTGGGCATGGAGTTCACCAGAGCTTCACAGGTTGCCACTGGAGTCTTCTTCCACTCCTCCATGATGACACCACGGAGCTGGTAGATGTTAGAAACCTTGTGCTCCTCCACCTTCCATTTGAGGATGCCCCACAGATGCTCAATAGGGTTTAGGTCTGGAGACATGCTTGGCCAGTCCATCAACTTCACCCCCATCTTCTTTAGCAAGTCAGTGGTCATCTTGGAGGTGTGTTTGGGGTGGTTATCATGCTGGAATACTGCCCTGCAGCCCAGTCCCCGAAGTGAGGGGATCATGCTCTGCTTCAGTATGTCACAGTACATGTTGGCATTCATGGTTCCCTCAATGAACTGTAGCTCCCCAGTGCCGGCAGCACTCATGCAGCCCCAGACCATGACACTCCCACCACCATGCTTGACTGTAGGCAAGACACACTTGTCTTTGTACTCCTCACCTGGTTTCCACCACACACGCTTGACACCATCTGAACCAAATAAGTTTATCTTGGTCTCATTAGACCACAGGACATGGTTCCAGTAATCCATGTCCTTAGTCTGCTTGTCTTCAGCAAACTGTTTGCTGGCTTTCTTGTGCATCATCTTTAGAAGAGGCTTCCTTCTGGGATGACAGCCATGCAGACCAATTTGATGCTGTGTGCGGCATATGGTCTGAGCACTGACAGGCTGACCCCCACCCCTTCAACCTCTGCAGCAAATACGTCTATTTCCCAAAGAAAACCTCTGGATATGACGCTGAGCACGTGCACTGAACTTCTTTGGTCGACCATGGTGAGGCCAGTTCTGAGTGGAACCTGTCCTGTTAAACCGCTGTATGGCCTTGGCCACCGTGCTGCAGCTCAGTGTCGGAATCTTGGCAATCTTCTTATAGCCGAGGCCATCTATATGTAGAGCTACCTGAGACCTTGTAACACTATCGAGTCACATGACACCGGGGAGGGAAAATGGCTAATTGGGCCCAATTTGGACATTTAAACTTAGGGGTGTACTCACTTTTGTTGCCAGCGGTTTAGACATGAATGGCTATATATTGAGTTATTTTGAGGGGACAGCAAATTTACACTGTTATAAAAGCTGTACACTCACTACTTTACATTGTAGCAAAGTGTCATTTCTTCAGTGTTGTCACATGAAAAGATATAATCAAATATTTTAAAAAATGTGAGGGGTGTACTTTTGTGAGATACTGTAGTTTTATTTTATATATACACTGCCCGGCCAATCAGATCATCCAGAGCCAATGATTGGATCATTATTACAGAGATTAATATGTTTAAGCTGACAACAATTATTTTAACCTTAACTGTTGCAGTGTGTAGTTTCTCATTTCTTAAACAACCATGTCGGAAGATGTATCCGGTGGTCGGGGAAAAGATATTACTGTGTTTCAGAAGGGGCAAATTATTGGCCTGCATCAAGCAAAGAAAACATCCTAGGAGATTTGTTGAAATCACTGAAATTGGGTTCAACGGTCCAATGCAATATTAAAACCTGGAAGGATAGTGGTGAACCATCAGCTTTGCGGAAGAAATGTGGTCACAAAAAAATCTTGAGTGATCAAGATCGGAGATTACTAAAACGCTTGAAGTAACATCTTAAAAAATCGACAGTAGAACTCACGACTACGTTTAATAGTGAAAGCAAGAGCATTTCCACAAGCACAATGTGACGAAAATGTACAGGATTGTGACTAAACAGCTGTGTGGCCACAAGAAAGCAACTTGTTAGCTAAGGTCATGTGGTCTGATGAGTCCAGATTTACCCTATTCCAAAGCGATTGGCGCGTCAGGGTAAGAAGGGAAGCACATGAATCGATGCACCCATCACGTAAAGTGCCCACTGTACAAGCCTCTGTTGGCAGTGTTATGATCTGGGGTTGCTTCAATTGGTCAGGTCTAGGCTCAGTCAGCTGACTATCTGAATGTACTGAATGAGCAGGTTATCCCATCAATGGATTTTTTCTTCCCTGACGGCACGGGCATATTCCAGGATGACATTGCCAAGATTCATCAGGCTCAAATTGTGAAAGAGTGGTTCAGGGAGCATGAGGAATCATTTTCACACATGAATTGGCCACCACAAAGTCCTGACCTTAACCCCATTGAAAGTCTTTGGGATGTGCTGGAGAAGACTTTACAGAGCGGTTTGACTCTCCCGTCATCAATACAAGATCTCGTCCAAAAATTAATGCAACTATGGATGGAATTAAAAGTTGTGACGTTGAATAAAGTTGTTGAAACAATGCCACAATGAATGCGCACCGTAATCAAAGCTAAAGGCGGTCCATTTGTTTTTGTTCAAAGTGGAAAACCCATATATTCAAGCACTTTATATCCAAGTTTACTGTAGAGAGGAAGCACATTTGTCTGAGTGGGGAGTAACAAGCCAGAATATTTAACTTTCTCTTTAAAATATTGACAAAATTATTATACACCCAAAAAATATATATTTTTTATTATCTTCCATTTAAAACTAGAATGATTGTTTTTGTTTTTCTTTAAATCATTCTAGGGGACACAAGAGTTCCCCTTACTGAAGATCACCCATTAAAATCACATTAGTATAACACAAGAGTGAATTACAGTCACCAACCTGAATCGAAAATGAGGCATGAGGATTTGAGCAGAATTCCTTCAACAATCTCTGTCTGTTTATGTGCTGTTCTCCTGAGACAATAACCCAATAGTGAGTCAACACATGGTCATGTTGGTTGGCTGCTTAAGTGGTTTTCAGCTTTTTCAGCCATTGTGCTGCGTAGTAAAGTCACCACTAACTGCATTTTGTCAGAATCTATAAAGTTTATTCTAGCAGGAAAACAAGATCAACTGTGACAGATGGAAAAGAAAAAAAATATATATATATTTTGATATAATAAAAAAAGATGGCAGAACTGCTATAAATACCCTTTAGGCTTCTTGCCTTAGAGTTTTCTCAAACTTTGCTTTGTCGCATAAACTTTGTTTTAATATTGGTTGATTTAATAATTCTTGACATAAGTAGGATGCTGGTAGGTACATATACCTGTTGGTTCATACCCCCATTTTTTATATCAACGTCAATATTTTTGGTAAAAATTTATATTAAATTATAAGCGGTATAAGTGTATATCTTATTCCCTGTAACTGGTCACCATTTTGTTTTTTGGTCGTAACAGTTCTTTTAAAATGACACTGTTATGTGACAAATACATGTTTTAAAACACAAATATTCACACTTTTAATTAATAGATTATAAAAGCTACATACATAATAACATACATACTTGTAAACTACCATACTGTATATTGAGTGATTTTTATATGCCTATAGTTCTTTTAAATGTCTATCTTTTCTTTCTGTATATTGACTAAACATAAAACTAACTTGGTAGTCACTTCAGGCATTTTTATGTCTTTTATTAAAGCAAACAGATTAAAAAACAGGTTAAACAGATTTAAAGAATAATAATAATTATAATAATAATAATAATAATAATAATTTGTGTGAAGATCATTTTAAAACAAACCTAGAAGCATTTTAACCAGGCATTCAGTCATTTATTTGTGGTACTTGTCGAATGCTTTTATGAATAGATTTAATTGTTTTGTCCATGTCCCAGACCCAGACTTTCAATATTAAACTTTGTTAAGCCATTATATAAATACAAATATTACATGGTTAAAGCTATGACCGTCTAAACAAAGAAGGACATGAAAAGAAACCATTTAAAAACATTTTTCTTTTTTTGTTTGTCAAAAGTGTGAGTGAAAAGCATGCTTGAGATGAAATATGACACAATAAATGACTGCGAGCTAATAACTTGTGAGTTTTTATTTAGGGTACATAACATGTTAGCTATACGATTAGCCTTAGCGAGATAAAAGGTCCAGCATTTTGATTCAAACATTTAAAAAATGTCATTTCCATCACTGTCATTTCCACCACAGAATTCTATTAAACACAATACAGAATCTGAGATGTGCTGGAAATGACACAGTGGGATACACTTTCATGACTTCCAGAAAATAAAATGACAAAAATGTCCTGTAATGCACTTACAATACACTGTTTGACATTGCTTGTAGACAACATAAAAAAAAATTCACTCTCACTAATTAGAACAGTCGTTTAATTTAATTTAACATAACATGAGATCACATTAAACTGTAATGATGATGCACGAGAGCAGTACTGCAGTTCGCCCCTGACTGAGGAAAGGAAGAAAACACACCTCACAGTCCAGACACACTCTAAACTTTCCAAACAGCTTCAGGTGATGTACATCACAAAAATGTTAAATCACTCTCATTGTAAAATAAGCAGAGCAGGAGCTGCCGCTCCGCTGATGCAAATCTTGCATTTTGAGCATCTTTAAAGGAAACTCCCCGGCGATACATATTTAATGCAGTTATATTTAATGCATTATAGCTTTATTAAAGTTCAAATAATACGGAAGCAGATCGTGTAAATAAATACAAACTCTGAAACTGGCATTTCTCTCTGTGGTCAGCAGGTCTTTTATGAGTTGCATGAATTTTCTGATCTAAGGGGAGAGATTGAATCTGCACCCGGGCTGATGCACACTCTGCTGTGGGGACGCTCATCCCTCGAGCGCGCACGCTTGCTGCAGCTAGATTATAACATGATGGCTCGCAACTTATTGAATCATAATATATGTGTCTCTGTGCTCTGTCTTTTCTGCACTCGCAGAAGTGTAACCAAGTGAAAAAATACACTTATATACAATAATATATATATATATATATATATATATATATATATATATATATATATATATATATAAAGATACATTCAGCTTAAAGCAAGTCTAAATATCTCATACTGTATGTTGCTTCTCAAGAAAATGGATCTTGTTTTAAGGATTTTTAGACTATTTTAAATGGAAAACAAGACAAAAACACTTGATAACAAAACCATTTTTTGCAGAGGATTTTTTACTAAATTAAACTTAATGAAAAGTATTTTTCCCCTTAAATTCAGTGAATGTTATTTAGAGTTATTTTTAAAAGATGATTTTGTCCTCTGTATTGTTAGTAAGCACATTTAATCCAACCTTTTAAGTCGAGGCACAAGTTGAATAATCAGTTATGGGCTAATGATTAATCGTTGCAGTAATTGCCCGAATAGTCGAATATTCATTTTAATATTAGTCGATTATCAAAATAATCATTAGTTGCAGCCTTACTTGAGAGTCCCTTTGGATAAAAGCATCTGCAAAATTCATAAATGTAAAAAGCTGGTTAGATTTTGACTTGCATTCTTGGTTCATTATTTATTTTGTCTACTGGGTATGCCAGATTTTGTTATTTTTTTATTTATTATGTCCATGACAATATTTATGGAGTTTGCACTGCAGTGTAGCTTTGGAAGCAGTTTGTCATTATTATGAGCAGTCAGGGAAGATATTTCGCATTACTAGCTCTGTGAGTCAGACAGTATATCACATCGTGATCTCTGAACCTCGAAGTGACAGCCCTGCTACAGCCATGCTAACCTTGATGGATTTTATTGGTGGCCTCTGCCACCTCATTTCTGTTAACTTGCTAGATATTTGTTTTCGTAAGGCCATCCGTGTGTGTTTGTGTATGTGTGTGCAAGCAGTATGCAGTGACACTGTGGTGGGTCTTGGACTCTATTGGAAATGAGATCAGAGAATTCAGACATGCATCTCCTCATGTGTAAGACCAGGCCAGGAATCGTTGTCCAGTGAGGGATACAGCCTCTGTATTACTGGTAACATGTCATGGGTTTAACAATAACGATGACCTGATTGTGAGAGAGTTTCAGTCCAGTTGTCACTTGCCTTATTGGGCCATGCTGCACTGTCACTGTGTTTTGTATTTGTTGATCAAACATGTGTTTCTACGCCTTATAAACATTCTCTGTAATGTATTGAACATTGTTGTGAATCCTGCTGAATCCAAGATTATATTATTTAGCTGGCTGACCAGTGAGGCTCTGTTGAAATTGTAAGAGTGACTTTTGATCATTTCGAATGTGTCAATTTATAAATCAATTGCTTTATGCAATCACTTAAATTTTTTTTATAGTTGTCGTGGAGTATTAACATTATAGATGTATAATTTCAATCTATTATGGCTTAAAAACCTAATAATTTATCTAATCTAAATATTAAGTATTTTATTTTTATTTTAGATTTCATACACATTTTTATTGTTTTTTATTTTCATTTTTTGTTTAGTTTTATATTTTTGTTTTTTATATTTTATTTTTCTATTTTACTTTATTTTGTTTTATATTTTGTTTTGTTTTTTTATTTTATGTTGTTTTTTGTTTTTCTGATTTTAATTTGTTTTTTATATTTTATTTTATTTTATTTTTCTTGGACTTGTTTTGTATTTTTTTTTTAAATTATTTTATTTTGTTTTGTTTTATATATGAATTTTATTTTGTTTTAGTTAATTTTATTTATTTATTTTTGTTTTGCTTTGTTTTATTTTGTTTTTAATTTGTTTTTATATTTTATTTTTCTTTGATTTGTTTTGTATTTATTTGTTTTTTGTTTTGTTTAATGTTTGATTTTGATTTGTTATTTTGTTTTGTTTTATTTTTTTATTTTATTTTAATTTTTCAAGCCAGTAGAGGTTACATGATTTAGTTAAGAAAATTTGATTCCACGCAACAGATGCTGCATAAAACAGTTATTAGATGCTACACAAATAATTTAATCTTCGAAATAACATCATACATTTTTTCTAAAAACTTCATCTCAATAGCACCGTTCTGTAATGCTTCCATACCCATCCTCCCCCATCATGCAGTTACAAATGGACTCTTCCATGAAGGTTGTTTGCGTATTTGTAGGATGACTCACTTCGCTGGCTTCTGATTGAATGTCACAATCTTTACCTTTTTTTATTCACTCCATTTATAACTTCAGTAGCTGCTAAAGAATAAATAATCCCTCCGACATGCTCTATTACACTGTGGATGACAGAAATAAAACATTCACCTGCCGGACACTCAGTCCTGCTAAACCCTACTTTACTCCACACTTCATTCCACTGTACCAATGTAACTGAGTCAATCCACGCGCTTAGCAGCTGCCATTTTGAAAAACATGAGCTGAATAGTGAACCTTAAGAACCTTAAAATAGCTCAATAATACAGCTCTAAAACTAATCAAAAGGTTGTGCTGTCTGGGGCCATTACATGTCTACATTACATCTTTCCAGTAGGCTTAAATACCCATTATGTTATTTAGCCCTTTCATCTTCTCCATTCATTGAATGTATTTCAGTTCACCACAGTTCAGTTGAATTGAAGCTCTGTCTATGTTTGCGATGTGCCTGTGAAAGACATTGAAAAGCGTCTGTACATAAAGAGTCTTTGTGTCGCTAAAAGCTCTTATGTGTAATGTAACCTCTTGTCTCGGCCGTACAATTAGTTAGCAAAATTGATCTCACATCTAACAAGCATGCTAGACAAGATTTTGAGGACTTTTGTATACAAATACTTTTTTATTCAGATAGGTGGCAGATTCTGTGGTTTTCATTTATAAAGGAAATCACAGACAGAAAAAAGGTGATATGTACAGAAACATATCGTATTGAATGTCTTTGGAGAATGACGAAAAGCAACCTCAAAGTGATGTATGTTTTAGTGTCCTCACAAGTCATGGTTATTTGTAGTTTATTGGCATTTTACTAAATTAACCATTTAGGTTCATTTCGGATGTTACTAGTTCAAATGTATCAAAATGTAATAATTCAATGAAAATCTACCTATCTTTTTTTTTTTTTTTTTTTTAAGTTTACATATATGTGTATTATACTTAATTTTATATAATTAATGTATTCTTAATTCATATAAAATCATTTAATAGTAAAATGTATATTTTTATATTACATTATACACTATAATATAATTAGTAAGTTGTTATTATTAATATTATTATTATATATTAAAAGTTTTATTATAAGTAATAATAAATTAATATATATATATATATATATATATAATGTAACATAGAACATTTATTATAATTCATTTCATATTATTAAAAATTAAACTACTAATTTATATAAAGTAATTTACTGATTATTATTATTAGTAATGTTGTTATTTTTATTATTATTTTATATTTATAATATTATTATAAATAATAATTCATTAACATAATAATAATTTAACGTATAATGTAATATATATAATATAATGTATAATATTATACTTTAATATAATGAATGTATTAATAATGTATATAAAATAATTGTATGTTAACATGTATTTTGTTATATAATTATGCAATGTATTGTAATTAATATTGTTATTATTATTATTATTATTATTATATATTAATAGTGTTATTATAAACAATAACACATTCATATAGTATATTATATACTTATAATGATAACAAAACAATTCATTTTATATACAGTATGTTGATATCCAAATAATTTAATTATTATTTGTATTCTTCTTTTTTCTCCTTTCTTCTTCTTCCACTTCTTGTATTATTATTTGTTTTTCATGTTTTCATATTTTCCTTCAAAATAATTTTGTGCCTTAGTGTGTGCAGACAACACCAATGAATGAATTGCTCTCAGAGTTTTTTCTCTCCGCTGTGCATTATTGGGTTATTGATTTCTTTTTTTATTTGTGGTTAATGGACTGAAACATGCTGATTGGTTGTGTAAGTCTGCTGAGATGCCAATCGGGTGAAAGGTGAGAATAGAAGGGCTAATGACCTGAGAGTTACACATGGATGACTATAACCCTGTTCAGTTTTAAGAGACAAACACACACACATACACACACGTGTTACTAATGTGTCTCGCACTTGTTTCCATGCTACATTAGTTACCCCCATCCTCCATATAATAATGTCCATGTAAAGGTATAGTTCACCCAAAAATGACAATTCTACCATACAATGACAGTGAATGATGACTATGGCTAGTATTTTGCATGACATCTTCCTTTTGTGATCCATGGAAGAAAGAAAGAAAGAAAGTGTTGGATGCGACATCATGTCCCACCCGTCCCACCCATAAATGAAGCCTATGGTTTAAACCATCGAATCGCATATAATCATCGGAGCTACCTCCTTGTGCCTCTCAGAATCAGCCGAGAAGTTTATCCAGATCCCGCAGCCTCACCCGCTCGCTGTGTGTTGCATTCACCTGCCATGTAAGGTTTCGTGCCCCCTCGCTAATGATCGGCGTTTCTCTGCACGCCTGAACCCTGGGCTGCACCGCATAATTAGCTTTTTCCATCAGCTTTTCCAGCACACATAGCAACCTTGTGGGTGCACCATTGTTTATTGACAACTATAGTTACTGTCTTGTTCTTTTTGCTGTCGGCCATTGGTGAATTGGGTGTCTTGCGCGACATTGAAGATTGGATGTGAAAGCCATGTCGGTCGACAGTGAGTCACAAAGCCTTGTATGGTGCTGCTTCAATCACAGATAAAAAATAAAACAGAAAACCCGTATAACGTAGACTCTGAATTAAATTATTTACGTAAAGCTTGGATTTGCTAGCAGAGGAAGGATTGTGCTAGTTTGACGCTAATGTTGTTTTGCTATAAATCTTAAAGCACTGGTTTCAGGGTCCAAATTGTATATTGGACGTTAAGCAGCGATTCAGAATTATTTGTCGTTCAGAATTTAACAAAAATTTACTTGCAAAACCCAATAACATACAAAATTATTAACAAGACGGAGACTGAATTGGAAAATTGCCTATTAAATGCATAAACAACAGTGTGATTTACCAGCCTAAGACATGGAGCACACACTGAACCAAATATTATATTTGTTTTTATTAGTCATATTACCAAGATACAGATGAAGTTTTAACAAAATACTTTTGAGTTTGATTCAACAACCTTTAACTACAACAACAAAAGATATGGGAAGCATTGTCTCCTTCCTTTGTTTAAGTGGATAATCCAAATTGCAGTATTTTGCTATACTAACTATGTGCAATTAAATAGTTAGTTGCATTAATTATTAGTTGCATTTAGTGCCGTTTTCGCTTCGGTCTGCGACAAAATCTGAGTTTTATGTCAAGCTTGAAATGGCTAGTTAGCAGTGGAAGGATTTTGCAAGTTTGGCACTGACATCATAATTTTTTGGCTGTTGTTTACAACATTATATAGTAAGATTATGGTTATCTTACAATACATTTTAAAGCACTGGGTTTAGGCTTCAATATCCAGATCTGATATTGGAAGTGGCGACACAACACAGTACCAAAACTGTTCATTATACAAAAATAAACAAAAATGTCTAACTTATTAAAATAGCCATTTACTGCATAGACCCAACAATTTGCTAAAGTATAAGTATGACAGTGTGATTTACCAACCTATCACATGGAACAAACACTGAGCTAAATATTGAATAACTATTAGCCATCTTACCAAGAAATGGATGAATTTGCTCCAAAATACTGTAGCATCTGATTCAAAAGCCTTTGACGTCAACCCAAAATTTAAATAAATAATGAATAGGCTATGGGAAGTGTTTTGTCCTCCCTTTTTAAAGTTGATTAGCATATTGATTTATTTTCACATACACATGCTAACATAGATATAAATCTGTATAACATAGAACACATGCAAGTATGTTAATTAAACATTGATGCATGATTCTAAATGGCGCTAAAGATTGCGCTAGTTAGGCAATGTTGTCTGATATTTACTGTTGTTTGCAACATTATATTGTACGCTTATGTCTTTATCTTACAAGAGGTAACCACCATAACCTTTAAGGGGGTACATATTTTTCCATCCAAATATTAAAATTAGTCATTGACTTTTTTTTAATGGTTGATTCTTTCATTCAGTTGAACACATTTGATGCCACCAATGCCCATTAAAATGTGGTTATTAGGGCTATCCTTTTTTACTATACATCCCAAACCTTTGTTTTAGTTTTGGAGTGCAAGAGTGACCTGATCATTTTTCAGTGGCTTTGGTACCAGAAGTATTTTCCCATACATATTTACCACAAGAAAAACCTTTCCAAAATAAAACAGCTCCAAGAATTTGATTTGAGGTCAAAGGGTATTTGAAAATGGTAAAATGTAGATTTTTAAATGCTTAAATCATTTTAGAAACCCAGAATTTTTTAACCTCTTTAGAAGAATACCAACATTTTCTCCGTGAAAGTCAGGAACTAAAAAAAAAAATTTAGAAAAGAAATGGTTTGCTTTTAACTACAATTCAGACTAAATATATCTACTAATAATTATTTTCACAGAGGTTGGTCTTCAGTGATTTAAAAGTATCCCACAATGTTTGTTTATTGCCCATTTAGTTTTTTTTATTTTATTTAATTATTTAATTACATTTTTAAATTGTATTATTGTTATATTTAATATTTTTTGCATATTTTATTATTGTTATATTTGCATATTTTATTTGTTATATTTCATATTTTTTGGCATATTTATTATCATTATATTCAATACTTTTTTGCATATTTTATTATTGTTATATTTAATATTTTTTGGCATATTCTATTATTATATATTGTAACATTTGTTCCCTATTTTTTATTTATTTTAATTTTAAACTATAAACAGTAAAAGGACAATACAAGTGAGACTTGGTGTTCAAGCATCAGAAAATCAGCTCCTCTGTTTGTAATTTCAATTACTGATGGCCCTGAAATTTATTGTGTTCTGTATTATAATGCTAAAGTGCTCACTGTGGCTCAACGCTCTCATTATCAGTGTGTGTGTGTGTGTGTGTGTGTGTGTGTGTGTGTGTGTGTGTGTGTGTGTGTGTGTGTGCGTGTGTGTGTTAATGTAGTTGTTCATTTCGCTGATGTGTTTACAAAAGGCTGTTCCATTGCTTTGGCGCCCCTGATCAAATTTATTTCTGAAATAAGCACATGGTTGCTAATAATTTGATTTAGTTCTCCCAGCTGTTGGATCTTCACAGTTTCCCCATGATGATTTGATTGAGATAAATAGTTAAACATATATTAACTGCATGCAGTGAAATATAATGGTTAACACAAGCGGGACAACTGGTAAAATCGCACATTTAAAGAAATAGTTTGCTAGTCAATGACAAATGATGACAGAAAGTGTCTTACTTCACCTGTACTCACTCTTTAGTCTGCAAAGAACATAGCTTAATTTACTGCACAAAAAAATAAATTAAATTTGATGTCTGACAGCTATGATCTATATCAAAACATAAGTCGAAAATCTGAACGAAAATTTATAATTTGGTCATTTTCTATATTTATGGCACATCTCCACCAACCTATTGTCCCACATGATATCAGTTTCAATGTATTTGTATAGCACTTTTCACTATACATTGTTCCAAAGCAGCTTTACAAAGAATGGCACCTTCTTTGAAACCCCCCAAGTGAGCAAGCCAAAGGTGAGAGGCAGAGAAAAATTCACTTAGATGTTCAAGTACATGAGGAAGAAACCTTGGGATGAACCAAGACTCAGTTGGGGATGCCATATACAAACACGTTTGTAGAAAGTATGCACACTTATATTCATATACTGTACATACAATATGATGTACTTCAGCTAAAAATCTTGCTTTACTAGATCAAATACGCTTTTCATTTGGCCTCTAATATCAACAAAGAGGCATGTTCATTCAATATGAATCATGATTACATTTTTTTTATAAATGAATAAATTCACAGAATTAGGCCAGTCGGCTGCAGAACTAAACACGGCTCTAAAAGCTCCACTGTGCTGACAATACTGTGAATTAGATGATGATTAATTATTTGAGAATACTGTATTTAGCAGCAATAACACATTACATAATGAGTTGCATAACATGTTGTCAACACTGTGTCATAACAGCTAGTAATTAATTTGTTAAAATGTTCTAATTGTTATATTTCAAAGATAATTGACCTTCAAATAGCATCACTGGTTTTTAACACGGTTTATGTCATTTTGTCTTTATTCTTCAATAAAGAGCTATAAACTGGCATAGTTTACAAACTCTTCACATTAAAACATTTGATTTGAAGTAAAAACCTACTTTATGTAGATTGATAATTGCTTAATCGTCAAATAAATCCAGATTTTACAATACATTTTTATAATGCAGATAAAGAATTGGCAAAATATCCAGAAATGCGTTATATCTTAATGGTTCTTAATTCTTTTTTTATACATGAATATAATCTCAAATATGTCTTGTCTCTGTTGCTGGTTTTAGCACTGTTTTTGTCTGCTAAAGCAAACACACTTGGCTACAGATGCTACATAAAGAGACAAGATGGCTGCCGATGTGCTATGAATTAGCCCTGACGCTAGCATGTTAGTCTGTCAGAAGCAGTTGACCTTGCATCTCCATGTTAAAGTTAGTTAGTGAGGTCCAGCTGTCTCTAGCAGTCAGAATCTTTTTATACTGCCTCATTAAACTGGACTTGTTTCCGTTGCCTGTCTTCCTGGACTTCTGCCTCGGTTGCTGTCAAACCCCTCATTTATTTACATATGTCCCCTCATCTTATACATGTGCTGCTTGTTTTTGCTGCATTTGGACTTGAGCTTGTGCAAATGTGCCCACGGTGCTGGTAAACATGTCAAATGGGCAGCAAGATGTACAGGAATATTAAAATGATACCAAAACATGATTACGCTTGGATTAGTTTATTGCGTTTATTGCGTTTTTCTTTATACATTTTTACCCATGGTTGCAATGCTTCTTTAAAATCCATGCAATGTTTTTTTTTTATTTTATTTTTTTATCCCTACCATGTGATTTTTAAAGAAAAGAATGGTTTGCTATTTTTTTTTGTCATCTTTCATAAAAAAAGATCAATAAAAAACATTTCGTATTTTAGTGTTAGCGATGGGTGATAACACTTATTATCCGTTCAATATGATACTAAGTACTTCCAAGACAAATATTGACAGTACTGAAACAGATATCGCAATTAAATGGAACGTTTTTGTAATATTTGAGGATAAAATGTGTAATTATAGTCATTTAGCATTATACTTGAAAGCCATCATTGTTAACATTAAATAGGCTTAAATTGCAAATAATCAGAATCCTTTTTTGTTTATGGTTTATAACACCAATAGTAGGCTAGAACATTATCATTAATTTACTGTTTAACTGTATCCTAAAAATGTTATGTATTTTTGCACTTCAAAGCTTACAATACACATTTTCGTGTAAGAAAACTACTATTGAAAAAAATAATAATTTTAATTAGTAAAATAATCCCTAACTTGTTTATTGGCGGTATGAATTGGCGTAAAGCGGTGTTAGAAATACAATTTGAATTGCTGGTGTTTTTTTTCGTGCTTTTATTCCATTATAATTTAAAAATCAAATGCAAACCAATATTGGATTTGAAAAATCATGCATGTCTCTTAAATTGTAATTTGATAAAATACAAAGAATGCACCAGTTAGGTTTTGACACTAGCTTAAATGTGATCATTATTTATGTTACCTTGATTTTTATTCTTAATCATTAAGTATAGTCAGTTGTTCCACATTTCCAAAAAGCCACAGTACCCCAAGGAATATGATATTAAATCAATACACGTCTGCATAGTTTCGACAGGAAAATACATTTTTTATCTTTGCCCAGAGCTTTGATTATTTTGCACATTGATATTGGCCCATATATGTCTGCTAGTTCCTCGTCTTGAGTTGAAGTCTAGGTTCCATAGAGCACTGTGTAAATATTTCAAATGAATGTATTCCTGTCTTCTACAACAGTGTTTTTCAACTGGTTTTGTTCAGGACCCAGATTTTGCATTGGAAAACAAGTAGCGACGCAATACAGTACCAAAATGGTTTAATGTACAAAGGTAAACAGAAATGGAAATGTATTTGTATTAATAATATTACGTGTCTATGTTAGCATCTGCCTAATTCGGTTAGCTTCTACCAAGTAACAGATGAATTTGTGCATAAAATACCTCAAAGTTTGATTGGATGCAAAGCCTTTGACGTCAACAATAAAAGACATGGGAAGCGTTGTCTCCTCCCTGTTGAAAGATGATTTATTTTGCTATCCTAACTATGCACGATTATGGTAAGTTGCATTTAATTATTAGCATTGTGCATAGTTTTTTATTCCCTTGCTGTCTGCAACCATAAAACAGAACTGCAACCCACCAGTTGGGAACAAGTGTGAAATTTTCAATTTTTCTAATTTTCATCATTTGGATTTCTACTTTGATTGTCTAATGTGCATTACTATTTCGCTTCTAATGTGTTCGTAAAGTGTTGTGTGTATTCTCTTCTCTGTATGACTTCGATCTATGCTGATGTGAAGATTTTGTCACTGTCTGTTTTTGTTGTTGTTGTTATTGCTGTGCCAAAAGGCTGATTTCTGAATTTCTAAACGTGTGTTTGGCATTGTCTGTTTCTTCTTTGTTCCACAGAGATGTTGAAGGAGTTGAACCAGCAGCGCATAGAGAAAGAATTTACAGACCTGAAAATTTTTGTTGAAGGCAAAGAATTTGAAGTCCACCAAAATGTTCTAGCTTCCTGCAGCTTGTATTTCAAGGACCTGGTGAAAAGGTTTGCCTTCTTCCATTCCCACCAGCCGTTGATGCAATCTGTTCTTTTCGTAGGGTGAATTTATGTCATTTTTTCCCTCCCCTTGTTTCTTTCTTGCAGGTTTGTAAGATGACTTTGGTTTCTATCACAGTGCCAGCAGCCATTCAGTGTCGTGCTCAAATGAATGTATCTTAAATTGGGAAAAAGGTCAACCCTTACCTTTTTTTTCTTTTTTTTTATCTTCTCTACACCCTCCCCATTTTAGAGCACATTAACATAATTTCCATTTTTAAAAGCAGATAAAGTGTTCCATGACTGAGAGACCTTTAAAGAAAAAGGAAAATAACCCCCCAAAAATTGAGGAATTCACAATAGGCATTCATCCCAAGAAAACCATGTTGAGCATTTTGGAAAGTGTCCTCCAAAAGCAATGTGGTATCTGTCATTTTGACTACGGGATGCGCTTTGTCAGCCATTTTATCAGCAAGCGTATGGCCTTCATAGGGCATACACAAATTCCCATTCATATGTTAAACATTCACGGTTGGTGCATTGAATGGCAGGAGAGCCATTCAGAGTCGCAAGCAAAGAGAAGAGCTGAGCAACTTTCTCGCAAATCGCTACCTTCACAGGTCAAAGCCATTTAATGTATTTTTATGAAAGTTGAGCTGCCTCAGTTAGCCACTTTTCTAAATTGCACTGTTCTACATCCATTGCCAACCCACATTCTATTATTGTTATTATTTGAATATGTATTTGGCAGCAAGTTACATTAGATATTATGCATATATGTGCACATGGATTCATTTTCAACCAAATTCATCCTTTCATTTTTTATGTTCTGTGTGTATGTTTGTTTTGCATCTCATTATCAGTGTTTGGGAAGCTTCATTGCTTGAGTAAACATTTATAAACCGTAGCTTGCCAAGATACATGCTATTCATAATTAAAAATAAGCCTAGTTGAACAGTCAAGCTACCCCTTTGAAAGGGTACATAACTGAGTACATCTCAGTTAGAGTGACAGAATCAAACTTTACACTAAATGCAAACCATAAATGAGTTGTCTGTATTAAGAGTTTTGTTCAAATAAATATATCTTAATTTGAAAAAGTTTTCTTCCCCCATTTTAGAGTGGAATTTGAAGTAATTGTTTGTCATTTGAAAAAGCCTTGTTGCACTCTAGTCAAGCTACCCTTTTGAAATGGTAAAGTACAAAGAGCTACACTTGAAGCTACTAATAAAAAACGGATAGCTGTATTGATGCTATTTTAGGGGGCAAAATTGTTTCTAATGACACTTTATATTTAAAAATGTTTCTTGAACAAGAACAAGTAGGATCTCAATTAGGGTGACCGAATCAAACCTTATACTTAATACAAGAAATAGAAATAAAAACACCCTAATTTATAAAACCGATTCGAAAACGTAACAGATATAATATACCAGTGATAAATGGTATTTAAAAGCACATTTATTGTGCTACAAAAAAGACTGCATTACAAAATTGTACTACAAACATCTGGCGGCACTATTAAGTGATAAATGGGAATTCGTGAATTGTTTATTTGAGCAGGATCATTAATTACCCTTCCAAACAACTTAGAAATTTACGCAAAATTTGCATATTTATATTCTAGCGGGGGCTCATTTGAGGCTGCGTTGACAATACACAGTGAAAAAATACATCTACTTAATGAAAAAAAAAAAAAGCTTTTTTCTTTAAAATTAATCATTTTAAATCGGCTTCCCTACTTTAACATAATTTAAAAATGTAGGTAAGTTTAGTAACATTGCTACTTTTAGATAGCTGCACCGTGTTCTAACCAGGCCCAGGTTTTCAGCGACAAGTAATTTGCCTGTCTGCACTGAAAACGGTAATGCTATGCTATAAAAATATACAGCTATGTGGAGCGGGACTTTTGACCAATGATAGTTCACTTTGGGTAAGGCTACCCTTCTTGTCACCACAGAAATAGAAGACAAGCTATTTAAAAATAAATGTCCTGTTGCTTATCGCGGGCGGTTATGGCAAAAACTCTTATTTACATAGAAGAGATTGATTTTATTGCTTCCCGTTTTATCGTGTTGTGTTGTGTTTGGTTTACACAGTGTAAAACTACACGCCAACACTGCTCATTATGTATTAGACGGTCTCAGCTCCACTCAGTAACTGTCTTGAAATGCCCTCCGGTCTTCTTGGCAAACTTGCTGGTTTTCCACATTCACAATTCATAGCTTCATTCCAGTGGGCAGCTCCCAGGGTCCCGATGCTTTCTGTCTTAGAGTCTCGCCTGTCTCTCTGTATTCAACTGAATACAGAATCTCACTCATAGATACTCTGGAAAAATGCCAGTCGCCCTAGAGAAAACCACAACAGCCAACTCAACAGAAAGCTTATAAGTAGTTTAAATGACAGAGAAACACATCCCTTTATGATCAGGCGCCTGTTGACTTTATCCCACTTCTGCTGATCTTGCCATTTGGATGGAAGACCGTATGTGGTTGTTCAGAGAAATCATACTAAGAGAGACATGTACGGTCGGAGGATGTCCATTATTTCTTACTATGTGAATAGGTGTGTGATTCAGAATCATTTGAATTAAACATGAAACTGCGTTCGCAACTCATTTTACTTTCGTAATCTGGATAATTTTTTATTGAAACATGTTGTTAAAAAACCAACGAGAGGCCATGCGTTGCAGTAATTTTACCACAAGTAAGCAGATGGCGTAAAGCCTATGGTAAAATAACTGTATTGATGGACTCAATTGACTTATCGCTTTTATAAAGCGGCAGCAAACAGCAAAATAACCAAAGAATAGTCACAGATGTTCAATAAACATTTACAGTACATTTAATATTAATCAGAATAAACAATTTTTACACCAAGTAATATAATTCCTGCATTCCTTATAAATGCAGGAGTTTGCAGCTGTTAAGAAACATATGGCACATACATTTGTTTTATATTATATATTTATATTCTATAGTAATTTTACAACTGCTTTATCCATGGTTCATCCAATCAAAGTGTAGTGTCAGAACTGTTTTATTATCAAAAGTAGGGTGGGACTTGTTTTATCTATCACACATTGATTTGATAGTGAAAAGTGGGTGGTTCAAACTAGAACCAGATGGTTAAGGGGTGGTGTTGAAAAGTAAGATGGAAAGGCAACATCAGCCGAAAATGAAAGTCTTTTTCTTTTTATTGAAAGATTTTAAAAAAATCAATCAGTTTCGTAGCTTCTTGCCAATTCAAAAATACTTCTCACCGAAAGCGACTTGTATCACAATAATTGCCTGAACACTTTCCCTAAAGCAGCATTGGTTTAAGTGCCTCTCTCAAGGGGAAAATGGAGCAGATTTGTCTCCAGGATCTGGGTCAACATTTCCTGGGCATGGACCTGCAGACTTTGGCCCCATGTACACTTTGCATTAACACGCGTTTTCAATGATCGGATCGCTATCGGATAGCACTTTAAATGACGGGTGTAAACGCACCCAAGACGCATTGTGATCGGATCGAGATCGGATCACTGAAACCACATTCGGAAGTGGTCAGGGAGGGATTGAAATTCAAAGGTGTAAATGCAAATGCATTTTCGTTATTCAGATATAACTACGTAATTATTTATTTGATGAGGTTACGCTACAGTCATCTGTTGTTTAAGTGCTGTGTTGCGGTTTCTTGCCTTTTTCTGATTGTTCTGTGATTGCAGTGTGAAGAACAAAACACTGGCATCTTACAATCTCATCATGTGAAAAATAAACCAAATCCCATGAATTAAACCATTGGAATACACTTGTAATATATCGTCTCTTTCCTCAAATCCCCACACGCTTGCGTCTCTTTCCTCTTTTTAATTAATATGTGGCTGGCGCAACACTAAAACATGGCTTCACTTGCACGTTTCAGATGAGAAGCATATTCATTCAGCACTTCATTAAATCGTTAAATTTGCTTCAACAACCCGAAATTTTGCCTTGGCGGCCGCCAAAATAGTTTCAATGAAGGAAAACCCCTGACTTTCAAAGTGATGGAAAGCGTTTCAATTATAAATCAATGTTTTTAAAAAAATTGCTTTCAGCTCCGACAGCCACTGGTGTAATATACAAGTAGCGTTTTCCATTTTGCGCGAGGAAACTTTGATTGTATCTCTATCCAATCACAGTAGAGGCGCTTTTGACTACAAGGTGTAAACGCAATCCAGCTAAAGAATATCCAAATACAATCTGGGTATGAAAAGCATGTTAATGCAAGGTGTAAATGGGGCCGCTGATTTGGCATCCCATTTTTTAACCATTAAGCTGCCACAACCCTTTTGTAAAGTTGCTGTGCCACAACTCTGAAAAGATATTGTATGGTTTAAACTTAGTTCTCTTGTAAAAAGTGAAAATGTTAACGTAAAAATGTAAATTATTTCTGCTAATGTCCCAAAGGCCTCTTATTTTTCAGTACGATGTATATCAATGTGCCTTGATATTACAATCTGATACAATCAACCACACTACTACCACAGTACTTTTTTGTGAGGGCAGGTACTGACCCACTTTTTGAAGTTCAGTCATTCTGAACTCTACTTCAAAAACTGCTTATACCAAACAGCCTTGTGTCATTTATGATGAAAATCATTAATAAGTTTAGCCGGGAATCAAGGAAATCGGATTAGTAAAAATACGAAATAATGTCTTCATGAAAATCCAAATGTGAGGGTCAAAGATACAGGTTAGGGATTCGTTAGAATATAACATTAGCTCGGTTTAAAAAACAGTCAATAAGTCCCCACCTTGAACAAGCGTGTGTATGTTTGTATGTGTCTGACTGCACGTTTCATATTTTTTATCAGCTACATCTGTTTATATGCAGTATCGTAGCTAACGCTGTCCATTCATTTATGTTAAATTTGTGAAGTTTTGTAGTGAGGATTAATTTGTAAATCCTTCAGATTGTACTATTTGACAAAATGGCCCTTTTCAACGACGTAAGCTATCATATCATATGATACAATGTCATCTCTTTCTCAGTTGGAATGCCCTTATTTATAGGTTGGAACATTGTTCCTTCTTGTTCCTAGCAGAAAATTTGCAACTTGCAGAGATCTATTTTTACAGACTCTACTTTCTCAATAAGCATGTCTGAAGGCACGAGAAAGAACATGCCACCTAAAGGATATAATGCAACCCCTAAATGTGTGCACACGTTTTCCCTCGGCCAAAGAAAAAAGCTATTACCCTTCCCTTTAGCATCTGTCGCATGTAGCTCAGAGACTGATTGCCCTCAGTAATTCCATTTTCCCCTCTGGATTTTCAATAAGTATTCTTGGTGCCACTTTAATGTATGGGTAGTGTATCTGCAGCAAGCCATCAGTGTGTGTGCATGATCCGAAAAAGGGCTAGCTCAGTGTAGCTTTGACACTGCGCATTTATTTATTTTAGAGCGGTGCGTTTGTTTCACACTATGTGACGTTACATGTGCAAAAACTAGCGTGGTTTTGTTCGAAGAACAGTGGGAGATCATTAATCCCATTGGATGTGACAGTCGACTTCTATGTAGGCGCAATTACCTCCTCCACTGAGAGAAAAGTCACTTTCAGAGTGTTTTTGCAGGGAGGGTTGAAGCTTATATACAGTAATGAAGTTCCACAGTGTGCTCCTTCATTCATATTTCATTGTATAATGGTTTGGCTTCATGATTTTCTCTCCAAACCTCTACCAAAACATTTTTTGTATGCAAATAATTTTCGGTCATATCTGTAGATTTTTTTTATAGACTTTTTGTTGGTTTTGAACCATTACTAGACCTCTCGGAGAAAAAGGGAATTGTTTAAGGTACAAAGCCGTCACTGGGGTGGTAATCTTGTTTTGGGTACATATTAATACCCAAAGAGACAAAAATATGAGGCCTGGCACACCCAATTATGAGCCTGGCCTTTTGATGTTATTATATATACATTTGAATTCAGAGGTTTACATTCACTCAGGATTAAGTCGTTAAAACTAATTTTGTAACCACTCCATAGATTTAATATTAGCAAACTATTATTTTGGTAATTCGTTTAGGACATCTACTTTGTGCATAACAGAGAGTAATTTTTCCAACAATTGTTAACAGACAGATTGTTTCACTTTTAATTGACTATCACAATTTCAGTGGGTCAGAAGTTTGCATGAACTAAGTTAACTGTGCCTTTAAGCAGCTTGGAAAATTCCAGATTATGTCGTCAAGCCTTTAGACAATTAGCCAATTAGATTCTAACAGGAGGTCTACTGAATTGGAGGTGTACCTGTGGGTGTATTTTAAGGCTTACCATTAAACTCAGTGCCTCTTTGCTTGACATCATGGGAAAATCAAAAGAAAATAAGCCAAGACCTCAGAAAAAACAATTGTGGACCTCCACGAGCCTTGGGAGCAATTTCCAAATGCCTGAAGGTACCACGTTCATCTGTACAAACAATAGTACTTAAGTATAAACACCATGGGACCACGCAGCCACCATACCGCTCAGGAAGGGGACACATCTGTCTCCTAGAGAGGAATGTAGTTTGGTGCAAAAAGTGCAAATCAACCCAAGAACAACAGCAAAGGACCTTGTGAAGATGCTGGAGGAAATGGGTAGACAAGTATCTATATCCACAGTAAAACGAGTCCTATATTTACATAACCTGAAAGGCTGCTCGGCAAGGAAGAAGCCACTGCTCCAAAACCTCCATAAAAATCCAGACTACAGTTTGCACGTGTACATGGGGACAAAGATCTTACTTTTTGGAGAAATGTCCTCAGCAGGAAACCGATGGAGTGCGTACTCCAGGTAGGGAATGAGGTTTTGCCCCAAGTGAAGGAGTTCAAGTACCTCGGGGTCTTGTTCACGAGTGAGGGGACAATGGAGCGGGAGGTTGGCCGGAGAATCGGGGCAGCGGGGGCGGTATTGCATTCGCTCTATCGCACCGTTGTCACGAAAAGAGAGCTGAGCCGAAAGGCAAAGCTCTCGGTCTACCGGTCAATTTTTGTTCCTACCCTCACCTATGGTCATGAAGGTTGGGTCATGACTGAAAGAACTAGGTCGCGAGGACAAGCGGCCGAAATGGGCTTCCTCAGAAGGGTGGTGGGCTTCTCCCTTAGAGATAGGGTGAGGAGCTCAGTCATCCGTGAGGAGCTCGGAGTAGAGCCGCTGCTCCTTTGCGTCGAAAGGAGTCACTTGAGGTGGTTTGGGCATCTGGTAAGGATGCCCCCTGGCCGCCTCCCTAGGGAGGTGTTTCAGGCACGTCCAGCTGGGAGGAAGCCTCGGGGAAGACCCAGGACTAGGTAGAGAGATTACATCTCCACACTGGCCTGGGAACGCCTCGGGGTCCCCCAGTCAGAGCTGGTTAATGTGGCTCGGGATAGGGAAGTTTGGGGCCCCCTGCTGGAGCAGCTGCCCCCGCGACCCGACTTCGGATAAGCGGTTGAAGATGGATGGATGGTCCTCTGGTCTAATGAAACAAAAATGTTACTGTTAGGCTATAATGACCATTGCTATTTTTGTTGGAAAATGGGTGAGGCTTGCAAGCCGAAGAACACCATCCCAACCATAAAGCATGGGGGCGACTGCATCATTTTGTGGTGGTGCTTTGCTGAAGGAGGAACAGGTGCACTTCCCTAAATAGATTGCATCATGAAGAAAGAATATTATGTGGATATATTGAAGCAACATCTCAAGATATCAGCCAGGAAGTTAAAGCTTGGTTGCAAATTGGGCTTCCAAATGGACAATGGCCCCAAGCATACCTCCAAAGTTACAACAAAGTACAACAAAGTCAAGGTATTGGAGTGGTTATCACAAAGCCCTGACCTCAATCCGATAGAAAATTTGTGGGCAGAACTGAAACAGTGTGTGCGAGCAAAGAGGCCTAAAAACCTGACTCGGTTACACCAGTTCTGTCTAGAGGAATGGGCCAAAATTCCAGCAACTTATTTTGAGGAGCATGTGGAAGGCTACCAAAAACATTTGACACAAGTTAAACCATTAAAAGGCAATGCTACCAAATACTAACAAAGTGTATGTAAACTTCTGACCCACTGGGAATGTGATGAAAGAAATATATGCTGAAATAAATAATTCTCTCAATTATTGTTCTGACATTTCACATTCTTAAAATAGTGATCCTAACTGACCTAAGACAGGGAATGTTTTCTACGATTAAATGTCAGGAATTTTTAAAAACTGAGTTTAAATGTATTTGGCTAAGGTGTATGTAAACTTCTGACTTCAACTGTATATCTCGATATACAATGATGAGCCAAAACATTATGACCACCTGCCTAATATGCTGTTGGTCATCCAAAACAGCACTGAACCGTCGAGGCATGGACTCTACAAGACCCCCGAAGGTGTCCTGTGGTGTTTGGCTCCAAGATATTAGTAGTCCTGTAATTTGCGAGACAGACCCCCAGTGGATTGGACTTATTGGTCCGGCACATCCCACAGGTGTTCAATCGGATTGAGATCTGGGGAATTTGGAGGCCAGGGCAACACTTTGAACTCTTCATCATATTCCTCAAACCATTCCCACACATTGTGTCCAGTGTGGCAGTGTGCATTATCCTGCTGAAAGAGGCTACTGGCATCAGGGAATATCATTGCCATTAAGGGGTGTACTTGGTCTGCAACAATGTTTAAGTAGGTGGCACGTGTCAAATTGACATCCACATGAATGGCCAATCCCAGGGTTTCCCAGCAGAACATTGACCAGAGCATCACACTCCCTCCACCGGCTTGTCATCTTCACACAGTGCATACTGGTGCCATCGCTTCCCCAGGTAAACAGCGCACACGTACACGGCCGTCCACGTGATATAAAGGAAAACCGGACTCATCGGACCAGGCAACCATCTTCCAATGCTCCAAGGTCAAGTTCCGACACACGCATGCCCATTGTAGGCAATTTCAACGGCTATGCTGCCCCATACACAGCAGGGTGCGATGCACTGTGGGTTGTGACACATTCCTCCTGTAACCATCATTAAAATTATCTGTCTTGTGCAACAGTAGGCCTTCTGTCATTTCAGACCAGATGGAATAGCCTTCGTTGCTCTCGCACATCTATGAGCCTTGGGTGCCCAACACCCTGCTGCCTGGTTTGTCCCTCCTAGGACCACTGTCTCAACACTGCTGACCAGGAGAACCCCACAAGACTTGACATTTCAGAGATTCTCTGATCCAGTCGTCTGGCCATAACAATTTTGTCCTTGTCAAAGTCACTCAGGTCTTTACTCCTGCTCATTTCTCCTACATTCAACACGTTGACTACGAGAACTGAGTGTTTGCTTACCATCTACCCAGACCTTGTTGTGGCCTTGTTAGAAGATTATTTGCTTAACCTGTGAGTGGTCATAATGATTTGGCTCATCCGTATGTATCGGTAGATATCTCAAAATTTTCTCTGAAGAGACTAAAAAGGCTTTTTTATTTTTATTAGGAGGAACCATAATTTCAACCAAACAGTTATTATTGTCAATTAAAGTCAGTCAAAATAATAGTTTCCACACCGTTTTTCATTTAATAAACATACAGAAGAATGATATTTCCATCCATCCATCCATCGTCAACCGCTTATCCTGTGTACAGGGTCGCGGGGGGCTGGAGCCTATCCCAGCTAACATTGGGCGAAAGGCGGGGGACACCCTGGACAGGTCGCCAGTCCATCGCAGAGAATGATATTTAATAATTGTAATATCTAAATTATTAAATACACCACTATAGTGATAAAAATAGCAATGTTTACCTGAATGTTTTTTACTAAAACATTTTGGTACATGTCAAATACCACGCAGAGACTTTCATAAGCATCGCAACACAAATTGATGAATCAGAGTTTTGAATCAAGAAACTTAACTGAAGTTAATTCAAAGAAACTATTATCTCTGTCTTATCTCTCTCATACTCCCAATTTGTAATACAAGAAATGATCGCACATCTAGTCTAATGACAAAAACGTATTTTATAGCACATGAAAACCATCACAATATTCACACTGTTAATTTAATATCACCCGTGAAATCATCGCAAATATAGTTTTATAAATGATATTCAGATATTCATGAGGCTTTATTCTGTTATTTGCAATTTCTCTCTGGAAGCATTGGCTTAAACATGAACAACGATACTTATGTTTATATTTACATGTTTAATCATGCTTTCTTGGCTACGAACAGAGAAAATCAGTTCCATTTAATTTTTGGTGTGTGTGTGTGTGTGTGTGTGTGTGTGTGTGTGTGTGTATGTGTGAGCGTGTATTTATCACTTTGTGGGGACCAAATGTCCCCATAAGGATAGTAAAACCCAAAATTTTTGACCTTGTGAGGACATTTTGTCGGTCCCCATGCGGAAAACAGCTTATAAATCATACTAAATTATGTTTTTTGAAAAGGTAAAAATGCAGAAAGTTTTCTGTGAGGGTTAGGTTTAGGGGTAGGGTTAGGTTTAGGGGATATAATATAAAGTTTGTACAGTATAAAAACCATTATGTCTATGGAAAGTCCCCATAAAACATGGAAACACAACATGTGTGTGTGTGTGTGTGTGTGTGTGTGTGTGTGTGTGTGTGTGTGTGTGTGTGTGTGTGTGTGTGTGTGTGTGTGTGTGTGTGTGTTGGATGTGTTGAAATCAACCATAGCCAGCAGTTGTTGTTTTTTTTTCTTGGACGGCCCCGGCTAATTTATAATTTCCGTTTGCACACACATACAAGAATGTGCCCTCTGCCCACCATCCACATCTTGTTGGCTGCTAATTCTGAAAAAAAGCCATTTAAAGTGAGAAGATTAATAGATGTTCATTTTTGTAAACACTCTCTCTCATGGACATGCTCCCTCTTTTTCTCTGACTTGCTTTGCTCTTGCTAAAAAAAAAAAAAAATAAAAAAAAAAAAAACACTTGCTATCAGCAGCTCCATAAATATGGCCTATCTTCAAAGCCAGAGTGATTTCCATAATAAAAGTCCGCAGACAAAGCAAATAGCTACTCCAGCCGATTCAGATTGCTCTTATTTACCTGGTTGATGAACATGCTTTTTGTTTTACTCCTTTGTCACTTTATTTCCTTTATTTTTCCTTCTCTCCTCCTCTATATCACTTCCATAACTTAACCCAGGATTACATCCCATTCTATTATCTTAAAACCTATCGCAACGGCAATTAGAGAGGACAAAAATAACAATCTCTGGCTTTTCTTTGCTTTCCAGGAGGGAGTAACAGTCTTAATTTTTTCAGCTGTAGTTCCAGGGACATAATTGCACATTGTCCTCTTAAGGTGTCCTTCTATCCCCTTCAAGTACACACTCAGTGGAGACTAATAATACCCTACGCACTCCTATGTTCATGCACAGGGGCATGGTGCAAATGACAGCGGGGGGTCTCTGTTTAGGTTTGGTGGGGGGTCATTCTCAAAGATCCAGTCATGGAACACCACCTCACGGCCGGAACAATGGCTGCTGGCTTCCTGTGGCAGAACTAACGTCCCCTTCCCTCTCTTCTCTTTTTCTTCTTCACTGTAACAATGTGTTCACCCTGAGTGTCAGTCTGTATGTGGGTTATCTTTGTGTCAGTGTTTTGTGAAACTGCCGTTGTTGGTCATCTTAACAAGGGGCTTCAATGGGTTATCTGCTGAAAGTAATTGTTTGCCAAAAGTAACCCAAGTATTGTTACAAATTACACTCAGATTTATTAGATACATATGCTGACACGGTCATGGTCATGGAAAACGTGGAAATATAATTAATTTTGAAAATCGTGATTTCCAGGCCTGGAAAATTCATGCAATTTAATCTTAAAATCTTAAAATGTCATTGCAATATCTGTTTCGAATATACAAATTTCTAGTTATGCTCAGCTCTAAATTATTTAATCAGCTTGACAATGTTTTTTTGTGCAATCTCTATTAAATAATTAAAAAAAAAGTCAGTACCATTTAAAAATCATGCTTTGACTTTGACATCCCACAAGCTACTAGAAAAAATGCATTGAAAAATCTTGGAAATGTATTTGTCAGAAAGTGTGGGAACCCTCCAACATTTTTAAGAATAGTTTACCTAAAAATGTAAGATTCTCTCATCATTTAGCCCACCATAATTTTGTTCTAAGCCCATATTATTATAATGTTCATATTTTTGTTTTTTTATACAATCAAAGTGGATGGTGCCTACTGCTCCAAAAAACATCAAAAAACAAAACAAACTACATGCAAGACAATGTTATTATTGTGTAACTACATGTTGTTCTGCAAAATTCTCACAAGATTCACATTTGCTGCTACTGAGGTTGAGGTACGGGTAGGTTTAGGATTAGGGTTAGTGTTGGGGTTAATGGTTAGAGTTAGCTTTTAGGGCGAGGGTTGGGTTAGGGTTAAGGTTAAAGGTAATGTTAATAGTGTAACTACAAATGTAATTAAATGCAGGTACTTTAAATGTAATTACAAGGCAAAAACAAGTATATACTTAAGTACTTTGTATCAAATGCTTAAGTACATAGTAGTTAAAAACACCTAAAATAAAGTGGGGAACAAAACACCATAAAAGTGTCATAAAGGTAGTCCGTATGACTTGTTAGCTATATTCCAAGTTTTATGAAGCCGTACGATAGCTTTATGTAAGGAACAAACCAAATGATGATAATTCATTTGCTGACAGCACTCAAATCTAATTTGTTGTCACATTTTTCAAACTTTCCATTTTGTAATTTGTCATGACACCAATTATGTTTGGAATCAGTAGCATCAAATTTTCAGTATTGTGCCTAAAGATTCCTTTAAAAAAAAAATATCTTTAGCTCTTACTAAAGTGTTCCATGTGCCACCTGGTGAATATTGTGAGAAGTCTGACACATGAAGCCCGTCTGCAGTATGCAGAGTGATTTCACTTGTTGATTGCCTGATGGTACATCTGTTTGTTTTTTGCATTGCGATTTAACTAGAAAGAAGCACGAGCTGCGGCATGAATAGAGCACGTGTCTGGATGCACGAGAGAACATCACTGCCCGATGTCACTCAACGCCACTGATAACAGCTGCAACGAGCACTCAAAATAACATTAACCGTGGGGGCCTGGGTAGCTCAGCTTGTAAAGACGCTGACTACCACACCAAGAGTCACAAGTTCGAATCTTGAGCGTGCTGAGTGACTCCAGTCAGGCTTTGTAAGCAACCAGTTGGTCCGGTTGCTAGGGTGGGTAGAGTCACGTTGGCTTAACCTCCTCGTGGTCACTATAATGTGGTTCTTGCTCTTGGTGAGATGTGTGGTGAGCTGTGTGTGGATGCTGCGGAGAATAGCGTGAGCCTCCACACGCACTATGTCTCCATGGTAATGTGCTCAACGAGCCACGTTGCACACATTGGGAATTTGGCTTGCAAAATTGGGGAGAAAAAACAACACAAACAAAATAACACACCAAAACTGGATTGCCACTTAATATAATGCACATCAATAAAATGGAAACTCCTGCTCAACAACTGGAGAAGTTTCTTCTGCGTTAGATACTTGCCTGACGAAAGCTATTTCAAAAGGTGGTGGGGACAAAATTGGCAAAGACAAAAAGTGTTCAGGATATGTCCCACCTATCCCTCCCATAAATGACACCTATGATTGCATGGCTTCAGAACACTTGTATACAGCATATGGCACAAGTCGAATGGACTGCTTCAATTATACTTTAATGTTGCTTTTTTGTCCTTTATTGAGCTTGGCAGTTTAAATCATGATCCAATTTTCTTATATGGAAAACTGATGTTAGGATATTCTGCCTAATGATGAACTAAGGTCAACTATCCCTATGCAAGGTTTAAGGGTTTGGCCTCTACAATTTAGATTTTTAATCGTTGCAAAATAGTAAAAATTTATTTTGTTTATTACTGCCCAAAGGCATAGTTGGAGTGTCTCGACTGGATTACAGAAGTCGAGTTTGGGATATTGACCCTGTTTCCACCTGGTTTTAAGATGCATTTCAGGTGATCTGATCATGTGTGGTCAGCCCTAAATACATGGTCTATACGTGGTCTAAAATGTTTTGCGAACGGATAATAGTCAAAAACGCATGTGGCCTCATCGCATTTGAGGTGTAAACGCTAATCCGTCCTGTATGTGTACTGACAGCAGTTATGGCAATCTGTCAATCAACTGCTGTGCTAAAACAAGAGTTTAAACTTTGCCGATTACAAGCGGTTTTAAAATAAATGAACCGTCTGTTCGGAAAATTTAGCAAATTTACATACGCAATCAAGAGAGCTTAACGGATCTTCTTTAATGTGTCTGATATACACATGAAGATCCTGTAAGACAGGTAATCAACTAAAATAACAGATAATTCTGCTTGATGTGTTGCGTTTGTGCTTATATTAAATTTCAACCTCATTCTTTGTCTTTTCTGACTATGCTGCACGTTATTATCATGCAGTAACACACTGACATTAGTGACTGATGTATGCCTTCATGAAACGGGGACCCTCCCCTTCAAATCCAAAGATAAGTGGTCACAGGAGATGCATTGTGGCCAGGTGTAAACAGTGATTTGTCTCACCTGACCACATGTGATTGGATCAGCAGAGACGCATCATAATACCAGGTGTCAACGGGGCTTTATATCTGTTGAACTATTGTTTCTATGTTTGAGGATTTATATATACAGTATGTGGACTTGGTAAACAGTCTACTGAAAAAAACTTTTCAAAAAAATTATACTGTATAATCTCAACTTTTTTTTCAATATCTAATAACATACATCATCAGTATTTTTTATAGTCACCTTGGATGATAAGTGTTAATACGCACTGCATCCTTTTTTGGACTATGAAGCTAATTTATTGGGAAATATTTTCTGTTCTGGAATCATGCAAGAAGCTGAAAGTGTGATGAAATCTATTGCCTTCCAATGCACCTATATCCCTGACTGCCGTTTTGAATGTTGAATCATAAAGACACTTGATGTTGTTAAGAATTGCATCATTTTACAGACACATTTCACACACTGAGAATCACAGGAACACATTAGAAATGGTTTTAGAGTTGCATGTAACTTAGACTGCTCACTCAACATTGTATTTATAAGTAGGGCTGTCGATTTGACTGCAGTTAATCGTGCCTCCGATCCATACGTACATTTTAAAATAAGGAATGTTTGGACCAATTCAAGCATGATGTACCACCTAGATGTAGCAGTAGGGGGCAGTCAGCGCTCCAGCTCCTGCAGAATGCACTGATCTCGGGACCCGTTTTTCAATGTTTCAAACTACATTTAAGTTGAAAGTGTTCTGAAAAAACTGTGATAATGACTAGGGAAATGCAGCACAACCAAAATGAGATGCTCCGAAAGCGAACATCTGAAGCATGAGTTCGTAGTTCAATGATTAAAAATAGCTTAGACTGAAGTTGGCCAATAATAGGGGTATGTTCAGTGAAATGGAAACGTCTCATCTGTAGCGTTAGATGAAATGACCACCAGTTCAATAAATAAATTATCTTGAATGTATTTGCCTGAAATGACCGTTTAGTTTAAAACCTGTGGGTGGCTTATAACAGTATTGTATATCCTTTGGATTCCCATTGTTATTGGGCTGAGCAAAATATCTAGAATCATCTCATTTTCACCTAATGGCCTGTCTGTATTTATCGGCTTTCCGTCTGGTCCCATTGCAGTTATCTGGTGACTGTACACATCAGTGAGCTATCTTGAGCTGACACTAAAACACAATCAACGGCTGCATGGCTATTAATTTCACTCCGCCTGCACTTGACATTCAAGGATTATTGTTTCACTTCGAGCATAAAACTCCTGATGCTGCCCATTATTCACATTCCCCAGCCTCATGGGATTTATTACATTTGAAGTGATCATTGCAATTGGATCTGAATGACATCAGTGCCAGGTAACCCTGGGCTATACTGTAAGTCGCACAGAAGAACATGTGCAGATAAAGACTTTGTCAGTGCGTGTGGTATGAATGTGCTCTGGGTGGTGTACAGATCTTATTAATGTAGTTCTTTTCTACACATTTGTGTGCCACCTGTGCCTTTCTGGTCACAAAGCATGTCATGGTTGTCCATCAAAAATCCAGTCTTTCATTCAAAATGTTTCATTGTAGATGTAAGAAACAATGTATTGTCATTTTTGGGTGGTATATGCCTTTCCTTAAGGTCATAAACTTAAATGTATCTGTGTGTGTGTGTGTGTTTGGTGCTGGTGTATGTGTGCATCACCAGGTCGTCTAGAGAGACGGGGAGTGGAGAGAAGTTGGAACTCAAGATGACCAACATCAGTGCAGATGTGTTGGAGCTGCTGCTGGAGTTTGTCTACACTGGCTCGCTGGTCATCCACTCGGCTAATGCCAAAACTCTACTGGAGGCCGCCAACAAGTTTCAGTTCAACACTTTCTGCAAAGTCTGCGTGTCTTTCTTAGGTATGCAACTTGCTACACAACTCCACATCACTGGCATATGGATATACTGAATATATAGTTGTAAATCAGAAAATATTGTTGTAAATCCAATTATATCGTTATGAATATATAGTAATATATAGTTGTAAATATGAAAAAAATAGTTGTAAATCTGAATGTTCTTTAATCCTGAATTTTTTTTATCCAAATATATAGCTTTAAATCTGAATGTATAGTTGTAAATTCTGAATATATAGTTGTAAATCCAAATTTAGTTGAAAATCCTGAATATATACTGTATAGTTGTGAATCTAACTTTAAAGGTACAAATCTGAATTTATATTTATAAATCTGAATATATAGTTATAAATCAGAATATAGTAAATATGAATATGAAGCTTTAATTCTGAATATATAGTTGTAAATATGAATATGTAGCTTTAATTCTGAATATATAGATGTAAATATGAATATGTAGCTTTAGTGGTGGTGGTGTAGTGGTCTAAGCACATAACTGGTAATCTGGTAATCAGAAGGATGCTGGTTCAAGCCCCACAGCCACCAGCATTGTGTCCTTGAGCAAGGCACTTAACTCCAGGTGGCTCCAGGGGGATTGACCCTGTAATAAGGGCTCTGTAAGTCGCTTTGGATAAAAGCGTCTGCCAAATGCATAAATGTAAATGTAATTCTGAATATATAGTTGCAAATATGAAAATGTAGCTTTAATTCTGAATATATAGTTGTAAATATGAATATGTAGCTTTAATTCTGAATATATATTTGTAAATATGAATATGTAGCTTTAATTCTGAATATATAGTTGTAAATATGAAAATGTAGCTTTAATTCTGAATATATAGTTGTAAATATGAATATGTAGTTTTAATTCTGAATATATAGTTGTAAATAAGAATATATAGTTGTGAATGCTGAATGTATAGATGTAAATCTGAATGTATAGTCATAAATCCTGAAAATTGCAAATCTGAATATATAGTTGTAAATCTGAATATATAGTGGTAAATATGAATATAGTTGTGAATCCTGAATATAAAGTTGTAAATCTGAATATATAGTTGTAAATATGAATATAGTTGTGAATCCTGAATATATAGTTTTAAATATAAATATATAGTTGTAAATCAGAATATATATTTCTAAATCATAATATATTTGTCTAAATCTGAATATATATTTCTTAATCAGAATATATAGTTGTAAATCTGAATATATATTTCTATATCAGAATATATAGTTGTAAATCTGAATATATATTTCTAAATCAGAATATATAGTTGTAAATCTGAATATATAGTTGTAAATCTGAATATATATTTCTAAATCATAATATATTTGTCTAAATCTGAATATATAGTTGTAAATCTGAATATATATTTCTATATCAGAATATATAGTTGTAAATCAGAATATATAGTTGTAAATCAGAATATATAGTTGTGAATCTGAATATATATTTCTAAATCAGAATATATAGTTGTAAATCTGAATATATAGTTGTAAATCTGAATATATATTTCTAAATCAGAATATATAGTTGTAAATCAGAATATATATTTCTAAATCAGGATATATAGTTGTAAATTTGAATATATATTTCTATATCAGAATATATAGTTGTAAATCAGAATATATAGTTGTGAATCCTAAATATATATAGTTGTAAATCTGAATATATATTTCTATATCATAATATATTTTTCTAAATCAGAATATATAGTTGTGAATCCTAAATATATATAGTTGTAAATCAGAATATATATTTCTAAATCAGAAAATATAGTTGTAAATCAGAATATATAGTTGTAAATCAGAATATACATTTCTAAATCAGAATATATAGTTGTAAATCTGAATATATATTTGTAAATCAGAATATATAGTTGTAAATCTGAATATATATTTCTAAATCAGAATATATAGTTGTAAATCAGAATATATATTTCTAAATCAGAATATATATTTCTAAATCAGAATATATAGTTCTAAATCAGAATATATATTTCTAAATCAGAATATATAGTTCTAAATCAGAATATAAATTTCTAAATCAGAATATATAGTTGTAAATCAGAATATATATTTCTAAATCAGAATATATAGTTGTAAATCAGAATATATATTTCTAAATCAGGATATATAGTTGTAAATCAGAATATATATTTCTAAATCAGGATATATAGTTGTAAATCAGAATATATATTTCTAAAACAGAATATATAGTTGTAAATCAGAATATATATTTCTAAATCAGGATATATAGTTGTAAATCAGAATATATATTTCTAAATCAGGATATATAGTTGTAAATCAGAATATATATTTCTAAATCAGGATATATAGTTGTAAATCAGAATATATATTTCTAAATCAGGATATATAGTTGTAAATCAGAATATATATTTCTAAATCAGGATATATAGTTGTAAATCAGAATATATATTTCTAAATCAGAATATATAGTTGTAAATCAGAATATATATTTCTTAATCAGAATATATAGTTGTAAATCAGAATATATATTTCTAAATCAGAATATATAGTTGTAAATCAGAATATATATTTCTAAATCAGGATATATAGTTGTAAATCAGAATATATATTTCTAAATCAGGATATATAGTTGTAAATCAGAATATATATTTCTAAATCAGAATATATAGTTGTAAATCAGAATATATATTTCTTAATCAGAATATATAGTTGTAAATCAGAATATATATTTCTAAATCAGGATATATAGTTGTAAATCAGAATATATATTTCTTAATCAGAATATATAGTTGTAAATCAGAATATATATTTCTAAATCAGAATATATAGTTGTAAATCAGAATATATATTTCTAAATCAGAATATATAGTTGTAAATCAGAATATATATTTCTAAATCAGGATATATAGTTGTAAATCAGAATATATATTTCTAAATCAGAATATATAGTTGTAAATCAGAATATATATTTCTAAATCAGGATATATAGTTGTAAATCAGAATATATATTTCTAAATCAGGATATATAGTTGTAAATCAGAATATATATTTCTAAATCAGAATATATAGTTGTAAATCAGAATATATATTTCTTAATCAGAATATATAGTTGTAAATCAGAATATATATTTCTAAATCAGGATATATAGTTGTAAATCAGAATATATATTTCTTAATCAGAATATATAGTTGTAAATCAGAATATATATTTCTAAATCAGGATATATAGTTGTAAATCAGAATATATATTTCTTAATCAGAATATATAGTTGTAAATCAGAATATATATTTCTAAATCAGAATATATAGTTGTAAATCAGAATATATATTTCTAAATCAGGATATATAGTTGTAAATCAGAATATATATTTCTTAATCAGAATATATAGTTGTAAATCAGAATATATATTTCTAAATCAGGATATATAGTTGTAAATCAGAATATATATTTCTAAATCAGAATATATAGTTGTAAATCAGAATATATATTTCTAAATCAGGATATATAGTTGTAAATCAGAATATATAGTTGTAAATCTGAATATATATTTCTAAATCAGAATATATAGTTGTAAATCAGAATATATATTTCTAAATCAGGATATATAGTTGTAAATCAGAATATATATTTCTAAATCAGGATATATAGTTGTAAATCAGAATATATATTTCTAAATCAGGATATATAGTTGTAAATCAGAATATATAGTTGTAAATATGGATATGTAGCTTTAATTCTGAATATATAGTTGTAAATCTGAATATGTTGCTGCAATTCTGAGTATTGAATTGTAAATCTGAATATATTGTTTTATCTATATGTGGAATTTGAATCCGAATACAAGCCGCATCAAAGTGACAAGTATACCTTTTCAATTCCTATACCATTCAGTCAGACTTTTTAGTGCCACGTAGTCGGCATAAACGAATTTACACAGCAATCACAATCACTGGTAACAATTTATGTCACACACTCTAATGGTGATTTTTGATTAGTGTGTCCAGTGAGCTTAAGACAGGCACTGATTGACATGACAAAACAGCAGTGAAAAGCCACTGCCAAGCCTTTGCCAATCTAACTGCTTTCATGTGCAGTGAAAGAAAGTTTTTAGAACGGAGCATCATTCTAGAATCGTTTCACTCTCATTTATGTCACGGTCAAATGATTACTCTGTGTTCATTTAAAATTCCAGTGCTGACCCACAGTAGACTCACTGTAGCCCACCAGATTTACAATTTCAAAATGACAGAAACCTTTAAGATAGAAGATTTCCGGTACGCAATTGCTCACCATATTTCCAGGTGCCTCTTCGTCCATTAGATTGAGTCACGCACAAGTTGTATGGATGTCTCTTTCAGCCAGATGATGTATTCTTTATTTGTAAAAATGTCAGAGAACAATTGCATTGAAATGTCAAAGCCAGTGTCACAATCTCCGATAACATTCAGTGCTTATTATTCAGATCAATACCAGCTCAGGAGCAGGTGGAGAAGTAATGTACAGTAGGACTCTGCTGTAGCCACCAGAATGGAGAAAGGTCTGGCAGTTTGCACAAGAATGTCAATTGTATGACTTGGAACTAATGGTTTAGGAACATGGTTAATTTATTAAGAAGTCATGGCACATAGGTTTTTGTAGCCTTTGGTCTATATATAAAGAATGGAGGTCCAATAGAAGACAAAGTTTTGATTTAAAAGGTCTGTTGACTGGACAGAGATACAGTGAGGGCATGCCACCATAACTTATTGATTGTTTTTCTCTCAAGTCTACAAAAGTGGTCCTATAAGATACAGAGAAGTGTTTGTAAGACCTCAACAAATAGAAGTCAATCCGATGCATTTAAAAACAACAACTTTGTGATTGGTTTGTGCCTTAGAGAAAAGAGACTGATTGTATGTCAGAGTTACTGAAGTACACAACAATTGATTAAGTCCAGAGGGCAAACCAGGAGAATGTGTTAAAATGAGGGATTTGAAACAAGTTTAAAATATAACTCATTGTTTCAGGTGTAATGTTGATCTAGCACCGAGTTCCAGAGTTCTGGGAGTTCCTGGACTGGAGTGCAGGAGTGAAGAAATCATTAAAAAACTTTTAGAAGTATTTTTTTTTAATAACACGATCATTTGTAGTGGATAGTGATTCACTTTCAAGCTTTAAAAAGGATGCAAATGTATCATAAAAGTAGTCCATGCCACTTCATGATACTTTTGGAAACTTTTGAAAGATTTTTTTTTAGGTGAGTCGCTATCAACTGCCATCATACTGAATCTTCTTTTGTGTTACACATAAGAAACTCATGTGGGTTTCACCTCAAAAACTTGTTTGTTTTCTCAGCATTTTCCTGTAAACATGTCTAAACATTCTTTAAACCAGATAAATTAACTTGAAGCAAAATGACATGAAATATGAAATCTTGTTTTCAAATAAATATACTAAATTATTAAGGTTTATACTAAAGACACAAAAAAAATGCCAATGATGTTACAAAAATATACTTATTTTACCTGTGAATTAAGTTTCTTTTTCTTACCCCATTGGCAAAAATTAGTTTTTTTCTTGTTTTAGTTATAAACCTCACTAAATTCTGTTAGAGTCATGTGAAAAAAGACTAAATATATTGTTATTCAAGTACATTTATCTTCTTTTGAGATATGTTTTACTGGAAAACAAGACAAAAATACTGATTAAATGAATATTCAGAGTTCAATACAAGTTAAGCTTAATCGACAGCATTGTTTGTATAATATTTGATTTACACACAAATTATTTCCTCATTTTCTTTAAAAGCAAACAAAAATCGAGTTCAGTGGAAGTAAATGGGGCCAAAGTTTTGAGGGTTTAAAAGCATAAATGTGAAGCCTTAATATTATAAAAGCACTTTTGTTAAAAAAAAAAAAAAAGGTATATGTTTGATCTGTAACGTCGTTTAAATAATAATTTTTACGTTCTTTTTTTTTTTCATTGTCATGGTAAGTTGTAATGTTGGATAAAACTGTACACAGAAAGATTAGTAACCAATTTTATTACAATTTTATTGCGTTGACACGCATATTGTTTAGTGGCTATACTAATTAGTATAGTCTTGTGGCTATACTAATACTAATACGTTTACGGATGGCCCCCATTCCCTTATGAGGGACGGGTTAAAAAAATATTTATTTAGTATTCAACATTATGCCACAAATGCTTTTTATTGAGCATAACTTGTATTGAACCCAGAATTTTCCTTTAAGAAAATAATTTGTGCAGTGTTGGACGGTGAGTAAAATGAGGGTGAGTAAATGATGACACAAATGTCTCTTTAAACCCAAGAAGAAGCCTCTGGCAAACGGCTGATTTGGTAATATTATATTGATTACCTCTCAGCAAATCAGGTAGGACTACTGGGCCAATTGATTATTAATGACATGATGCCATATAATTAATATTCATTAGCTAACCTGATAAGTTCTATGTTTTTCCAATCCTTTTTAAGATCATTTCAACACCCCTGCAATAGTCTATGACTAAGTAAAATGAAGTTTCACCACCTGAAATCCACTGTTGCTCATGTGCTAGTGGTGTGCGCTGGTGTTTGGGATGCCATACACAGCACAGTAGACTCCAAAACTTAAGAGCATGTTTATAAAGTCATGCCAGTGCTGGGCATAAGCTCCGCTCTGCGGGCTGTCTGCGGCATACCATTTATGGCCCCTGGCACAAACCTCACCTGAAAAATTCTTGTTCCTTCCTGTTGGACTGGAAGAAGACAAGAGGCCCGATTGGCTTATTGGGGATGGTACATTGCAAACCTGCCTCCCATGTTCCAGACATAATAAAAACCCATCTGCCTCCGCCAGACCAGAATCAAATTAAACACAGAGATTTGTATGGTTCTGTTTTATGTTCCAGACAAATAAGGCTGAGTAAGACCTACGCAATCATTCTGATGTCACAGTGTTGACAGAACTTCATATGGTCCACATTTGCTATATTTATCGATTAGATTCTGGTTGTTATTATGGTTTGAATTAGATTTTTTTTTTTTACTTTAGATTTGTTTGTTTATAGTTTTAATTCTATGTCAGTTACTGTAGTTACATTTTTTTTTCAGTGTTCTAGTTTTAGTTTCTTTTTTACTATATTTACAGTTTTTATTTGAGTACTTTAGGGATGACCAAATTAAATATATATTATTTAAATATGTTTATGCTAATTAGGTTTATGCTATGTTTATGATGTTTATAGGCATTTAAATTCTCAGAGCTATAAAATGTCATTGCTATGTAGTGTAATTATCATGTTCTAATTTTTGTAGTATGGACATTTTATAACATTACATTTGATAAAACTTTACTATTATAAAACCAATGTAAAAAAAAAAAATAAAGTTAATTTCTATTTAAATAATTTTCTTTTTTTTATTTATTTTTTTATTAAATTTTTTGAGTCATGAAAATGTATTTTTTTTAATTATTATTTTTTTTTAATTTATTTTCTAATTTCCCATTTATTGACCAGACCAGCAATAACCAGAAAAACCAAAGAAATTCATGCTTGCCTACTTGTCTAGGTCTTGTCATCAATGTTGTCAAAGACAAGCCATTTGCATTGCAACAAGCAAACATCTGAATGTCATTAACACTTGTTTTTGTATATTTGAGCACAGATGTCTAATGAAAATGATGACACTTTTCATATTTAAAGCTGAATGGGTCTTTAAAGAAACAACTCAGACTGCCAATCAAGACTAACTATTTTACCGCAACTCTTGTGCTAGGCTCATGTTCAGATCTAGAGGTTTAAAGTAGGACGCTCAACTTAAAAAGAAAACTTTTGCCTAGTTATGAATTTGTACCTTAGCACCAGCTTGGTCAAATCCCATCAAATGTGACTCGGAGGGACTTCACATGATCTTCACCTGCAATACTAATCCATAGGACACTGTCCCAGCTCGGTGCTCTGAGCTCAATTGATTTGTTCTGTTGTTTGACCCCAATCGCTCTAAGCAGGGGCCACTCGCCTGAGTCTCAGAGATATACAGCAAAGATTCCTGTGCTACTTCCTTCATCCCTTCAGAGCTGTGATCTTTTATGGATGTGAGTGCCTCTTTCTCTCGTTCTTCTCAGAGAAGCAGCTGACTGCAGCAAACTGCCTGGGGGTGCTGGCCATGGCTGAAGCTATGTGCTGTACAGAGCTGCACAACATGGCCAAGGCCTTCGCCCTGCAGAACTTCCCTGATGTGGCGGGACAGGACGAGATCCTCAGCATCTCCAAGGAAGACCTCGTTAATTACCTGTCCAATGACAGCCTGAACACCAAGGCGGAGGAGTTGGTTTACGAGACCGTCATCAAGTGGATCAAAAAAGACCCGGCTTTTAGAGTACAGGTGAGTTGCTAAAAGATGCTCACATATGTTTACTAAGGGGCCGTGCACACCAGACATGTTAGATGTTCATTAGCTAGATGCAGAGCTGGAATGAAGAAGAATGCAGGTGTCTCAAGGCACATTTTAACTGTTTATCTTGACATGGTGTCTAAAAATGAGCATGAGCATTGCATTTTTAAGATACATTGTTGATTTATAAGTAGTTTAACTTTTCATATGCAGCGAATCAATTTCAGCTTTAAAACAATGGACCAATCTGATTGACAGGACAATCACTTCAACTCTATGTACTGTAAATTAGCAATAGTGGCTGGGATTTAATGTGCCGAAATGCATGTTCTGTTCAATTCTTTTGCACTGTCTTGCTGTTTTTAACATGTAATGTGTGCTGTGTGATCAGCCACTTGGTAAGCAGCTACTTGAAACTGCAGCTTATAAAGTTGCAAGCTACTCATCATTTATAGTAGTTAATATAGTCAAACTACCCTTAACGTAGTTAGCTAAAATGCCACAAAAACATTGAAACCGATCTAAATATTGTTCCTTGAAAGAAACATTTTAAATTCAGTACAAGTTCAGTTGACATTCATTTCGGCTCGTCCCTCATTAAAAAAAACAAGAATTAAGGTTACATTGAGGCACTTACAATAGAAGTGAATGGGACCAGTTTGTGGAAAGTTTAAACACAGAAATGTAAAAGCTCTTACAGTTATTCTTCTGTTAAAACTCATGTATTATTTGAGCTGAAAAGTTGTTTAAATCGTCATTTTTACAGTCGTTTTAGGGTTTTAGGGTTTGTTGACATTACATCGTCATGGCAACAAAATTGTACAATTGGTTAGAACTCGGGCTGTCAATTTAACACGTTAATTCAGTGCAATTAATTCGATTAAAATGAATGTGTATAAAAATTTTACGCAATTAATCACAATGCCCCCGCACCATAAGGAAGATTCCTGAGAAATGCAAGCTTGTAGTACCACCTGTTTACTCCAGAGGGCAGTAAGTTAAACTTCAGCTGTGTGAGCAACACGCAGTTTATACAGTGAGGAAAACGACCCACAACACAGACATGTGTTACTTTCTTGTTTTCAAAACACTTGATGGAGCGCAAATTCTAAGGGATCTCGAGATGTGTTCTAAGTATTAAACTATATTTAACATTACTTTTTACGTAAATATATTTAAGGTTACAGTGGCCTAAACATGATATTTTTATTAACGCAAATCACCCGAGACGCTACACAAGCATGTCTGATGCAGGTGTACATTGAAGGGTCCTTAAACAAACCCTCATAATAAATCTCAAACTGATTGACTAATCACTTATGAAACGGATTGCTGTGAACTGTATACCAATATATGCGTATCGCTGTTTTTCAGCATGTTGCGCCATGAGCACTGCGTTTTTAAAGTGCAGTACCATTTAAAAAATAGTTCAACTTTTGGCATGGGGCAGATCAATGTCAATTTTGTAACAATGAACCGATCATACCAATCTGTGGGTGGGATGAACATCTCGAGTGTATTATGTGTTTGTTCATTAGCAGCAGTGCAGGGGAGTTTTTAAATCCTTCTGTTCAGTTCCGCTACACTCTATCTGTTTTTAACACAAAAAATGTGTCCTGTGTGAACAACCCTTAAGTAACCATTTTTGGGAAAGCAACACTACTGTACAAGCTACTCATAATTTAAAGCTGCAGTAATTCTAACCCTACAGTGAGCAGCTAAAATGAAAGAAAAACCTTTGAAACCCATCAAGATATTATTAAAATTCTCATTCTAGTGGTTTTTTATGTTTTGAACGTTTCTGGACTAGCTTAGCCTCCGATTGTACATTTTTCATAGTTAAAATTTGTAAAAAAAAATAAAATAAAAATGTAATAAAAATAATAATAAATTTAATCAAAATGCAAAATGCAGATCTTTATTTTAGTCTGTTGTATCTCATTAATTGCTTATGTTGCTTACTTTAAGAAGATTTAGTCAATTGTTCTTATGTTGCAAATGAAACCGCATTATGCTGTGGCCTGCATTTTAAATAGTCGCCAAAGACCAATTTATTCACATTCACTTTGTCGCATTCGACACTTCTCAATAATAATTTTTTAGCCTGCATATAGATATTGAATATTTAAAAAATGGACAAATTGTCTGAACATGTCAAATGTGCTTATTATGTTGTATATAAACACATTTTGATTGGCTGTTTTTGACCTTGAGTCTTTAAACGTTTCTGTTTTGTAGTCTGTGTTTTATTTAGCAGTGTGCCAGCACTATGTTTTGTAGTTCAGTGTGAAAGCTGAATTTGCCTTCTTTTTGTTGAGACACACCAGGAGTTCAAGCCCCCTGAAGTGCCTCTGTTTCTTTATGGATCAAAAGACCTGTCTGGGGTGAGCTCTAGACAATTCAATACGCCTTCCTCAAATCTCACTCCATATTGAAAAATATTTGGCTTCCCTGAGCCCGGAGAACAAGAGGTCAACGTCATTTTGCTGGCCTTGCACTTCTATTTCTGTTCCCCTGAAGAATACATTCAGGGCACTTGAAGCAAACATAAATAAGAGAGACTGTGGCAGAGAGCTGCACAGGAGCCATGGCTGAGATCAGATATTCAGGGGCTGTGTGGCATGACATTAGACCCTTTGGAGTACTGATGGGGTGCACTGACTGTCTGAAATGCCCAAGCCATGTGTGACAGTGCTGTCAAATCAGCCTGCTGTTTTAAACCCCTCTCACACCGCAAGAACTTTCTCTCCACTATAAAACAGCCACGACCGTGCACAGTATACAAACAACTCTGGGATTTTGGGCTGTGGATACACGTCTTCTCTCTCTATCTTTCTTTCTGCCTTTCTTTTTTTGTCAGGTTGTGATGGAAGCCTTTTGATTGAAACCGGTGACATTTTCTATTTCTTAGTATGTATCAGATTCAGTTCTCACAGTTGATGAGCAGAAAGGAAGGGCAAATGTTTGTTGTTGCTCTTAGCCAACGCTTGTTCTTAAAGACAGTACAAACAGGAGTTCAATTGGGCTGGAATGATCCGAAATGGCGATATGGCATCTTCAAAGCAAAAAAGAAAAAGTATCTATTCCATTTCATATTTGTAACGCCCGTTTGTCTGTCAATCCATTCCTTTTTCTGTATGCTTCAGTCCAGTTTCACGGTTTTTATTGGCAGTTTGTGTCAGTCTATTCCATTTTCATGTACGCTCCAGGCCAGTTTTATTGACAGATTGTTTGTCAATCCATTCTATTCCTGTATCTTTCTGTCCAGTTTCCCAGGTTTTATTGTCAGTTTCTCAGACGTGTGGTCCACATTGCTCGGTTCCACAAAAGCGGTATCATAAATTGTGCTATTTTAACTCTATTCACATTAGACACTATTTTCCAGGCTGATCTAGATCATGTGCATGCATGTTCTAGAGGAAAAAAACAGCCAATTGTCTCTTTTAACTTCTATTCATCCATCCGCCATATTAAGCGTTGCAATGCTTAGGTCAGCAGAATTAATTCGTCCACTTCCAAAATCCCAATTTAACCCCTGGGTACAAACATTTGTTTTTCTCTCTGTGAAAGTGTGACATAATCATAAAAGAACGAGAGGTGCAGCCAATAGTTTGTGGCCGAAACTTATGGACATAATAAAACAATATGAATATGCTTCAAACTAATTTACTGCTAAATTAGCGAGTGCTCAGTTATGCGTGTGAGCGGGCTGCTACTGCTAGACCTCCATGCGGAGTGATGTATGTATGTTTATTGTGCAATCCTTTACACCACTGCACAATTAGCATTAGTTTATTACTGTGAGTCAACATGCTTTTTATGTTCTTGTAATACCAGGGCAGTATAATCCGCTGAGAAAATAGTGAGGCTTTAAATAGAGCCTCTTACAGCACACCTGGGACCGGCACCGGGCTCCTGGATGTGAATGATCAGCCCTGTCTTAATGTTAGTAAATGATCCTCACTCTGTCCTTGGTCTGATAATCATAAGTCTGGATGGACTGGATGGTGATTAATGGTGTCACGTGACTCATTCAAGTCTAGATTAATAAATGAGGGACTCTGGGAAGATGCTGGAATGAGAATGAAGAGTCGTGCAGAGGAATAAAAGAAATGGAGACAAAATAGCTTGTAAGTTCCTGGATGGGTTTACTGAAGCTTTCAGATTACAACGATTTTTTTACAAAGACTTGTGACTGTCGGTATAAAGTCTGGTCCACATAGCGTATTCTGGCCAAGAAGTTCCCACTTAAACAAAAACAAAATATATATATTTTTTTGCTTGCTTAATTACATTTACATATGCATTTGGCAGACGATTTTATCCAAAGCGACTTACAGTGCACTTATTACAGGGACAATCCCCCCGGAGCAACCTGACTTAAGTGCCTTGCTCTAGGACACAATGGTGGTGGCTTTTTGGGGATCGAACCAACAACCTTCTGATTACCAGTTATGTGCTTTAGCCCACTACTCCCTTGTTAAAAAGCAACACAACTCTAGAACATTTTGTCACAACTTGATTTCACTGCATTCTATCATTTAATTTGTAAAATAGATGTACTTAATCCATTTGAGTTGGGACTACATGAAAATATTTTGTGTTGTTAATATAGCATTGAAACTGGGCAGCAGATTTCCATTTCCCAGCATGCTTTGCATGGGACTTGATAGGGAGAGTAAATGTAAAATAAAAATATATATATATTTTATGTGTTTTTGTGTAAGATGAATATAAAGGGAATCGTTGTTAGTGTTTAATGTTTTGTTATGTTGAGATTTAGAGGTTTTTCTGTTATGTTGGAGTTTTGGGGGCTACCATTATGGTGAAGAGTGGAAATTGAGCTAACGGTAAGGACAGGTAGATGTCACACATGAAATTGATTGCTCGCTTCATTGAACAGTTGCTGTGCTAGCCATAGCATACTACACTCTGTAGTGCTTCCAACCAGTATGTATTTAGCATGCTAACTTTCTCTGTCACTAGTTAACTGTCAATACATAAATAAGAGATTTATTTGAGTTATATTGACACATGAAATTTGTCGGGTTTACCCAATTCAACTAGGTTCTTTCTACACAGTGTTAGTGTTGAGATTACATAGAACTTTTAAGTAAACAAAACTCTTTTCAAACACTTAGAACCACTGTCCACGATTGAATCAAGTTCAGCCAATGAGCTTATTTATTTATTTATTTAAATTTTATTTTTTTCTGTAGACTTTACCTTTTGACTTGAACTCTTTGCCTGGTGGTTGGTGGTTGGTGGATATGTAAGACGTCTTGTAAAAGACAAAGTCTGAAATTTTTTAAGACAAGGTCTCAGACAATTCTCAAGTCAATTTGTTAATATATGACACTGCCAGAAATTTATCTGAGGCTAAGATTAATTGCAAAGGCAATTTGTCGGCCATCGGTGAACGTTTCAAAAGAAGCGATCAAAGACTGAACCTCTTGCCCTACACCAAGAGAAATCTTTCACAATCCCAGAAAATTGTCTTGGATGGCATAATTGTGAACTTTCGGCATCAATCCAAATCAAGACTCAATCTTTTAAGGCCAAGTCTATGTCAAATCCCAAGTGTTAGGATGGGTTGCACCAATAAGGATTCAAATTAAGCGAAGTTTAATAGCTAATCTAGAGTTTGTTGATCCAGGTTGATCCAAGTTATTTGTGTTGCAACACTTAATTTTAAACATGGTTTAACGAATTTGTGATCAAAATAATTTTGTCCACATTTCATTAAATCACTGATTTTATGTGTATTGGTGTACTGGTGTTTGGTATAATAGCATTTTTATGAGTACGAGTACTTGAGCGCAGTATCAGACCCAGAACTGGTATTCAAAATGAGTTTCGAATTTAGAGTCACATATCAATTATTTTGTGATTTAGTGCGACTCAGGTTTGAATATCAGACTCAAACTTGGACAAAATTTGATATGTATCCAGCTATTAGTTCCTCAATATGTAGCATTCTGGGAACATGTAAATATCACTTCCTGGAAATTTCTCAAAGCTAATAGCAATCGTATTGGTGCTTGATTTTTAGAGAAAGCTCTTGGCATTTTTGTGTGAAATAGCATCTGTTAACGGTCCGTGAGCATGTCTAGTTTCATTTTATCTAGTTTACTCAAAAGAGAAAGAGAACACTATAGCAGTTTGTTGCTCAAATTGTATGTACTAATAGATAAATCAGAATGTGGCAGAGGTTTTGATAAACCTCACACTCTAATCTGTGCCACCTGTCTACCTCCCAGAGCAGTCACGCTGTCACTCAAATGCAGAATAAACTTCCAGAAATTGCTAACAGCAGGACCCTGGAGATCAGACCCTTGTCCTACTGAGCGAAAGGCCAAATCTTCTCCACCTCCTCCACCACGGCATGTCCAACATCTGGCCCGTACGCTTTCAATTAAAGACACCTCTCCTCCTGCCTAGTCCCACGCAGCAGAGCCATTAAAGAACCGCCCCTGACCATTTCATATGGTGCTTTATCATGACGGATGTTGCCGCCTGACAAAGAAGGTTGATTAATTGCATCTCCTTTGAGGAGAGAACTAATATACAGCTGAAAAGAGCATTTAATGATGGTTTTTGCACAAGGTGCAATCTGCATTCACCCTCGGAAGCCATATCTAATTTAGTAGTCACAAAATAACAATGGTTGTAGCGCCGTTGATGTTCTGTCTTGGCAGACAGTACTCATTAGCTGCCGGGGTCATTATTGACTGAAGGGCACAGAAGAGAATCTGCCCATTTCAGCTTTTTAATGAGATCAGAACTTCATGTATTTGCAGATGTTACCCTAGACTTCAATCTTGCCCTCTATTCACGATTTTACGTCTTCACGAATAAAGACGTGGGAGGTGAATTAACTCATTTAAATGGCCATTTAGTGGAAATTAAATGTGTTATTAAATATTGAATTGAATTGGATATATTCAAAAGAGAGGTATGGAAATTATCTGTATTATAATTTCTGGATCAAATGGGCAGGATGGTTATTGGTCTAATTTGCTTATTTGTTTATTATTGGTTTACATTGTTATTGTTTATTACAATATTGAAGTGTTTCATTCCATTTAATAGAAAACAGGATATTTGAGGTTTTGGGAAATAAGAGCTCAATCTAATATGTAGATGTACTCTAATTTTTAGAGTGCAAAGAGGTTAGCCAATCAAAAAAAGGGTCATTTACATATAGTCTAAAAAGTCAGGGTCAGAAATTAATGGGGGGCTAGGGCAAAAATGCCACCGAAAGTGATAAAAATGCTCCTAAAATTCAAAATGTTAGGGGCAAAAGTGCCTCAATAATGGGTTATTTTGTGTTTTATTTGAAATTTTTGTAGTTAATCACAATTGCAGATTTTTTTACAATTCTGAAATTTGACATTCTTTTCCTGTCAAAATTCATTTATTCCCATCTTAGGAAAGAAAACAAAACAATATGTAACAATATAATGCTTTATTTACATTTTCCAAACAATGCCTTTCACAATAAAAATATATCAGTGCTCTAAAATAGCACCAATTCAAGTAACATTTTCCAAAGTCTAAGTGGGAGTTTAACTAATTGAAAGAACTAGTCTCAACACAAGTTGCATTTTCATTGCAATGGGCATTAAATATCTTAAACGCTCATCCTCTACAATATTAATCTGCCGGTAGACTGTGGCTATCCACTTTCATACAGCAATCAGGAAGTTGCGTTCATGATTCGCATCAGAGCATCAACGCCAGCGTCAGACGCCATTTTGAACTCCACATGAAAAGCGCTTGCAGACAAAAATGTCTCATTCTGGTGATAGTTAAGACTTTGTTTGCTTCGGGGCCTGGGTAGCTCAGCGAGTAAAGATGCTGACTACCACCCTTGGTGTCGTGAGTTCGAACCCAGGAGTGACTCCAGCCAGGTCTCCTAAGCAACCCAATTGGCCCGGTTGCAAGGAACGGTATTCACATTGGGTAACCTCCTCGTGGTCACTATAATGTGGTTCGCTCTTGGTGGGGTGCAGGGAATAGCGTGAAGCCTCTACTGTAACGCGCTCAACAAGCCACGTGATGTGCTGATTGCCGGTCTCAGACGGTCTCTGCCACCCGGATTGAGGCAAGTCACTACACCACCTCGAGGACTTAGAGCGCATTGGGAATTGGAGATTCCAAACGGGGAGAAAAAATGGAGAAAACACTTTGTGTTGTAATTCAAATGTGCCTTGCATAGGCTGAAAAATACTTGATTTCTATCACAAGACTCATCTGAGCTTGTTTTGTAAATCTGATAATGCTATGAGCTCCTTTCTGATGTTATCACTGACAGGGAAGTGCTGCTCTGTGTGTGTTGTGAAGTGTGAGTCAGTGAAATGACTCCAGGTTAAGCATTTTGTCACCCTGCACTATTACACATTAGGAAATAAGTAGGTTGTTACCAGAAAAGCTACACTGTTTTGAAAACCACTACCTATTACTACTGCTATCAGTACTATAAAGATTTAGTTTCAGTACTTTCTTTACGTTTTGTCGCTACTTTGTTTTTTTTAGTCTTTGTTATTTTACACTGTCTACACAGTTTAATTCTAATGGTTGGAGAGATGGTGGAAAATGGTCACATAAAAATGTATTACAATGTTTTTGGTGCAACAAATCTTGAGTAACATTATTAAATGTCTTCAGGGATTAAAATAAAACTGAACGCTACTGAAGTGCTGATTATGGCACTTTAAACTCATGTGAGACGTAAACTACACTCACCTAAAGGATTATTAGGAACACCATACTAATACTGTGTTTGACCCCCCTTTTGCCTTCAGAACTGCCTTAATTCTATGTGGCATTGATTCAACAAGGTGCTGAAAGCATTCTTTAGAAATGTTGGCCCATACTGATAGGATAGCATCTTGCAGTTGATGGAGATTTGTGGGATGCACATCCTGGGCACGAAGCTCCCTTTCCACCACATCCCAAAGATGCTCTATTGGGTTGAGATCTGGTGACTGTGGGGGCCATTTTAATACAGTGAACTCATTGTCATGTTCAAGAAACCAATTTGAAATGATTCGAGCTTTGTGACATGGTGCATTATCCTGCTGGAAGTAGCCATCAGAGGATGGGTACATGGTGACCATAAATGGATGGACATGGTCAGAAACAATGCTCAGGTAGGCCGTGGCATTTAAATGATGCCCAATTGGCACTAAGGGGCCTAAAGTGTGCCAAGAAAACATCCCCCACACCATTACACCACCACCACCAGCCTGCACAGTGGTAACAAGGCATGATGGATCCATGTTCTCATTCTGTTTACACCAAATTCTGACTCTACCATCTGAATGTCTCAACAAAAATCGAGACTCATCAGACCAGGCAACATTTTTTCCAGTCTTCAACTGTCCAATTTTGGTGAGCTCTTGCAAATTGTAGCCTCTTTTTCCTATTTGTAGTGGAGATGAGTGGTACCCGGTGGGGTCTTCTGCTGTTGTAGCCAATCCGCCTCAAGGTTGTGCGTGTTGTGGCTTCACAAATGCTTTGCTGCATACCTCGGTTGTAACGAGTGGTTATTTCAGGCAAAGTTGCTCTTCTATCAGCTTGAATCAGTCGGCCCATTCTTCTCTGACCTCTAGCATCAACAAGGCATTTTCGCCCACAGGACTGCCGCATACTGGATGTTTTTCCCTTTTCATACCATTCTTTGTAAACCCTAGAAATGGTTGTGCGTGAAAATCCCAGTAACTGAGGAGATTGTGAAATACTCAGACCTGCCCGTCTGGCACCAACAACCATACCACGCTCAAAATTGCTTAAATCACATTTCTTTCCCATTTTGACATTCAGTTTGGAGTTCAGGAGATTGTCTTGACCAGAACCACACCCCTAAATGCATTGAAGCAACTGCCATGTGATTGGTTGATTAGATAATTGCATTAACGAGAAATTGAACAGGTGTTCCTAATAATCCTTCAGGTGAGTGTATATCACATGTAACATCTGTAATGTTGAGATGACTCTTGGTCATCAAGGTTTGGTTCCTGTGCAAATGTGTATCTCTGTTTTGTTCACTTCGAAGCCATGCAAGAGGCCAGCTGAATCTTGCTTCAGTGCACAAAGACTTTCCACTCTCTACACTACTGTTTTTTTTTTCTGTGCCCATGTTTTCTGCCTCTCTGTTTCTCTCTCAGGAGGGAATACCCCCAAGCTGAAATGTTCTGTTGTCTGAGTGTGTGTGTGTGTGTGTGTGTGTGTGTGTGTGTGTGTGTGTGTGTGTGTGTGTGTGTGTGTGTGTGTGTGTGTGTGTGTGTGGGAGGGAGGGAGGGAGGGAATATTTCAATGGCTCATTTCTTTCTGCGTCGCTGATGTTATATTTAAGGGAGATTAAATAAAGATTATCTACACTGAGGCCTCTTGCATACATGTTTTGTTTCAAAACATAGAGAGCATTTTAGGCAATATAGGTAGTCTCATGATGTGAAGGTTGGCATCTTAATTTTGCTGGCAACCTGCGATAGGTGCAACATCAGGACCAATTTTACAGTCCTATCAGAAGGGCAACTGCTCTCTTTTGATTGCAATTCCTCTGCTTCTCATTGCACTTATTCGTGAAATTAAAATGACAGTAAGCTGGCTAATTTCAATAAATGTTCTCATTACTCTCCCCATTTTACACAGACATTGGGGGAAAAATTAGGGACATCTGGGGGGCGAAAGGTATTTCAATTAGCGATATACACACATTTCTGTATGGAAACGGCTTAAGGGCAGATTTATTTAGCGATATACCAAAACTTATGCTACAAAGTGTTTTTACCATTTGTATCGATAACAGCCATTTGAATGGAAACTAACGGCAAATTTCGCTAACCGTTTTTTACGCATTTTCACTTTGTTGATAACAGCATGAAAAGTGGATGGAAACTAGGTTAATGTGTGGATGAGTCGAACACTTGCGGTAAAAGGCGCATGCTCTGAAACGACCGTGCACGAGACAGAATGACATGCAGAAAAGCGAAGGATACCTTACCATTCAGGAAATGAGGCAACTCACTGGGTTTTGGAACATAGCCATTAACACCTGGATGATGCTTCCTGTTGCCCATCAGACAGCAGGAAATGGAAAATACTTGATGCAGGTTTCTCATCACCGTACGGCTCCCAGTAGGCTCACACCTAGACACTGTCATTCTAGCACAGCATGCTGTAAGACTGATTAGCCTTGATGTTACAGTCAGCATGCATCACTGTGTGTTTTGTGCTTGGATGCGTTCACTTCTGTTGTCTTCATGCGTTGAGATTCGAGCTGATGTCGCATATGCAGATTTAATGTGGGCGGTGAGGTGTGTAAGTATTGTGTGCGCGTTCATCTGGGAAAGAAAGGTGAGATACCGTGTTATGTCTCGCTAGTAAGCCAATACCTCTTGCATTTTTTTATGAAATCTGCACATGCATAAGCCTTTAAGAGCTTCCAATTTGAAAAGATGGATGTTTGGGGTTGAATGTCTAAGTCATAAAGTATGTGTTTAGAAAAACATGAGGGTGAGTAAGTGATGGCAGAATTTTTATTTTGCGGTGAGCTGTCCCTATAAGCTGAGTCAACAGCAATTGTGGCATAATGTTGATTACCACAAACAATTAGTTAAGCTCTTCCTTTTATTTAAATATGTGATTTATAGTAAGGTGTTTACAATGGAAGTGAATGGGGCCAGTAGATAAATATTAAAATACATATTGTTTCAAAAAGTATAGCCACAAGATGTAAACATTTTACTATTGGTAACGTTACCATTGTAAAGTTATATCCATTTTTACAAATTTTTTGCCATGATGACACAATAGATGTGAGCAATTTTATGTAATAAAATCATGTTAACTTATATACTGTTTATGTCTTGTGACTATTCTTTTGCAACAGTGTATTTTAATGCTTATAGACTAGTCCCATTCCCTTCTATTGAAAGTGCTTTCCTGTTACCGCTGTTTTTACTTATTATCAGGTTTTTTTTTTTTTTTAAATACATGAGTGAGTCAAAATTATTTTCTGTGGTAATCAGCATTAGGCTACAAATGCTGTAGATTGAACCGGAACATTCATTTAACTTTCGCTCCCCTTCATATATGATTTTGGTGCTGAAAAAAATATAGTGTGATCTCCCATCTCCTCATGCATTCAGACGGCACGGAGCTTCTATATTCTCCAGACAGCCTTTCATAGACATCACTTCTGCACGTGTCCCTCGCTCTCCGTGGTAATCAACACCTTACAATTACATTACATGAATAGAAGGACCCCCTATCCCTGGGGAGTCCTGGACGAGAGAGGGGAAATGTGCTAAAGGCATGCCTGGGCACAAAGACAAATAGCTGTATGAGATGGCTAAGAGAGGATAGGGACTGCACCACCTGCATGAGGATCCTGAGGTGTGCGAATTGGCGCCAATTTGTGGATACGACCCTGACACCATCTGGATGAAGTCTGTCAAGCTGAACCAACGCAACCAGCTTGATCAGAGGATGTCAGATCCCTTTAGCATTGATTTAATGCATGGAGGAGATTGGCGGTGTTAAGCTCATTGACAAATTGAGCCGAGCATTGGAAGGAGTTTAAGCGCAAGGTGCTGGATACATGAAAATAAATAAATGAGGCAAATGCGTGCAGGATCATCTAGAGCAATTTTGCTTTATATTGTGTTTACACTGACCTTTTAAAGCCGAAGTGTGTAATTGCTGTGCCACTAGCATTAGCAGATAGAACTGCAAAAATAATTACTTTTGTGAACACTCCTGACAGTACATCTGTCATGGTCAGTCAAAGAGGTAGTCCCACCCCAAATTCACATCAAAGTTTTAGTAACATAAAATAAAAACTGTGTAGGGTTTTGACCTTAGCATGAGTTAGCATGTGTGTAAGTGGGCCAAATGTTATTTATGGATGAATAATTAAAATAAGTGATGGGTGAGCTGTTATACTATTGTGTTGGAGTCACAGAGGGTAGCACAGCCCAACATAGCATTAGCATACCTAAAACAAAGCCAAGTGTTCCTGAGGGCTTTACATTAATCAGATGTAGCTATAACTTAAGTAGACAGGAACAGTGAAGATGCATTTTCATTTTTGGGCGAATTATCCCTTTAATGTTTCAGGTTTTTGATGTCAGAAATTTTAAAGAGCATTTTTTCCATCTTGGTTTTGATAAATTATCTTTTTTGATGTTGTAAACCATCCGGAAATAGACTGTTTTCCAAACAGTTCTTGCATGGAAGGATGCTGTTGCTCATTACTTATGCAAAAATGTTAGCCAGTGTTGGGGAAGCTACTTTGAAACTGGAGCTTCCCAAGCTACAAGCTACTCATAACTTAAAGCTGAAGTATGTCATTTCTGCGACTGTAGCATTTTCAAAACAGCTTTCGAAATACGCGCCTCATCTGCAGTTGTTAAGTCTGATAGTCCTACACCCAACTCATGCCATTGGCTGAGTAACGTTGTTGGGGCAGGTCTAAGTGGGTCGCTCAAAACAAACACAGTGCCACAGAGACACAGTGTTGACAGCTTTCAAGGAAATGTACCTATGAATGGCTTATACTTGTGTCTACATATTAAGCTGGGATAGCAGAAAGTATTTTAACTAGGGCTGTCAATCGATTACAATTTTTAATCTAATTAATTACCTGGTGTCCCGATGAATTAATCGTGATTAATCGCATATACAAATATTTGCTGAGAAAGCCCCTCATATAACAATAATTCAATATATTATGATGAAATAATTACATATAATTATCTTTAAATATTCAAAAATTATATATATATATTATATTATATATATTTTATATATATATATATATATATATATATATATATATATATATATATATATATATATATATATATTAATACTTAATCTTTAAACGCATCTTGAGATCCCTTAGTTCGCATTTGCGCTCCAACTGTTTTGAACGCAAGAACGTGACGCATGTATGTGTTGTTCTGTGTTGTAAGTTTCACTTACTGCCCTCTGGAGTAAACAGGTGGTACTACAAGCTTGCATTTCTCAGGAATCTTCCTTATTATGGTCCGGGGCATTGCGATTAATTACGTTTTTTAACGTGTTATTTTTTGTAAAATTAATCGCACTGAATTAATGCGTTAAATCGACAGCCCTAATTTTAACACTGAAAAAGTTACATACTTCAGCTAGTTAAACTTCTGTCATGCCACTCTTTTAAAAAAGTAGTTAGCTCCACTTCAAACCACTAACAAAAAGTAGCTAACTGCAATTCTATTTGTTGACATTCCCTTATGAAAATGAAACATAAGTTTCCTACAGTAACCATTATTTGTAAATAAACCATGGTTACTACAGTATTACTATAGTAAACCATAGTTTCTGCAACAACAAAAAAACAAGGTTACTACAGTGATGGTAAAACCATACATTTTAAAAAGGTTAAACAAAAAGGGTGAAAATTTAATTGATACATTTAAGTGCATTTAAATAAAATAAATAATAATTACACAATTTAAATAATATGAAATAGTTATTTTATAATATATATATAGCAGTAAGCCATTCATATGAATTTTCTTGAAAACTGTAAGCGCTGCCTTTCTGTGACACTATGGAAATTGCTCTGTTTGTTTTGAGCCACCCACTTAGACCCGCCCCAACAACGTTACTCAGACAATGGTGTGAGTTGGGGTGGGACTATAACTTTGTTTGACCAACAGCAGCTATAGCTTACTTACAGCAGCTAAACAATATATTTTTCACTTAAAAAAATAAAGCAAAGTCTCTTTAAGGCTGAGTGAATCAGTGGTTCATTTATGTGAACTTGTTAATTAACATAAACCGACCGACTCACTTAAAGGAATCAGAGTTCCCAACAGTAAATATAAGGGAATTGTTTATTTCAACAGGTTCTTTACATTAACTATGAAAGAACCAATTCACCTAAATTATTAGGATCTCCCAGCACTAAATTAGAAAGTGGGGCGGTTTAGGTGAGCGTGTTAGATTAGTTCCTCGGCTCCATTGCGGCTTTCACAATACAATGTGACAAGTAGCGTTTTTTGACACTTCAGCACTACTCGTTGGAAAATATAGCTCTTAAATGGAAAAGATTCACTACTGTGAAAACAGATGAACTACTGTTGCGCTACTGAAAAAATGAAGTTAAGTTAGCAATATCGCTACTTTTAGTTATCTGTTTCTCAACAATGTTCTTTACATATACAATCTCAAAAGCTGGATTGGATGGGTCAGGGAGAGGGCAGTCATGTAAAACTAAATTACAACTGTTTTTGATGCAAGAAACCTTGACTAACCTTACAAGTGAACTTGAGGGACAAAAATTTGTTACAGATGTGAAGAATATTCCCCCTATAAAAGTCTGTTGTCTACATTACATTGTGAATTACAGTGAAATGTTTCATCTTAGTTTCATCTAAGTTCATGATTTCTTGCCTCTTTTCCGTCTTTCATGCTTCAGGGTGAAATCTGTCACTGCTGAGCTCTTGCAGCATGCTGCTGGAGGATTGCATATTTTATCGCTATCGTTTAGTCACCGGGCGCAGAATTTAGTTGTTCAGATTTATGAGCAAGAGCTGAAATCTTTCCCCTCGTCTGCTCCCGGCGGACAGGTCAAGCCGGGAGCTCGTGATTATTTTCTATAACCAGTCCAAACCGGTTTGGTGGGGTTTGCTAAAGCCATGCACTGGCAGACGTGCGGTGACGGGAGGGGGCGCCGTGGGAGGGTCCATCTGCCGTGACATTATTTTAGATTACAGTCACACTTGGATCACTGCTGCCATCTATAATCCCTGATCTCATTGTCAGAATATGGAAGTGTTCACTGGTATGCAATCTAATAATAATCTATATTATTAGTGATGCTTCGATGTATCGACAATCACCAGTATCTTTGTAGATAATTATTAATTATCTGCGCTAACGGACATCGTTTTTTCTAAAATAAAATGTCTCTTGTGTTGAATTAGTTTGAATTGGGATACAATAAGAGCAGAGTAGCAATTTGTAAGCTTTATATAAGAATTTCATGAGGTGGAACTACCGTTAACTTTTAACCGGTGTTGGGTTCGAGTCCACCTTAGTCGAGTCTGTGTCAAGTCTGAGTCTTTAAACAGTCGATTCCGAGTCAAGTCCGAGTCTTTAAACAGTCGAGTCCGAGTCTTTGAACAGTTGAGTCCAAGTCAAGTCCGAATCTTTAAACAGTCGAGTCTGAGTCAAGTCTGAGTCTTTAAACAGTCGAGTCTTTAAACAGTCGAGTCTGAGTCAAGTCTGAGTCTTTAAACAGTCGAGTCTGAGTCAAGTCCAAGTCTTTAAACAGTCGAGTCCGAGTCTTTGAACAGTTGAGTCCAAGTCAAGTCTGAATCTTTAAACAGTCGAGTCTGAGTCAAGTCCGAGTCTTTAAACAGTCGAGTCCAAGTCAAGTCCGAGTCTTTAAACAGTCGATTCCGAGTCAAGTCTGAGTCTTTAAACAGTCGAGTCCGAGTCAAGTCCGAGTCTTTAAACAGTCGAGTCCGAGTTTAGTCCGAGTCTTTAAACAGTCGAGTCCAAGTCAAGTCCAAGTCTTTATACAGTCGAGTCCGAGTCTTTAAACAGTCAAGTCTGAATCAAGTCCGAGTCTTTAAACAGTCGAGTTCAAGTCGATTCTGAGTCAAGTCCGAGTCTTTAAACAGTCGAGTCCGAGTCTAATCTGAGTTAAGTCCGAGTCTTTAAACAGTCGAGTCCGAGTCAAGTCCGAGTCTTTAAAAAGTCAAGTCCGAGTTAAGTCTTGAGTCAGACTCAAGACCATGCCTATAACAGTCCGAGTCGAGAATCTGAATTAAAATTGTAAACGTGAACTCAACATCAATATTTTAAGCTTAAGTTAACATTCACAACTAAGAAAAACGGTTTGTCAATATAAATGCAAAAAATGTATGATTAATATCCGCTGAACAAATTTCAAAGTGGTTTCAGAATGAAAGCATATGCTTTAGGTATATGAAGACAAAACTGTCCTTCAACACAATTCTTATTGCGTTCTGTTGACATTTCAATGTTTTTTTGTTTTTTGCCTCCACTCAAACATAGACTTAAGAAAGTGAAGTTTATTATTATTTCAAATTTTCATTTAGTTTTTATTTATACTTCATTTTCAATTTGTACATTTCAATTTTGTTTAGTTTTATCTAAAATGATGGATGAAATACATTTAATGTTATGGACATTATTACATGTTTTAATATGACCAATTTTTCAATGTATTCACAACACATTAAATGTGTTTAAAAATCCATCATTTTAGATAAAACTAAACAAAATTGAATGAACATATTGAAAATGAAGTAAATTAAATGTAACAACATACATTTTTACACCATGAGCACCACCAATATGTTTTGCAAAAAAAAAAAAACTTTTTCAAAACAGCTTTCTGAATACTGTAATATCCTTTAATACCATCTGCTGTTGGTCAAACAAAGTTATAGTCCTGCCCCCAACTCACGCTATTGGTTGAGTAACATTGTTGGGGCAGGTCTAAGTGGGTGGCTTAAATCAAACAGAGCAATTTTCATAGTGTTACAGAAAGACAACGCTTACAGTTTTCTAGAAAGTTCATATGAATGGCTTACTTATATTTGTTTCTGCATATTAAGCTAGGATAGATGAAAGTATTTTAACACAGAAAAAGTTACATATTTTCATGTTACACTTTACAATACATTTTTCTGACCGTACCAAAATGCAAAAAACGAATTATTATTATTATTTTTTTTTTTTCAGAAATTGTCATTTTCTCTTATTTTCTTCAATTTTTCTTTTTCGAATTTGTGACTAGAAATTATTTTTTAATAATTGACAATCAATTGACAAAAAAAATGGTCTTGCAATTTATGCTGTGGGCTGTTCCATTAGCACAGGGATGTGGGTTAGGGAACATACTGTATGTACCATGGAGCTATAAAATACTGGTATATATGTTGAGGAATAGTTTAAAAGGCTTGCCCAGGGGTCGACAAATGAAGGCACACCTGCCACATTTTGCCATGTGGAGGGGTTGGCACTCGGGCAATAGCAAGAGTGTTGACAAACCATTTGTGCTACCCACTGAGCGCCAACTTGACATCAAGCACGTCTCTACACTTTAAGTGGGTCGAACAAGCATAAAGGGTTCGGCTTTGCGTTGTTCGCTCCTTGCAGTGGATGATAGGGGTTTGATCTCTCGCTGGCTGGCAGAAGCTGGCACTGACGGATCATGTGTCTCCTCCTGCAACATGTATCACTTTTTTCTCTAAGTTTATTTACAAAGCATAGGATACTAGCAATAAACAATGGAGACCTCTTCTGAATTGCTTTTCATTTCATTTAAGATTTAGGGTTATTCATCTTTTCTTATACTTTAAGGCCACACAGAGTTTACTTGCAGTTTACAGGGTCCATTTCTCATGTATGATATTCATTTATAACTGGAAAGAAACTTTCACTCATGTTGGCTGGCTGAGTGCAGCTGCTTTTGCGTTAGACAGCTCCGAATGCTGTCCTCCTCACTCACACTCCAAGGAATTGCATTTTTCTATTCTTATCCTTATCCTACTGTATGTCTCAGGTGTTAGTCGTGAGAACAAATGATATTGATGTTATTGACATCCAACCTACGTTATTGAGAGCTGCATACTGAGTTGCACGAATGATTTACAGTAACTTGATTTGAGAGTGCATTATGACTTCAATTTCAGTTTGTTCCTCACAAAAAGCTATCGTATGGCTTTAGAAGATTTGGAATATACACGTAGAGCATGAGTCATATGGACTATTTTTTGGTGCATTTTTTAGTCCTTTTTGGAGCTTGACAGCCAGTGGTCACTACACAGTAAACTGTCATTCCATGGAAAACAAGCTGTATGAAGATTCTTCAAAAGTTCTCCTTTTGTTTTTTTCCACAGGAGAAAGTAATACGTTTTTGGACCGACATAATAATGACTTTTGGGGTGAACTAATTCTTTAACAAATCTCAAGAAGGAATGCAGTGAAGTACACCAAACAGTTTAGTTCTGGGACACATTCGGGATGGCTTAGCCAAGTACATGTAAGGCAAAGTATTGAGGCCATGCTGAGTGCTGGCAGAAATTTCTGAAATCTCTCTTGGGCCTTTGCTTGCGCCTGGCCTCTTGCCTTCTATTGTTTGGAGAACGTGCTTGCTAAACAAACTGTTGTTCTTTGGGAGAGCTGTGTGAAGGATGTCAGGAGATTTTAAACAAGAGTTTCTTAACTCTTGCTGGGTTCTACAATAGAACATCAAATCCAAACTTTGAAGTCAATACGTAATTAAAATTGACCCCATTTACATTGATAAAACTGGTCTTATTGTGCATGAATCATCAGCGTATGTTATTCCAAAGAAAAAAAGGTTTCTTCATAATCTTTCATTAAAACATCATAATGTGCTTCGCCTCTGAAATGACTTTTCTCTGCGACTGATGTCATTTTGGTCATGTTAACTAATAGCCAAATAGCTATTTAGGAATTGTTTTAGGCTACTGTTGTAGGCAGAGGTTGCACAAGAAATAATAATTATACATAACTTTAATGTACTGACTTGTTCATGTTCTGTTTATATCTGTCATGTTTTACTTTCTCAGATAAGCTGATATTAAAGGGATAGTTCACCAAAATAAAAATTCTTTCATCATTTACTCACCCTCATGCCATCCCAGATGTGTATGACTTTCTTTTTTTCTGCAGAACACAAACAAAGATTTTTAGAAGAATATCTCTGCTCTGTAGGTCCAAACAATGCAAGTGAATGGTGACCATATATTTGAAGCTCCAAAAGCACATAAAGGTAGCATAGAATTCATCCATATGACTCCAGTGGTTAAATCCATGTCTTCTGAAACAATATGATAGGTGTGGGTGAGATTTTGTCTTTTATTTTTGGTAATTTGCATTCGTCGTGCATATCACCACCACCTGGGCAGGGATGAGAATTTATAGGAAAAAATGACTTGATCTGTTTCTCACCCACACCTATCATATGGCTTCAAAATGTAGGACCCATGCACTGGCACTTACAGAGCTGAAATTTTCTTCTAAAACTTTGTTTGTGTTCTGCAAAAGAAAGAAAGTCATACACCTCTGGGATGGCATTAAAGTGAGTAAATAATGAGAGAATTTTCATTTTTGGGTGAACTATCTCTTTAACTTCTTGATTATCAAAATCTATATTTAGGACTACAACAACGACTTTGCAAAACATATACTAAAAGTTATATACTAAAATCAAATACAAAATAATAATAATATAATCAAGGTTATGGCTAAAAAAGATTTGAAATAAGAAAAGTTACTACTGGAATACATCAAGATACTTTTGAGAGTGAAATCTCCCTCAAAATTGGGTGCATTCAGAATCCAGTCAGTTCTTTATGGTTAAAATCAGGTCCCGCTCTACTTTTTTCAGTACTTTGAAATATTTTTGGATGTCAAATGTGCTATGATTGCCATTTCTTGTTGAGTTTAACAAAGAGTCGTAAGCGAGAGCACCTTGTCAAGCTCTGTTCAGGTAAAATCTTGGCTATTTTCCCTACAATAAATGTCTCGCTCTGTGAGACAACAAAAGCGCAGGTGTTCAAACAGCCCTTGTCTGTTTTTTCTATGGACTGTTTATGTAATGCATTGTGAGCATAGAGGTGAGGGGGTCGGGTTGGCTGCCGTCCCTGTCAACTTGTGTTTATAGCATTTAACGCTGACGTGAGCAAATGCCCCACTGAGGATGACTCTGAACAAACAAGCAATCTGACCAAAGATAGTCCTCACCATAGCAACCCCAAACATATCACCTCTGCCTGAGAGAGATGCCCAGTGCACGTACACACACAGGAAAACACACATACATTCAGTGATGCCACATGGATTTATTGGCAGACGGAGGCTTAGACTGACATCACTGACATCAATTCTAAAAAAAAATACACATACATAATTCACAGACAACTAAAAATGTACTTGCCATCTTTTGGTATAAGAAACATATACACTGGTGGCCAAAAGTTTGGAATAATGGTCAGGAAATTGCTGATGTAAAACAACAGCACCATCACTGTAAGTAAAAAGTCATTTTTTATCAAATCTAGACAGGCCCATTTCCAGCAGCCATCACTCCAACACATTATCCTTGAGTAATCAGGCCAAATTGCTAATTTGGTACTAGAAAATCACTTGCCAAATGTGGCAGGGTGGAGGGCGGGGCCGGGTCGTGATCATGCACACCCGGTCCGCAGTCAGCCTTTATCCCTCTCAGAGGCTTGATTAGCCTGATAAGGGACCGGGTGTGTATGATCATGACCCGGCCCTGTCCTCCGCCCTGCCACACCATTATATCAAACACAACTGAAAGCTATTTGGTTTGTTAAATGAAGCTGAACATTGTATTTGTGTTTGTTTTTGAGTTGCCACAGTTTGCAATAGACTGGCATGTCTTAAGGTCAATATTGGGTCAAAAATGGCATAAAAGAAACCGCTTTCTCTAGAAACTTGTCAGTCAATCGTTGTTTTGAAGAATGAAGGTTTACCAATGCTTGAAATTGCTGAAGATTTCATACAAAGGTGTACACTACAGTCTTCAATGACAAAGGACAACTGACTCTAACAAGGACAGATAAAGATGTGGAAGGCAAGATATACAACTAAACAAGACGATAAGTACATCAGAGTCATAGTTTGAGAAATAGACGCCTCACATGTCGTCAACTGACAGCTTCATTGAATTCTACCCGCTAAACACCAGTTTCATGTACAACAGTAAAGAGAAGACTCAGGAGTGCAGGCCTTATGGGAAGAATTGCAAGGAAAAGGACACTTTTGAAACAGAAAAACATAAAGAAAAGGTTAGAGTGGTTAAAAAAACACAGACATTGGACAACAGATAACTGGAAAAGAGTGTTATGGATCTTAACCCCATTGAGCTTTTGTGGGATCAGCTAGACTGTAAGGTGCGTGAGAAATGCTCGACAAGACTGCCACATCTGAAGAAGCATGGGTATCTGGACAAACTGACAGCTAGAATGTCAAGGATTTGCAAAGCTGTCATTGCAGCATGTGAAGGAAGTAATTGTAATTGTAATTTTTCACATTATTAATGTCCTGACTATAAATTGTGATCAGTTGAATGCCACTTTGATAAATAAAAGTACCAATTTCTTTCCATAAGATAAAAATCTGTACAATATTCCAGACTTTTTGGCCACCAGTATATATGTGCCAACACCAATTGTACCATAACAATATTTGTATTGATTGTACTGTAACTGTAACATTCTAATCGAATCTCCAACAAATAACATTAACTGTTATTCCACAGATTATCTCTATATAAATATTAGTGTAACATTGATGCTAGCACACATACTGTAGATGTTTCTTGTACCAAAATATAGTTGGTAGATCTGTTGTTGTTTGTGAGTTATCTAGGGGGGAAAATGATTTAAGTGGGTTATGGGTGCCAGTGAATCTCTGCTAAGTACAATGTTTTAATGGCCACCAATGATGTTAAAAGAACCAGCAATTCCCGCACACTGTTTTACTTGTAAAACGGTTGCTGTAAAAATGCTTGCATGCGGACTGTAAATCTGCTTGTGTCACGCTGTGAAATGCAGCTGCCCATGTGAACAGTAAAATGTGCTTCTTGGTAAAAATGTCCCTTTTGACATGATATTAATGTAAACACAGGTGTTAATGTATGACAGTGTAAGCAGATGGGACAAAAATCTGTGGTGTCTTGACACAATATCAGTGTAACAGTGTTAATCTATTATGTGAGTGTAAGAAGACAGGACAAAAATCGTATATCTCAAATCTTTGTGATGTGTAAATGCAGCCTAATAGACATACTGCTGTCTGTTATAGGCCTATCATTATTTTGTATCAAACAGCAACATTTACAAGAAAAAGGAAAGTGTTTTACTGCTCGGAATGTATTGAATCAGATTTGATGCAGAATATATCTAATAATAGTCAAGTTTTGAAGCAATGTTTACAAAAAAAACCTTAAAGGCCACCTTGTTTTAATTTAATTTGTTAATATTAATATAAAATTTAAGTAGAAGGGTGTTTTCAGTCGTACATTGATTTATTTATTTTTCCATGTTTTTGGTGCCATGTGAAAAAATACACTATAAAGGGGTGCCATAGTTTAAATAAGTTTGGGAATCACTGATATAGAAGCTAATGCAGATGAAAGAAACAGACAATTAATGTTTTTTATTTATATATTTTGTATTATTATTTAAAAAAGTGCAGTTATTATTAAGTCATTATTAAATTATTTAATAGTAAGGGCAATTCTTTAAGCTTTCAGGATAAGCAATGCTTACGGAAATAATATAGGTTGCCAAGCAACACAACTTGGCGCATTAATATTAAAAGTTCGTTCGCATGTGTGTGCATTTATAGTTTTTGAGCAGCGGCTCGAATGTGGCTTATCCAATCCGAATTTAGAGTCTGATATTTCTATTTTGTAAAATTGAATTTAATACAAAATGCCAAAATGTCACTTTTTAAATGCATGATTAACCCACTATTAAATATGAGCACACATCAAAGTAAAAATATCAGTGCATTAATCCTTAATAATATTACTGTTTAGTTGTTGCATTTGTATTGTATAAATACTTAGAAGAGTTTAAAGCTAAATTCATTAATGTAAGTTGGACCTATTTTATAATTATTTTAGTTAATATAAGTCCTTACTAAAATATAAGCTGATAAATCAAGAACCATTTTCACACTTTTTATTTTATGACTAGTTTTAAAATTGCCGCGACCTCACAGTCATGATGAACTCTCTATGGTCGCAACTAGCAACAGTGTTTACATCTGTCATTCATGTTGACTTGTAAACAACAACCTAGAGGTCAAATATACAGTATATGGGTTAAAGGAATATTCTGGGTTCAATACAAGTTAAGCTCAGTTGACAGTATTTGTGCACAATGTTGATTACCAAAAAAGTATTTAGACTCGTCCTGATCCTTTTCTTTAATAAAAAGCTAAATCTGGGTTACAGTGAGGCAATTACAATGGAAGAGAGTGGGGGGGCCAATGCGTAGACGTTAAAATGCTCACTGTTTCCAAATTAGAGCCACAAAATGTAAACAATATGAGTGTTAACATGATTTTAGTGTGATAAAATCACTGGTTTTACAACTTTGTTGCCATGACTACATAACACTGTAAACACTTAATGAACGACCGTAAAAACAAGGATATAAAAACTTTACAGCTTAAATAATACACACGTTTTAATAGAAGAATTAATGTAAGTGATTTCATAAAAGTATACGCTTCACATTTCTGTGTTTAAACCCTCCAAAAATTGGCCCCATTCCCTTACATGCTTCACTGTTTTTTTTTTTTTGTTGCAATCAACATTATACCAGAAATGCTGTGGACTGAGCTTAATTTAGAACCTGGAATAATCCGTTAACATCCAAATACATGAAAACTCAAGACAGCAGAATAAAAACACTGGACATCCCAAAAAACACTTTGAAAATCTTTTTTTTTATTATTATTTCTTTATTTAAAAAAAACTATTTTTCTCATATAGAGAGAGAACTTTACTGAGCACATGCTGAAAACGTGTCATCACTAACTTGTCTGTGGTTGAAGTCATTTTAAGCGCTACAGTTGTTCCTACTGAATATATTTCAAATTCTCTCTCTCTCTCTCTCTCTCTCTTTCTCTCTCACACATATCAGCACATATCAGAGTTGCTGGCTGTGGTTAGACTTCCATTCATACACCCCAGTTACCTGCTGAACGTGGTGGACAATGAGGAGCTGATTAAATCGTCCGAGGCTTGTCGAGACCTAGTGAACGAAGCCAAACGATACCACATGCTGCCTCATGCGCGGCAGGAGATGCAAACGCCCAGGACGCGGCCAAGACTCTCTGCAGGTACAACCATTTTAGCTATTTCTGTTTGAGTTCTCAACTGTTTTGCACTAATTACACTATGTGCTTGCTACTTCTTTTTCAAATGGTCAATCAGTGTTTTTGTCCACTGGTGATGTAACACAACTAATCATCCAATCAAGTATGACCCCCCAGATTTTAAGTCAAATACTCTGTAGACTTGCATTGATGGAGGGATCCGAGCCATATCTGGGGACCAATATATTATAGAGACTTGGGGGTGGGCTCTTTTGACTTGGTATAATAAGCAACCTCCTAGCAACATGCATAGCAACATACAAAAATCTGAAGTTAGATTACAATTATGTGTACGTATTTTCACCTGGTGCCAAATACACACCAGAAAGCGGAAGTCGTGTTCAGCTGAGGACTGATTGTTGAATTGTTTGGGAAAAACATACAGCATTACATATGGCATAAAAAAGGCACTGCATACCAACATAAAAAAAAATCCCAAAGGTGAAGTATGGTGGAGGGACCATCATGATTTGGGGCATCTTTGCTGCTTCGGGGCCTGGACCGTTTGCCATCATAGAATTGAAAAATGAATTTCCATTCACACCAGACGTCCTAAGAATATGGCTGAGCTGAAGCAGTTCTTTAAGGAAGAATAAATCAAAATTCCTTCTGAACGTTGTGAACAGCCAAAGGAGGATCAACCAGTTATTAAATCCGTAGGATCACTTACATTTTCCACAGTACTGTGAACTTTTAATAGGCTTTTTTCAATAAAGACATGAAATATTATAATTGTTTGTGTGTTGTTAGATTAAGCACACTGTGTTTGTCTATACTTGTGACTTTGATGAAGATGAGATCGCTCTTGCAGAAAACCAGCTACCAGATTTCTACTTATTCTTGCAGCTGTATATGCTTCTGTTGAAGCCATCAGTCCATAACTTGGTTTTTTAAATCCTATTTTATATCACAATTTCAGGTGAAGAACTTCACTACCCATGATCCTGAAAAGAAATAATCCACCAGTTAAAGATTTGCATCAAACAAAGTGCACAATTGAGTCTCTCGACACTCTCAAACTAGCTATTTATGTGTACATGTTAGGGCTGTCAATCGCTTAAATGAATCGCGATTAATCACATATACAAATATTTGCTGAGAAAGCCCCTCATATCAATATAATTCAATATATAATGATGAAATAATGATACATAGTTATCTTTAAATATATATATATAAAAAAAGGAAGTGAATTTGTCAATCAGTTGGAGATTTATTATGAGGGCTTTTGCACCTTTATGCACCGTCAATTTGCACCTGCGTCAGACATGCTTGTGTAGCATCTTGGGTGCGTTGCATCATAAACATAAAATTTTTAGGTCACTGTCAAGTTAAATATAGTTTAATACTTAATCTTTAAACACATCTTGAGATCACTTAGTTTGGATTTGCGCTCCAAGTGTTTTGAACGCAAGAATGTAACGCATGTTTGTGTTGTTCTGCTGCTCAAGGGTGTTTTTCTTCAATGTATAAACTGCGCGTTGCTCGCACAGCTGAAGTTTCACTTACTGCCCTCTGGAGGTACTACAAGGTGGTACTACAAGCTTGCATTTCTCAGGAATCTTCCATATCAGTGCGGGCATTGCGATTAATTACGTTAATTTTTTTATGCGTTATTTTTAGGTCAAATTAAACGCACTGAATTAATGCGTTAAATCGACAGCCCTAGTACATATCTGAATGTTTTGTAATATACTTCACACATATTGTTTCAGTACATATAATCAACAACTTGAAATTAAAAGTTGTATGTTTTCATCAGTTTGCACGCAGTCTGCTTCAATCAGAATGCTTCATAGTATTGTAGTTCATTCCCTCATAAAAGACGTTAAGTCTTGTACCTTTGTCTTTTTAATCAGATTTTCACAAAAAAAATGTGTAATGTACATGGCTTACAATTTTTTTATGAAGGATTTAATAAAATCCCTTTGGGGAAAAATACTTCCAGAACCAAGACGACCGAAAAAGTGGATGCACTGGCGCTTTATCACTTTATTGTATATTGAGAAATCAAATGCATAGTGTTTTGTTTATAAAGACGGTTGACATTTGGCTAACTGTGGTGGCTAAAGATAATCTTGTGTGAAACTAACCTTACCGACTAGCCACTATCACCCTCTAAAATTAGCATCGGATCAAAATCTCTCACGCCTGCCTTTTTTGAATCAATAAATGCCACAGATTCAGAGTCAGTGTGGATATTCTGTTTGTCGTAGATCTCAGTATCTCTGTGGCCGCTCTGACTGTATCTAAAGTCAATCTTAGGTTGCGGTAAAAATGCAACCAAACTAATTTATGGCTCAATAAGACTGTCCACATGCAGCGCCGTGAATCACTCTCACTCTCCCTGCACCGTTCCAGCTCCCATGATTCCCCCTGCAATACGTGACCCTGTGAGTGAGCTGTACATTTATTTAATATTGATATACTGTGGCGCTTTCTCCCTTTTGCCCCTGAGATTTATTGATCTCTACTGACTGCAATAGCAGAACTGAAGCCTCCCTCACTAGACTGAGACCTTTCTCTCAAAAATGATATCACATACACAGAACACACCTCACATTGTCATATTTATTCTGGTCAAAAAATTCTGTCATAATTAACTCACCTTCATGTTGTTCCAAATGTGTATGATCTTTTGAAACACAAATGAAAGACATTTTGAAGATTGTACTGGTCGTACTTATTCATACATTTACAAAAATGACTTTTAAAGTATTATAAACGTGATCCATCCGCTATGTTCCAAGTCATCTGAAACCATTTGATAGCTTTGGGTGAAGAACGGATTGAAATTTAAGTAATCATTTACTGAAAATCATACGCACTACCTCTTGTGACACATTCATGAAAGTTCAAGAGGAAAGTTGCAATGTACGATTTGTGAACGTAACGTTCTTTTGAGTCTGATCTTTTCAATAGATCATTGATCCAGTTCACAAAACTGGGCTGAATGATTCGTTCATGAATGAGGCCGTTTCGGATTTAGAGTTCAACTGATTCACTGATTCGATGATTTCAAGGGAACAGACCAACTTGCATTTCAGTCTGTTCCTCACACGAGACTGGGATTATAGCACACAAGTCGTATGGATCACATTTATGATTATGTGCATTTGTGTCCTATTTGAAGCTCGAAAGCCTCTGTTCTAATTTATTTGAGTAAAAAACAGCCTACACATTTCTTCAAAATTCTGATGGCATTCAATATGTCAACAGATTTTTTATTTTTAGGTGAACCTTTCCTTTAAACGGATCTCTAATAAAGAATACAAGCTTTACCCAGAACGAGATCTTAATTCAAGCAGAATGATGAAATGGACACACCAAAACACAATGCTTGATTCCCATTGACTCCAGATAAGCCACATTTTCCTTCTCTAAATGCTTCGTAAATAGGAAGCATGATTTTTCAAGCTTTCAGCACGTTATACTTGTTTTTACTATTTAACGAGATATTTATGTAAATAAGTAGCCTTGACAGAGGAACAAATGACTCGCGGTTTCTGAGATTTTTCCTACTCTGCAGCCTGAGCTTAGAGGATAATTTCAATAAAGCAAGGTTTAATTATTGTCTGAACAGTATTACAAGCTGTGCATGAACATTTTGTCACACTGCAAAACTTATTTTCTGCCTGGAAGATTTAAAGTAATTGGTAAACAAACGTCACATTACGATCATGAGTGAGTTTTGTTTCTATGGTGCAACAGCCAGTAAACACAACAAATTTAGATTAAATACAAACCCACACAAGAACATACGTTATTTAATTTTTTTTACAGCTTTAAAGCATAGTTTTTTATCCCAAATTCACCCTTTATCCACTTACAAAAAGTACCAAAGCTTTTTACCCTATACAAGGATTTTGGACATGGACATGATGGCACCATGGAATTCTTTGAAGTACATTGGAGTTGCATGCATACACCATTGGATTACGTAGGATTCAACTTTATGAATCAATGTAATGCAGTTAGAATACAACCAAAAACGCTGTATATGTGCGAGGATAATGTTAAGAAAAATATAAATATGATAATCATGAAGTACCTTGGTATGTGTATATGGGTGTTTCTTCAACTTCAGTCACTTTTAGCAAGGGTTGGGGAGTAACGGAATACATGTAACGAGATTACGTATATAAAATACAAAATATTAGTAACTGTATTCCACTACAGTTACAATTTAAATCATTGGTAATTAGAATACAGTTACATTCAAGAAGTATTTTGATTACTGAAGAGTTTACTTTGCATTTTATTGTCATTGGTTTCATTTAATATTTAGTCCTTTCAGATGGAAAACATTTAAACATATAAATGATGCAATAAAAGTGCATTTGAACAGCGGTGAAACACTTTCTTATGATGTGTTACATTCATACACGCAGACAGAGAAGTAAGTTTGGAGTAAGTTTGGAGCAGAAGAAATAGAAATAAACCTTGTGTAAATTGTCAGCTTTATGCTAAGCTAAAATGCTATTTCTAGCCATTTTACATGATGTTACCAGACACATCATATTTTTTTAACAAGAAAATTCACGTTGGATCATAATTATTTTTTTTTCTAGTAAGACCTTTGATATTAGGGTAAAAATGGTATTCTTGATAATCATTTTTGTAGTGTTTTACTGTAAAAATATCAAAAAATCTCTTATTTAGAATTTCCAGAGAATGTATTTTTAACATGTATTTTGTCTTACTGTACTGGCAGAGTTTTTATAGTCAAAACAAGTGAAAAAATCTACCAGTGCTCAAGAAGTAATCCAAAGTATTTAGAATATGTTACTGACCTTGAGTGTTCTAATACATTACAAATTACATTTTACAGCATGTATTCTGTAATCTGTGGTGGAATACATTTCAAAAGTAACCCTCCCAACCCTGCTATAGTTGCTATAAAGTTAAAACATATTTCAAACTCTCACTTTTTCATTCATACCAACAATGTCTAAATGTGTATGTACGTGCATCACTGGAGGTAAAAGTCATTGAATTTCCCACTACAATGTAATTTCTAGCACATCTCAAATTCTGTGATGGAAATGACAATTGTTTAATTATTATTTAATATAAAATAAAATTACCGACTCCTTTGTCTTGCTAAGGCTGATTTAATATTGTATATTAAATATACATAACTAAATAATATGTTCTCACTTTTTGGAATAATTGAGCAAAATTGCAGCTTGATATGAAATGACACCCTATAAAAATATTCGTCTCACAATTGTTATTTACCTTAATTTTTCTTTGTTTACTTCAAACCTCACAGGTTTTATATTTCTTAAGCATGCTCTTCGGTGTTGTGCCGAACAACACCCCATAATAAAAAGTCTGCTCTGTATTTTCACTTTACTCCATGTTTCTTGCTCTCATTTGAAAATAGCATAAAGCATTGATAGCCTTGCAATGTAAAGGATTATAAATATGTGACGTTACAGATTTTGCATAAGCATCATATCAAAATCACTACTGGCTGAGATTTCTTTCGTTATATGGTATAAATATATCGCCCAGCCCTAATCTAATGTATTCAGTATATCTGATCCCATCACTGCACTAATGTGCCTCTGCAGTAGCTTTTTGGAAGGCTTGTGGACATGTGTCCTCTGTGTTTTTCAACATCTGTGACTCTTATTTGCTTACGAAGGATGGACTTGTCTCCTCTTAGCATTTTTTATTAAGTATTTGATTGTTTGGCTGTTTACAAAACTCTTGAGTGAACTCTTCGCTGGCCGGACCATCTGGCTGGCCATCTGAACGGGGTTATGAAACACTGCATGAGGGCCCGTCACCTGTATGACACGTTTATGAAAAAGAGAAAGAGAAAACTTGAGTAGAACTCAAAGACGATTGGGACGCAAAGTGTTATTTGGTTCTCTTGAATGACTGATTGTGTGTGTGTGTGTGTGTGTGTGTGTGTGTGTGTGTGTGTGTGTGTGTGTGTGTGTGTGTGTGTGTGTGTGTGTGTGTGTGTGTGTGTGAGTGAACAAACTCATTCTCCACCTGAGCTCGGTTGATGAATCTCTCATGTATGAATAGACAGAGTGAAAGTGCTGTGATTTCATCCATTATACATTCCTCACAAGCATGCACCCAATTAACACATTATTTAATCAGTTTGGAGAGAAGAGTGTGTGCGTGTCAGTGTTTTGGAAGCTACTTTAAAACTTTAGTTTGCTAAGCTATAAGCAACTCATCATTTAAAATAGTTCAACTTAAGACACTCTCAAAAAGAGGGTTTTTGAATGAATCAACTCAATTAGGATGGCAACATCAAACTTTATTAATGATGAGTTATGAGTGACACGTGAGTCAAAAATGTAATAGAAACAACATAAAAATGACGTGGTGGCTTTAGTACAATTACTTTTTACAGTAGCGGCTCTAGCTTGTTTGGCGCCCTTGGCGAAACCCGCTTCAACAATGTTGTTGACTGGAGGGGGGTGGTATGTGATTTTAAATGAGAACGCCCCCAAAGTTGTTGACTGGGGGTGGGTGTTGATTGGGAATTAGACACCACATCCACGTGCCGCCTCCCCGCAATAAGCCGCCCTGGGTGATTGCCCATGCCTAGATCCGCCACTGGCTTTTTATGATACTATTGGTTAGGTTTAGGGTAGGGAGGTAGGTTTTGTTGATTTAAAACTTTTTAGAGCATTAACCTTTAAACCCTAATTTGTTTCGGAGAACATTTAACTCCCTTTTAGCTGCACTTTGCGGACATTTCACCTCGGAACTGCTGGAATACGTTTAACGAACCACGTAATATAATTTGGCAATAATGGCACCAAATGCTGTATTGAACCTGGAACATTTCTTTCAACAAGCGAGGACCAGCAAACACTCTTAAGCTGGTTTAAGCAGGGTTTATTTTTCCAGCAGTGAGCCTTTCATGTGTATTAGCATGCACCCACAGAGCAGCACGCAGTGTGCACTCTCAGAGTTGCAAGTAAGTGCCAGCTGTCTTTAGACTGACAGCAGCAGGGGGCCTCACCAGGGCACCTGTGCGCTCTCCTCTCCTCCTGTCACATGGAAACCCTCCGGGCAAATCAGGGCGACGGCACACCTGGCTCACACCCAGTAACTTATGTAGACGGGCAATCCGTCCTAATTAAGCTCACGACATTCTCTCTTAGCAGTCGATGGTAGTGGGTGATGGCAGTGAGGGCTGCCGCCACACCTAAAGCTCATTGTCGTCAAATAACATAGGATTTGTTAATCTAGTATTAATTTGCCCCTCACTTGTAGCTGATTAGCAGTTGTCCTCGAGGGTGAAGCAGAATCATAATTAAGAACAATGAGGGAACTGGAATGATTTACCGAAAAGTGACGTTGTTCTGCTTAACTCTGGCGTTGAACTTTGAAGCTTTACATTGTGAATATTTGTAAGAGTCTTAGCATGAGAAAATGTCTTAAGTGTTATTTGTGAAAATTCAGCATGTAACTCGTCCTGTACTTTTTGTGCTACGAACATAAATGATACATTTAATAGTACGGCTTTTTGAAGAGAGGTGTGCGATTACTTTTCTAAATCAACGGACTTGTGATTTTCGTCTGGCGGACAATAAATCAGGCAAACAGATCTCATTGGCTTGCATTGAAAGAGGGACCTGAGCCATATGTAAGGACCAGAATGTCATAGTGACTTGAGGTTGGGCTTTTATTTTTACTTGGACCCAGTAGGCAACCACCTAGCAATACGTTGCTAAATGTTCCCCTTTGAATGTTAGAACAACATTTAGCAAATGTTGTTACAATGTTTAAATTTAGAATGTATGTAAATAGTTTTTAGGCATTTATTTAATAATGGTGTAATAAAGCATATATTATGTGTATACATTGATCCAGTGTACACATGTATATATTATCTGCTTTTATATAGAGTGAAGAAAAAAAATGTTTGATGCCAAGGACCCCAAATATAATGGGCCTCCTTTTAAATTATAAGGGCAGCTGTATATTTTAATATTTATAGAGCCATTTATATTGTATGAGAAAAATAATAAGCATGATATTATAAATACAACCTGTTTATATTTTTAAATATGTCTGAATTTAATAGAATTTTCTCGAGAAATTGAATAGGACTTTTCTGCAGCCCCCAGTGGTCCCATGACCCCAGTTTAAAAAAAACCCTTGTGTAGTTTTACCCTGCCAACAGTATGCTTGGCAATGTCTCCTACAAAACCCGTTTAAAAGCACAAATTGCAATGTGGCGAGTTCTCATTGAGTGAGTTGCATCAGCGTCTCTCTGTCTCTACTTCTCTTGTACTGTTTTGTCTGTTTCTAGAGTGCTCTACTTGTGCACACTAATACACTCTGGACTAATTAGATCCCATTGCAGAATCCATCCTTCCTTTTGGCAACCATTCACAAAACTTATACACGGTTTATTGAGGTCACCACTGCGAAGCAAAACATTCAGTCGGCTGCTACCGTGTGGCAGAAAGAGTCAAAGGTATTAAATGTTGCTGATTTGACACTTGCCTCATCCTTTACAGACCACAAACCACTTTTACCTTCTCATTTCTTTAAACTGCTTTTATCTTCAAACCAGAAGCTGAAGGTGAGAATGCAAGGGCATAGTTTTGCACTCCGTTTGCATTTGCTTAATTGATTTAGCCGAGTGATGACTGGAGGGCGAGCCTCATTGGTTTCAGAGTCTCACCTTGAGCACTGGGTCCAGTCAGTTTAATTAGTCTCTGTCTTTTAAAAATAAAAAAACGCACGATCTCAATAGATGCACATTACTGAAGTGAATTTGAAGAACGGGTCAAAGCCAAGCAGAGTGCATGAGGGTTAATCGAGAATTCCCACACACAACTGTTAGTTTCTTGGAGCCTACAGGCTCATTTATTCTTATGGGGCAACCAGGCTTTAGTTATGGTGAAATGCACTGAGGTTTTTGTTTTGTGATGTTTCTCCTGTTCGCATACATCCTAGGATAACACGGCTAGTCAAAGAGTGTTAATGATTGCTGGTTTGGATTCTTTCGCCTAGGGTCACGTCCACACTACAAATTTTTTTATCTTCACTAGAACGGCATCCACAAAAAATGGAACGTTTCAAAAATGCTTGATATATATTGACATTAGGAAGCTGAAAACGGATTTGTTTTCAAACAAAAACCTATTCGTTATACGTATTATATTGATATCAGTAGAAGGAAGATGATTTTATAAGTTTGTGTTTGACTTGGTGGGCCCATTGTTTTAACTATTGTTTAACTTCCCCAAAATGTTGTAACACTTACGATGCCATATCAAGTTTTATGACTTACCTTTACACAGGACAATCAACTCACAACTGATTTCAATATAGGCAACATGAAAGTAATAAGCATAGATATACATAACACACACAAATGTCAGGTAAATTAGCCATTTAAAAAATGATGGATACTTTTCTGTTTTTAATGTATTATACGTGTATTTACATGTTTCACTTCATCCGCCATTTAGAATAAATGTTTTGATCACAACAGTTATCATATTGCATTCTGAGATTACCTTCTCCAAGATTTCTTGTGCACGTCTTTTGTTGGTTTTGGCCATTTTAGAGAAAGGAAATTATAAATCCATCAGCGCTAATCCTAACATTTCGCTCAAAATATTTTCAGCTCTTGATTGCTTTCCGTCTGTACATTAGCTGGATGGAATTTGCATTTCGAAGTACAGTAGAAGGAAGATGATTTTATAAGTTTGTGTTTGACTTGGTGGGCCCATTGTTTTAACTATTGTTTAACTTCCCCAAAATGTTGTAACACTTACGATGCCGTATCAAGTTTTATGACTTACCTTTTTGGCTGATAAACTATTAAATAAGACGCTGTTGTGAAGAGATAGTTGGATAATGAATATGGCCTTTCATCAGCTGTGCTTTAAAAGGAGAAATGTTCTCTGTCAAGCAAAAAGCTCAATCAAAGTTGTGTCTTACTTCCTCTTTCGCAAGCTATTTCTCTTGTAGGAAAAGGCAGAGTTGTGCCATTTGATTGCTGTTCAGTTCCTTAGTAAGTGACAGCTCACAATGCAATAGATTTGTTGTGTGCAGAACTATGTGCCTGGGGTTTGACCTGCTCATAGTCTCACCCCAAGGCAGCACACTTATGGATCCTTTTCCATGCAATGAAACTGAATGGTGACTGTCATTCTACCAAACATTACCTTTTGTGTTCCACTGACGAAAGAATGTCATGCGGATTTGGAATAGCAATTCATTTTTGGTTGAACTATTCCTCTTTGATGTACATGATGGGGGCATGAAATTGCATTGCATAACGGGAATGAACTGCTTAGCGATGACTTCATCTTCACACTTTTCATTTTCAATGCTTTTTTTGACTCACTCCAGAGGGAATAGGATGAAGGGCATGGAAGTGACAAGAGTAAAAGCCCACACATACAAAAGATCAGCCTGTCAGAGACGTTCATGCCCCGAGTGTCACCTGCCCAGCATGTCTTTGTGACAAGTGAGTTCAAAGCTGCAATTTATTTCAGCTTCAACTGCATCCAGTCTAGCCAGGCCTTCACTAAATGCGTTTTTGCGTATTTCTGCACTCTTTTTCCATTGTTTTCTATGTAAACGGCCATAAGAGGCACATAATCTGTACGAGATTGTGAAATCATAAGGTATTTTCTGACTTGGTTAATATGAATAGGTACAGCCTTTTTTCCCATTCAAACCAAACAGTCAACAAACAGAATTTCAAATTGAAATAATTCAGGCATTGAATTTTAGCTAGCCTCCTAACCAAGACATTATTATGTTTAGGGTTGGGCTAGGGGTTAAACTTGGGACAAATCTTGATAGCATTGTTCGTTAGTTTATTTGTTTTTTTTGTCTATGAGAGTAAAAGTCATAAGTTTTTATGCAAACCAACTCATAATATTTCGTACTGTTACTATCAGACCGGGTTGGCTAGATGGATGTCTTTTTTGCACCAAAATCTTGAATTGTATGAGTAATATACTGTAGTATATTTAACATTACTGCTGTTTGCTTTTTTCCATTCCCGTATTTGATTTGTAACTAGTAACCCCCTAAGAAGCTTTTTTAGAACAAATAGTTTCCCTAAAAATTGATGTCCACATATGTGGACAGTGGGACTAAGTTCTAAATAATAACAAATTATAGAAAGTCAATTTTTTTTAAATCAAATTGTTTATTATGTTTCCAGGAGTGTTGGTTATATTAGTGTTAGGTTTAGGTTTTGAGATGTTACAGACATTACATAAAAAATTTGCATAAATAATTATGATTCAAACTAATAGCCAGCATCCATCCAATCACTGCCAACCATGTTAAAACAAAATGATCCATTATAACTTCTGAATCTATGTACTGATTACCATTGTCTAATTTCTGCCAAACATGTTGAGTGATCCAAACATCGTCTGCAGCCTGAAACTGAACTATAAATAGGAAGTTTGGATTAAATGCACTAAGCTGTATAGAGAGGTATAGGATGCTCCCTTGCTCCCTATTTAGTGACTGACTTAACCTCCAGTGTGCTGTCTGTCTGCTCTGGTCTCAGAACAGTTCGAAATGCACCTTATTTTCACCCTAACTCCATATACAACCTCTTAAAGCAACATTTTCCAGTTTTAGGATGCATCCATTGATTCTTAATGTGATAGTCCACCGTGAATAAAGAATGTATAATGTAACAGTCCACATATGTGGTCATTGTGATTAACAGTGTGCCGTTTTGCGATAAATCGCTCAAATTTGAAAAATGGTATATCGGATGAAACTAGAGTCTCTAATCTTTTGACTGAAACAGGTTTCAAAGTAAAAACTTAATTAGGTTTCTTACCAGATGCCATTTCAACCAGACACAAACTCTGCTGTGATCAATGCCATGTTATTTTTTCACTCGTGCCGAAAGTTAAAACCTTTACTGACAGCTCAAAGGCTCTTGAAGTGAGATCAGTCGGTTTCAATGAAATTAAATTATGCATATAGTATATAATGTATAGTGAAGCCAAAATCCAATGTCCATGCATGTGGACGTGGGGTCTCACATGGTAAAAAAAATAAAAGACTCAAATATTAATATTATACTAAACAGATAGTGGCGATTTTTATTATTCTGATTGGAAGTCACATTTGAAGCTTTTTTTATAATAGGCTGAATTTCTGTGCGTAATACGAACCATGTTAAGTACACAGGACAATCAACTCACAACTGATTTCAATATAGGCAACATGAAAGTAATAACACAATCCTCGAATAAGCATATATATACATAACACACACAAATGTCAGGTAAAATAGCCATTTAAAAAATGATGGATACTTTTCTGTTTTTAATGTATTATACGTGTATTTACATGTTTCACTTCATCCGCCATTTAGAATAAATGTTTTGATCACAACAGTTATCATATTGCATTCTGAGATTACCTTCTCCAAGATGGATCATGCAATTCCACCTTAGAATCTGGCTAAAGTGGCCGTTCAAACCAAGTGTGTTCTTGCATCTGTTCATGATTTTCTGTTTTAACATGCACTAGACAATTGTCTGTGATTATACAATAATTTTTTGCCTGGTCTGATGGGCCGCCACATTTTTGACACTGTTAAGTTAAAAAGAACTTTAACTGTGTTCTGTTCTATTCTATTCACTGCGCTGCATCTATGCAAAAACACGTTCGGTCTGAACTGCCTGAGGAGGTAATGTATATTTTAATGTTGACTACCTTTTGGAAAACGTGTTGGGAGCGCACTAATGATGCCTTAAAATGCTTTTTATAGAGGCAGTTCATTTGGAACAAGGCAATACTCTGCTCTGGACCTTGAAGACCTCTTCCATGTTCAGGCTTTAATAGTTGGAAAGAGCAATACAAGGGCAATTAGAGGCAAATCAACCCCTTGTGATGTCTTGGCTTGGGGATTTGGGTTCTTGTACTAGTCCACAGTGATGGTTGGATTTCCTCCCACAGCGAAAGTGAGAGAGTTTGAGCTCAGGAGGAGAGAAAGCAAGACCGTTATTTACCGACTTTCTAGCTTCTGGATGTTATCATTATTGCTCTTTAGCTCAGTGTGGTGTGAGAGATACCGGCCCATCCTGACGTCCTTTCTGGCAAACATTTATTTACCTATGGCAGGCGCAGAGCTGATGCCATGGACTGGACTCATTAAGAGGAAGTGGGGCAGAAGAGACGGGCGTGATTGCAGAATGGTGACCAGTGGGAAGTCGATTTCCTGCGTGTGGAGGAGAAGCTCACCAGTAGCTGCTCATCACAGCATGAGCTCGGCATAGATATCAGTGGGGCGTTGAGAAAAGGAAGAAAAAGGAAACTAGATTTTCAGAATTGTGTGCTCCTCCCTATTCTCGGATAAGCTGCTTGATTGACAGATACTCCTGCAATGGTTCCTGCTTATGGCTGCTTTGGTCTACTTTTTTACTTCCTATCTCTGTGCTTTTATGTGAGCCATGAAGATAAAACAGAGTAAAACAGGTGCACTTGAGCAGTAAATCCCAAATACTGGGCTGTGACCTACAATTTAGTCGCAGCAGGTCTGATGTGATACAATGCTGAATACAAATAATAAAATGCAGCTGACCATAATATCATGCATAGTTAGGATCGAACAGTAAATAGGTCTATCAACTTTTAAAAGGGAGGAGAAAACGCTTCCTATATCTTTTGTTGTTAATGTTAAAGGCTGTGTGTCCAATAAAACTTTGGTCTTGGCGTAAATTCCTCTTAGTTGTGCCTGTGCAGAGTTTCGTAAAAATATATAAATAATAAAGTTTGATTTTAAAGGAATAGTTCGCCCAAAAATGAAAATTCTGTCAACACTTACCCTCATGTAATTTCAAACCTGAATACAAAATGAGATGTTTTAATGAATATCCCGATCTGTCTTTTCAATACAATAGCAGTGGATAGTGCCTCAGTTTAAAGCCTAAAAAAACTCCCAAAACTATCATAAAAGTTGTTCATGTGGCTCTTGCACCATATTTCAAGTCTTCCTAATAGAATGTGAGTCCAAACCAAATTCAAACAATTTTTCAGCAAAATCTGAAGTTTATTGTGCATTTAGGAGCGCTGTGAGAAAAGGACATATTTGGTTACATTTCCACAACAAAAATGTTGTTTCTGTCTTCGGTTGCAACTTGATTTCCAATGTAAAATTTGGGTCCTAAAGCAAAACCAGTTGAGATTGACTTCATTAGACCGTTTGAATGTGAGGTAAGGTCAGTCAAACACTAAATTAAAATGATTTGTACACATCATTAAGAAACTGTTCAGTCATTATCTTGTCAGCATCGGTTCACCATTACTTCACTATTTTAGCCTTAAAAAGGTCAGTGGGTGTATCTGCAGAGATCCTTCAAATCTCACAGGAAATAACTGTGTTTGCACTTCAGGGGTTGCAGTGAAATTAAAGAATTTGCTGATGGGATGGCTCGTTTGGTTAATTTATATGATAGGCCGGCAATGTGTTTGTTTTGTTATTGGTGTTTTTTTGTTTGTGTGTTTATTTTTTATTTATTTTTTTTTTTTTTTATCTTTTTGTTTAGTTGTGTGTTTTTGTTGTGTTTTTGTATTGTTGTTGTGTTTGTGTGTTTGTTTAGTTGTTGTTGTTGTTGTATCGTTGTTGTTTTTGTGTGTGTGTTTTTGTTGATGTGTATTTGTTTAGTTTTGTTGTTTTTTGTTTTTTTCTTGTGTTTTATGTTTAGTTTTGTTCTTGTGATTTGTGTGTGTTTTTGTTGTTGTTGTTTTTTGTTGATGTGTTTTTGTTGTGTATTTGTTTAGTTTTAGTTGTGTTTTGTTGTGTTTTTTGTTTTGTTGTTGTTTTTTGTTTTAGTTTTAGTTGTGTTTTGTTGTGTTTTTGTTCTGTTCTTGTGTTTTGTGTGTTTTTGTTGTTGTTGTTTTTGTTGTGTATTTGTTTAGTTTTAGTTGTGTTTTTTGTTTTGTTGTTGTTTTAGTTGTGTTTTGTTTTGTTTTTTGTTTTGTTCTTGTGTTTTGTGTGTTTTTGTTGTTGTTGTTTTTTTATGTGTTTTTGTTGTGTATTTGTTTAGTTTTAGTTGTGTTTTGTTGTGTTTTTTGTTTTCTTCTTGTGTTTTGTGTGTTTTTATTTTGTTGCTGTTTTTTGCTTTGTTGATGTGTTTTTGTTTTGTTGTGTGTTTGTTTGTTTTAGTTTGTGTTGTTTTTTTAGTTTTTATTTTTTTTTTAAGAGCAGAAATTTGTCAATAGAAAAAGAGGAAAATATTGAAATCATTGGGATCCTTTTTCAAAATCAGGAACATATAACAATCATGCTTCATGCCTCATACCGTTGTCTAGGTACCACCACACATAATCTAGATTTGATGTAAAATTAATTACTATTTAATTCCTAGTTTAATTTAAATTAAAACCCTCATTAATCAAGATCATCCTAAAATGTAAGGTTAAGGATAAGACTTAGTTGGATCTCCTTTTATACCTGTTTTCTGTTTCTTTTATAATACAGTATGTTTGTCTAGACAAAGTCTAAATATATTTTTGCTGATTAAAGAGAGTTATACAGTAATCTTTTACAATAGTAAAACTATTTGCTTCAGAAGTTACAATTCCTATTATGCTATATATTATATTATGAATATACAGTAGTCATGACTGAAGGGGGTTTCAGGAACTCTGCTGTGTCATCCCAACAACGCCTTTTAGCGGTGACTTCACAGTATAGCACAGCTTATCGTACCTCACTACAAACAGGTAGTCCCCCTTCAAACGCACACCGTTGTTTGAGCCAATGTTGCCGTTTCAATTTTTTCACGACTTTTCTAGACAATCAACCCATAAATGGTTTGCTTAGTGTTGTCTAGCCATATTAAGCATTTTAACTTAAAAAATAAATACACTTCAGCTTTAATCAAAATATCAGAGCAGGAACCATTTCTAGAAACCATTTTCATTTACTTTGATATTGTAATTATAAACATAGACCTTTCAGCCCATTAATCTAGTCCTGTCTGGCAGCAGGAAGCCGAGTGATGCATTTCCACCAGTACAGGAAGTATATATGTCTTATGGTTCAGCAAATTCTCCCAGTCTGGGCTTTTCTTATATCTCACTTGAGACAAAACCATTCATAGTGTATTTTTTCCCTCCTACTTTTTTTCCACCCTGGTTGTGCTTTTACCTGCCCTGGAGAGAAAGCTGAGATTTAGAAGGAGGGAGATAGAGAAAAGGATGACAATGTTTTAAAAGAAGGATGCTAGAGCGGAGAGAAGCCCATGGATCAGACGGGTGGCTGTTGTCAGGGGAGCGCAGAGGAAGTATTGATTCGGAAAGATGAGTCAGCGGTTAAATGAAGTTCGAGGATGTCTTCACGCATCTCTCGCTCTTTCCCTGCTCTCTCTCTCCACCTTTCTTCCTGCACCTTAAACAAAAGCCCGTCTGTACAAAGCGATATGATGACAAGCACCGTGCTGGTATAGACATGATGCAGGAAGTGGGTACATTCGAACCCTTACACACATACAACAAAAGGCTTTCAGAGTGTAAAGCTGGATATTCTTACACCTGGTGATGCTGCATGTTTCATGTTACTGCTGGCAGATCATTTATGTAAGATAAATGCAGTGGCATGGATTAATGATTAATGAAATGGCTTTAATAGCACAGTTTTCTTAGCCAAATTGTTGGTCCGTTTTCATGGAAGAGAAAGACTATTTCAAAGTATATAACTTCTAAAGGTTAACTTCAGTCTATGACTTGGCTTATTTTATGCTTGGCATGTAACAACGGCTTCAGATGTGGCTTATCCAATCTGAACGATTAACCGGAACCATTTGCTTTATAATTGTGAATTTTGAGATTTTACAAATGATAAACAAGCATATTTTAAAACCTAAACACTACCACACAAAACTGACCCAAGATTAAAGTGACAGAACAAGGCATCACGGATGAGTGCCCATGTGGAAGTGATGCATATCATGTAGTGTTGAAGCCAATGTACCCGGGCATGTAAGACACTTGAGGGCGTGCAGCCAAACAGATGGTTATGAGTTTATTTAAGCTCTGATAATTCACTTACACTCTTCATTGGACACACATGCACAGACAGCGTAAGACGTTGGTTAACATGGGTACTGATTTTTATTTAATAACCCATTAGTTGTTTGCACAAAAGTTTAGCATGCTTTAAATAGAGTAAATTGATTTTACCTTAATATTAGGACTATGTGTGTGTTTGCAGAACTTCGACTGGCAGTCATTGCTTGGTGACCTGCCATGGTTCCTTCTATGGATTCTTTTGAAACTGTTTAATATGGGAGCAAAAACAGACTAAAGTACTGGCCATTTTAAGGCATGTGGCCTTGTTTCTTTGGCCAAAAGTAAAGAGCTGGGTTGATATTAAGTAACAGCATCTGACTCGTGTGATTTTACTTCATTGTAATGTCTGTTCAATGCTTTACATGTTTGCCTGAATAGTGTAAAGTTTTTGAATTATCTTGAAGAAATAATCCAGGTTTAATACAAGTCAAGCTAAATCGACAGCATTTGAAGCATTATGCTGATTGCCATAAAAAATATTTTCGGCTCATCCCTCCTTTTCTTTCTAGGCTACTGTTACCCCTTTTCCACCAACAAGAACAAGGTGCTGGTTCAGAGCTAGAGCTAGTGCCGGTTCGGAGTTGGTTCGACTGATGAGCCTCCAAAGAACCGGTTTGCTTTTCCACAGGCTAAAGAGCCAGCACATAGCCAGGTCTTACGTCACTGTATACGTCTCATCTTTCCCAGCAACGTTAGCACGGTGGCGCCAAAAACAAACACAACAATAAACAATGGCGGACGTTGCTTTGCTATTGATGTTCATGGCTTTGCGGACCTACATCGGCATCCAAACACGGCGGATCCAACGTGTTCGCGTGGCACGCCTTTATTTGTACAGACGGAGTACATTTAATCGCGTCCATCGTGTTTATCTGCTAATTCAAAAATGGCGGTCACAGGTTTCTGTTCGTCTTGATGGTCACGGTAACCCCGCCCCCAGCCGCTGACGTAAGTGGTTCTTACTTCTAGACCAGCAATGATTTGGTGCTACTTAAGAACCACTTTTACTGGTTCGGAGCTGGTGCTTTGGTGGTCGAAAAACAAAGAACCGATTTGAAACTAGGCTCTGGCTCCGAACCAGCACCAGCTCTGCCTTGGTGGAAAAGGGGTATGTGAGGCACTTACAGTGGAAGTGAATGGGGGCCAGTTTTTGGAGGGTTTACATGCAGAAATGCCCTTACATTAATTCTTCTGCTAAAACTTGTGCATTATTTGATCTGTAAAGTCTTTTAAATCAGAGTTTTTATAGTGCTAACATCCATAAAATAATGTTAACATCCATATTGTTAATGTCTTGTGGCTATAGTTTTGAAAATTAATATTTTAATGTTTAAAGATTGCCCCATTCACTTCCAACTGTAACCTTGATTTTTGCTTTTTGGTTTTAAAAGAAAAGGAGGGACAAGTCAAAATACATTTTGTGATAATCAACATTATGCCGAAAATGCTGTTGATTGACCTTAACTCTTAAATGCAAGGTCATTTGCCCAAACATTCTTACATGTTCGGGACTTTAGAGACACGGCACTTATATCTGTTAAAAATGTATGTAGAAAATGTTCAAATTAGATGTTCAATAATTAGAAAATAATAAAAATGAAATATATTATGATGTGTTTTTTTTGTTTTGTTTGTTTTTTAATAAATCAAAGAGAAAATGCAACAAATCAGGACAAATCTAGAACAGGATTCATTACTTTCACATTGAAATTTCACGAGATGCAATTGGCTGTCAAAAACACATATTGAGCTACACAAAACATGTAATCTACACATGAGATACACATGAGCTACACCGAAGTTACTCATATGTATTTTCTCAGGCACTTGTTGAGTCTAAATAGATGTACAACTTGCATAATTTCAGTAGTCCGTCCAAATGACAATAGTCATATCATACTGTTCACGTGTTACACTTGCTATAGTTTACTTCAATGGTGTTTCTGCATCAGCTAGCCATGTCAAATGTAAATCAATCAGTCACTGAAACATCAGCGTCACACCATGAGTAAGAAATAAGTATTATATGTGTTTACATGAATTTGAGATACTGATATTTCACCATTGTTATAATTCAATGCTGCATAGAAAATCAACATAATATAGTGTTTATGTGTATGAACGTAGAACTCATCTCTCTTGTAATAAACAAAGAAGTAGATATACTGTGATGGTAAACATAAATAGATTAAATAATCATACAAAGAAATATAATTTATGGAAATGTGAAAAAAGTGTCTCTGAAGACCCAAAACACTTTTGATACTTTATATATATATATATATATATATATATATATCAAATAAAAATAAAAAGATTAATATTTTTTTGCAATTTTGACTTTTGTGTGTGTGTGTGTGTGTGTTACACTATTTATAAAAGATAAATTAAAAAATGCTAAAGAGGTTTTGTCACACCTCCAAAAAATGTATGAGGTATAGGGGGTGGAATGAGGTCCTGGGTCTAAGGTATTAAGGGTTAACGTGTATATAATCATAACTATTTCTTATTTCTAATATGCAGGCTTTTCTCAATAGTTCACCCAGAAGTTCTGTCATTATTTACTCACCCTCATGTCATTGCAAACCCATATGATTTTATTTCAGGTAAGTTTAAAAAAAAAAAGTCTTCACCTAGTGTATTAGTTATACTGGGTACTGAAAGTGAATAGTGACTCCGGTCCGCCAAGCTCAAAAAAAGCATGAACAAAATAAAATAAAAATATTTTAAAAACACAGTTTTAAGTAATCGATGAGTAGTGAACTATGTTGAGTCTTCTGAAGCCATACAGAACACAATTTAAGTCATTGTTCACTCTGCAATTAAATCACGTCATTAAGAAAGTACCTAAATCACATATGGCGGCTGTATCAATTAGAACAAAACGTATTGGTTCTCATCATGCCTTGTGACCAAAAATGTTATATCATGACATTTTAAATCAAACTACAGCCCTATTTAATATACAGATTTTTGTACAGTATACATTATATTACCCTATTTTTTTCTAGTTTGTAGAGTCTGACACAAGCTATATGAAACAGCGTTGAGGAACAATGATCTTCTTTGGGAGCCCGTACAGTTCATTAATATCGCATAAAGAATAACTGCTTTCCCAGCTTTTGTCAGGCCTTGTATTTCAGTGCGTCCACATCCCCACCACCGGGCCAATGAAATACTCATGTATTTGTATCCTCTGTCTAACCCGCAGGTGTGGCTGAGGTGATTGTGTTGGTGGGAGGAAGGCAGGCGATTGGAATGAACCAGCGCTCCCTCACGGCCGTCACCTGCTTCAACCCGCAGAACAGCAAGTGGTATCCACTCGCCAGCCTTCCCTTCTACGACCGCGAATTCTTCAGTGTCATTTCGGCAGGGGACAATATTTATCTGTCAGGTATGTCAGAGTTTGGAGGGAACAGCATATATCAAATGTGGAAATTATCCGCCGACTGCATCTCGCCCCATGATCTCATGAAGAATTGGCATAACGTTGTACATTAATCCAAGCCCCTGGCTTAATGCATTCAGGGAATCGCCCCTTAGATTTTTCCTGCCACATAATATCAAAACCACTGTTGGTTTTACAATTGTAAACAAACAATATATACATATATATATATATATATATTTGCACTAGACGCTTAAAAAACGAGATGCGGTGCAACACTTAAAGATGGCCGCAGGATGACGCAGAATTTGTATTTTTGGGTTAACTACTGTATGTATGCATATTTTAAGTCCTTACACTTTCGCTCAAAGAGACGTCAATTTACTCAATACTGAAAAAAATAGTCCTTACATTTTCGCTCAGAGAGATTACTAATTATTCAATGCTGAAACAAATAGTGGGAACATTGTTAGTGACTTGGTGGTACTTGGTGGACTTGAAAGTCAGCTTTCTATCCAGATGTTTTTATAAATTTTTTCTCAGACCATATGACAGATGTTGGTACCCAAGCTGCTTGAGTATAGAGTTTATATGTGCAAATTTATGGCAGAATTTGGAACTTTTTTCATTTTTAACTGACATTGTTCAATGTCAAGACATATGGTTTGACTAGTACACCGTTCTGTTCACAGGTGGCACAGAGTCGGGGGTGACAGTGGCAGATGTGTGGTGCTATATGTCTCTTTTGGACAACTGGAACTTGGTGTCCCGAATGACTGTTCCTCGCTGCAGGCACAACAGCCTGGTGTATGATGGAAAACTCTACGCTATTGGTGGTCTCGGAGTGGCTGGAAATTTGGACCATGTGGAAAGGTGATTTTTTTTCTACAGTTAAAGATGCTGTAAGCTATTTGTCCTACTCCCTGAAAAATATCTCTGAAATATGTGTGCTGAGATCTCACTGATAAATATTTTATGTATTTTTGTGATATATATATATATATATATATATATATATATATATATATATATGTATAGATATGTCACAAAAATGAATGTAATGAAGCTGCTTGTTCTTGCTGCTGTCAATTCCAGAGAACCAAGTTTTAAAGATTCGACATACTTTGAAAAGAACCAAAAGAGATCACAAGCTCTATTGTGTGTTGTATCGCGAATGATTTGCAGATTTGTTGAATAATTTAGATGCATTGAGAATCGTTTTGTAATCACATAGTGGCCCTTTAAATCGAAATCAAATTCCTCCCCACCATTACCCTGACACAGTGTACAATAAAGCGACATGAAGCCGTGACATGTTGTTTTGTTGGTTGCCTGTTTTTTTTGTTTTTATTTTTCAGCGGTGATGCGCTAGGTAGCCATGCCCCACGTGAAATGCCGCTCCACATAACTATATGTTAAACATCAAATTTGTTCTGACTGGCTGTGATTATATGTTGTTGCGCAGCAGTTTCTCGTTTAATGTGCACAGACAAATTGCTTGTCGTTGGAAACTTGTCGCCTTGAGATCGTTGACCAATTTAATTTGACGTTGAGTCATTGGAAGGCTTATCTAGCATTTGCCTGCAATAACAAGTCCTTCTCCAATCTCAAATAGACATATCATTCATAATTGACATTTGTGAGATATGGGCTATGTGAAGCACTGCATTATGGGATCTGTAGTCTTACATATGTGCACAACATAAACCAGATGAATGTTTCTTTCTTTGTTCATATCTCCAAATGATAAAATGGTAACCTCTCTGAGCAAGACTGTGAAAATGGGCAGGTGCTCATATTGCAGGTGGTGCAGGAAGGTGAGATGTCAAATTATATTTATAAAATTATACTTATGGGCTGATAGGTGTCCTTTCAAAACAGTAATGAGCTGCATTTATTTTACATTTACATTTATGCATTTGGCAGATGCTTTTATCCAAAGCGACTTACAGTGCACTTATTACAGGGACAATCCCCGGAGCAACCTGGAGTTAAGTGCCTTGCTCAAGGACACAATGGTGGTGGCAGTGGGGATCGAACCAGCGACCTTCTGATTAACAGTTATGTGCTTTAGTCCACTACGCCACCACCACTCAAGTATGATGCAACCAACCATTTGCAAAAATCACAGGCCACGTCCAAACGAATCCATTTTCATTTGAAAATGTATTATTTGAATATGTTTATGCCTCTCATCCACACTACAACAGTGTTTTCTTCCACCGAAAATGGAGCATTTCGGAAACGCTTTCTGTTAGCACATACTTTGGAATGCAAACACATTAGTGTGGATGTGGCCGTAAACTCTCGATGACCTTAGAAGCATGGACGGGTGAATTCACTAAATAGCTGCACCATTTTTGCGCATGGAATTTCAGCCCCAAAACCTGTGTCCTCATCACTAACCACCCACAATCTAGCTTAAACAAGCAAAATCAGATCGATGTATCTTGACAATTTAAATCTAAATTTAATAAAAAGTAAATTGTCATTCCTTTCCGTGCAAAAAAACGCTTCTTCTATGTAAAGTGCGCTTCATTCACAATAATTGCCGAAGCAATTTAAATAGCACAAGATGAAAGCAGGCCATTAAATGAATTTTATTTAAAAGATGTTTGTGTACATTTTCTATTGATCATATCAGCTGTAATTCATCAAATAATGATGATGAAATGATGGAGAAGAGTGTTATAGCTTTGCATACATCCAGATGTGTGATGGAGTGAAGCGCAGTTCTGGCATGTTATAGGGATGATTCAGGAGTCTGGATCACAGTGACGCTGTTCAGTCCTGCCAAAGTGTGTCAGATATGCTAAATATATTTGGGATGGGCTTTTCACATAATTATGCAGTCGAGTACTTGAAAATTTGAATTCAAGCTTTACCTTCAACCTTTGCAACTGTTTTTCTTATGGATAAATGAGCACTATGCATAAACGGATTCATAAATGACAAAAAACAACATTTGCACACACATGCATACATGCCAAGTCTTCTCTACTGATATGATCACTTTAAATAATGACACAATGTATTTTGGTGGGAACTACTGAATTTAAAACCAATATTTAGCTGAGAGAAGCAGTTTCATTGTTGCCCAATGCAAGCAAAGGCAGAAAGGAAAATAAAATTGCAATATTTGAGTAGTATTTTTACTAGTTGAATATTTAAAGCTGAACGAGTGCTCGATTAATCCGAATTAATGGATTAACGCATGCCATTAATTTAAAGTTCAAGACGTTAATTTTTCTTAAAGCTTAAAAGCAGTTACCGTTAACTGACCGGCATAAACACTGGTGTGAAGGGCGGAACCTTTGTAATGTGTCCCCCCAGAGTCATTACACTGATGCATACGCCACAAACAGACACACAACAGCACCAGAACCCTTCTACCAAGTGGAGTGTACCAGCTTAGCATAAAACAGTATAATGCGGCAGTCCCATAGACATTCTATGGGCGGTACTATAGTAACATGCTAATTGACCGTTATGCTTTCTCTGATGAAAGAGCCGCGTAGGTTGTTATTTCAGTAAATAAAAGAATATCTGACAGTGCTGCACTGTTGGTGATAAAATGATGGAGAAAGGAGCTCTTAGCGCTATTTAATGTACAAAACAAGCCTAGATGGGACTTGTGATAGAAATCAAGTATTTTTCAGCCTATGTAAGGTGCATTTTAATTACCACAGAAGCACCCCTCCACTATCACCAAAACACAGAGTTGAGATGTGTTTGTTTGCAAGCACTTTTCATGGTGAGTTCAAATCAGAGCTCGATGCTAGCATTGACCCTCTGATGCAAACGAACAATTGTACAGAGTGGTTATCTGAGTTACTGTAGACTTTGTCAGTTTAACCAGTCTGGCCATTCTCTGTTGACCTCTCTCATCAACAAGGCATTTCTGTCTACAGAACTCTCACTGAATGTATTTTTGTTTTTGGCACCATTCTGAGTAAATTCTAGAAACTGTTGTGTGTGAAAATCCGGAGATCCGCAGTTACAGAAATACTCAAACCAGCCCGTCTGACACCAACATTCATTCCACAATCAATTTTTTTCCCAATTCTGATTGTTGATGTGGCCATTAACTGAACCTCCTGATCCATATCTGCATGATTTTAGGCACCGCACTGCCGCCACACGATTGGTTGATCAGAAAATCGCATGGATGATTGTTGACGCCAGACAGGCTGGTTTTGAGTACTTCTGTAACTGCTGATCTCAACATGCACAACAGTCTCTAGAATTTACTCTGAATGGTGCCTAGTATTATAATAATAGTATAATAGTATTTATATCTGAGTAACAAAATTAATGGGTGTTTTTGCTCAATCTAAGATTACAGAGCGTTACGACAAGTTTGAAGAGAGTGAATAATTGTTGTGCCTTTAGAGGTTGTGTGGAAAGCCATTATATGGAGAGAATTTGAGGTTGTTTTGTGCAAAATACTAACTGCTCACACTCCCTCATTTATAAAAATCTGGATTCATCTACATTAAAATGAGGGTAAGAACATGGAAAAAGAACTTGTTGTGAATCCAGCAGAAATTGTTCCTCACACATATAAGTACGAGACTTGTACGCAATTATTAGTGAATGAAATCCACTGTGTGCCTGACATTTAATCATAGAAAACATTCCCTTCTTAGATCAGTTAGGATCACTACTTTATTTTAATAATGTGAATTTCAGAATAATAGTAGAGAGAATTATATATTTCAGCTTATTTCTTTCATCACATTCCCAGTGGGTCAGAATTTTACATACACTTAGTTAGTATTTGGTAGCATTGCCTTTAACTTGTTTTACTTGGGTCTTCCACAAGCTTCTCACAATAAGTTGCTGGAATTTTGGCCCATTCCTCCAGACAGAACTGGTGTAAATATGTCAGGTTTTTAGGCCTCCTTGCTCGCACATGCTGTTTCAGTTCTGCCCACAAATTTCAATCAGATTGAGGTCAGGGCTTTGTGATGGTCACTCCAATACCTTGACTTTGTTGTCCTTAAGCCATTTTGCCACAACTTTGGTGGTATGCTTGGGATCATTGTCCTTTTGGAAGTCACATTTGTGACCAAGCTTAAACCTCATGGCTGATGTTTTGAGATGTTGCTTCAATATATCTTCATAAGTTTCATTCCTCATGATGCAATTATTTTGTGAAGTGCACCAGTTCCTCCTTCAGCAAAGCACCCCCACAACATGATGCTGCCACCCCCATGCTCCAAACATAACAATGGTCGTCATGGCCAAACCGTAAAATCTTTGTTTCATCAGACCAGAGGGCATTTCAACAAAATATTTTTGTCCCCATGTGAACTTGCAAACTGTAGTCTGGCTATTTTATGGCAGTTTTTGGAGCAGGCATTTGGAAATTACTCCCAAGGATGAACCAGATTTGTGGATTTTGAGGTCTTGGCTGATTTATTTTCATTTTTCCATGATGTCAAGCAAAGAGGCACTGGGTTTGAAGGTAGACCTTAAAATACATCCACATGTACACCTCCAATTGACTCCAATTAGCCTATCAGAAGCTAATTGCCTAAAGACTTGACATTATTTTCTGGAATTATACAAGCTACTTAAAGGCGCAGTTAACTTAGTGTATGTAAACTTCTGACCTATTTGAATTTTGATATAGTCAATTAAAAGGGAAAATCTGTCTGTAAATAAATGTTGGAAATATTATTCATGTCGTGCACAAAGTAGATGTCCTAAGCGACTTGCCAAACTATAGTTTGCTAATATGAAATCTGTGGAGTGGTTAAAAAATTCGTTTTAATGACTTCAAACTAAGCATATGTAAACATCTAACTTCAACTGTACATAATTGATTATGTAAAAAGCCTTCAAGCATGCAAGACATGTATGTATGTGAGCCATTACCCAACGGTGCGGTTTAACCTGTGTGCATTGCATATGAAATCAATATCAACCCAACTCCCCACCATTGCATTCTCATTATTGACACCAAGCCTGCATTTTTAGCTGACGGATTCTTACCTACCTCGAAGTTCAGTATTGCCACAGCGATAAACACTCTTTATTTTTGTGAACAGCGAATAGCCTGCCATTTAAATTGCAGTAAATTCGAACACCTTGAATGTTCAATGTGACTTTGCACCCAGGGCTCAGCACGAGTGTACAGCGTGTGTGTAAACCGCAGGTAGGATATGTTGCAGGGTCTCTATGGCGGTCCATGTAACCAGCTGTATCGCAGCAGTGAGCACGTTAGAATTTAATCACCAGAGCGACTCAAGAGTGTTTCCACCTCTCCCAGACGAGCAAATGCTCTTCACGCGCCAACTCCTTTTATTTCCCCTGTCATTAAGTCATTTACGTTGTGTCAATGCTAAACTAACACAGCGGTTATGACTGAGACATGGCCAGGCTGAGTATGCATGTTGTTCTTTATTGCTGTGTGTGTGTGTGTGTGTGTGTGTGTGTGTGTGTGTGTGTGTGTGTGTGTGTGTGTGTGTGTGTGTGTGTGTGTGAGCGTGTATTTATCACTTTGTGGGGACCAAATGTCCCCATAAGGATAGTAAAACCCGAAATTTTTGACCTTGTGGGGACATTTTGTCGGTCCCCATGAGGAAAACAGCTTATAAATCATACTAAATTATGTTTTTTGAAAATGTAAAAATGCAGAAAGTTTTCTGTGAGGGTTAGGTTTAGGGGTAGGGTTAGGTTTAGGGGATAGAATATAAAGTTTGTACAGTATAAAAACCATTATGTCTATGGAAAGTCCCCATAAAACATGGAAACACAACGTGTGTGTGTGTGTGTGTGTGTGTGTGTGGGTGTGTGTGTGTGTGAAAAAGAAAAAGAGAGATGCTGAGATGCTATGCTTGATCAATATGCCGTGGGCTGTTTATAACAAAATGCTCTGAACTGTGTGTATGATGTTTTTGGTATAGTATGATGTGGCTTAATGATTAAAGTCAATGTGAAACAATATTTACAACCCATTTAAGTTCCATACTATGACTGATTTCCAAATAAAACAGGATATTCAGTGTTAAGAAAAATTTTAAAGTGGGATTAAGATTGTATCCATCAGTGTTTAACACCAGAATGGGGAAATGTTGCAGTTGTTTTGAATACAAGTTGTAGCATTAATATCAGTGGACATTAATATGTGGACATTTAATATTTTTTTTCCATACCAGATTGAAGTCAGGTGGTTGAAAAATAAGAGGGGATGTCAGCGAAAAAGGAAAGTTGTTTTTGAGGCGGAGCATGTTTATTACATTTTAATGAAATATTAAGATTTTTTTTTTTTTTTTTTTTTTGTAATTAACATTTTTTATTGATTCCCATAGTAAATAAAGAAAAGAAAAACATATACATAGAATCAACATTAAAACCCTGCCCTGACACCCAATAAACATCCCTGTGGTCCCACATGAGTATGCACACACACACACACACACACACAAACAAAAGCACTTCAAATCCCACAAGGTCCATTATCACCATTGTGTCCATTAGCAAGGAACATTATTATTGTCTCTATAGTAACATTGTACTGTAAGTCTGTATTTTATGTTGACTTTTTTGGCTGCCAACCAAAATGTTGAAGGTCCCGCAAGGAGCGATTCATGATTAGTGCTATCGCCTTCCACAAGTGACAGAAGGGTCTTCTCTATAGGAACATTGTGCTATAGTTGACTTTAAAGATCTGGACTGTTAACCGAAATGTTGTCAGTTCAAATCCCACAAGAAGTGATTCCCGGACAATTGTGTTTTTGAGCAAGTGGTTTCAGATGGATTGTCTTTATTGTAATATTGTACTGTAAGTCACTTTGAATAAGAAAACATCTGCTAAATTAAGAATATTCAATAGTGCTGTTATGGGTGACTTAACTGCTTCAAACAAGTGATTGAGGCTACTGAGATATAGTGACATGTCTAAAATCCCTATTGTATGTACAATATGGTTTACATTGTTCCAGATCCATCTTTTCAGTCCTTCCTCACTCCCTAACTCGCCTTGTTTGTGCCCCGCCATCTGTCTTCCAGTATGTTTTCATGTGTCTTACCGTGAAATCATTCACGCTTGGAATTATGTCTTCAGTAAGCCCTCTATCTCACAGCGACTGTTCGCTTTATTTTTACCGCACAGCATGAGGGCACTAGGCGGGTGTTGTCCTAGGGTCACGGTATTGTGTTTGCTTTTCCCCAATGGTATGTTTTTGCAATGAAACATGGAGCATTTAGATTTAATTTTGTGCTTTTTGTTTGTGCAAAGAGGCCAACTATTATGTGTAGTTCAGTGCAATTCCAAAACAAATAAAGGGAGACTCTTTCCCCCATAAACACCCAATTGTGTTTAATGAGCTAATAGAGATAATATAGAGAAAGAATATTTAAATAACAATATTAGATAAAGAATATCCTGGAATATGTTATATAATTACTGAATTCATTCAGATAATGAGCGCAGCAGCTCGAGGCATTAGAGCAGAGATTGGTGAATAAAGCATGACCTCATTGACACGATGTCCCAGGTTGTTGCATGATGTCCCAGCTGGGTTTTCAGATTATTACTTGCATTATTATGTTGCTGCTGTTCTTTTGTTTGAAAATGTTTTTTTATATGTTTATTTCATTCATGGTAAAAACATTGAATGTATTAGGACTGTCGATTTAATGTGTTAGTTCTGTGCAGCTAATGAAAATTATAACAAGTTAAAATTAAGCATGTCCCTTGAATTATAAAGAATATATTCTTAACATCGGAGCAGTTAAAGCTTGTAGTACCACCTGTTTTCAGCAGGGGACAGTAAGCGGAACTCCAGACAAAAACCGCTCTCAGGCTTGCTAAACACTAGCGACAGCACAAGATGAGCGCATTCTTATGTAAAAAATTTTTATTGTCCTAACAATTGCTTACTTGTCTGCCACAAAAATGTAATATAATGCATTTGAATTATTGTACTTATATTTATAATTATTTAAATGTAACTTTATAATCATTATAATGTATATAAAATTATGTTTATTTGAGGGGCATTCTCAGCATATATTTATATATGTAATTAATTCAATTAATTAATTTGCATGCAGTTAATATATATCTATATATAACATAGTGTGTAATATATACAGTATATATACAGTAATATATTATAGCATGTTTCCCAGTCAGAAATACTTTCTAGGAGATGGTCCAGTTGCGGTCCCATAACAAATATACATTCAAGCTGTAGTCTACTAAACAATAGCATATGTGTGACTAATGAATGGATGGCCGGGCAACCCAGTGCCTTACGGGCCAATCTCATGGTCGTCTGGGTTCTGAAATGCCAAATTTTTGTGAGATGAGAGCTCGGCCCCCCCTGAGGTCCATTCACTCGGATAGAGTCTGTCCTGCCCCATTCTCAGCATCCCTCCACAGAAATGGTTTGACAGTAATCCTGTCCTATTGTCCTCTAACCTGAAGAAGCTGTCAAGCCCTTCAGTGCACCCTATTGAGTGTACACGCATCACATTGTTAATCATACACACAAAGGTTAGAAACACTTTCTTCCACACACTGCAAAAATGAATCAGTATTCTGTTTCTTTTACTTGTATAAAATATATAAACATAAAAAAGATATAATTACTTGAGAAGCCAAACAATATAATACATTTTAAATATTTTAATATTAATTAAATATTAAATCTTGTTTTCAGAGATATAAACACATTTTATGAGTTTTTTATTCTTAAAAACAAGAAAAATATTTTTGCCAGACAAAAATAATATTTTGGTTTCCCCATTTCAATTGTTTACATTTCTTACTGTACCTTTATTAGCATTTTATTTTCATACTTTTGGCATAAACCTTTCTAAAATGTTGTTACATTTCTCTGAAAATAAGTGTTGATGTAATTTTTCTTCTCATGTAATATTTATGTTTTTTAGGGCTGTTTAGATACAGGAAAAAAGACGCATAGTAAACTTTTCTTTTTTTTTTACTGTTCGCATATGGATCAACTTTCAGCATTGCTATTCAGTATTAAATGTGTTTTGAAAGCTCTGTATTCATTTTTTATGGTGAAAAATTGTTTAATATGAAAGCAAACATCTATATCTAAGTACACATAAAGTATGATAAAGTACTCAATGGTACAACAATGGTGTTTTAGACCTGGTACTATGGTACTGCCATGTTTTTTGGACATGAACTGTAGTATTTTTTGGAGTTCCTTGGAGTACCATGGTGTTGTTGGAAGCACCTTGGAGTACCATGGTATTTTTGGAAGTTCCACTGCAAGTAGGCCTGCGGGTTTTAGCAGGGTACTGTAGGGCATGTTCCCTCGCACCCTGCCGAGATAATCTTGCATTTGCTTGGATTAAGAATCTTCAGATCTCCATCACCCGCTGAGGCCCAGCCCCCCTCCACAAACTTTCTCTACCCTGCTAGTTAGAGGCCCATCCCCTGCCTCACTTCCCTTCTGCTAATGTGTAAAATGAGTAAGAAGAGGAGCCAAAACCTCCCTAAACCCCTTCTCTAATTACAAACCTCTCCGCACCCTTTAACCCATCTCTTCGGCCCCAGCTCTATATGTGTGACTGTGGGCGACATTCGATAGCCAGCCTCCTGGAGTGGCATGCTCTGTAGGGTGGCTAGCTTCCTCTGACACAGTTCGCTGAACTGGATTCCAGAAAAAACTTCATCTTCTCCCAGAAACTTGTAGAGGGATATATTTAGTCATGGTGGTTTTCTAATGGAATCTGTGTGCTGAGTCGCAAACCAAGAGCAGAACTTCAGGGGGGTTCCGAGGCATGGTGGTTTGTATCCTAGGGCTTGCACGTCTACTTAAATATATTTTTACATCATGTAAAATGTCATGTGATTCCCAACTAGTTGGCACAACGTAGCAGAACTAATTTACTAGTTAATGCGAACCCTAGTTTTGATCCACGTTTTGAAGAGTCGCAACCAAAGAGGGTGACTTCAAGGCATTCCCGAGGCATATCCGTGTGTGTCCGCCCAGCATCAACAGTGTTTCTCAACTCGCAGGGACTCTCGGTGTCAGTTTTGAGTTGTGTGGTTTGACAGGGATATATCTTGGCTGCGCACAAGGAGGGTATTAGGTTGGTGGAAGTAATGGATGTCTGAGCGAGCCTGTGTACCATCAGCCAGATAAATGACTGGCTGATGCTTTGGGAGATTTCCAAGTTGTACCGGCAGGCAACTCATTTCTCAGTTCCTTCCTGCTTTCTCTCCCTGCAGCTATGGAAAGCTGGGGGTTTGCTGACAAAGATATGACTTGTGGTTGAGAGAGAAAGCAAGGAAGCGAGACAACAGAGCAGTGACGAGAACTGCAGAAAAGATTAGGAAGATATAAAGATCCACAATTCTCCCCAACCGTCATTCCCTTTAGAACCCATGATGAATAGAAGGACGGCAATGCCGTGCTCTTTTTAGAAATGAAATCAAGAGTGAAGTTGGTACACTACCAGGCAAAACTTTGGACACTCTTGACTAAATTCGTTTTGAATTATCTTAAAGGGATAGTTATGTGGTTCCTTACATGTATCGTGGCAGTTAACAGGTGAAATGTCCACTAATGTAGAGTTAAAATCTAATCAAATTTTCTCCCAAAAAGCAGAGGTAGTGCTCTATCCAGTTGTAAATGAACAAAAACTAACCATCCTACCTTAAAACTTAAAACCTAAACTTTAATGATAGAGTCAGGAAATGCAAATGTGAGCAGAAAAAGGCAAGAAATTGCTTTGATATATACAACGAGCCATGGAAATAGGTGGCATAATTCCAATACCTCCTTTAGAGTCCTTTCATAGTTTTATTGTCTTCACTATAACTCTAGAATATGGACAAAAGTAATATTAAATAGTAAGTAGGTATGTCCAAACTTTTTACTGGTAGTACAGTATATGCAAAAGCAGTTCACAGCCAGTGTTCTTTGTCCATCCTGTGCTGACTCAAACAACAGCACTTGGGTGTATCTTAAGCAGCGCTTCATTCAGCACATAATGAAAAGGGAAGCGCCAGGCGGGTAATGAAGTCTTAGGCAAGCTTCTGTGGCCGCGACTGCTCACACTGTGAGCTTTGGTAATTGGCGCATGACCTACTCTGCAGACGAGTTGTAATGTCACAATTTGTGTGATGCACAAATCCAATTAAGTTAGAGTGCTGTGTAGAGTTCTCCTGACAGAGACTCAAGGTGCCCTCTGCAGCGATGGACTGAGATGGAGAGTGGATACAGTGCGTGTGCATGCAACTGGAAGCTAGGATGAGCCACGTTACAAATAAATGAGATCAGAGAGATTATTTGGCATATCTGTGTGTGAGCTGATTGTACAGGCCCTTTTACCCTGTTGAGAAGACCAGCATTGCTGGTCTTCAACATATGTTGTTTTGCTGCTTCTATACTAGCTTAACAAGGATGTCTACCTTGATCCACCAGCTTCATCACAAAGCCTATGCTGGTTAATCCGCATTTTGTTGCTGGTGATTAACACGGCTATGCTGATCCACTAGCAAGACCAGCTAACACAGAGTTTACACAGTTAGCAGGCTACAAAGGTTGTCTCATCCTCAGACCATAAATATTTCTATAAGGTTGACCAATATGGGTTGTACTCTAGAGAATATGGAAACGAGCACTCATTGTATACAATATTTACTCAAATTCATTCAAACTTTACAACTGAAATTATTTACTGTCCTTTGACAAATCTATAGGTAGATTTTGGAACACAAGGGAAAGTTAACACTTCTGTTAATCAGCCAAGTGAAAACGGTTATCGGACAATGCAACAATCGAAAAATGGATTTATTGCACTGGCCGAAATATCGATCTATACTTTGTCACAGATATTGCAAACAAAATGAGAAAGACTTCTGAAAATGTTAGAATCTCCAATCAAATTGCCCGACTGCTACACAATATCCAAGAGTCCAAAGGTTTTTATCAGCCCACCAAGAAAATATGGAAAGAGTCCTAGAAAGAAAATGATCTCTTGATTTCTTCTTTTCCCATCATGTCAAGCAAAGAGAAACTTAACTAATTGGCTAATTGTCTAAAGGCTTGACATCATTTTCTGGAATTTTCCAAGCTGCTTAAAGGCAGTTAACTTAGTGTATGTAATCTTCTGACCCACTGGAATTGTGATGTAGTCAATTAAAAGTGAAACAATCTGTCTGTAAACAATTATTGCACAAAGTAGATGTCCTAAACAACTTGCTAAAAAACTATAGTTTGCTAATATGAAATCTGTGGAGTGATTAAAAAAATTAATTTTAATGACCTCAACTTAAGTTTATGTAAAATTCGGACTTCAACTGTGTATATATATATATATACATATAGAGTACTGTGCAAAATAAGATGCTTCACAAAAACATTTGTCTTAAGATGGTTATATATATTTAAAATGAGATCACATTTAAGGTTATTGATCATCATTGGTGAATTGCTCCAACGCGTGAAATATGACTTTTGATAATATAACACAAGAGGAATGGCCAGAATGTAGCATAGGATATCATATGTGTGGTGGTGGCGTAGTGGGCTAAAGCACTAAACTGTTAAGCAGAAGGTTCTCCAGGTTGCTCCGGGGGGATTGTCCCTGTAATAAGTGCACTGTAAATCACTTTGGATAAAAGTGTCTGCCAAATGCATAAAAATGTACAACAATTTATTTATTATTTACTTGGCTCTTGTATAGGCCTATATACAACATTATTATATGTATATAAATCTACAACTGTGGTAATAGTCTACTATTAATCACAGAAATTACGATTCAAGTCCCAGCCCTAATTTATTCATTTATTTAGTAGCCTTTTAGCAGATGCTTTTCCATTAAAAGCACCTCACATAGTATGCAAACTACAAGAGCAATCGGCCTTAAGCATTCTGGGGTAAAGTGCTTTGCAAGGCCACCTGCCAGTTGATATGGTAAATGGTCTGCACTTATATAGCGCCTTTTTAAACTTAGCGTTTTAAAAGCATTTTAAACTGCATCTCATTCACCCATTCACACACACATTCACACACCAATGACGGCAGAGCTGCCATGCAAGGCACTAGCCTGTCATTGGGAGCAACTTGGGGTTCAGTGTCTTGCCTAAGGACACTTCAGCATATGGAGTCGTACCGCCAACCCTGTGATTAGTGGACAACCCGCTCTACCGCATGAGCCACAGCAGTGATTCTGGGGCGAAGTACATTCTGATTCGAATCCCATTCTTATTATATGATTCTCAGTAACTCAAGTTTCCAAGTGACCTGGGATTGAACCTTCGGCCTTTGTTTTTGCAGCAAAGATTCTTACCCAAAGAATCACCAATGCAAGGACTTTACTGAATGCTGAATACTGATTCACTAATATGTTGTGATTGCTACAGCAGTAAACACTTGTGCTTTGGTACCTTCCATTCTTTGCTGGGATATAACTACTAGCTTCACCTCGAGTGTGTTTATTTCAATGTTTGTTCCATCTGAATGCATCATGTCCTTGAGTACTTTCAAATATGGAGTTTTTCTTCGAGTTTGAACAGCCACTGAAATCGCCAACAGGCTTTGTTTTATTATGAACAACCTGCATTGTTTTATGTTATGTCATTGTTAATAATAAATGTTTCTGATTATCAAATTCTTATTTTCGCTTTTGACAGGCTTCAGTATTATTCAGGTTGGTGTTGCTGGAATCTGTAGGATATTTGTTTCTTTAAAGGGGACCTATTATGCAAAATTCACTTTTACATGGTGGCTTGTGTATGTACACAACCACCCTACAATGTTAAAAGTCCACCCACTCCTCGTTCTTATATTTCTATTAATCAAAACAGTGTCTCAAAATGAACGGTTTTCGTTTTTGCTCTAAAGAGACGTCACCCACACCCAGGCCTCACCCACGACTGGTGACGGACTCCACCCTATTATCATAGATCCTCCCCTGAGTGATCTACACATGGTCTGCCATTTTTTGCCCAAGCTGGAGCAGATACAGTGAGAAGAATAATGTCTCCGCTTCGTAAGGATCATAAGTGTTCTGTTGTTGGATGTAAAAGTGAACATAAGAGTCTTCATGTACTCCCGGCATCAGAGCCATTGAAGACACAGTGGACAAATTTAGTTTTGAAGGAAATGTTCCCCAAAACATACAAAAATATCTGTATGTTTGTGCAATTCATTTTGCACCGTGTAATGCAGAACGGACTACAAAATGGTGCCGCGATATGCAGAAAAGGACAGCGAACACCCCTCAGCTCAACATTTGGGCCAGTTGCTATGTAAAATCCCAGGCCGATTTCTCTTCCCAGTCCAGCCCTGGCTGAACTCCGGTATTTACTGTCAGAATTCCACCCAAAAAGAGGCATTTATTACATGGTATAATAAATTATCCATTGGGTATTTTGAGCTGAAACTGCACAGACACATTCTGGGGACACCTGAGACTTATATTACATCTTGTAAAAAGGGGCACAAGAGGTCTTCTTTAAGTGAGATATAGTGTCTTCAGATGAGTAAATACATCTTAAGGCTTCTATATGTCAAGATTTTATATTTTGTTTTCAGATGGCCTTTAGTAATTAGTCCTGAACTTGACAATTAAAATGTACTTATATGTATTAAATAATGAATGAATATGGGTGATAGATCACCTCTATAGCATATTGTTTTATTGAAATAATCAGGAATGTGAGGTAATGAATTCCATTAATATTCCTTGACCAAAGTGTAGAAGCTCTAAAGAATTATTTTACAGACAGTGATGTGGCTTTTAGCCGCTTGCCAGATAACATATCATAATTAAGATCCGTCATTCCAGCTCTATGTGCTTAAACTCATAATGTTGTCTTCATTTAATTTACTAGAGGTGATTGAGAACTATGCTTTAGTTTGAACGGCAAATTACAAAAGATGCATATTTTTATTAATTTATTTGCACATGCAAGCAGTGCGTATGCAAAGAAACAACGTCATTTCAAATGCAGTCTCGCAGTGTGCTTTCACACTAACAGTATTTCAGGCTTCATATTGAAAATAACATTCCTGGGTGTTCTGGATGGTTGCTAGGTTTTGCAAGTAGTCTGCTGTGGCTGGTTGCTGGACGTTGCTAGGGTCTTCTTACTGGTTCATGGATGTTGTTAGAGTGTTTATGCTGGTTTCTAGGGTCTTCTGGCTGGGTGCTAGTCTGTGTTATTTAGTTGCTTGGTGTTGCTAGGGTGTTGTAGCTGGTTGCAAGAATCTTCTTGCATGATGCTGTGGTGTTGTGGCTGATTAATATACATTGTGAAGCTGTGTCTTGTTTCGTTGGTTGCACATTAGTTAGGAAACTTTGAAGGCTGCAGTATGCAGAGCGTCCACCTACAAGTGGAGTGATGGTGGCGTAGTTGGCTAAAGCACTGAACTGGTAAGCAGAAGGTTGTCGGTTTGATCCCCACAGCCACCACCATTGTGTCCTTGAGCAAGGATTGTCCCTGTAATAAGGGCACTGTAAGTTGCTTTGGATAAAAGCGTCTGCCAAATGCATAAATGTAAACGTAAATGTTAAACAAGCCTCGTTTAAACGAGACAGCCTTCACAGAACAAATGGAAACTGAACGTAACATGGTTGCTATGACAGCGCACCACTCTTTAATAAGTGCGACCGCTTTGAATGAGAATGGAACAAAGTCCCTTTGGAAGGGAATGTATAAGGTACATTTTGGAGAGTTATAATGAAATAGAGAGAAAAGAAAATAGATTTGATGTACTTTTAGTCTATATTACTTTATTTTTATCATATATTACTATTATTGTACATATTATATACTCTGCACCCATCTACTGGGCAGTGGTGGCTCAGTGCTTGATGCTCAGGGTTACTGACCAGAAGGTAGGGGGTTCAAGCCCCAGCACCACCAAGATGCCACTGTTGGGCCTTTGAGCAAGGCACTTAACTCCAGGTTGCTCGGGGGATTGTCCCTGTAATAAGTGCACTGTAAGTCGCTTTGGATAAAAGCGTCTGCCAAATGCATAAATGTAAATCTACTGAGGTACTTCGACTTTCGAATTAACATTACTTGCATTTGAACTTCATATTTCAAGCAAGTTGGCATAATTTTATTTAGCCATATGATGTTCATTTCCATTGAAGCAAAGAATTGTCATTGAAGGTCACATTCGGAGTGTTCTTCTCACTTTTCTGAAACAAGATGTGGCCCACAAATGCAAACTCAGGAGGACGCAGGCTTCCAAACAAGACACAGCCATAGATGCCTCATTAGTGGCTGTTCCTAGGGACCACTAATGAGGCATCTGCCATATTGGAAAAGTCTGTACATAAACATGTGAAAGCAGTTGACCGTAAATCTGCAACAGTCTTTGGCAGTTGATTTTCACAATATTTGGTAGATCATTAACGTTAGATAATTCTAAATATTGTAGATAATAAAAATGACTTCAAACAGAAATTAAACGGTTAAAGCTCTTATAAATAATATTATCAGAGAAGCCAGCAGCCTGATTGCTTAAACTTCACATTCTCACCTGTGAAAGATGATTATATTTCATCTGGAATTTATATCTCTGTGGTTTTTACAACAAGCAGCACAATGTCGTGGCTTTTTATTTCATTTTTTGTATTTTTATTTTTATTCTTCTGTGTAGCCTTTTGGCAATATTCCATGTGTATCTTGATATTTAAGCTATAATGCAATAATTTGCTCTGAAGTTGCTTAAAAGGGTTCTATTTTTTATTTATTTTTTACAATGAAAGGAACTATAAGTTTAATCAAACAGACATTTTGGCACAGAAGTTTAAAGATATTTAAAAATATTCAATATTTAAAATAAATCTAGTTAAATAATATTTAATAATTTAATATATCACTCAATTTAATGAATAACAAAACATAGTATTTTAACAGGAATCATTACAAACATATTTACACTCACTGAGAACTTTATTAGGAACATTATGGTTCTAATAAAGTTCCCAACATGGTCTTCTGCTGTTGTATCCCAAACGCCTCAAGGAGATGATATTCTGCTCACCACAATTGTACAGAGCAGTTATCTGAGTTAACGTAGCCTTTCTGTCAGTTTGAACCAGTCTGGCCATTCTCAGTTGAAATTCCCAGGATATCAGCAGTTCCAGAAATACTCAAAGCAGCCCGTCTGGCACCAACAATCATGCCACAGTCAAAATCAATGAGATTACAATTTTCCCCATTCTGATGGCTGATGTGAACATTAACTGAAGCTCCTGACCTTTATCTGCATGATTTTATGCAATGCACTGCTGCAACACGACTGGCTGATTAAATAATCACATGAATAAGTAGGTGTACAGGTGTTCCTAATAAAGTGTTAAATGAGTGTAATATTAGTACAGCATTTTAATACATAAAAATGTATACGTGTTTTGAATTCTGAATCGATTCCTTTAACCGGACTGTTTGAACTGATTCACGTCAAACTTCTCAACTTTAATGTCTTTTTTGCCACAAAGAAGAATATGTAAGAGACTGTTAAAATATTGTCTTAATGCTCTTATGCTGAATCATTTTAATATATGAGTGTTTTTGACCGAAAAGGCCGCTAAATTGTTAAATCACTGTTAAATCACTCATGAAAATAAATCAAACTGACCAACTAAATAAGATGTACTTGTTGGATGTGCTGTAGACGTACAAGCCATTGCAATTAAGCTTATGCATTTTTTATTGCAAAGTAATCAGTGCAGGAAATGTGTGAAGCATTAGAGAACAAAACCTGCAGTGATAATCTGAATGCATTTCACTACAGTGATGTCAGCATACCAGCATGATTATTGCCAATGTTGTCTAAACAAACCAGACCCTTTTTATTGTTTCTGGTGAGAAAATCTTGTATACCAGAGGGGAAACTCTGGATTGCATCAGAATTCTCCGACAGCATTTCTTGCATTTTTAAAAATGCTGTACCTGTCACTGGGGCCAGAGGTTAATTGTGCAGGGACGCTACAGGATGACATCTCACATCTTTTCATCATAGTCATTCTCTTAGGAGCAAAAATATAGCCAGCCAATTATCTTTCTTAAAAGAGTTGACCGTTGCTCCTTGAGGTCATGGTACAGCAAGGGTATTTCATCCACAACCCTTCTTTTTTCATTCTAAAATTCAGGTTATATAATTGAATTAAAGTACGATTGCAGGTGTACATAGGAATGAGAGCTTTTGACCATGATGCAGTTTATGCTGTAGAACTCCCGCAAATGATGACTTCCCAAGAACACTATAAACACATACTAACAGACACCCTGAACACACTGATTCCAGCCATCACTGTGGGCGAATAACTTGTGCCGCTGGCATGGTAAGTGGGATGAACTTGACTTTGTGACCTCAATCTTGAAAAGGCTGTTGAGAGTTAGCAGAGATAAGCCACTTTTTCAAGGACGGAGGAAGCAATGATAAGGTCAGATAGGAACTCAAATGTGCTGTCTCACTTTAGCCACAATTTAAATGAGCATCAGCTTTATCAGCAGAGCAGGAGATTTTCAATTCAGTTTTCTAACAGCCCTCGTCACGCTGGAAGCTGTCACTGAGCTTGCTTTGGCCTTTGGACGTGCATCACTACGTCTAGGGCTGAGCGATACAGCACAAAAAAAAACCAAATTTTTTTTTTTACATTTTGCCTATATTCGAATTTGCCCTGAAATGGATTAAAGGGTGACTTTTTCTTCCGATTAGTTTATTCAAAATTATTATTTTGATTTACATGTAAAATACAGTAAAAATAAGGTTCAAAATATTCAGTGCGTGTTTCTTGAGTTTTTCTCTAAATGAAAACAAGAATTATTATTATATGTAATCATTTTCATTTATATAAATAAACAGACATATTTAACTACATCTATATTTTCTATTAAAGGAATGTTGGCATTAGTGCCGAATCGTTTATTATTATTTAAAAAAAAATAAGCAGTAAAAGTTTTATTTTAAAATATGATTCATATTTGAAAAACCTTTGTCCACCAAATCAAAGTCATCAATTTTGTTGTCTTGTACAATATAAATAAACAAAAATAAAACAGAGAGGACCCCTTTAGACCCTCAAGACTGTAAAGTAAAAAAAAAAAAAAAATATATATATATATATATATATATATGATATAATATATATCAATATTTTGATATTTTTTTATGATTGTGTTCAAAGGTCATATGGAGTAACCCTAAGAAAACTTCTTGATATCATTGACTCTAAAGTTCATAATATTTGGGAAAAGATATTTTAAACAATAAATGTTTATTTTTTAAGTTGCGTAGACTGTCATGTATTTAAAGTGCAATGACGTTTACATTTTTGACTTGGTTACACCACATGCCATTTTACAAGTCAATTTACACTAATCTTTTTCTTTTTTTGTTGTGGAAAATGTAATAAATGTTTTTCAAAAATTTGTGAAACCAACATGGACTTAAAGATTAATGTGTTTTAAACCAGATTTTTTTAATATTTCTAATTTTTATTATCTCAGAACACGTTATTGATCAATGACGTTTTAATGTTTGAAAAACGCCATGCTGGGAATTTCAGTGAACATGTTTGTAAATCAGTTTTTAATCAAAATGTAAATGGACAATTTGTAATGAAAACACATAGTGATTCGCCTCGATCTGGGTGGCAGAGGACGAATCCCAGCTGCCTCCGCGTCTGAGACCGTCAACCACGCATTTAATCACATTTCCACGGAGACATAGCGCGTGTGGAGGCTTCACACCATCCATCGCGGCATCCAAGCTCAACTCACCACGTGCCCCACCGGGAATGAACCACATTATAGCGACCACGAGGAGGACCTGGCTGGAGTCACTCAGCACACCCTGGGATTTGAACTAGTGAACTAGAACATCGTCTTTACCACTGAGCTACCCTGGCCCCAATAATGCAATTTTTGCTACTGAGGAGACATGCAATTTTTAAAACACATGTTTGTCTTAAAGGGATAGTCCACACGAAAAATATAAATTGTCATAATTTACTCACCCTTGTATCTTTTCATACCCATATGCCTATATATTTTTTCTGTGGAATGCAAGAGGGGATGTTCGACAATATATTATAGACTGACTGCCTCAGTCACCATTCGCTCTCATTGTATGGACAAAATGCAATGAAAAAAAATCTCCTTTCGAGTTTCACAAAAGAAAGTCATACAGGGTTTGGAACAACATGAGGGTGGTTCAATTATGAAAACTTTTAATTTTTGAATGAACTATCTCTTTAAAACTCTCATCTTGTGGGTTACAATACAAAGAAGAATTGTGAATTAGTGTAATAACTCATTCTGAAGAGTAGTAATATTTAAAGTACACTTTGTTAGTATTATTTAAAGTAAAAATCATCAAAATATTTGGTACTTAATTTTGAATTGCCCAGTATATTGTGAATACTCAATATATCGATTAGCCTTAAGTACGGCTAAACAAAGAACTCCCTCTATTGCTCCATTTGAACTCATCGTCTCCCTGGGGCCCACAGGTTATCAAAACAGCCAATCAGCAACTTCCCCCTTAGCTCTCATGTGATTAAATTGAGTGAGGATTGGGTTGGGGTGAGAGTGGGTTGAATGTGGGTCACAATACAGTAGCTCTAATAATTACAGCATTATACTGATGCTATCATCATCATCATCATCGAGAACAGATCAGCTCCACGGTGCATTCGACCAGATAACATCGACTCCGGGATACTGAAGTGATATCATTGTGATTTATACCTTGTCCACTCCAGCTCTATCTACAGTGCATTCATAAAAAAAAAAATATCACATTTTGTTATGTTGCTGCCTTTTTTTTTCACATCAATCTACACTCCATAGATTACCCCATAATGAAAAAGCAAAAACCAGATTTTTAATAACTTTACAAATGTATTAAAAAGAAAAAACTGAAAAATATAGACACAAGTATTCAGACCCTTAACTCAGTACTTAGTTGAAGTCTTTTTGGGTATGATGCAACAAGCTTTGCACACCTGGATTTGGGATTTTCTGCCATTCCTCTCTGCAGATCCTCTCAGGTTCTGTCAGGTTGGATGGGGACTGTCAGTGGGCAGCCATTTTCAGGTCTCTCCAGAGATGTTTGGTTGGGTTCAAGTCTGGGCTCTGGCTGGACCACTCAAGAACATTCACAGAGTTGTCCCTAAGCCACTCTTGCGTTGTCTTGGCTGTGTGTTTAGGGTCATTGTCCTGTTGGAAGGTGAACCTTTGGCCCAGTCTGAGGTCCTGAGTGCTCTGGACCAGGTCTTCATTAAGGATATCTCTGTATTTTGCTGCCTTCAGCTTGCCTTCATCCCTGACCAGCCCCCAGTCCCTGCCACTGAAAAAACACCCCCACAGCATGATGCTACCGCCACCATGCTTCACCGTTGGGATGGTAATGCACAGGTGATGAGTGGTGCCTGGTTTCCTCCAGACATGAAATTTGGAATTGAGGCCAAACAGTTCAATCTTCATTTCATTAGACCAGAGAATCTTGTTTCTCACATTCTGAGAGACCTTTAGTGCTTTCTTTATGTGTCTTGCACTGAGGAGAGGCTTCCGTCTGGCCACTCTGCCATAAAGCCCAGATTGGTGGAGTATTGCAGTGATTTTTGTCCTTCTGCAAGTTTCTCCCATCTCTACACTCCAAATATATGTTCTGGCAACATATATTAGAATTTCTTTCAGAAGTGTATGCAATTAACCTGGCTCCAGATCCGAAGGAGGGCATTTTGGGGGACACTGAATGGATAGGAGATAAATATCAGTCACAAGCCATTTCATTATGTATGGTATTAGCAAAAAATGCTATACTACAGTAATGTGCCCACCTTATGAAATCGGGCTCAGAGACCTACAGTAAGTAACGTGTTGCGCTAGAGGAGTTGAGACACAATTTAACAAACAAACCTGTGAAAATATGTAACCCAATTACTATAACTATATTAACTATATTGATGTTCAAAAAAGGGAAAGTATATGTCAGAATTTTTAAAGTTCTGTGATTTCTTTTGTTTGTTGTTGTTTTAGGCATGAATGGAATGGAATGTGATTGAGAGATGTTCCTTAAAAGCCTGTTGTATCATATTTGATACATGGATTTCAATGGGGGGTTTTCGATAAAATAATATACATAATTTTAACCAAACACAAGTTGCTTATATTTAGCAAATACTCATATTTTAAAATAATTAACAATATAGACATTACTGTCACTTTTACTTTATTAAAATTAGCTGTCATTTATCCCAACATAAGAGTTAGTTTTCATGCAAGTCTACTGTCTTTTTAAATAGCTCAAAATAAACATTGAAAAATATAATATATAATATAATAAAAACATGTTTTACTTCTATTCCATTGGTTGTCTGGCTTGTCAGCTTGAACAGAGAGTGAAACTGGAGCCTTCAAACATTGTGTATCATATTCTTGGAGAATTTGCAACTGTTCTTCTATCTATCTATGCTGTATAAATTGCTTCTGTCTCTTCAAGTAATCTCAGACTAACTCAATGTTCAGTGGGGGGATCTGTGGGAGCCATGCAATATGTTGCAGTGCTCCATGTTCTTCTATTCTTTTTGCAAAAGCATTGTTTGGAAATCTACAGATTATATTTCCTATTGAAACAATAAAGCTGAAGATATAAAAGACAAATATTTTTGTGAAACATCTTATGTGACTAATACTTTTGCACAGTACTGTAGATCCACAGTAAAGCAAGTCCTATATCGACAAAGTCTGAAAGGCTGCTAAGCATGGAAGAAGTCACTGCTCTAAAACTGCAGTTTGCAAGTGCACATGGGGACAAAGATCTTACTTTTGGAGAAATGTCCTCTGGTCTAATGAAACAAAAATTGAGCTGTTTGGCCATAATGACCATCGTTATGTTTGGAGGAAAAAGGGTGAGGCTTGCAAGTTGAAGAACACCATCCCAACTGTGAAGCATTGGGGTGGCAGCATCATGTTGTGGGGGTGCTTTGCTTCAGGAGGGACTGGTGCACTTCACAAAATAGATGGCATCACGAGGAAGGAAAATTATGTGGATATATTGAAGCAACATCTCAAAACATCAGCCATGAATTTAAAGCTTGGTTGCAAATGGGTCTTTCAAATGGACAATGACCCCAAGCATACCTTCAAAGATGTGGTAAAATGGCTTAAGGAAAATAAAGTGAAAGTATTGGAGTGACCATCACAAAGCCCTGACCTCAATCCGATAGAACATTTGTGTGAAGAACTGAAAAACCATGTGCGAGCAAGGAGGCCTAAAAACCTGTCTCAGTTACACCAGTTCTGTTTGGAGGAATGGGCCAAAATTCGGGGAGCGAATCTCAGTTGCCTCCACTTATGAGACAGTAAATCCACGCATATTATCATGTGAACTGAGTGCGTTACCGCGGAGACATAGTGCGTGGGGAGCCTTCACGCTGTTCTCCGCGGCATCCATGCACAACTCACCACACACCCCACCGAGAGTGAGAACCACACATTATAGTGACCACGAGGAGTTATCCCATGTGACTCTACCCTCCCTAGCAACCGGGCCAATTTGGTTGTTTAGGAGACCTGGCTGGAGTCTCTCAGCACGTCCTGGATTCGAACTTGCAACTCCAGGTGTGGTAGACAGCGTCAATACTCTTTGACCTACCCAGGCCCCTGAAAAAGTTTCCATATATTTGGCTAAGGTGTTTGTAAACTTCTGATTTCAAGTGTATATTGGAAAACCCATTCATGCATTTATCATACAAAAAACATGTGTTTGCGGTTAGTAATCAGTTGCATTCCGTTAATAATTGTGCTTTGTGTCATCATATGTTTCATTCATTAAGTAATCCCTAGACTAAACAAATAAAGCACTCAGACCCTTTCTGATGAAGCACAAAGGAGTGTGTTTCAACCCAAATCCTGGACTTAATTTTTCCAACTAGACAACTGTTCTAGAGGATGATATTTCTTGAAGCTGACTCAGCCATTCATGGTGACCTTTACGGTGAAAATCACGCCAACAGGAGATAGATGAACACAGACAGACGTAGGCGTTAGCAAGCTGCCGACCTGTAACGTGTGCTGGTTGTCATTGAGAGCAATTAGGAGTGCTTCTCGACGGCCTCAACGGAGGCCTGATTACAGATCCAGAGAACAATGCTTGTGAGGATGAGCTCTCCAGCTGGATGGCTCTCTATTCAGGCCTCTGATGATTGGCCACTGGCCTCACAAAGCAGAATGTGAACTGAGAAACAATGCACTAGGATGGCATTTCCAGATGGTGAAGGTCTCTGTTGGGTTGTACATGGAACATGCGTGACTCATCAACAGAGGGCAGATTTAGACTGTACATGGGACATCAGTGTAGTGTGGGATATATTTTATTTTACCTATTGTTGTGTATGGTTTTCCAGAGTTCCCGCACTTAACCAATAAATATGCAGTTGGCAATACTTCTTATTTTCTTTTGTAAATATTCACAACAGAAATAACTTTTAGTTTTCATGATTTTTCCAGGCTTGTAAAACACAATTGTAAAATTACCTGATATTTCCAGCTTTTACATGACTGTGGTAATTCTGATTTTTGAGGATGAGGGCATGTCATGCAACTTGACCTATGCCAAGTCTAACAAGTGATAGACGAATGTGCAACAAAATACTGTAAAGTTTGATTGAATGCACATTCCACAGCTTTTGATGTTAATAAGGATATGGGATGTGTTTTCTCCGCCCTTTTAAAAGTCCCCAATTCAATACTTTGCTATCCTAAATGCACAGTTATATGGTTAGTTGCATGTCATTCTATATATTTAGCATTGGTTTACCCTGCTGCCCATGACCCTATCCAAACAGACCTGTCACCCATTTGTGGGTCTGAACCCACCAGTTCAGAACCACTGGCTTGGAAGATATCATGGTGTTGCCATTTTACATGGCTGTTAATTTAATCAACAAAACCAGCTTTTAATAAAAACCCAATAATATTCTGTTGGTAATAGCAGTTACAACAAAAGGAAAAAAATTCTCTCCTTGATTTTCCTCAGGTACGACACCATCACAAATCAGTGGGAGACTGTGTCTCCTCTGCCCAAGCCAGTACACTCGGCAGCAGCTACCGTGTGTGGAGGGAAGATCTACGTGTTCGGTGGGGTGAACGAAGCAGGTCGCTCAGCTGGTGTGCTACAGTCTTACGTCCCACAAACCAACACCTGGAGCTTTATAGAGTCCCCCATGATTGGTAAGTGGTGGGATAACAGTAGATTATTGACAGAGAAATGGATAAGTGACAATTACTTATTTGTGCATCCCAATCTTCACAAAGACAAATTATTTGTCACCAAGCAGCCATTTAGTGATTTCATATTTATGGTCAGGACCAAGATAGTGTAATTTCCTTTGCTCGAGGGTACAATAGTTGTAGAAGAACAGCAGGACTGATGAAGCAAACTGCACTCACCATCTTTACTTGCAGTTTTGGTTTTAACTGCTGCAGGGCTTTCATTAGCTTGGTGATTGCTGTGCTATGGCATCATTAAAGACCTTTTATTTCCTACTGTAAATTAACTTAATTACATTAAGTGCATGCAGTACATGGAATCAGGAAGGGAGTTAAAGTAAAAACTAATTCTGTAAAATTTACGGTAAAAAAACGACAGCTGGGGTTGCCAGAAATTTACCGTAGAAAATACGGTGAACATGTTTCAGGCTTTACGGGATGTAATTTTGATGTATATTTTACATAGTTCATGCATTCCTATATATTTACTTTGCGTTTTAACATTGAGAATTAATAGGTTCATCCAAAAGCTGAAAATGTTTGCTTTCAGAGGCTTTATATGGAGTTAGGATGAAAATAATGTGCATTTCCTACTGTTCTGACACCAGTGCAGACAGACAGCACACTTGAGGTTACATCATTCACTAAATAGGGTGCAAGGGAGCATCCTTTGGACCACTCAACTTGTTTGGCGACATGGGACAATGGTAATCAGTACAACCCCAATTCCAAAAAAGTTGCGACTGTATGAAAAATGATAATAAAAATAAAAAGGAGTGATTTTTTGTATTATATTCACCCTTTGCCATATTGAAAACAATTTCAGAATTACACTGCTTTTTTTTTTAAATGTAATTTCAAATCAGATAATTGCAACATGCTCCAAAAAAGTTCAAACGGGGCAATTTATGACTAATAACAATTTGACAATTTACCGACAGATGCATCTGTTGGTAAATTGATAAGTCTCGCATGATCCTTGCTCTTGAAGGATTAGGCTGTTTTTGGAGGCTCCATATACAGTATAGATTACTATGACACAATTGCCTCACCTGTTTAACATCTCCCGTTTCACATTGCCTTGTTATTTTAACTCGTCAAATTGCAAAGGAGGCAAATAATCCCCAAAGCAATGTTCCCCAAAGACAAATTGGAAGGATTTTTGGCATTTTATCCTCTGTAGTGCACAATATTGTTATAAGATTCAAGGAATCTGGTCAAATCTCTGTGTGTAAAGGGCAAGACGAAAACCACTTCTGAATGTGTCTCTGATCCCTCAAATGTCACCGTCTTAATAAACTGCATTCATCTGTAATGGATATCATGAACATGGGCTTGGTATTACTTTAGTAAACCTTTGTTAGTCAACACATTTGCTGCTGCATCCACAGATGCAAGTTAAAATTTTACTATGCAAAGCAGAAGCCATACATCAACACTGTCCAGAAGCTGCTGACTTCTCTAGGCTCGGTCTCATCTTAGATGGAAAGTAGAACAATGGAACTTTTCACATTTCCAAACATTTTTTACGTCATGTTATCCAGGCCAAAGAGGAAAAGGGCCACCCAAGCCGTTATTAGCATTAGGTCCAAATGCCAGTGTCTGTATGGGACAGGGGTATGGCAGTGCCCATGGCATGGGTAACTCACACATCTGTGAGGGCACCATTAATGCAGACAGATATGTAAACATTTTGGAGCAGCATATACTGCCATCCAGCACCGTCTTTTCCATGGACGTCCTGGATTTTTCAGCAGGACAACTTCAAACTACATACTGGCCGAATAAGCAGAGTGCTAGATTGGCCTGTCTGCAGTCCTGACCATATCCAATTGAGAATGTGTGGGACATTATTAAGCACACAACACAGCAATTAAGACCCCGTACAATTGTGCAGCTGAAGACCAGCACAATGGAGGTATGGCAGAATTTTATAATGCTACATTTTATTTTAACATGGTTGGCAGTGATTGGATGATGCTGGACATTACTTTGAATAAGAATAATTTATTCAGCTTTTCAGAATATCAGCTGCAATGTCTGTAAAGTCTCAAAACATGAAAAACCAACACTTCTGGAAACATAAACAATTTGATGAAAAGAATGATATTTTCTGTAGCTTGGTATAATTTCAAATTTCACAACTTGGTTCCACTGTCCATATATATGGACATACATTTTTAGGAAACCTATTTACTCTAGAAAAAACTAGGTGCTAATCGTTTCAAATCAAAAAGCGAAATGGATCTTGCACACAACAGGAGGTTAAAGTAATGAGAATAGTGGTGTAAAGTTTTCTATATTGTCCCAAAAAAATGTAAGGGTCCTTATAGTAGACTTTTTATTTTATTTATTTTTGCTGGGCAATGGTGACAACTTTTTCTGTCCATGTTGCTTCCTTGACTCAAAACCCCATGTCATATTGGGTCACCCAAATAAATCTCATGACATTTCCTGGCAGGTGTTCTAGTGCATAATTCATCACCAGTGATTTGTTAAACACAAGTGAGTTTGGTGCTTTGAAAAGCTTTGTGCATTGTACCCTTGGTGAGGGAGTTGATCCTACAATTGCATTTTTGCCAACTTTCTACCTCGCACTGTCATGTGTCCACATCAGCAATGGCCTCAACTAAAGACTTAAGAAGGTTGTTTCCTTGTGGACTCTCGATGATTCTGTTGTTTCAAGTCCTGCACTCAGTAGTCAGCATTACTGAGCAAACACTAATTCAGCCAGTACACTCTGTTCCAACAGAACAACTTTCATCAATGGTTGAACTGACAAATTGTCAACGGAAGTGCACAGGGCCATGTGTACGGTGAAGAATTGATTGCAAACAATTGCTTGTACAAATTACACAAGATTGCGGTGCACCTATAGAGTACAGGCACATTAAAAAGTGATTCAGGGAGCCTCTGGACAGTCTGATGAGTTATCACTGAACTGGCTCCTAGCCACTCAGCGAGCTCTCACGGGTGGACTCCGTTAACGTGCCGTCTGACAGTGAATCATCCGCAGCTGTGTCAGGCCGCCTAGAGCTGCCTTATCGACAAACATTCCCCGGGCATCCAAAACTACCAGTTTGAAGAGCAGGCAGTGTTTATCAAACTCGTTTAAAGCGGTCATCTAGCATGTCAATCGGCCAGGCAGCACTTTTAGACGTCAGTCAGAGTGAAAAGGCGGTATGAGATGAGTTTGACTGGTCTAGCTTAAAAACGCTTCAACTTGTTTATGGAGGATCAGAGGTTGTTCCTTGTGTCCTCACCTCATTTTCATTTTACCTTTCTGGCTATTGAAACAACTTTATTTCCCCATCCTTGAGTTTTTAATAGCTTTCTCTCATTCTGGCCTCTGCTGCTTTTCACCACTCTCGAATGCAGGTTTGGAAAATTGAGGGAGACGTCTCTGCAAATTGGTGGCATGAACTTGTTGTCATCTTGTTTCGCCCTCAAATAAGAAGCTGAATTCTCTTATGTTTCCATGGTGGCAGAGAGGTCCCCCATTTGAAACCTTGAGTTGTCTTGCCGATGGCAGAATCTCTGCAACAAAGCAGCAGCCTAGGTTTGGCATGATGTCTTTAAGCCCCCTTGTGTAGCAGTGGCAGGCAAGAACGTGGGCCGAACACAACAGCAAGCTTTGCTGATAGCATCTGCTTTGCCTTTGAAAATGAGAGTGTTTTTGCTTGCGTGGGGTGAGATTAGGACCTAACGTGCCGTTTCAGGAGCCCATCTTATGGGCTGAGAATGTTCGCATCGTGCCGTGCATGAAAGGTGCAGGCGTAGGTAACTAAACCAATTTGTGAGATGCATGTGTTTGAGACGCAAACAGAGCACTCAGAGAGGAGGTTGAATGAAGTCACGACACAAAAGCATTGTTCATGATTTTCGTGAAAGGGGGAAAAAAATAAGAAAAAAGACTTTGTGTTCAGGGGAGTTACGCTGCTGCGTATGCCTGGGATGTAGGGGAAGTGACAGCAAATTGTGTACTTGTTACGGAGTAAAACACCTCCCCCAGGTTATGTAGACTATCAATTTGATGCCGCTTGCTGTGACTGACGCCGGTTGTAGTGCTATAAAAGAGGGCGTTTTCTGGACTGTCACTCCAAACGGAGTGGCAGGGGTTTTAATGAGAAGCACAAGGCAGCGGCGTAGAGCGAAGCTACCGAGAGCCTCATCTCGCACTTTTCAACCATTAAATCCAACGTCTGTTTTACAGATCGGTTTTGTGCTCTGCTTCTCAAGTGAGAAGTGTCAGTCAAAGGCAGAGAAAAAAAAAACAAAACCTTGAATGCAACCATGTGAATTATTCATAGGTGTAATAAATTGGCCCAGCTGTAATCGTTTGGGAGACAATTTCTCTGTCAGAGAAGAAAAGGCTGATAGCCTCTCTCTTGTATTCAGCTAGACGACCTTTTCCATGTTTATGACCATGCGTCGAACTGTCAGTCATTTGCCTGCTCATGAAACGATGTGATTATTTCTGTTTCTTGGCCATTTACCCTTGTGTAGAAGGATAGAGTGTGTAAAACCTGTCACATTGTGAAGGGTCTTTGGGTATTATAGGGGTAATTTCCTCTGTATGGAGTCATTAGATGCAGGCTCCATATATCTGTTTGGAGAACAACCATTATTTGTCATACTCCATTTTAATAACATAAAAGATAAAGGATATGATGACGTGGGAAAATGGAATATGCCATGAGAGAGGCCTGATTACTTGTGTTGAATGGAAGGCAGCAATAACAGTCAGGGAGAAGAAAATATAAACAAATCACATTTCAGATCGCCCTATTTTGGAAGATTGCAGCTCTGAGAATGAATAAGCTGTTACAATAATATGCAACAGCCGTCATGTAGAAACAATAAAGTTCAGCGGTTTGCAATCCACATCATTCGTTACCTGCCATTTTATGGGAATCTACAGAATGAACTTAGCTAAGGCTGATTGATAACAATTTAGATATCACAGCAGCCTTATGAACTATGGATTGGGTCGAGATGGTCCACTAGATGTTAGGTCGAGACGGTCCACTAGGTGTTAGGTCGAGACGGTCCACTAGGTGTTAGGTCTAGACTGTCCACTAGGTGTTAGGTCGAGACGGTCCACTAGTCAGCCAACAACTAACAAGTTGATTACTGAAGTTGACTATCTAGTTTTGTTTGAGTTAGTTTGCATGGTAAAAGCTTCTTGAAAAAGTTGTCTCCTTTTTCGCCAATATAAAGTCGCGTCTCTTTTATTTGCTTCAGCCATACACGTTCAGGCGAATTTCTTTGACCGCTACGATGCATCTTGTACTTTTTTGTTTAGTTTTTTTGTGTCCTGCCACAAACATTAAGATGGCATATCTATTACAAATAGTCCAACTTTTAAAAACGCATCACAAGACCACTGTATTTTTTTTCTGTTCTGTTGCACTCCATCATGGTATTCTTGAATCTCATGTAAACATCATCCTAAGAAATGCATTGGATAAGGGTTCAGGTGGACACTTTTCACAGACAATTTGTGATGATGCTTTCCTCCTTATTTAGCAGCGTAAATCTTGTGAACTTTAATCTTTTTTTTATTATTATTTAGTGTAAATGTATAACATTCTTCATATTATATTACCTATATTACCTAAAACAGTTGCTTTGGGAATGATAGGAAATTTGGCATCTTAAGTTCTGACTACCGTAATTCACAGCTTTCAATTTTTTACTCATTAAAAAAATTTGGAAAATTATAGTGGAGTTTTTCAAATAATATTTGCTGTGTTGTACCATTCACCGCTATAGACGTTTATCCAGCTAAAATGTATTTCTGCGTTTTAAACCTGGATATGTAAAAAAGGTTCATTATCCTCCTGAGACTGTGTGACTGCTGTGTACATTTTCCATTTTCATTTTTGATTTGTAAATAGTAGCACCTAATAAACAAGAACAATAATTAAAAAAAAAAAATCCTAAAAATGTATGTCCACATATGTGGACATTGGGATGAAATACCAAGCTATAAAAATTTTTTTTATTTTGTTTTTATCAAATTGTGTATTATGTTTCCATGAGTGTTTGTAATTCATGTTTCTGATACATTACAGACATTACATCAGAAATTAGCATAATTAATTATACAATCACTGCTAACCATGTTTAAATAAAATAATACATTATAAATTCTGAATCAATCTATCAATCTTAACATCATCTGCAGCCTGAAACTGAACTTTTGGTCAAATTTGAGATTTTTTAGATTTAGAGTGAATGCACTTAACTGAATAGAGAGCTATAGGATGTCATCTTGCTCCCCATTTAATGAATGACAACCTCCAGTGTGCTGTCTGTCTGCACTGGTCTCAGAACAGTTCGAAATGCACCTTATTTTCATCCAAACTCCATATAAAGCCTCTGAAAGCACCATTAAGCTTTTGGATGAACCCATTGATTCTCAGTGTGATAATGCACAGTTAATATAGGAATGCATTAACTAATGTTAATGAATAGAACCTTATTGTAATGATAAAATAAGTATAAAAATTAAATAAAGTATATAAAATAAAGCGCAATGACCCATAGATGTGTTAGTTGAAAGTTATTCAGAATACTGCAACCAAAATTTTTGGTTGTTTTACTTTTGAGGGAATAACGTCCCAAAATCCACATATGTGGACATAGTGATTATCAGTGTTATTTTTTAAACGGCACAGCAAAAAAAACTAGAGAAGCTACTCTTTACACCCAAACACGTTTCAGTGAAAACATTTTAAGAGGTTTCTTACCCAAGGCTCTGCGCCCATAGAAGCACTTAATGGAAATCGGCATCATGTTGTTGTCAAGTGACGGTGCGCCAGAAGTTTAACCCTTAAATGGCAGTTTAGAGTGTTGTGAACAGTATTCCATTGGTTTAAATTCATTAAAATTATGCGTTGTGTATAACAAATCCAAGATACAATGCGGGGTCCCACAGGTTATACAGGGCTGTCTTAAGATCGACAAGTTCAGGCAATCCACCAACTAGTTGATTTTGAGAATACATAGTTTTATACATCCTTGCTTTGAACATCTTTGTTCCACAAGGCTTTGAAGAATAAGTTACAGCCCCAAAAAGCACCAGATCTTGCAATGAGCAGAATGTGTAAGCAGACTGCTGCCATCAAGAGAAATGAAAGGCAAACTAATGCCATTATTCCAGGGGAAATTAATCTGTAGCCAGAACCATACATCACAGAGGTAACTTCTGTCTCTTATTCTCTCTTTCCTCCCGTGCTCACTTTTGGTTTATTTAGATAACAAGTACGCCCCTGCTGTGAGCCTCAATGGTTTTATCTTCATTCTGGGAGGAGCCTACGCCCGAGCCACCACTATCTATGACCCAGACAAGGGCAACATCAAAGCCGGCCCCAATATGAATCACTCCAGGCAGTTCTGCAGGTTGGTCTAATGAACAACAGATTGCACAACACAATGCAATAAACGATGTTCCACATTACAAAAAGGCTTGCGTTAAATTAAAGGTAATGGTCTCCTTCTCTTCCCTAGCGCGGCAATCCTAGACGGGAAGATCTATGCAACAGGGGGGATCGTGAGCAGTGAGGGACCGGCGCTAGGCAACATGGAGACCTTTGACCCTTGCACTAACACATGGGCACTCCTACAGAATCTACCATGCCCACTTTTCAGACACGGATGTGTGGTCATCAAGAAGTACATTCAGAGTGGCTGACAACAGCTCAATTCTGGACTTCTCTAATGTAACAAACTGGCCTAAACCAGCCATTCGAGCTCCAGCCATCCAACCTGGAAGGAATGTGTTCGATCCACCAGTTTGACCTGTCAAGATTTAGCAAGGGATCCATATAGTAGTTCCCCCTCAGGTGTTGTGCCATTGGTACGGTATTTTAGGTCAGCCAAATGCATTATTTTTTATCCTCCCAAATGCCCCATGTTTAATTTGATGTCCATCTTCCACGTCACATTTTTCTTTGAAATGAAGGGTTCTGAATTTCTCTCATTTTTAGTTGGTAGTCATTTGAAATGATAAGAAAATACGATTATTTTACTTCGTTCAGTTGCATCATTAAGGGACTTCATGGCCGTTTTCTCAAACAGACTGCAACTGTACGCTTCACTGGATGTCGATGCGAGTCATGTAGCCCTCCAGCAAGGGTCAACAGTACATAGAGACGGATCGAATGAAGGCCCTCCTGAACTCCAAAGCACAATATGCCAGAACCTGTGATGCCCTAAGGAGTTTTGTTTCATTTTTTCCCTCTGTTAATCATTCCACCTTCTTATCCCTCACATTCTATTCAAATCCACGAGCCTGCAGCCATGGCAGAATATAGATTGAGCAGGTCAGAGGAGAAACATTGTAATATAGGGAAGATATGTATATTTTAAAAACTGATGAAAATTGTGTATAAATGTTTTTAGAAAAATTCAATGGATTGGACAAAGATATGTCTGTAAATCTGTACCCTACAATTTTCATGTTATTAATGCTGAAATAATACATATCCAAAATTCTAAAGAACAAAATTCTGGCTTTTGTTTTCCATATACTGTAGATAATGTAAGTTAACCATAATGCAATGTTAGCCTAAATGTGGTGTTCATTTGGTCCCACTTTATATCAGGTGTCTTTAACTACTATGCACTAACATTAAAATCATACAATACGCTGTACTTATTGTGTAACTACATGTTGTTCTGAAATATTCCCACAAGATTCACATTTGTGGCTACTGAGGTTGAGATACGGATAGGTTTAGGATTAGGGTTATGTTTAGGCTCAGGGGGAAGGTTAACAGTGTAACTACAATTACATTCAGATACTTTAAATGTATGTACATAAGTACATTGCATAGTAGTTAATGTTGCCTAATATAAAGTAGGTTTGTTTGTTCTTTTGTTTCATGACTGATGCACAATATTTCATAAACCGTTTGGTTTTGAGTGAAACTGGGACTAAGCAAGAAACTTAAAGTTGGGTGCTTCAAAGGTGACAATTTTTTCAATGTGATTTTCCTATCCTTGCTTAACAGTACAATTATAAGTAAGCCATTTGTACATTGATATCAAGACACCGCAACATTGGCTCAACCAATGACACGAGTTAGTGGAAACCTGTTTGAATAGTTATCTTTCCAATTCTGTTTGGCAAAGCTAGCGGTGAACAAATTGCACACCTCGATTTGAGGTCAAATGTTATGAATATGTGCTTTTTGTTTGTTGTTCACCCCACTAAGCTCATCCAGAATCGTATGTTTCATGCTATTTTAAGTTCCAACTTGAGTTTTCCAATTTACAAATGCATCAGAATAAACAAAAAAAATAAAATAAAATAAAGAAACGTCCCTTTTTCAGGACACTGTATTTTAAAGATAATTTTGTAAAAATCCAAATAACTTTACAGATCTTTATTGTAAAGGGTTTAAACAAAGTTTTCCATGCTTGTTCAATGAACCATAAACAATTAATGAACATGCACCTGTGGAACTGTCGTTAAGACACTAACAGCTTACAGACGGTAGGCAATTAAGGTCAGTTATAAAAACTTAGGACACTAAAGAGACCTTTCTACTTACTCTGAAAAACACCAAAAGAAAGATGCACAGGGTCCCTGCTCATCTGTGTGAATGTGCCTTAGGCATGCTGCATGGAGGCATGAGGACTGCAGATGTGGCCAGGCCAGATGTCCATACTGTGAGACACCTAAGACAGCGCTACAGGGAGACATGAAGGACAGCTGATCATCCTCGCAGCGGCGACCCACGTGTAATAACACCTGCACAGGATTGGTACATCCGAATATCACACCTGTGGGACAAGTGCAGGATGGAAACAACAACTGCCCGAGTTACACTGAGAATGCACAATCCCTCCATCAGTGCTCAGACTGTCTGCAATAGACTGAGAGAGGCTGGACTGTGGGCTTATAGACCGGTTGTAAGGCAGGTTCTCACCAGACATCACAGCCAACAACGTCGCCTATGGGCACAAACCCACCTTCGCTGGACCAGACAGGACTGGCAAAAAGTGCGACTGACGAGTCGTGGTTTTGTCTCACCAGAGGTGATGGTCGGACTCGTGTTTATCGTCCAAGGAATGAGCGTTACACTGAGGCCTGTACTCTGGAGCGGGATCGATTTAGAGGTGGAGGGTCTGTCTTGGTCACAGCATCATCAAACTGAGCTTGTTGTCATTGCAGGCAATCTCAATGCTGAGTGTTACAGGGAAGACATCCTCCTCCCTCATGTGGTACCCTTCCTGCAGGCTCATCCTGATATGACCCTTCAGCATGACAATGCCACCAGCGATACTGCTCGTTTTGTGCGTGATTTACAGCAAGACAGGAATATCAGTGTTCTGCCATGGCCAGCGAAGAGCCCGGATCTCAATCCCATTGAGCACATCTGAGACCTGTTGGATCGGAGGGTGAGGGCTAGGGCCTTTCAAGTTAAGTCATTTTTATTTGTATAGCGCCTTTCACAACACACATAGTTTCAAAGCAGCTTTAAAGAAGATCATGCATTAACAGAAGATAACCCCCAGAAATATCCAGGACCTTGCAAGTGCCTTGGTGGAAGAGTGGGGTAACATCTCACAGCAAGTACTGGCAAATCTGATGCAGTCCATGAGGAGGAGATGCACTGCAGTACATAATGCAGCTGGTGGCCACACCAGATACTGACTGTTACTTTTGATTTTGACCCCCCCATTGTTAGTCACATGTCTGTGAAACTTGTTCATTTGTCTTAGTTGTTGAATCTTTTTATGTTCATACAAATATTTACACATGTTAAGTTTGCTGAAAATAAAAGCAGTTGAAAATGAGAGGACGTTTCTTTTTTTGCTGAGTTTATATTATATCCCTGTTACACATTAACAACAAGACAGTACTTGGATTGAAATGAGAAAAAAAAAAACTCGACAGACTTCAATTTGCACCTTTTATTCAAGTATATCACAGCAGTTTATTTCAGAAACAGTAAATATATCATTTCCAAGAGGACTTTCACAAAAGGAGGACTGCAAGGAAGGACATGTGGTTTTGATTTGATTAGTAGTAAATAAAAAGGACACAAATTCTGGTATTATACAAAAAAATTAGATTCCCTCAACCTTGTAAATTTGTAAGTAAAGGGGTAGAAATGACTGATTAGATGGAATTAACTAAAAATATTGACAAAGAATTTAACGTTGCAAACCTCTCCAGAAATGTGTGTTGACTTGTAACGTACATGTAATGTACATTTCCGATCCAGAACTTATCCTGTAATTACACTGAAAAACGGGGTTTTGTTTCATAACATCTATATTAGGCAAAATACTAACATCCTAAGCTCATTAAAAGAGCAATCTTTAAGCTCAGGTCAACTAATGGAACGTTAACTTGTAATTACACATATCTTTCATGCCCCCATTATAATATTGTAATGCTGGATTTAAGTGTTACTTGTTAAATTGCTAAAAATATGTTTTTCATTAATGCTGCATTTTATTTCCAAGCTGTGTCCACAAAGGTTTTATTTAAATTTACGGCCAATTTTACATCTTATCAAATACCGTTGACATTTTAACTGATAGCAGGATACTTAGGTGAACACAGAGTGGAAAATTAGCAGAAATGCCAACTAATACTTTTTACCCCCCAGATTTGTGAGATAAACACAAGTGGCCAGCATTACAGTAGGTCTTTTTTTTTTCATAAATTTTTTGACAAAGGGACCATAAAACACACAATAGCCGCACATAAACCTCACTCTCAACCTAAATAGTAACACTTTAAAATGAAAAAGAAGCCTTTCCACTCTTTATGGAATAAATAGGTTAATTAATGTAGCAGACCTGAGATCAGTTAGACCCCCTGTTTCTAAATGTCGCAAAGCACCTGCTACAAAAATGTGCTACATTGTGTCTCGGCACATATATCATAAGCCGTGTAACATTTTTCCAATTAGTCTCCTTTTAAAAAACGTTTTACAAAATGTTGAACATATTAATGTTGAAAACCATGTTTAATAATTTAATAAATAAACTGTCTGTTACAGAATGAAGGAAAATGCAAGAAAATGTGACTACTATTGCGAAACTTGAAAACAAAACAGCGGACTAAAGGCAGAAAGCAAAACATAAGAGATAGGACATAATAGAAAAATAACAACACATGAATATGGCCCGTATTCGAAAATACTAATATCAAATCAAAAAAGTAAGCATGGGATGCAAATGTAGAAAAACTGAAATATACAGTATATAACATTTCACCAATATCAAAATGCCATTTCTTTTCTCGGCTCAAAAGCAGTACAACCCAAAAAAGAAATACAAATTCAAAATTCAAACAAACCCTAGGATAAATGCCGCATGACACGTTCGTTCACGTCCGAGAGGTGATCCAGTACCTTAGCATGAATTTCTGAAAGGGTGAATTGATTTTACAGAGGTCAACAAATACTGTTTGTCAGTAAACAGGTCATTACTTTTCTCTCTTCACATGAAAACAACTTGCTGAGGTAGCTGTGGTTCTGTCTCTCTCAAACGTACTGCAGTAGTCCAAAGCTAACTCATTTTTTCCCCCTTGCATATGTCTTAGAAAAGAAATGTTTCTTTTTTTTTTCTTTTTATCTCCTTTTTTTATAGCACCGAATCCTAGACAAGGTCAACTCTTGAACTGGATCAACGTTCTTTACAAAAAAACTAAAAGAGAACATTTGAGAGGGAGAATTGAGTACTACTTACACTGTCAAAATTAGACTGAAATCATATTATTAAACGGTTTGTTCAACCTAAAGTGACAATTTTGTCATAATTTACCCACCCTCATGCAATTTCAACCCCATATTACTTTCTTCCATTGAACAAGAAAAGAGTTAATTATACTGATAACCTCAGTCACCCGTTGTCCCTACAATAAAAGTGAATAGTGACCTTTTGTGTTCCACCGATGAAACTAAGATGAGATGAGGATGAGTATATGACGACGGAATTGTAATTTTTTGGGTGAACTAACCCTTTAATGCGTTAGCTAACAACTAAGGATTTAGCACAACATTAGACTGTACAAGTTAGCAAAAAAGTAAACACTATCAAGGACGAACTAAAACATAAAAAACAAAAAATAGTAATGCTTTAGATGTTAAAAAATTCTGCACTGCCTAGTCTGCAATTCCAATGTTTCCTTTAACGGTTTTCGTTCTTTTCACTCCAATGTTGTGATGTGAAGTTACAATAACGCATGGCGATATTGAAGAAGAAAATCACAATGTACAATGGAGTTGGGCAAGGTACCTGACTCACACAAACCAGGAAGAGGTTTGTGCGTGACATGGTTGGTGACGTTGAGAAAAGACTGGCAAACGACTGAACTCAAACACGTCACGTATCTAAAACGGCGAGACAACAAACACGGTCGTGGATTGCGTTCAATAAATTGTTTTAAAGCTGCAGGAGAGTGGCTTTTAAAAAAATGGATGGTCTGCAATGTTCTTCAGCTTGTAAGATACTATTTTAGAGGTTAAGGCACATACTAGGCAGTCCAATCGCCAGATATCTAGTTTTAAATCCAGTTATAGCAGGAAAAAAATGCCACAACAAACAAATATACAAAAAAAAAACTATGAACTAGTCCTAAAGTGAAAATTTGCAATGGGTCTTAAATTTCATTTATTTCGTCTAAAGATCTATTTTATACAATTAAAAGTTAAAAACTCTCAATTTATTTTAGTTTGTTTTCTATTAAAACAGATTATAGGGGCAAATAGTATTAAGAGGAGGACATTTTTGACTAGGAAATCTAGGTTAATAATACAGAAGCCTTGGAATCTTACAATAACATCCAGTAGAAAACAATTACAATCCTGCAGGATAATTTGTCACAAACTCCCTAGAAAACGTTTTTTTCTTTTTTTTAGGTAAGAAGTTTTAAATAATCATCTTGATGACAAGGTGTGACAACACAGGGGTCGTGACAGGGAGAGGATGGACATAGAAAATGGGTTTTGTACTTTTGTTTCCACAGTAAATAACCAACTGACTAGACCTTTAGAGCTTCATGCCATACTTGTACAGTTTTGCCACTACTGGTGAGAATATGTGTAGTGTGTTTGCTTCCATCAGACGCCGGCTGAGGTTGTACTGTGACATCACAATCTTTTATTTTGTACAGTTCGTTTGTGTTTCTGTTTGCTTATTAATGAGGAGAATGAGGAGCAGCAGACAAAAAACAACAGCACCCAATAGCACCAAGAACGTTCATCAGCAATTGGCATGTAAGTTTACAAAACGAACAAAAGAAAACAAAACCTACAGTTTTTGTGTTTGGTTCTGTAGACTGGTTCTGTCCAGGTACCTGAGATGATAGCACCAAGGTCGCCTCTGTTAGCCTTTGTTTCAATTTTCTGCACCTTTTTTTTTCTTCCCCGTTGTCATTTTAGACCGAGACGTCCAGACCTACTCCACAATAGGGACTTGGCACAGAACGCTGGCCTCTCACTTGAGTATCAAAAAAAGTCTCAGATTACAGGTCTCCCATAAAGCCCTCTTTTAATCACAGGAATGTTTCGAAATGCTGAACTTGCCTCTTCATCGCCTGCAAATGAAAAGACAGAAAATTGGTTCTTCAGAAGAAACATTTATGAGTTTTCAAAGGTGAAGTGTTTAATGTTTTCAGTGTTAAAATACTTTCTCCTATCCAGTTTCAATGCAAAAGACATTGTTAATCAAGCCAATTGGAGGTTGACTTCACATTGTGGTGCTTTCAAAGCACTGCTCTTGTTTGTATGAGTGGTCCAAAGCATGAGAATGGAGTTAATACATATTTAGTGGTTATTTGTCTAGTTTGACAATGGAACAAATTACGTAAACATTTTCTTAAACATCATGTAAGATAAGGGTGGAAAACAGACCAATTTCACATAAAAAGGGACAAAAAGCAAAAGCGAACAGCCCTAAAATTCTGTAGTATACCAGCCTAATAAGCATGACTACAAAGAAATGACAAATAAACCCAATAACCAATTAATATGTCTGCTAAACATAGATATATTAGAATCACTAAGAGTAGTATGGGTAGTATGCCAAACAGAGCCATAGGGATCTTTATATGGTTACCTAACCAGATGTGACGAGTGTTCAGTATCAAGTATTATTTCAGTTCACTGTCAAAGTAAAAATGCTGCATCAAAGGGACAGCCAATCAGAACATATTTAATGTATAATATGATTGAACTGGGCATTGTTTCCCAAAAGCATCGCAAGCTTAAGTTGATTGTAGAGACCATTGGCACCAATCTACTTAGGCTTATGCTTTTGGGAAACGTTGCTCTGAACATTGTAGTCAAAAGTTATGGTCAAAAAGTTTGCAATTCAGAATTATAGGAGCCTAACAAGCATGACTACAAACATATTACAAATTGCTCAATAAATTTGAAACAAAACATTTTTTTTTTTTTTTTTTTTCATTATGTCATTTTTTGGGCTGTCTTTAAATCATGGCCCAAACAGACATCAATACTTTTCAGTATTATTTCTGTCCTCGGTAAAGGCGAGTATGCATCAAAGAGACAAAAATCACAGCCTAGCAACATATTCAATGCTTTTTATTATTGAACTGAACATTAAATAATGTTCATGTTTTTGTTGATATTTTTAATTCGGTTTTACACTGGCCTAACAAACATGATCACAAATACATTAAAATTCAATAAATTGGAGATTTGGACAATGTTTTTAGTATGCCATTCCAACCATGGCTATAGTGATTTTTTGTATCTATATTTTTATAACCAGATGCAACAATATTTCACTATTTCAAATATTTTTGTGAAAATGCTGCACAAGGTGACGCAAGTTTCAATATGATTAAACTGAATATTATAAGTGATTAGTCAGTGTATTAAAGGTACTAACTTATATTGTTTTTATTATATTTTAATTCAGTATTATACTAGCCTTACAGTATAATCTTAACTACAAATAAATCTAATAAATTAGAGCCCAAACATAATGGTTTTTTTTAATAGAAGAATATTTTAGCTCTGTAGGTCCATCCAATAGAAGTTAACAGGGTTACACATTTTGAAGATAAAAAAACCCCACAAAGGCAGCATAAAAGTAATCCATAAGTGGTTTAATCCATGACTTCTGAAGTAGAGGTCGACCGATTAATCGGCCGATTTGTTGCATTTTTTACATAATCGGCATCGGCCAATATCCACGCATATCAAGCCGATTATTAGGCAGGCGCATCTGTGGGCAGCCTAGTGTTGTTGTGGAACACGTGTTCGACGCACGCTGCCCCTAGAGTCATTTTCCAGCAGAGTGAGCAGACCTCAAGGAAGGAGCTAAGTTCCTTGGGGAAAACAGTAAGGGTTAAATTTGTATAACTTCTTTAGATTTAATTAAAAACTTTTGATATGTTACTGCCAACTTCAAGAAAAAAACGTGACAAACGCGATAGTTGACATGACGTTCGGCTACTTTGGATATTGATAGCGTAGTTGAAGTTGCATTATCACAGCAGAAGGGTTGCTATCATGTCACAATAAGGAAGCAAGAATTTAGCAATTACAGACAGTGAATCTGAGACTTTTATTTGTTCTGTTTGTGTGTCTTATATTTGAGAGGGTTGTCACTCAATGCAGATAAATAAGTAATAAAAATATACCAACGCAGTATAGGCTATTGAAGGACTGGCTTTGGTAAGCTCGGACGTTATCGGTTCTGCTGTCGGTACTGGAGAAATTAAGAAAATACATTTTTTATTGCTATAAAGAGAAAGTTATTTTATCTCGCCAGCCATTTCTATGTATAATAATATGAAACCATTTGTCTGTGATGCAATTTAGCTATTCGCAGTCAGAGAGAGAGAGAGAGAACTCGCTCACGCGGTGCTACAGCGAGCAAAACAGGAGCCCTGCATAATGAGTGACAGAACTAAACATTCAAACATAGCCTGGTTTAGATCTGTTATTATTAGTCTGATTTTATTTTAGATTTCGCCTTCCAAAAATTATAAATATAATATTTATACATAAGCCGCATTCTGTCTAGCACAACTTCCTTCCCTTCACAGCGGTGCACTGACATTTCTCCCTAAAACTCAAACTTAACGTCAGAATCAGCACGATCGGTGATTGTTGTAAAATGCTACTGTTGCTAAATTGCGGGATGCGTTTAATAATAAAAAGAGCGCAAGATATACCGTTCCCAAGGTGGCGCGCGCTCCGAAGCACACCGCAAAGAGACGAGCAAAGTATAGACTACTTTGGGTTTCATGCGTCTAAACGATCAACTATACACAAAAATATGGGGGGGCACCTGAGACTTGTAGTGACAGATTAATTGACAGCTGCTGTCAGACTCTATGTTATTATTATTCCTCACACGGTCGCAAGACGACATGTACATGAATCTGGCGTGGTGAGCTGGAACCTGCCTACGTCAGCTGTCACCGCTTAAGTCACGAAGTACCGCAACAGCCAATAGGAAAATTCAACTGCAGTAGCCACCGTTCAACCTGAAGAGGGCAGCACTCAGACGTTTTTACACCATATATTGTAGAATTAAAACATTTTATACACAAATGTCAAAAAAATTACTTGAATCAATGACCAGTACTAATAAAGCCCCATGCTTACAGATCATTAACTAAAAAAAGTTGGTTTAGGGTTTAGTTACCCTTTAAATATAACAAAATATCAAAACACAATATTTCATTTTTTTTTCTCCCTGTGGGAACAACTCAAGGTGATCGACAGTAAATTCGATCCCTCTAAATAACTGAATTCAAATCGGCAACTCTTGTTTGAATCAGTCTGATTTAATGGACCTTAGTTATTGTGGAACTGACTGTGGGGTCAATGCACCCTAGCATCCAACTGCGAAACATTTCGAAACAGTATGACATAACGAAGCCTCGTTAGCTAAAATGACGTGACCTTGCAGGTTTGGTACGTGCTCCAAAGCATTGGTTCGAAACTAATTATCAAGAAGCATTGCTAAGAATCCGCCCATCATTAGCATAGCTTGTCTTTGACATCTGGGGTGGCTGTGGCTGGTGTTAGAGCGGGTTGGCCACTAATCGCAGGGTTGGTTCAATTCCCGGCTCACATGACTCCACAATCCGAAGTGGCCCAGTGTCAAGACACTGACCCCAAGTTGCTCCCAATGGCAGTCTAGCGCCTTGCATGGCAGCTCTGCTGTCATTGGTGTGTAAACGTGTGAATGAGACGCAGTGTAAAGCGCTTTGAATACCGCTAAGTTTAAAAATGCGCTATATAAGTGCAGACCATTTATTAAAAAAACTAGGAAGTCCAGAACAATGTGTGAAACATTAATATATCATTTTCAATTGCTGGTATCCTCTGTGGATAAGTCCACTAACTACAAGCGATCCAGCAGTCTGATGGAAACCAGAAGAGGGTATTAATAAAATTGAACATGTACATGCTTTCCAGATGGTCTTGATTTTGAACTTTACTGGAATTAATAAATACGACTCCATTAGGATCGTCTCGAAGAGGAATTGATACATGCAAAGTAGCCTTCAGTCATGGTGGCCATAATTCCTTGGAGCAATTCTAATCAGTTCACGCTGGGCAGCTACCATTACTATTGTATTTGAGAACAGTGCACATGATTTCCCAGGAGGGCTCGCAGTAGCTCGCCACCATCAGCACGGCAGTGTAATTTAAACGAACAGCAGCTGTTCAGTGTGTGTGTATGTATCTACTAAGAGCGGCTGTCACACACACACAAGACATGATTGAACTAAACATAGAGTGATTAGTCTGTGTAGAGGTAATTGTTAATGTTATTGTTTTTAGTATTATAATGATCTAACAAGCAAACAATTAGAGATAAAACAGAGGTGCTAATATTTTCCAGCCAAACAAACAGATGTATCATATTTTTCTATTGAAAGTATATCGGTGTTTCTTCAAATTTGGGCACTTTATGTTCCATGTTTATGCTTTTTATTACAACAAATAGGTTTCTTTTTTGTTGTTTTATGAAGAACTTATTAGAACTTAATTGATAATGTTTTACCAGAACTTCATTATTCATTGGTACTTTTCAAATGCTTTTCACCCCTCCAGATTTAACTGTTTTAGCCTTGTCTAGACCCAAACTTTTAAACTATGAAACTCTATGATTAAAATAAAAAATTATTACATGTTTAAAACTATATAATTAAAAAAACTGTTAAATAAACAGAAATCTTTCTCAGTAAATACTGAAATGATTATATTGATTTAAAAAAAAAAAAAAATAAACTCTCCAACAGTTGTGGCTTCATTACCACCACACCAAACAATTTTGCCCTTAATAAATAAATAAATAATTAGGGGCTAAACGGTTTGGTGTGATGGAAATTACACCATAACTGTAGGAAAAGTCGTAATTTATGAAATATTTTAAAATGTTTAGATTATCATTGTTTCAAACATGTAATAAATAGTATTTTTAAAAAAAATTTTTATTGTTTAATATTGAATGTCTGGGTCTAAGACAAGGCAACATCAGTAATTATATATATATATATATATATATATATATATATATATATATATATATATATATATATATATATATATATATATATATATATATATATATATATATATATAAATAAATAAAATCTAAATTGCTAATGAATAATGAAGGCCTGGCAAAAAGTTAAGTCAGTTTTAATGAATAAATAAAACAAATTATAAATTGGATAATAACAATAAAAAAAAATCAACGACTCAAAAGTCAAAGAAACACATATAATTTCAATAGAAAGATTAGACAAATACATTTGTGTGTTTGGCTGCTAAATATTATCACCTCTGTTTTTCAAATTCTAAAAGTGCCCAAAGTTGAATAAATACCGCAATGAAACTATCCTATAACTTATAGTATACATGCTTTCTGGAGGCATGCATAAGGCCTTTGACCTATATAAATGATTGTGTATTCATTTATGAGCTATATCTTCAAGTGGTAACAGTTTCTATGATGCCTGTACAGTGTTTGTATGCGTGTGTGTTATTAGTGCCATAGAAACCTGTACTGCCTTTTACATATTTTAATCAGTTATAACATTTAGTAAATAAATATGCATGGTTACACCTTTAAAGAGTATAATATAAGAGTACAGCTTTGAATGCTGACCATCCAATCACAAGTGGGTGTGATATGACACATTACACTTCTTAAAGGTGTAATTATGAATAGGTTAGTATTTTGATCTATAATAACTGTTATAAATATGAACACATTTATAATACACTATACAGTATATAATGGCTTCATAAAAAAGCATTGACTGTGATCAACATGTAATTTCACTGAACGTCATATTGATCTGTGTGTGCATGTCTGATGATTGAACCTCTATAAGGCGAGTCTTGTCGTAATCTCTGCGGTAATGGTAAATACACTGGCTGAGCATGGAGTACAGTCTCTCTAGATGATCCACACTGAAGCGTTCACTCTTCAAAACCACCTGCTCCAATAGACTCTGAAAACACAGCAAAATGACATACATTAAAACATATTGTACATTAAAGGTGAAGTGTGTAATGTCTGTTGCACCAAACAGAATTGGAAAAATAATGTCTGATTTCAAACAGGTTCCTCAAATGCCTCCCACATTTCCCTTGTTTTCCACAGAAGAAGACAAAAATGTCATACAGCTTTGTAATGACATGAAGGTGAGTAAATTACAGTGGAATTGTAAGTTTTGGGTAAAATATCCCTTTAAGAACACAAAGGTGCGGTCAGATTTGTAAAAAAAACTGACCTTCCATTTCACATGTATTTATTACATCAAAAATGACATTTATGATGTTTCTAACCCATTTTCCTAGATTTGCCAAAGCAGTAATAATGCTCTTAATCTTGAATGCTTATTAGTATTTGATTTGTTAATGGAAGGAATAATGACACAAAATGGGTTTCTTTTTTTTGTCCCTGAGAAAAGCTCTTAGTCATATTTTTGTTAAAGTAAAATCTGGCTCTCAAGGAAGCATTTGGAAATGAAGTAATAAATGAATATATGCATACAACACACAAAACCAGTTTTTTGCAAAGTGGATGCTGAAATATGAGCAACAGAAAGCCTCTTTCAATTTGATTAAAACTAATTTTTGGCCCACCTGCATTAAACCCACATAACACAGCTTGTTTCACTGCCGGAAGATAACTGAGCTGTTCGGAACAATCTTGAAAAGGCTTAATTTGAAGTTGAGGTTTAATGACATTGTTTATATCACAGCAACAAACACATAGTGAAGGAAATAGAAGCTGACAACTAATGCAGTGTTGAGGAGGCAGGTGTGCAGGTAATGTCACAAGTGCCAAATCCAGCTCATCACAGCAACAGGTGAACAAACGGAGCTATGAATACAACCATGTTTAAAGTGGTTCAGGGCAAAATATTACATTTAAAAAAAAAATATATATATATATATATATATATATAGAACTAGCAAAATATGCTAGAAATTACTGTAATGGAATTACTATCCGCATGGATTGCAAAATGCATTTGAAAATTAATTTAATCTCATTTAAACTCAACATTTCATCAAAACAGACCATATTTAAGATGTTACTATACATGATCCTGGTCTTACAGTGTGCACAATTCATCAGTGTTTCATTCCAAAGGATTTCTTTTTTTGTCCTCAATAGGGTTGGGTATCGATACAGATTTCCTAACTCAATTCCAATTTTCAAGCTCTCAATTTGATTCAGTTCCAATTAAACTCTGATTTATTTGGATATATTACAATTACAATGTCCATTTTGCTTACATATGCAAGCAATTTGACGATTCGCAATGCCAATATCGATACCATAAAAAATACTGATTTGAGTAAATGATGTTTCAAGTTCTCAAATAATTATAAAAGACAAGTAAACAGTCAGTCATAAAGTAAGAACATAGAAATAGATTACAAGCAATAGAACAAATAAAAACAACAGAACATATATTTCAGGAGGATAGTCAATGTAAACAACGATGTGGAATAGCCACTTTTCATGATCCAATCAATGAAAACCCATTTGAATATGCCATTTCACTCCAAAATGAGTCACATTACAGAATTATAGTGGTTTGCTGTGGAAAACACGCCTTGATTTATTTTATTTTTCTAGATTTTTACTGCTTACGATAAGTATTCTTAAACTGCTTGGCTATAATGCTGAGTGGTCGAAATAGTTAATTTGACATGGAAAAAAAACCCCCCACACTTTAAGCAACTTCATAAATGTTGAGATATATACGAAATAGATTTTTTTTAAATAGAGAGAGAGATAATTGCTCTGAAATCTCCCATTGGCATGTTGCCATTATTACATTTACACATGGGATCTGCACAAAATAAGCGATTGGAAAAATAAATTAACCTGGAAAGTAACCCCTAAAAAGATAGTATGACCAGATGCACACCTGCAAACAAAATGCCTGTGACAACACTGAGCCCTCCAACACGTATAGCTAGGAAGGGGAGGTCAGCCATCTTCAAAAGCAATTAAGATCACAGAGACAGCTAATTAAGGCAAATCATGATTTCCTTCCATTTCATTCTCACCTCCAGAAAGTATTTACTGTTCGCATTTGGTTTAATTAAATCGCCTCAGTCTTCACAGTGGCCTTTCAATTGGCATGTTCATCACAACAATCCTCTGGCCAATTGTGAGCACATCAAATGGCACAGGGACAAGTTATTACTCTGCCTGCCTTTGGTTTGTGTTGGTCTGAGTCAACATAAACAGTGCTGGCTTTTGATAAGGTTTGTGTCAGAAAGAAAAAACTGCACTCAGTATAAGAGTGTGCCAAGATTACCAATGGATGACGGTAACTGCAAATTCAGGTTTGGTTTTGGGGAGACATTTAATGAGAAATCACATCCCCCGCAGACAATTTTGAAACCATATCTTTGTAGTGTAATGACAGACCCTGAATCCAATGAAAGAAATTGCCCGTAGCTCTGTAGCTTGGCAAAGAACCAAAGTTTGTAACAAGTAAACATTATTGGTTCAATCTCACCAAAACTGCCATCTCATATTATATCCAACAAATATGAAAAAAATAAAAAAATTAAAGAAAATGGTACAAATAAATAGCTTTAATTTTCTTAATGCAAAATATTATGTATTATTATCTTATTATATTTATTTTGATGTAATGTGTCTTTTTTTAAGATTTATCCTATTAGTGATAGAAAACATAATCAGCCGATATTTAATTATTTTGAGATTATAATACTATATAACCATGCCCACTTGAAGGATTAAATATCACCCCTGTTGTTTTTCTATGTCATAAGCCCCTCCCAGTATCACTGACTGTGGAGGAATGGTCATGGATGGCAGCTTTCCTCTGTCAACCCTTAATAGAACAGCAATCCTAGCTTTAAATGATTTGTTATCACATTCCTTTTGACTCCTGCTAGAAAACTTGTTTTGTAACAACCTGACCAGTCCTCCTAAAAGCCCAGGACAACAATCCCAGATATGGAGTGATAGAAAAGGATTGTGTACATAACACAAATGGGTCAGCGGATGGGAAAAAATTTACTTGGGATAATTACCTATGTAACAAGAAGAAACAACACACAATCAAATAATTGCGCTAAGCGCCAACCAAACTTGCAAAGGACAAGAAGATCTTAAAGATTATAAAAAATTGGCCATTTTGCCACTTTTAATAATTGAGTTACTAATTATTGATTTAGTTGTATTCATTACCAGCTCGGTTATGGCTATAAGAATCATTTTGGACATCTACTTTGTGCATGACACTTAATTTTTTCAACAATTGTTCACAAACAGATTGTTTCACTTTTAATTGACTATATCACAATTCCAAAAATTATGTGAAACCTTTAGGCACTTAGTCAATTCAATTATGTTAGGCTAATTGGAGTCAATTGGAGGTGTACCTGTGGATGTATTTTAAGGCCTACATTCAAACTCAGTGCCTTTTTGCTTGACATTGTGTGAAAATCAAAAGAAATCAGCCAAGACCTCAAGAGAAAAAAATGGTGCTGGAAGTCTGGTTCATCCTTGGGAGCAATTTCCAAACATCTGAAGGTACCACTTTCATCTGTACAAACAATAGTGCGCAAGTATAAACGCCATGGAACGACGCAGCCATCATACCACTCACAAAGGAGACACATTCGGTCTCCAAGTAATGAACGTTGTTTGGTGCAAAAAGTGTGAATCATTCCCAGAACAACAGCAAAGAACCTTGTGAAGATGCTGTAGGAAACAGGTAGACAAGTATCTTTAACCACAGTAAAACAAGTCCTATATCGACATAAACTGAAAGGCTAATCAGCAAGGAAGAAGCCACTGCTCCAAAATCACCATAAAAAAAGCCAGATAACAGCTTGCAAGTGCACATGGGGACAAAGATCTTACTTTTTGGAGAAATGTCCTCTGGTCTGATGAAACAGAAATTTAACTGTTTGGCCATAATGACCATTGTTATATCTGGAGGAAAAAGGATGAGGCTTGCAAGCCGAAGAACACCATCCCAACTGTGAAGCATGGGGGTGGCAGCATCATGTTGAGGGGGTGCTTTGCTGCACGAGGGACTGGTGCACTTCACAAAATGAGGAAGGAAAATTATGTGAATATATTGAAGCAACATCTCAAGACATCAGCCATGAAGTTAAAGCTTGGTCACGAATAGGTCTTCCAAATGGACAATGACCCCAAGCATTAGGGATGCACCGAAATGAAAATTCTGGGCCGAAACCCAAACCGAAAATCCAGGATGCACTTGGCAGAAAACCGAAACCAAAACCGAAATTTTTACCTATTTAAAAAAAAAAAAAATGTTGTGTATAATTGTATTAATTTTATACTTTTTCATTAATTTCATGAATTTAATTAATCTGAATTGAAAAACTACAAACCAATAAAATAAATCACACTTTTACTGAAAGTAGCACAACAAAATTGGACAAAAAATATATTCAAACTATATTAAATATTATTCTTTCAGTTCTGTAAAAATCTAATTTTACAGATTTTATTAACAATTATCCAAATAATGTAAAGTTTTAGAAAACTATTATATGCACAACAACAGTCAAGTAATGAACTTAGCTAGCATCTTTCAAAAAGTTTAAATAAGCAACAGTAATTTTAATTAAAACAACAGGCAGAACACAGAATGGCCTCTATTCCACTGATCTATATAAAACTATAATATATAATTATATATATATATAGATCAGTGCTCTATTCTGTTTATGTAAACGTATGTACACTTTAAGTGAAAATGATTGTGCAAAACAGCAGTAATTGAACTAAATCCAACCTCATCTGTAAACGACAGATGTATCCTCAAGTGAAGAACAAGTGTAATGTAATTGCTATTCAAATCATATTGGACCGCTTTCTATTTAACTACAAGTGACAGGTTTCTCTTCAAGAACAAAAGTTGCTAAACTTTCTGACAGTCTCTCCTGTCAGAAAGCTCATCAAGAACATGAGATGCTGCACTGAACAGTTTCTCACTCTCTGTGCTTGTGCAGATAAATACCTGTGCGCAATCCGCGCAAGCAAAGGAAAGCGGTCTTTGTTTATGCGACCGTAGTCAAGGGGATTGTCGCTTCTGGTGTAGTTCAGATAAATACGTCTCAAGTTGTGGTGTAGCTGCGCTAGTTGTGACATTTTCCTGTAGAATCTCTTGCTGTATTCTGTATATATATATATCTTGAAAGTTCTGCTGAATAAACACTGCAGATCGCAAATTTGATGTCCTTATCAGAAACTTTGAAGAATTTCCACACCACTGACATGATCGGCCTTTGTTTGGTAGCACCGTTGTGGAATTATCTAACAGCTGTGATAAGAGCTACATCGATCCAGGAGGTATATATTTTCGGCTCATATTTTCGGCCTTTTTTCTCTTTCGGCCGAAAACCGAAAGTGCCATTTTCGGCCGAAAACTTTCGGCGGCCGAAATTTCGGTGCATCCCTACTAAGCATACCTCCAAAGTTGATAGAGAATTTGTTGGCAGAAATGAAAAGTGTGTGTGTGGGCAAGGAGGCCTACAAACCTGACTCCGTTACACCAGTTCTGTCTGGAGGAAGGGGCCAAAATTCCAATAACATATTGTGAGAAGTTTGTGGAAGGCTACCCAAAATGTTTGACCCAAGTTAAACAATTTAAAGGCAATACTACCAAATACTAACTAAAGTGTATGTACACCTTCTGCCCCACTGGGAATGTGATGAAAGAAATAATTCCCTCTACTATTATTATTCAAAATATTTCTTCCTCAAAAGTACTAAAAGAATCGTTAATGGATTTGAGAATGAATAGTTCCTCACAATATCCATTTTAAAATCTCACTGCATGGTTGTGTCTGTTCAATACAAATAACGGTCTCAGTTTTTGGGTCATCAGGCCGACACTTGAGCACCGACATATTTGACATTAAAATCGATAGTCAAAGATTTGGCAAGGCCCTTTGGGCTTAATGTGTGTCATGCATCATTAAATTGGCTTCTCAGACACAGACTAAAGGTATGAACAGCAAATGTAGTAACATCTTATCCAGTCTGATGTGCTGTTCAAGATTTTAACCCATCAAATCTGAAGCTCTCATTCAAAAACAAGGTGGCCTCACTTGGTCAATCAGAATCAATTATTGTACATTTTCACTTTTCATGTGTCAAAACTAGTGACAGCAGCAGTAAAGCAAAGATATCGTCAAACTGGCGTGACGTCTGTTTTGTTGCTTTCTAATGGCCATGGATCTATTTTTGTGTACTACAATGGATCAAGCACAATGATAGCTGCCCACGTCAACAATGTACCCAGTATGGCTCATTAGCACGTCAATGGCATAATGCCAGTCGCATCATTCTAAACGGTGCCTAAAATTGTCTAAACGAGAATTTCTCACATACTACGATAGACGTTTTATAAACAAAGTGGCGACCCAATACAGAACCAAAATTGTTTGTGGTATGAAAGAATTGTTTGTCCTTGGTACAAATTAACCTGTGATAAATGTAGTTTAGGTTGTACTATTAATTTTCAAGATGCTAATTTTAGGATCTGCCTAATTTGACTAGATTTTACCAAAACGATGTTTTCATGTTGAAGTTTGATTGGTTGCATGTCCTATGACATCAACAACAACAACAAAATACAGGAAGTGAATTCTCCTCCCTTTAAAAGCTAAGCCCATTTATTTTGCTATCCTAACTATGCATAATGCTTTGTTTAACTGCATTATATTATTCACATTTATCATTGATTGTCCCATATTTAAAAAGACCTGTGGCTCATTTATCATCACGATCCACCAGCTGAGAACTGCAACTACAAACACAAACACAGGTTGCTTTACTTTTTCGAAACATCAAGATGGAGTTTTGCTCTCAGCAGATATTCTGTTTGGTATGTTTGGCCAACAAGTAGCTCAAATATGTGCACAAGCACGTTTAAGTTTGGACAAATCAGTAGCATAGCACGCGATTATGGTTGGCCAGCACTGCACCATAGCAAAGTGCTTGTTACAAGTTGGCTAAATCTATTCCCTGCCATGTGTTTTCCATCAGACTAGAGCTCATTTATTTTAGCTCTATTCACACTTAAACATTCAGTGCTGCTTAGAGAGCAGAAAACGTTACAGCTGACTAAAATAATTCTGTGAATATAAATGGTTCTGACAGAAATGGTCAGATTTAATGGAATTAATTACATAGACTATATGTTATTCACAATGCTTTTAAGTTTCTCTAAGCAGGCATTCTGAATGCAATTTGAACTGCATGAATCTCAGAAAAACTGTTAAGGACAGATTTCACACAAAAATATATGCATATATAGTACATGTATTTTACATAAAAAAAATCTGGGCAATTATTAGGTTGTTTAATATATTTGTATTAACTGAATGTGTCAGAATGTTTATATATATTTAAAATTATTATTCTAAAAGGTGATTGGATTCTTGTTAGATTCGGTTAGAACCAAAACATTGTATTACTGAAAAAAAAAAAAACTACTATACAGTGTTTTTCAAATAATTACAAAGTCAATAAATACCACCATGATGTATGAATGCTTTCTGATTTAAATATATTTTTTTCAGTTAACATTATATTAGATTGTAATTGCAAAATTGTTGAAAAACATTGAACTATTTTCTAGTGTTTATTAATCTTGGTTAATATTAATTTCAAAATATGCTATTGTTAGTTAATAATGCATAAGTAATACAACTTGTAAAAAATTATGCAAATGTATTCTCTATAGAAATTAACATTAGCCTATCATTGTTCAGTTAAACATTACTTTAACCACAGTAAATGTAAATATATAGAACCTTATTGTAAAATGTTACCAAAATCTTCAAAATATGAAAAGATGACAAACTGAAAATGGACCAATTTATTTGGTCATGAAAACAGCAGACATGAAAGCTTGACATGCTATAATAAGTACGGTTTTAAGAAAATATTAAACAGGAGGGTAAAGCATTCCAAAGCAAAGCCAGATTTAGACAAGCATCCTTCCAACCTTTCCAAATCGAATCTTCAACTTATGAATGATGTTTTCGCAGCCTGGTAAACTTTAAATTCACTGTTATTATGCAGGAATACATTATGAAACCTCTCAATATCCCAAAGAGAAAAAATCAAAAGGGTCGCAAAAGAAAACGTAATTTTTTCTTTATGCAAAATAATATTTATTGTTCTTTATTTGTCTTTAATTTATTCACCAATGTATGAAAACCCTGACACTTGATGCCATGCTGGTGTCTTGCAATGCTCAAAAACACCAATGTAACATGAAGCTCATTGTTTCCTGTGACGGCCCTTAATTCTGTCTGTATTTCAGTGCTGTGCTGCGCAGCAGAAATGTCAATAGTAATGAGGGCATCTCCAGTCAATGAATATGAATGAAGCATCAGGAAAACAGCCCACTTTTCATTCCTAAAATGTGTCAGCCATTTATACCTGCTTAAACGGAAACTCTCACCGCACTTCAATGGCAATTCAATCTGTTCCATAAGCCGGGGATGAAAAAGCAATTATTCACAGCATTAGACATTTCACGATCTGTTTCTTAAAGATATCGCCCCTTTCTCGCTAAATGAGTAAAAAAGCTGACGGATTAGTGTGACATGTGCTTTGGGGCATTTGCCCCCCGTCGATTCGAACCGCCCAGCGGTCAAAGGTGGACCGACGGTCTGTAAAAGGAGCAGCAGTGTTTACTGAAGTCCTCAGGGGTGTTTTTCCATGGTGATGGTGCGATAGAAGAAGTTGCAGCGGGGTGTGTCGCACGTCGTCATGCGATAGTGATGACTGCAATTTTCTCAATCGTTTCTTCTTAAAGTTGGCATGAAATCAAAATGTAACCTATTAATTTTATAAATGTATGTTACTGGTCTTGTTGGGAATGATTCATCCATGCACATTTCCTTTTTTGCTCTTTTTACAATCCAATCAAGAACTGATGGATAAAGTTGAGTAGCCCCATTTGTTTTCTTTTATCAGAAACACATCACAATACGGAAGAAAACTCGGTCGCAACTTCCATTTCACGACGACTTTAATATGCTCTGGTCCCATTTTAAGCACTATGCTGTAGTTGAATACTTGGTATTGGTGAGAAGGGAACTCAGCATGCATGCTATTTGCTGTATTGAAAGTGTAAACTTCGAACATATTTCAATCACTAGTTAACAGGATGTGCAACAAATTAAGCCTTATATTAAAGGAATAGTTCAAGGAGAAAATGTTTTATATGAATTCAACTGGTGTTTTCAAAGTATGAAAATAAAGCTGAACAAAACAACAATCATTTAGAGTGCAGAAAAAGCTCAACTGTGTTTATAAGAAGGAAAACAAAATCGAGGCTTGCTGCCCTAATTTTATTAACTTAAAAGCAAAGAATTAAATGGAAATGAATGATTATGCAGCAGTGAGTATCTGCAAGGCTGTAAGTGAGAGACAGAGAATGCCTGCAAAATGACATGAACAGCCTAATGATGATGATGATGATGATGATGATTTAGTCTTCACACTGATGAGTTTCCCTCCTAAATTAGTTGAATGATTAGAGTAATTTTCATCCTTCTGAGATCAGTACATTTCAGCACAGCTATAGTTCACTAGTGTAAGAAGAGAGCTGATCAGATGTGTATATACTGTAGATATATTTTCTCTCCAAGAACCCATGAAACAGAATATTCAGTGGGAAATATTGTATTGTGGGACTTGATTTATCCCCTGAGAATTGATTGCATCATGAAAAGTAAGGCTATGATATTATTAATGTTATTTTCCCCAACCCAAGAGGCCTTGATTGCAGAAGTAGAAAAAGAAAGCTATAAAAGAGGTAGTAGGATGGCTCAATAGATATATATAAAAACAAAAAAACAAATTGCTATTAAATTTGAAAAATACCGAATAATCATTTAATCGCTTTGCTGCTGCTTAAATATCAGGGCTTAAAAAACAAAACGCCATTAAATCACATTAAAACAGCAGATATCATGTTATACACTTCAACCTTGCAAGCCATGACTAGGTTTCTAAACTAAGTCATATTTTGGCCATGTTCTACTATCAATAGAAAAAGTTACTCTATAAGGGTGTTCATACCCAAGTCCTCTTTTAAAGAACCAAACTCAGACCTCACTCTTTTACCCATACATGAAAAAAAAAAAAAAAAAAGAAAGTTACAAAGAACTAACTTCTCTTTGCATTCACGCTGTACCTGAACTTGAAAGTGGAATTGGTCCTCTTTGGTCCATTTTAGCAGTGACAGTATCAAAATGCACTTTTCATGCAATACAATACTGAATTTTTGATTGGTTGCAATAAAAATATTACTATTACTCCTTAAAAAGCAGTTGTCCTCTCACCTGAAGCTGCTGATGGTCAATCACAAGATCAGGAGGTGGTAGAAACTGTGGAGGTTCCTCATGTCTGTCAGTCAACACCTCCTGCTTCTGTTCAGATGGATATTTTCCACATTTCTTCCCTTTTGATGATACTATTAAAACATGAGCAGTCACATAATGAATAACACCAACCTAAGCACATATTTTAAGAAGTCTTAAACCACTAAGAAAAAATGAGTCTTCAGGGTGTTTGTGTTTTTAGTCTCGCCAGGAGAAATCTCTGCAACAGATGGTGTTTTAAGGACAAAGTGTGAAGTTTTTCAATAAACTGTGATCCCCCTTCAGTTGGCTTTCAGTACAAGGAAATATTCATTTGTATTGGCATCTGTTAAAGAGGCCAAAAAAAAAAAAAAAAGCTGATGGGAATTCATTTATCTAATAAAATGTTTTTAATATAAAATATTGTTTATTATTAAGCTTACTGTTGTGTTCTTTAAGAAAACAACATCTCTAAAATTACGTGTTACTTTAAATAATCTATCTATCTATCTATCTATCTATCTATCTATCTCTCTCTCTCTCTTTAAGTGACAAATTATTGTTTTTAAATTCCAATTTAAAACACAATTATAGTTTCAAAATTAATTTATGTACTAAATTTGAAGGAATTTTCTGGATTCAATACAAGTTAAGATCAATCGATGGATCGTTCCCGTTTCTTAAAAAAAAACACACAAATCGAGGTTACAGTGAGACTTGTAAGTGAATAAGATATTTAATTATTTTTTTTTTTATTTAGAAGGCAGAATTTTGAAGCTTACAATTCTATAAAAGCACATATACATGTTTCTGTTGAAACTTGTGTATTCTTTGAGCTGTGAAGTTATTTAAATCATCGATTTTGGGAGATTACAGGGATAATGAGCAAAGAAAAGAATAGTAAGCGATTTTATCACACTAAAACTATTTTAACACCCATGTAATTTACATTTACATTTATGCATTTGGCAGACGATTTTATCCAAAGCGACTTAGTGCACATATTACAGGGACAATCCCCCCGGAGCAACCTGGAGTTAAGTGCCTTGCTCAAGGGCACAATGGTGGTGGCTGTGGGGATCGAACCAGCGACCTTCTTTGTATAACGGTTACATTTTATGGCTATACTTTAGAAACAGTGAGCATTTTAACATTTACGAATTGGTCCCATTCATTCCCATTGCAAGTGCCTCACTGTACTCTAACCTAGATTTTTGCTTTTTTTTTTTTTTTTAGAAAAGGCAAAATGCATATTTGTGGTAAACAACATTATGCCACAAATGCTATCGAATGAGCTTAACTTGTATTGAACCCGAAATATTCCTTTATTAAATATACACTAACTGAGCAGTTTATTAGAAACACTTGCACATCTACTTATTCATGCAATTATCTAATCAATCAATTGTTTGCCAGCAGTGCAATGCATAAAATCATGCAAATAAAGGGTCAGGAGCGTCAATTAACATTCACATCAACCATTAAAATGGGGGAAAAATGTGATCTCAGTGATTTGGACCGTGACACAATTGTTGGTGCCAGTTGGGCTGGTTTGAGTATTTCTGTAACTGCTGATCTCCTGGGATTTTCACACAAAACAGTCTCAGAATGGTGCCAAAAAAACTCCAGTGAGTGGCAGTTCTGCAGACAAAAATGCCTTCTTGATGAGAGAGGTTAATGTAGAATGGTCAGACTGGTTCGAGCTGACAGAAAGGCTACGGTATCTCAACTAACCACTCAGTAAAATTGCAGTGAGCAGAATAGCAGCTCAGTATGCACAAATCGTTAAACCATGAGGTGGATTGGACTCCAACAGCAGAAGACCACGTCAGGCACTTTATTAGGACCAGAGAGTTCCTAATAAAATGCAATTAAAAAATTATAATTTTTACTTTGGTATTTGTGTCATGCAAATTCTAACCACACCGTACCTCCTTTTTCATGTTCTCCATCACACACCATTCCCTCCACTGCAGTCACAGACTCCTTTGCATTGCATTCTGGGGCAGATGATTCTTTCTGCATCTCCTGTTTCAAATCAAGTGCAACTTCTTTACCCAAGCACAAATCTGCAGTCACTTCCCTTTCACCTCCCTCTGTTTCTTTACCATGTGCCTCACTGTCCACACTGTCCATAGACTTGTCTCCATTCACAAACTCCTGAGGTGCAGGGACCGCAGCGTCATCTGTCGTCTCCTTACCGATGGAGTCCTCCCCCAAGGAGGCCTGGCTGGGCTCCTCCTGGACCTTAGAGTCTGGAGCAACTGTAGGCTCACAGGAATTCTCCTCCTCTGTGGAGAGGGCATGTCCGTTGGCCTGGAGCGGCTGTTTGTTGACATGGAGCTCCATGATGTCGCAGGAAGACTCGTCCTGAGTGAAACAAGCGTCACCTTGTGCGGTTGCAGTAGAGTCATCTACCCTCTCCTCCTCCTCTTCCTCCTCCTCCTCCTCCTCTGGGTCTTCAACCTCTTCTGCTTCCTTATTTTTATGAATCTTTTTCTTCCTGATGATGCCCCGCCCCCATATTGGTCGCCTCCGCAGTTTGCGTTTTATGCTATCTGTAGACACAGAAAGATTTACAGAATGTAATTGAAAGAAAAACTATAGACATAAATGAAACTATTGATTTTGAAGTTGTTGATCACATGCAAAGAAACAATATACTTAAACTTTACTGCAAAATATTCAGACATAAAGAAATATATTAGTAGTTTGAGAGTGTAGGGAGACCAACTCAATTGCAATATTCACAGTGCATCATGGGAGTGGGCGGTCACTGCCGACCTCTTATGGCATGCTTTGTTGCAACTCTCTCATTGGTAGATCCTTCACTTCAGGATTCACAGGTAGTGTAGATCTTCACCAGGAATTATGGCATTCATTTTTTTTTTTTTTTTTTATTTAAGTTGAGATAACATGGACTGACGACTTTAACAGGAGTATATACCATCGGTGTAAAAAATGAATGGGATTTTTACTTTCGGAACCAGACTGTTGCATTCTATCATGTCTGATTCAAAATGAGACAAGAACCGTTACGGCATGGTAATTAAGCAATTAAAAAAAAAAAAAAAGCACATTTAAGGTACAGCCGTGTCCAAAAGTATTGGCAGTGACATACATTTTGTGTTTTGCAAAGTTTGCAGCTTCAGCATTATTTTTTCACACGTTTCTATGGTATACTGGAAAACAATGGTAAGCGTTTCATAAGTTTTAAAGGCTTTTATTGGCAAAAACATTCAATATACGCAAAGAGTCAATATTTTCAGTGTTGACCCTTGTTCTTCATATCCTCTGCAATTCACTCTGGCATGCTGGATGTCAGCTTCTGGGCCAAATCCTGACTGATGGCGATCCATGCTTTTGGGAAACGTGCTTTAGTAAGTATAATTTAAGTGCTACTAACGTTCAACTTAAGAGTGTCGGGAAACCCAGGCCAAGCAAGACCCCTGCACAGTGGTAATGCACGAACGTCTGTCTGTTTTTTCTTTTCTTTTCTCCAGAATAAATTCAATTCATAACCGCTGCAGTGTCCGGAACCCAATAATAACTAATAATCATGCTATTATGCCAAACGATGAAAAAGGATTTCTATGTTGCTAAATCCAAAACTAAAGTATGATTTAACTAAGTCATCTACATCCATTTCTTGCACTGATGAAGCTGCTGGCTCAGCATTCTATCGTTGTGATAATGTCGTGCCATTTCTGGTCATTTTTATTTAATTCTCAAAATATTCCGACTTAAATCACATATTCTCAAATATTATGGCTTTATTATCTAAATAATAGATTTTGTTTAAAATTTTTTATGTGACAATAAAACGTTGTAGTGTGTGCCCGGCGATTCATACAAAGCCACACTGAACAGGAATGGGACAATATATCGAATTTCTATATTTTAAAACAAAAACAAATGATGAAATATATTGTGGCATAACTTGATATTTAGAAATTTGCAAATGTTTTCTGTCCATGTTTTTATAAATTAAATGACCTGTCAAACATCATAAACTCTCGATTGCTTGGTTTTACCACTCCTGCAATTTTTTCTACACTGTTTGTAGGGTTCACACAAGAAGTGAGATGATATGTCAAAGGACCCTTAACATCACAGTAAACTTTTTTAGCATTTCTTATACAAATACAAACATAAACTCAAATGGTATTACTTGTAAATTGTACACATTATTTAATTATTTAAGTGTTATTATATCGAATCATGAACCTTATATTGTATATCGAACCGAATCATGAGATAACCATATCGTCCCCTCCCTAATACTGAATATTGTGAATATTCACAATTGACGAGGAAATAATTTTACTGATGAGTTTTTTTTATAGAATGTCACTCTCCAAGAGTATAAATGCATAAAAAAAAAAAAAGAGGCTGCTTGTCCAAAAAGTTTTTTCAGGATTCACATGCACTTGAAATCCACCCACGAATTCTTCGCCAGTGTCATTTTGCCATGCAAAGGAAAAGGTGACCAAGCCTTAAAGGAATGTTCCAGGTTCAATAGAAGTTAAGCTAAATTGACAGCATTTGTGGCATAATGTTGATAATGCACCCAAAAAATAATTCCGGCTCGTTCCTCCTTTTCTTTAAAAAACAAAATGCTGACATTAGTTAAACCTTTAGTTAACATTAACTAATAATGAATAATTTTACAGCATATATTAATCTTGGTTAATGTCAAAAGATATAATTTAATATTTAATGTTTGTTAATCTTTAACATTAATGCACTATGAACTTACAATGAACAATTGTTTTATTAACTAAAATAAACAAAGATTAACAAATACTGTAAAAAAAAAATATAGTTAATTGTTAATATTAATAGTATTCATGATAACTAATGTTAACCAATGGAACCTTATTGTAAAGTGTTACAAAATCTTTAAGTGAAATTCAATTTCTAATTTCTTTGATTTTGGGGTAAAATACGATCGAGACATTTTCTTGACAGGTTTTGAGAAATTTGAGGTTACAATGAGGTCTTTACAATGAAAGTGAATGGGGCCAATTTTTGGAGGGTTTAAACACAGAAATGTGAAGCTTATAATTTTATAAAAGCACTTGCATTAATTCTCCTGTTCAAACTTGTGTATTATTTGATCTGTAAATTGGTTTAAATGGTCATTTTTACAGTTGTTTTAGGGTTTTACAGTTGACATTATATCATCATGGAAACAAAGTTGTAAAATTAGCTATAACTTTACACAGAAAATGTTTATAAGTGATTATTACACACTAAATATTTTACACTTAAACACTAAAATCATGTTTTATACATATATTTTATATCTGGTGTTATATTTTTGAAAAAGTGTGTATTTTAACTTTAACAAATTGGCCCGCATTCACGTTTTAAGTGCCTCACTGGAACCTTGATTTTTGCTCTTTTTGTTTTTTTAAGATGAAAAAAACTGCATCGAACCCAGAACATTCTTTTAACAGCCTTGTCAAATGAAATATGGCATCTATGCCAATTAAGGTCTGCAAGAATGAAATTCCAAAAAATTACTGATGTTAGCAAGTCAACTTAAATATATGTTTAGAAATATGGTGTAAGGTTATGCATTGTAATTTCGAGATCACCTTGAAACACTTCCCCGGCAAGTAGCCTACACTTTCCACCCTAATTACATGCAAAACCCCCGTCAAAATTACCCGTGTTAGAAGCAGGTCTAAACCCTTCATTAGACATGACTGACTGCATGATGAACTTCTCACCCTTCTCATATCTCAGTCATTCAGATGACAACAAGAGAGAAAAAAATAATGTGTCGTTGTGACCGTCACTGGTGAGCTTATGCTGGGCCTTCCAAAACTGCTGGGAGAAAAATAGACAGAGGCAGGTGGGCCAATCTGTTTGCGCAACATGACACCTGTCCACTGTGTAATTGGTCGGAGAGGGAGAATGGGGGGCTATGGAAAAATGGAGGGTGAGCATTGCTTAGCACACAGGAAGCCATGCTTAAAAGTTGTAATTGAAAACAATGGAAGGCAGCCCAGATGTGAGCCATATATCAGAGCAAAAAGGAGTGGGCAAATTTTCCCTCCTCCGTCTGCTGGTATCCTATTGGGCTTTCACTGACTGAGCAGTCACATTATTCTGAAATTAATGGACTCCCAGCCCTCCTTCTCCAATTCTAAATACAACAGTCACAGTCAGTCACACACACACACACACACACACACACACACACACACACACACACACACACACACACACACACACACACACGTAGTGCTTCCATGTTTTATGGGGACTTTCCATAGACATAATGGTTTGTATAGTGTACAAACTTTATATTCTATCCCCTAAACCTAACCCTACCCCTAAACCTAACCTTCACAGAAAACTTTCTGCATTTTTACATTTTCAAAAAACATAATTTAGTATGATTTATAAGCTGTTTTCCTCATGGGGACCGACAAAATGTCCCCACAAGGTCAAAGATTTCGGGTTTTACTATCCTTATGGGGACATTTGGTCCCCACAAAGTGATAAATACACGCTCTCACACACACACACACACAAATAATAGTTAAGTCATCAAAACTATGGAATAACAAATGGAACTATGGGAATTATGTGGTCAACAAAATCCACAATAAATAAAAAGTTATATTTTAGCATCTTCAAAGTAGTCACGCTTTGCATAGAATTTGCAGACATGTACTCTTGACAATTTCATAAAACACATCCACAGGTACAAGTTCAATTGATTCCATTTAGCCAATTTGCCTGTAAGAAACTAACTGGCTAATTGTTTAAAGGCTTGACATAATCTACCACTTGAATTGTGATCTAGCCAATTAAAACTGAATTCAATTAATTTAATTTAATTAAAAGTCTGTAATCAATTGTTGGAAAAATGACTCATATCATGCAGAAAGTAGATGTCCTAAACGACTTGCCACAACTATAGTTTGCTATTATGAGATATGTGGAGTGGTTAAAAAATATGTTTTAATGACTTCAACCTAAGTGTATGTAAACTTCTGTCATCAAAATCAGTCAAGTAGTAACAATAATTGTAAATATATTTCCCTCTGGTTTTGAAATCAGTTCCAAGACACAATCAAATGCAGAAGATTTCCAGCCTTCTAAAAGTCAAAACTTACCATCTGCAGCCTCCAGGATTATGAGTCATAACCCATGGTTCCACTTTTAGGAGAAACAGCAATATGTGTATTTGTATTGCTAAAACTTCAGTCAAATTAATATAAATAAAAAGCCAGCTTATCTGCTTTAGATTTTGGCTCACATCAGCCAAATGTTCCTTTTCAGTTCTGGTTTATAGAACACTAGCTTGAGGATTCTTCTTCTTGTTCGTCCATCAAAGTTGATGATGACCATGGCACGTTTGTCATTTTGTTGGGATTTGATGAGTGCGCAGATGGCTGAAGAGGCCAGTCCGAGCCCGGAATTCTCTGTGGCACACTGGACAGGTCAGGGAGGATGTAGAGCTCTGAGGTGCAGCCACACACCCTTCCTTGGTAGATTTGCGCTGCTGCCTCTTCAAGATAGCACAGGAGCTTCTCCTACTCTCACAGAGGACTGCACAGTCCTGTACTTTTCTTCTCCAGGCAGGTCGGTCCTGTGCTAGGGATTCCCAGCTTTTCAGGTCAAATCCAAAGCTCTTCAAGGAAGCTTTAAAGGTGTCCTTGTAGCGCTTTTTGGGGCCACCTTGTGCTCGCTTGCCATTCTTCAGCTCGCCAAAAAAGACTTGTTTTGGAAGTCTCACGTAAGACATTCTAGTCACGTGGCCAGTCCATCTAAGCTGTTCCTTCGAAAGTAAGGTGTAGATGCTGGGAATATTTGCCTTGCTGAGGACTTCCGTGTCAGGGATTCTGTCTTGCCACTTGATCCTCAGCAGTTTCCTCAGACAGCTCAAGTGGAGATGATTCAATTTCTTGGCATGGCTGGTAAACTGTCCAGGCTTCGCACCCATACAGAAGGGTTGGTAAGACAACAGCCCGGTAGACCTTCAGTTTTGTCTCCTGCTTGATGCCAGTCCTTTCCCATACCGAGTCACGTGAGGCGTCCAAAGGCTGCACTGGCCTTGACAATCCTGATGTTATCTTCATCGTCTATGTGCACAGCGAGACAGTGTACTACCGAGGTAAATAAACTTGTCAACGGCTGAAAGCTTTTGCCCATTCACAAAGATGGTTGGCTCAGTGTAGGGTTTCCCAGGAGCAGGTTGGTATAGGACTTCAGTCTTCTTTGTGCTGATTGATAGGCCAAAGTTGTTGCAAGCTGAGGAGAGGTGGTCCATACTGTCCTGTAGATCTTTATTTGAGCCAGCAGCCAGAGCACAGTCATCAGCAAACAAAAGTTCTCGAACAGTGACTTCCTCCACTCTAGTTTTGGCTTGCATCCTCCGCCAGATTGAATAGCCCACCGTCAAAGCGGTAGATGAAGTTAACCCCAGTGTTGTGATTCTGGAATGAGTCTTGCAGCATGGCAGAAAACACCATGCTGAAGAGCGTTGGTGCTAAAACGCAGCCTTGCTTCACCCGTTTGTGATTGGGAGCGGATCAGAGAGTTCTTGCTTGTCTCTGACGCTGGCCATCATGCCATCATGGAGATTGCGCACGATGCCAATGAACTTGTCTGGACACCCATACTTGGCCATGATTTTCCATAGGCCCTCCCGGCTGACTGTGTCGAATGCTTTTGTTAGATCAACGAAAGCCATATATAGATCAACATTTTGTTCTTGGCATTTCTCCTGTAACTGCCGGGCAGTAAATACCATGTCAGTGGTTCTGCGATCTTTTCTGAAACCACACTGACTCTCAGGTAGCAGACCCTGGTCTAGGTGGACAATTAGGCGGTTCAGAAGGATTCTTGCCAAGATTTTGCCAGCGACTGATAGTATGGAGATGCCTCTATGGTTGTCACAGTCCTGCCGATTGCCTTTCCTTTTATATAGATTTATTATAATAGTATCCTTGAACTCCTTGGGAGCGGCTTCTAATTTCCACAGAGACTGGAAGAGGTCGGTCAGTTTCTCGACTAAGCTGAGGCCCTCCAGCCTTGTAGATTTCTGCTGGAATGGCATCGGACCCTGGAGCTTTGCCTGATGAGAGGAGTGTTATGGCTTTGCTGGTTTCCTCAATAGATGGTAGAACAGCCAGAGACTGGTTTATTTCAACTTGAGGCAGTCTCGCAATTGCCTCCTCATTTATGCATGATGGCCGGTTGAGGACCGGCTGTAGTGTTCGACCCACCTTGCAAGTATTTTGTCCTTCTCCGTGAGGAGTGTTGTTCCATCTGAATTCAGGAGAGGTGAAGTTCCTGAGTGTTGTGGACCATAGACCTGCTTGAGTGCATAATAGAGGCACTTGGTGTTGTTACTGTCAGCGTAGGATTGAATCTCCTCAGCTTTTGCGCACAGCCAGGCGTCTTGCATGACTCTGAGTCTCTGCTGGACAATCCTGCGAATGTTGAGGAAGGCAGTTTCCTTTAAACTTGAGCTGCTGTCATTCAGATATGCTTTATGCAGGCGGTGTTTTTGTCAAGGAGTGCTCTGATTTCTGCATCGTTCTCATCAAACCAATCTTGATGTGTACGTAATGGAACACCAAGTGATTCAAGGGCTGTAGAATGCAGCACGGTCTTGAGAGCAGTCCAGTCTGCCTCAGCGTCTGTATGCTCGAAGCTTAGAGACTCCAGGTGATGGTCTAGAGCCTCAACAAAGGCCAGTCTGGTGTGTTCCAGTTGTAGGCGAGTGATGTTAAGGCGCTTGACATGTCTTTTTCCTTGTGGGCGTCTGGGAGGCTTAATCCGAATGTTAAGTTTGGAGATGATGAGGCGATGGTCAGTCCAACATTCAGCACCACACATTGCCTTGGTCACCCTGACATGCGTGCGGTCGCTCCTCCTCACGATGACATAGTCAATCAAGTGCCAGTGGTGTGAGCGAGGATGCATCCATGAAGTTTTCTTCGCTTTGGTAGTTGGAATATCGTGTTGGTGATGAGCAGGTCAAATTCAGAGCATGTTTTCAGCAGTAGAAGACCGTTGCTGTTACATTTTCCAATGCCATGTGCACCTATGACTCCATTCCATGATTGATGGTCACTTCCAACTCTGGCGTTGAAATCACCCAGTATCAGGAGTTTGTCCGAGCTGGCTGTGGCAGCAATAATGACTTCCAGGTCATTATAAAACTTGGTTTTTATCTCGTCAGAGTTGGTCATGGTAGGGGCATAGGCACTGATGATGGTGGCCACCTTTTTACCCAATAGGTGGAGCTGTAAGGTCATTAAACGGTCGTTTATCCCTTGGGTTGGCTTGCCAGTTGGTTGACCAGGTGGTTTTTACTGCAAAACCAACACCAGCATCACGTCTCTCCTCCTGGCCTCGTCCGCTCCAGAAGAATGTGTAACCTGCACCCACTTCAGTCACTTGTCCAGTATCGGCCAGTCGGGTCTCACTAAGGGCAGCAACATCCACGTTGTATCTTGCTAGCTCTCTGCCCACGAGGGCAGTGCGTCTCTCAGGTCTTTTGATCCAGATGTGTCCATCAAAGTGCGCACATTCCAGGCGTCAACAGTGAGTGGTATCACTTTGGTCTTTTTCATTTTATTTGTTTTTCTTTTTGTTTTTGACCGCAAGTATGGGATCCCGCCAGCTGCGGTAGGCTGGCCAGGATGTTTTGAAGCAGACAATGTTTAGGGTACCTTTTCTAACCCTTTCCTCACTACGGAGGTGAGCAGTGCGATCCTGAATAGGGCTGCTCAGTCACTCAGGGTGCTGCCGGACTTCACTGCTGCTTCGGTCCAGTGAGGGAACGACCAATATCCTGAGCCGCCTGCGTGCAGGTTTGCGCTACAGCTTCCAGCATATCCGTGCCTGCTGCTTCGTCGCTCACCCATCGCCACAGGACTTGGATAATGACGATGGTAAAAAAGTGCCATGACTTGCGCAGAGAACTTGGATTTAAGTGAGGGTGATTTGCGCAGCATTCAACCTCACTCTCTTGACCAGCCGCATCTGTACCCAGTGGCAAGACATAGTCAAGACGACTGGAGATGGTCCTGGTTGCAGTGGAAGGTCCAAAGACCCGTTTTGGTGGAATTTCCTCCACCAAGGGTTCCACACGCACAGGCTCAGACAAGCTGAGTTTTCCGGGTTAGTTAACCGCCGCCCGGGGTTCGGCGTTGGCAGCTGCTGACTGTACCGACTCACCAGGGATGTTGAGCCTGGTGTGCACCTACGGTAGCAGCTAGAGGGCCGGGCCAGATGGAACAAGCCTGAGGCACAACTAGCTGGTCAGACCACAGCTTGAGGATTACAAGTATGATAAAGATAGACTTTGATATACCCTTTGTTTGTTACTCTTGCTTTTTCATGCCAGAAGACATATTTAACGACTATCTGAAGTTCAATAATGTGGACTTAATGCCATGATTCATTTCAGTTAACATTAGGGTGACTAGCAGTGTCTAGTAATGTGGACGCGTTTCTCTGATGCTAAAGCAGCAGAGAGAGTACAGGCCTACTTGATGTGAATTAATAAAACAAAAGTTTTTAAAAAGGGGGTATACAGTATCTTCTAGCAGAAAGATAGACTTAAATGTATTATTACTTTCAAAAAAACATAGGCATAGCAATGCTTTTTAGCCAGGATTACATTCATAATATATTTCATTACCATTACTTTTCTATATATTTAAACAAAAAGTGTAAAAAAAAAAAAAAGTCAGAAACTAAAAATTTATTTTGAAAGTCTTTTCATGCATATTATTTCTTAGGCACAATTTTGTATTTGGTTTGAATAAGCCTTATTGGTCCCAGCTTAGTGAAATGGTTCTACTGGACATTCTATGATGACCGATGAGAATATTCTAAAGACAGCTGCACAGGCTTCCTGACTGGCCAAAAAAGTGAGGGTTTGCTTCTTTATTTCCCCCCCAAGCCTGGCACTGAGGATTAGAAGTGTAAAATTCTGTGGTGCTGAGGTCACGCTGATGAGCTTCAGGTCATGGTGGTACTGGGGGATGGCAAGCCAGATGAAGGAGAAGCTGCTGTCATTCACCAATGAGTTTTCTCGACTATGCATCTCTATCAGAAAGCTAAAACTAGTCAAAAAACAAGCCAGAAGGAAGGAGAGAACATCTTGCCAAGGAGAACTTCATGCAGGCTAAGATTTTCACAGTCTTGCTGCATTTGTAAATAGAAGAGGTGTTGTTCCAAAGCTCAGAATAAACCAAACAGCACAGGAAACATATTTCAGGAAACAGACAGATGCAAGTGTGTGAGATAAAAAGAGGGACTGAGAAGAATGGATAAAGGAATGCGTGAAACATGAAAAAGAGGACCGAGGGAGATTAGCGTAATAGACAAAAAAAAGAGCATAGTATAAGTTTGTGTGTTTATGGTCCTTAATGTAACCCCTGAAACATCAGAAGTGCTTTTTTCACCATCAGTGTGTTTTTTGCAACATAGGTTTCATTTATAAATGTCACATTTCTAAACAGAGTGATTACTCATAGCTCAGCGCTCCTGCCAGAAACAGGTGACCTTTACTGTTACTCCTATGGAAATGAAAATATTTGATATCAAGCATCAGCCAAAAAGAAAGTGAAGAGAGAGGGTTTTTTTTCAGTTGGGTCAGAGTGAGCTGACTGACAATGGTGACAGCGTAAGCACACGACTAGAAATGCAAATCTAAAGCATATCTATATTAGACATTACATCTGTTCAGTACAACTTATATTGTGTATACCACGTATAGTTCTATGAATTTATTTATCCATCCATCAATCAATCTACCCAACTACCTACCCATACCTATCTACCCACCTATTAACCTACCCATCTATCTACCTAACCACTGTATCCACCATCTAGCCACTCATCTCTCCATCTACTAAAGCTCGTCTGATTTATTGGTTTTGCCGATTAATCAGCACTGATAACAATTTCTGGAACTATCAGTTAGCTGAAAAAATACACACTGATAATCTTCCCCCATTGTGTCCATGCTGGGGAGGCTGGGAAGCGGGTGCTGTCATTATACAGTATGAGAGCGGCCTCTAGAGGCGAAATAAAAACTATCACTGATGCCTCGTGGTGGTTCTTTTGACAAGTGAGGCTGCACGTTGAATGTAGCGGAACACTGCATGGAGCTGAACGATGCAGATTTAAAACACCAACAACTAAAAAGGTATGTATACAGTACATGTTGTCATATCATTATAAGTAATTAATTTCTTGAATAGATGCTGCATTAATAGAGTACAGCAGTATGTTTGCAGACCAGGTTGAGAGGACGCCAACATTAAATCTAACCTCAAGCGGTTAGAACAATGTGACAAAAGACGCAAGTCCAACCCAAATGTTTAAATAAAATGTATTACCATCTATTTGCATTAGTTTATATCCAGTCACATTTATGCTTTAGCCAGCTAACATGTATATTTAAGGTAGTGAGAAACATATCTTCATGCAGTCAAGAGAAATACATCTGATTTTAATAAATGATTTATCCTCACAGTAATATTTATTTTTTCATTTTGATTAGATAATCATAAAGTGATCATCAGTGTGTGTGTGTGTGTGTGTGTGACGAGTTTCTTTGAGGATTTAAATGAGCGTAACAAAATACAAACAAAAATATCGCTGAATCTTATAGAAGCGTTAAAAAAGAAATATGACATTGCAATTCACTAGTTTGCCCTAGTTTCACATTAAAGACCCCTCACCAGAAGTGAAGTGATCAGCCACTTGAAGACATGCAATAGCTCTGTGAATCACAAAAGGCTGCGTTTAATAAGTAAATATATTTAGTATGCTGCAGCGCCTGCACATAAGTGAATGGCGCTGCTCTGTTTACACACACACCCGTGGTTATATTAGCCTTCACGCTACTCATGAACAACATCTCAGACGTAGATGCTCAATAGTTCAGGTTCACATATAAAATGCATTTAGAACAGCACCAGAGGTACATTTGACCAGACTTTGAATAAGAAGTGAATTAAACTACTGTGAACTTGCCTACAAACACACACAAAGGACTTCCTGGAGAGTTTGGATGGAATGTCAAAATAAAAGAGTGAGGGTTCAAAAAGTGCACGACTTAAATATATTAATGTTGTATTTAAAATTAAAAGTCAATAATAATAATATTTATAACAATGTATTATTATTGTCATCATTAGTATTTGTTTACAATTTATAACATTATATAAACTGAATGGGTTCCAAAAAATAACTGTGAATGAAAAGTGGACTGATGTCTTACAACTAAATTGAAAAAAAAATCCTTTAAAGTCCAGATGTAAGATGAAACATTTTTGGGGGGAAAAAAGAAAAAGAATAATCAAAAATAAAACACTGGTTTCTTTTCTACTTAAGACTTGAATTACTGTTCATTTTGCTGCTACATGATCCAGTATACTAGTTAACAATAAAGTGTTTCTTAATAAGCCATACATTTATATTGAAATAAAGTTGTAGTTAGAGGTTTGTGTTTCTTTACATATTAAAGAGTACTCCCAATTAGTTCCACACAGTAATGTAAAGATATTCTAAACTGATTATGCAAAAAAACAACAACACTGGGATCGGCTCAGGAACAGTACTGGCCGATACTGAGAATTCCAGTATCGGAAGAGAAAAAGTGGTATCGGTGCTTCCCTACTTTAAATGTTGTTTTTTTTTTTTTTCATTCAGCATCAATTTGAAAAACTATTGGCCAATGAATTGGTTATCGGCTTGTCTTCCCAACTTAGTTATCACATCGGCAAAATCAAATATCAGTCAACCTCTACTATCTACCCATCTATCCACCCACCCCATAATCTAGCCATCTATCTACCCACTCCCTATCTACCATCTATCCACCTATCAATCCATCTACACAACTACCCACCTATCTATCTATCCATCTATCCAACTACAGTGACAAGCAAAAGTGTGTGAACTCTTTGTAATTACCAACATTTATGTATAAACTGGTCTTAAAAACTGGTTTGATCTTCATCGGAGTTACAATAATGAACAAATACAATCTGTTTTAACTAAAAACACACAAATTATCATATTTTTCTTGTACATACTGAATACATAATTTAAACATTCACAGTGTAGGTTGGAAAAAGTATGTGAACCCCCAGTCTAATGATGTCAACAAAAGCTAATTGGAGTCAGGAGTTGGCAAACCTGGCATCCACTTAATTAAATGAGATTGGAAAATTAGAAGATGGTAACCCTGTCTGCAGAGCTTGCCAGAGGAAAGTTGCTGCGAAAAGGGGCAATGCGTTCAATCTGGCAAGTCATCTTCGTGACACCATCCATCACTGAATGAGTGAGTTGAGGAAAAGTAAATAGTTGGACACAATATTTAATTGGGTTGAAATCATTTCTTATCTCACTTGTAAAAAACGCAAGCTTCCGCAAAGAAAATTGTCCTAGCAAGTGCATTGCTTTGTGCCAAGACAAACAAACAAGAAAACAAGACAGTATCAAATAACAAATATGTGCAACATTTAAGAGATGTACATTCATACCACTAATACACGGCTTTCAAATAATTACAGGGACATAAAAAAGTGATTTGTGATGAATGTTTTAAAATTTTATCTGTTCTTTAATTATTTTATAATCTGTTGCAATCTACAAAACAATCGTCCAATACTGAAAAATACTGAAGTCCTCTGATTTCATTTTCAATACAATCGATAATTACAGCAGAGATGCACAATGGCACCAGTTGTGTTTGTATGAAAGGAGAGCGCGTGAGACATGATAGAAGCCAGAGTTTCAGGATGAGCGACCAGAATCTAGAAATTCAGAGAACTATGAAATAACATGTTGTGTAGTTTAGTCACCCAAACAACATATTTTGATCATTTAAAATGTGTGTAAGTTCACAATAATAACACCAATAATAATAATAATTATTATTATTATTTTTATACTGCATTTGCTATTCCCTTGTTTACTAATTTTATTTGTTGTTTGTTGATTTTTAAATATAAAACTTGTTTAAATGATTTCAGTGTGTGTCAAACTGCCACTTTTTGTACATTTTCAGCCCATTTTAACAATACCGTGGGGATAATAATAATAACCATGATAGATTTGGTCACGATAATAGTGATATAAAATGTTCCTACTGCTACGTCTCTACTTGTGACTTTAATGAAGAGGAGATCAATTTTGGTCATTGACCAATTAATGCACAAAATCAGCCAATTCCAAAGGGTTCACATACTTTTTCTTGCAACTGTATATACCCATCTATCCACCGATCAACCTTTCAACAGTACCTCTCATCTACCACTTATCTAGGTATCATTCATCCATCCATCCATGCTCCTTACCAAACTGAATGAGGGATCTAGATTATCTATAAATAACAAGATCTTATAATAATTAGAAAATTATAATTATTCATGATATTAAAATAAGAGAGCTGCAAACACCTTCAAGGAATTCACAGATGTCCCCATTGTCATTAAGTAAAGAGCAAGGGAACAAGACAGAGAGAGAAAGGTCAGGGGTCAGCAGTATGCAAGTGTCAAGTGGCAACTGTGGCGATTCCCTGAGAGGAGACCTGTGCTGGCCAAGAAAAAGTTGCCATTACCCACTCTTCCCACTTTTAAATAATGCATGGGAATTGTTTGAGCAATAACACACAGTCCCAGACCGTTGATATAAAAGAGTGTGTATGTGGTGGAAATCCTCTTCTTGGAATAGCACAGCACTTTGTAATAATTAAAACTGCCATCGAATGCATATTTCATGTGGTGGCAGAAAAATTTATAATGTTTCAATATACATTACACACACACACACACACACACACATACCTGCCAAAACAGCATCTACACTTTCATTTATTAAACTTTGTTATAGCACACAAATAATACAGATTCCAATTTTATAGGTCTGCCTTGTAGGGACACCTTTTTCATGATTACTTCCATGATGCAACACTATGAAAACCAGTCTAGGATTTCTCACTGGTCTAACGTTCATTAGGTTTGCAGCATAAGAAAAATAATTTAGTTCATTAATGTCCAGATGGTATAAATATTAAAAGCAATAAGGTATGGGTAGCCATGATACTTTGTGAATAGTCATGGCTAAAAGGTTTTTTGAGGCACAACATGCAGTATAGTGTCTCCAAACCCTTTAGCCGGGACTATTTTCACAATATAACACTGCCTCGAATGCCTTGATGTATTCATAAAACAGTTACTGCATAACAAAATTAAGGATTTTTTTATTTAAGCAAATCCATCAAATGACATCCTTCCGATAAAATATATGCACAGAAGCAGATGTTTTGTTTCATAGCTGGTACTATATTGTGTATTTCAGTTCGACTGGAACTCTATATTGGCCAATCAGCATTCAGGGCCAGAACTATCCATTTTACAATTAGAAATACATTATTAGGGAGGTTTCTAAAAATGTAGTACATCTCAAACAAGTGTAAAAGTGCTTATAACAGTAAACCCCTTGACAAGAGAAACCGCATTTCAGAAAGGTGAATTTAATAAATAAGATTAATAAAAGAAAGTTGAAAGTCTCTTGTATATATTGTCTAGCCTAGATTCACACAATGTTTGGGGCCTCCACTCTAAAGCCCCTTTTTTTTTTTTTTTTTTTTTTTTTAAAGAACCTAGCTTTTAAAGAGGACATATAATAGAAAACAGGATTTTTCTTGCTTTTTAAAAGTAATAGTTTGATGTACCATGTAGGCATACTCCTTCACATCTCAAAGCTCATCCCAGTCCACCCAGACCACTTACAAAAACAACTAAAAAATGGGTCGTTCAGAAACCCCTGGTATTGAAAGAGCCATAAACATTAACATGTGACCAACCGTGTTTACATATCAATGCCTTTTCAGTATTCAACTACTTGGCCCATGCAGAGGTTAACCAATAATAACAGAGGTTGTTTATACTGTTTAATTAAGGTTCAGAGAGGGTGGAACATAGTCACGTAAAACTAAATTATGACTGCTTTTGAGACAAGAACCTTGACTAAACTTATAAGTGGACTTCAGAGAATGAAATAAATTCTTGAATTTTTTTTAAATATGGCTCCTTGGTCTACTGTTCCTCAGGACCAGCTCAATCTTCAGGTAGTTTATAGTCAAGCGTTTTTTGTGGCTGTACAATGGCACTAATTCCTGGTGTTACTTAAAATTAATGCAAAACCATGCAGGTGTTCCACGCTGTGAATGTTATTAAATGTTAAATAGGGAGCAAAAGAAAGCATTTTGTCAGATTTAAGCTAAATGAGCTCAAGGAGATCCAAGGAGAACCGGCACGTTGCTAAGCCCCATACACCAGATCAACTTGCGTTCCTGCCTTAGGACAGCTATTACTGGATACAAGTCCTAATCAAAAGTTGTTACTCTACTATTCACCAAGTGACATGCAGGTGTGTGGAGAAAAAAAAAATAAAAAATGTACATAAGTATTCAGCAGCCTTTGCTCAATACTTTGTTGAAACACCTTTGGCACCAATTACAGCCTCAAGTATTTTTGTGTATGATGCTACAAGCTTGGCACACCTATGTTTGGGCAGTTTCTCCCATTCTTCTTTGCAGGACCTCTCCAGCTCCATCAGGTTGGATGGGGAGCGTCGTTGCACAGCCATTTTCAGATCTCTCCAGAGATGTTCAATCGGGTTCAAGCCTGGGCTCTGGCTGGGCCACTCAAGGACATTCACAGAGTTGTCCCGTAGCCACTCCTTTGTTATCTTGGCTGTTTGCTTAGGGTCATTGTCCTGTTGGAAGATGAACCTTCGCCCCACTCTGAGGTACAGAGCGCTCTGGAGCAGCTTTTCATCAAGGATGTCTCCGTACATTGCTGCATTCATCTTTCCCTCGATCCCAGTTGCAACACTGAAAAACATCCCCACAGCATGATGCTGCCACCACCATGCTTCACTGTAGGGATGGTATTGGCCAGGTGATGAGCGGCGCCTGGTTTCCTCCAGACATGATGCTTGCCATTCAGGCCAAAGAGTTCAATCTTTGTTTCATCAGACCAGATAATTTTGTTTCACATGGTCTGTGGGTCCTTCAGATGCCTTTTGGCAAACTCCAGGCGGGCTGTCATGTGCCTTTTAATGAGGAGTGGCTTCCGTCTGGCCACTCTACCATACAGGCCTGATTGGTGGAGTGCTGCAGAGATGGTTGTTCTTCTGGAAGGTTCTCCTCTGACAGAGATCCAGCATTTCTCTGTGGAGAGAGTGAATGTTTGGCCGGGTGGCCAGCTCTAGGAAGAGTCCTGGTGGTTCCAAACTTCCATTTACGGATGATTGAGGCCACTGTGCTCATTGGGACCTTCAATGCTGCAGACATTTTTCTGTAACCTTATATAGACAGGTGTGTGCCTTTCCAAATCATGTCCAATCAACTGAATTTACCACAGGTGGACTCCAATCAAGTTGTAGAAACATCTCAAGGATGATCAGTGGAAACAGGATGCACCTGAGCTCAATTTTGAGTGTCATGGCAAAGGCTCAAAAGGCCAAATGTATTATTTTTAATACATTTGCAAATATTTCAAACAAACTTCTTTCACATTGTCATTTTGAGGAAAATAATTAATTTAATACATTTTGGAATAAGGCTGTAACTTAATAAGGCTGTAAAATGTTGAAAAAGTGAAGCGCTGTGAATACTTTCTGGATGCACTGTATTTGCCAGTAAAAACCTGTCTGAGGTGGTAAAGCTAAACAAAGTTATTAATGTCAAGTACTACATCTAAATATTAAAATGTACAACAACAAAAAAAGGTGTGACCTAATGGTTAACACATGTGCCCCACTTTGTGGAGACACAGGTTCGAATCTTGTCTGTGTTGTATTCTAATTCCTCTTCTCAAATAATTTCACAGCTGAAAAGACCAGCAAAGTTGGTCACCAGCATATGTGGTTGTTTTGTTTGGTGTTCCCAGCAGGCTTTTTCATGTGTTAAATGAAGCTGAAATCATGATCGCATTAGGCAAAATATTTAATAAACAAAAATGCAAGGGGTAGGAGATATATAGAATGTATCCAATTCTATAGGCCAGTTTATGAGGCTTCATTTCAGTTAGGGAATGTTTAAGGCTAAACGCATTCTTGCATTAGGCCCCATCCACACTAAAACGTTTTCATTTAAAAACACATTGATTTTGCAACATTGATGCCTCTCATCCACACTCAAATGGAATTTTCGGAAGACGTTCAAGACGCTCTCCATAATTGCATACTTTGGATAATGATGACGTTTGAAAACTGAGGGTGGAGTTTTCAAAAGGACACAGATTAGTATGGATGTGGCCTTATAATAAAAACAATTATTAAAAAACGGCTAGACACAATGAATGGAACAGAATGCCAGTGTCTTGAGATAAAAATAATTCATGTTAACTTTTTTTTTTTTTTTTTTTTTTTTTACTTAAAAACGAAAAAACTCATACTGCAAGAAACACTTGAGTATTCTTGCAACAATCAAAGAACTTAATCTAATGCATGTTTACATAGAAAGAAAATTAATATGCGCAAATGGAAAATTTGTTTGGTGTGAACGGCCCCCGTCTTAAGGGCCGTTAACATAGGATGTGTTCTTCCTTCCATTTGCACTTTTTAAATTGGTGATCTATGTAAAAATGCACTAGAAAGACATTTTTTATCATTAAGATGAGACTTGTTGTATTGAGATCCACATGTTTTATTTCATTCCACTGTTCTTGAATGCAAGAAAACAATGTGTGAACAGCCCCTTTGAAGCCAAGTAAACAGTGGACAGCAAGACAGCAAGGCTTTGGAACAAAGCTATTGTTAAATAAAAATACCACTGCTAGAGGTAATAAAAAAAGTCTTTGGCAAGATATATCATCCTAGTCATGAGTCTGGAAGGGTGAGAAATCAACGAAGAACACATAAGACATTGGGAAAAAAGAAGATGGTGAGATTGTCAGGGTCATGCCTATGAGAGGACACAATTTGTCACCCTGCCCCTTTGTCATGCAGTGAAGGTACTTAATGAAGCCTGTGGATCGATCAGCGATTCAATTCATGCCCGTGGAAATTAAGTAGATCTGTCAAACGCTTCCTTTGCCCAATGCAGAGAGGAACACATGATCATGCCAGGGGTAATTTATCTCCCCAGTAAGCATACTATATTGCTACAGTGGCAAAGATAGTCATTTTCAAGGGAACGCCCATGGAGAACAATCAGCACCCAAGAATCATTCTGTATTCACACTTGGGTGGACGTGTAAATTTGCCTGTTGGTGGCATCACACTCGAGGGATAAGTGCTTCCTGTACATTTCAATGCACGTTGTGACAGCAGATAAAGCTTTGAAATATAGACCCTCTAAAAATAGGTACAACTTAAATCTTCTTTACAAAAAAGGGCTGCATCTTTTATAAATGTGATGAGATCCACTATCTGCTAGGCTGCTCGTGGATGACTCATTGGCTTGCAAACAGGAAATGAGATCATTTCTTTGAGGCTGATGGTATACTGGGCAGTCTACTTAGCCTTAAGGTGTAGCCAGCACTGTTGTCTTTACAGCAAAGGTCAGTATTTCCCTCAGAACTGGACGAGATTCAAAAAGATGAGGTAGCTTTTGGCACCTTATCAATGAAGCATAAGCCAAGCCAAACGGTGTGGAAAAATATACTTCTCAGTACACTCTTCCCAGATTTCATAAACCCTGGTCTACTTTCATATTTTCTGAATGCTTTTGACTAGGGATGGAATCAGAAGGGACATGGCAATAGGATATGATATATCACTGGGTCACGATACGATACTATACTATACAATAATATTGCGATTTTTTAATGTTTAGTTTATTACGATTTGAAACTGGCATATATTGCAATCCTTTGCTCAATTGATACTCATCTTCATTCATCATTTAGCCATAAGCAAGTCAGTGAAAAAAAGTTAGTTTGTTGACATAATGCCTCTGTATGTTTCAGACTTGCTCTGAATGATGCTCAATTTCTTTGATCACCAAACAATGAGAAAAATGTGGCAAAAAAAACAACAAAAAAAAACATTTCTATTATAGCAAGAATATAATCAGAATATCATTCCAGTACTGTGAAAATATATCGCAGTACTTCAAAATAAAAACCAAAATTTCTCAACCTCTACTTTTGGCCAAGAGTTTGTCAGAGATCATCTGAGAAAAGCGATTATTTACTTACTGCCCCCCGTTTACTGGACTTCACCAGTCATGGGAAATGTTCTTCTGGTGATAACGAGGGAAGCCACTTCTCTGATCAGATCTACTGTTAAGAGGCAACAAAGTGGAAATGAAGTCTACTTGGCAATAGTCCTGGAGAAGTGCATCAACTTCAGATATATTGTAATCACTTGGCTGGCCAGATGGGGTATGTCACCAACTGCTGTGCCGGATGCTTGGGTTCCACAATGAGGTTTATGTAGAAGTATGTAGAACTGCATGATAAAGAAACCATATCGACTACAGAGCCTGCTTTTAACGGACACCATTAGGAGGCCATGGAATTCTGATTAATGCCAAGCTGGGATTGTGATTACCTGAAGTCCAGGGAATGAGAATGATAGAGTAAGAGACAGATAGTCTGGCCTGAATGATGAGGCTTTGAATCATTTATCATCCTCTTGCTGAAAAATCCCAGAAACCATTTTAGGTGAAAGTGAAGGTAAACAAAGGAAATATGGAGAGCGAAACCACAGGTGGCAGAGTGGGTAATCAAGTACCTTTTTAACTACTTTTTATTTATTTATAAATATATTTATATTTTTATATATAGTTAGGATCAATAATTTGGTGCTTCTTCAAAAGTACTAAGAATTATTTCAAAATATTTTTGAGGAATCAATCATTAAGTGGAATCTGAAACAGAATAGTTAAAAAATGACTGACGATTCAATCCCTACCAGGTAGAGACCAATAGTGTGAGATATCCAGACACTCTCACTGAACCTGTATGGCACTTTGAGAATTTGGCAGTTCAAAGCTAGAGTTTGTTCAGGTGCTAAAGCATTGTCAGATGCGATTACGTCCAACAGGGACTTTAGGATGTTATTTTGGACCATAAAACCGACAAAGGATTCAAACGGAGAGCAGAACCTCTATCCATTCACCTGAATGTCACCGGATCAGATCGGCAGCTTAGGATTTCAGCTGTAATTTTCAAGGGCGGGATTTATGAATTATACAACAAAACCGTCGCAACTGTAGGTCAGGTCAGATCCAATGGTCTTTTAAATTGCAGTTTTGTCTCACCCTGCTATGGGAAATGACAAATGGCCAATTCAATAAAGACGAACAGGTGAAATATTCAGTCTAGCAGTATAAATGTGTTAGTGTGGATGAATCAATCAAAGGTCAGAAGGTTGGTGCATGTTTTCCTGCACTGCGAGACAAATCACCACCATCAGACTGAATAAATAACCTGCAAACTAACAGTCTGTTTTAACATATTACACTGAAAATTACTGAACATTCTAGTAACAAAGAAATGTATATTAAACTCATGCTAAACAAGTGCATTCAAATTAAGTAGACTGAACTTTTATAAAGAGCAAACAGACAATCGCAGCATATTTATATATATCTTTTTAAATTGCAGTTAAAAAAAAAAGGCTACATGTATAAGGTGTTTGGAGTCCCCCATATACCTTTTGCAGTATTTTCATTAAAAATGAATTGTTCATTCAATTAAATGACAATCCACTTTGAAAATTCCTAAGAACAAACTGAAGTATAAATTTGTTTGAACTTCCTATTAGAAAACCATCTCCACCTTTTTAGGGTCATAGTGGCTACTATATTTCAGTTTATGGTCATTTAGCAATTTGTAATATAGCAGATATTATATAGAAAATGTAAATAAAACTTTAAACACTACACAATCTTTCAACAATGCATTATTACGCTACTTTCTTTAGGTAAAGATTAATTTAACGTCACGTGTTGGAGGATAAATGTAAGTGATACTACTGTATGTTAAATGTAAATAATAATTACCAAAATCTGACTACATATATTCTTTTTAATGTCTGCGATTAATTTAAGCTGCTCAAAAAAGGTACAACTTAGCACATTTCCGAAAAACTTCACCAAACCACACAAAACTTCAGTCAAATTAAACCTAAACTAAAACTAAACATGTTTGATTTAAGAAGTCTGTGAAAAGCTGATTATGTCAAACATCAATTTCTGCCTTTATGCTAATCAAGGGTGTCATCATATTTAGGGTGTGTTCACACTTGTAGTTCGGATCGCCTGGTCCTCTTGGACCTCACCAAACCTAACGATACAAAACCAAAGGCATCAGGAAAAAGTCACAACCTGATTGGACAGCTTTTATGACGTATATTTTTTGATGGAACTTGCCGATGATCCAAAACGATGCTGGCTGCTGGGCTAACTGTAATGGGCAACGTAGCTTCTATGATGAGAACCAGGTATGCTTGAGGTCAGTATTAGGCAAATTACTTCCTGTTTTTGGTCCGTTTAGACGTCTTTGGTCCATGCTGCATTCATATATCAATCAAACCATACCAGAGTTAATTTGGAAGCGGACCGAGACCGACTATTCAGGAGGTCTCCGTCAACTTGTTTGGTGCGCACCAAGGTTCGGGTGACAGCGTTCACACTTGTTCAAATGAACCGCACTAACAGGGCAATCACACCAGATTTTGTTTTAATCTAACCAAACCTGTCAAGTTTAAACACACACTTAATCATTAAATGTGTCATGCTACTATCCATTTTAGAAAACACAACCTATTAAGCCAAAACATTATGTGCCTAGAGAAACTAGATCTGCTAACAAGGTGGCTGAACACGCTGTGAAAATAGCAATTGCAAGCCACAAAAGACTTATAAGCAATGAATATGCTTTTTGGGGTTAAGAAATTTCTTACGAAATTACAAGCCATTAGTGCAGGAAAGAAACCTGCCTGTCTCTGACATCTCATGCGTAAATGCAATTCCCTATGCCAGGGGATAAATGAGGGTGTCTTAATAAAGATAATAGCCAGGTAATGACTGCATTACACCCTGTTTTCATGAAGTCACATAACCCCAAGAGTAAAGAGTAACTTCCATTTGTCGCTTCAGAAGAGCAGAGGCAAACAAGAACTCCTGATAATCTACAGAACAAAGGTAGCAAACAACTTGCATGATGGTGTCTCTTGATGTACATAGAGGCCAATGAGAACGAAAGCTAAAGAGAGCCATTTTAAATCAGTAAGACAAGTAAAGCTTTACATAGAAGCAATTATTTTATTGTGTTCAGAAAACATGAAATTGAAAAATCACTATTTGTGCAATTCCATTTGGTGACACACTATTGGCACTAAAATAATACACATAATCTTTATAAGTATCTGAGATTACAAATGGCAAGGATTTTGTCTTGTAAATCAGGTTTCATGAGATCTTTTTTTCTGGCCTGCACCGAGGTCCAAATGCAGAAGCACAGAATAGAAAATAGACACCATCTCAACCAAACCCACATAAAGGGTTAGTTCACCCAAAAATAAAACATCTCATTTACTCACTCTCATGCCATCCCAGGTGTGTATGACTTACTTTCTTCTACTGACCACATTTGAAGAAAAATATCTTAGCTCAGTAGGTCCTTAAAATGCAAGTAAATGGTGGACCTTTGAATCTCCAAAAAGAATAGACAGACAGCATAAATGTCATGCATACAACTTCACTGGTTAAATTAATGTCTTCTAAAGCAAAGCGATCTCTTTTGCTGAGAAAATTATCAATAAATAAGTACTATTAAACTATAAATCATTGCTTCCGGTCAGCAGCAATACGCACATCTGATGTAATTACATTGGCATGTTCACATGTGAACAGACGGGCATGCGACACACCTGGAGGAACAGTGCTGTTTACGGCACAGAAAGCTGTACAGAAGTTATGCTGGTTTACTCACAATGGGGTGTTTGTGTGCTCACCCAGGATTTATAAGCCAAGAGGAAAAACGTGAGATTACATCCATAACATGCCAGCGCGAATACGTCACACAAGACCACATGAACTCTGACCTCTTGTGAATGCATATGCAACTGCTGAGCAGAAGCGATGATTTATAGTTAAGAAGTACTTAAATATAGATCATTTCACAGCAAAAGTGATTTTTTTCGCTTTAGAAGACATTCATTTAACCAGTGGAGTCATATGGATTAAGTTTATGCCAACTGTCTGTTCTTTTTGGAAATTCAAAAGGTCTAAATCACCATTTACTTATTTAAATTTACATTTACTTGTATTTAAAGGACCTACTGAGCTGAGATATTCTTCTATTTTTCCTCAAACGTGTTCTGCCGAAGAACTATCCCTTTAAATGTTAAACTTTTCCTGAAGAATTGTAGAATCCTTCACTCGAGACCTAACAGTTTACTCAAAAAAAAAAAAAAAAAAAAAAAAATTCCATGCAATTTACAGACACTTGTCCATGACAAAGAGCTCCTCAGAATGCCGTAATGGCTCATTTTTCACCAAAATACGCCCTGAAAGGCATTAAAGTACTTCTATCCTCGCTTCACTCCAGAACACGGAGTTGAAATAACAGGCTGCTGTTGGCTCGACACCATTATAGCCCCAAGAAGAGGATTAATACCTACAATTCACAAACTTCACAAGAAAAGGCTGTTTGTTCTGCTCTTGACTCCTTAATGACTAGTGTAATAATTGGTTAGTCAAAAAAACTTTGTTCAAGTAAATGTATCCAATCTTGTTCTCTAATGGAAGCTGGGATCTTTTTTCCTGGAAGGGAACAGTAGCACTTGCAATCCAACCAATTTAAAAACATCCATCTCTGCTTTTGTTGCTTTTAGAAGATTAAAATGGAATTTATGTAGCTTTAGCTACATCCACATTAATCCGGATAAATTTGAAAGTTGCTCGTAAATCCTGAAACATCTGAAAATGTTTAAATCATCTTACTGTGTATAAGAACATAATGTAAGAAGAGTGGCCATGCGTCATTTCCATGTACGAGGTCGACCAATATATCTTTACCGATTAATTGACAGCGATAGTTGCACTTTTCAACTATCGGATATCAGAAATTTTTTTTGGTGTAATTCCTTGAATTATATGATTTAATGGATCGCATGAATGTGTCACATAACAACAAATATGTCACCATTTTCAAATATCTCCATTTTCACTGTCCACACTACAAAGCGTAGACAGTGTTTTCAAATGTATCCACTTGGGAGAGCGTTTATGCCATCTCAGATCGGATGGAAAGCCAAAACGTAGCAAAATTAATGCATTTTCAAACAAAAATGTATTAGTGTGGATGTGGCCTTAAATAAGCATTTGTGTTGTAAAATGGCTGATTTAAAAGTGCATTTTATGTTTTACACACAGAAAATGATCCGTACTTTTAAAAATATCAGATGGGAACGGCAAAATGCCCAGGCATCCTACATTCTCATGCCGAAAAGTAGGCAACTCCAAAAAGAACTATAAAAGTGAACACTTTCTTTAACATCACTAAGTTAGGCTGCAAGAGGATCTTGGTAGATATAAGAAAGCTTGTTAATTTTATATTTATTATTTACATTAAATATCTCACTAAGTTTAAAACGGTTTTAAAAGCTAACTGAACAATTTAAATGAATTCCAGGTATGAACTTGGGAGTTGGTAATGATCATTCTTGAGCCCTGAATACTTAAGTGTTTTACTTTGAGACAGCACATCTCTATAATTAAGTCAATCAGCACTCATATTAAAGGGAAAAAACTTAACTCTGTAGAGAGCACAGATACAGTCTATGTGTAATTTGGGGCCAACAAGATTTCCCTGGACAAAGTGAGGAGCCCCAACGCAATATGAGCTATATATTATTCAGGCCATAGGCTAAAATACAAACCGTTAAAAACAGTGTTGCTTAAAATAAGTGTTGACTTGTTGATTTGGGATATTTTTTTTAGAAAAGTCAGCTGATAAATACCACAAATTATAATATCTGGGACTCAAAAGGGTGTCAAGAAATGTAATTTGTGGTTTATAATCTATGGCAAATTGGTTAGATTAATATCAGTTAAATTAATTTCACACTGACAGATTTGTAAAATTTCTTAATTCATCAGATGCTTCCACGGCGTAGCTCTGCAATGTTAGATTTTTGGATGCAAATTGCTCATCTACTAAAGATCAAAAGGAAAATTTACAAGAACTCAATCTTGGAACTTACTACACACTAATGTCATCAACATTAGACCAGGAAAAATATAGACCATGCTAAAATATGAAATATATTTGAAATAGAATTCTTTTTTTTTTTTTTTAGTCACAACACAATTCCATATATATATATATATATATAGTTGTGACAAAAAAAAAATGTTATTTCTATAATTTTCTGTTTTTTTAGCATCTTCAAAGTAGTCACCCTTTGCATAGATTTTGCAGAAATGTACTCTTCACATTTTCTCAACCAGCTACTTGAGGTATCACCGTGGGATGCTTTTAAACAGTATTGAAGGAGTTCCCATTAATACTGGGTATTAGCTGCTTTTCTTTATTATTCGGTCCAAGTCAACCATTTAAAAAACATTTATTTGTTAAATTATATTTTAGTTTTTAAATTAAATTAATTAATATGGTGGCACAATTCTATTTTTGTCTACAAAACTAATTTCAAACATTTAAGCATACGCCCTCAAATCAAAAGGTTTTTGAGATCATGAGAATACATGCATACATACATACACATACATGCGCGCATGCACGCACGCACACACACACACCTAAAGGATTATTAGGAACACCATACTAATACTGTGTTTGACCCCCTTTCATCTTCAGAACTGCCTTAATTCTACGTGGCATTGATTCAACAAGGTGCTGAAAGCATTCTTTAGAAATGTTGGCCCATATTGATAGGATAGCATCTTGCAGTTGATGGAGATTTGTGGGATGCACATGCAGGGCACGAAGCTCCCGTTCCACCACATCCCAAAGATGCTCTATTGGGTTGCGATCTGGTGACTGTGGGGGCCATTTTAGTACAGTGAACTCATTGTCATGTTCAAGAAACCAATTTGACATGATTCAAGCTTTGTGACATGGTGCATTATCCTGCTGGAAGTAGCCATCAGAGGATGGGTACATGGTGGCCATAAAGGGATGGACATGGTCAGAAACAATGCTCAGGTAGGCCGTGGCATTTAAACGATGCCCAATTGGCTCTAAGGGGCCTAAAGTGTGCCAAGAAAACATCCCCACACCATTACACCACCACCACCAGCCTGCACAGTGGTAACAAGGCATGATGGATCCATGTTCTCATTCTGTTTATGCCAAATTCTGACTCTACCATCTGAATGTCTCAACAGAAATCGAGACTCATCAGACCAGGCAACATTTTTCCAGTCTTCAACTGTCCAATTTTGGTGAGCTCTTGCAAATTGTAGCCTCTTTTTCCTATTTGTAGTGGAGATGAGTGGTACCCGGTGGGGTCTTCTGCTGTTGTAGCCCATCCGCCTCAAGGTTGTGCGTGTTGTGGCTTCACAAATGCTTTGCTGCATACCTCGGTTGTAGCGAGTGGTTATTTCAGGCAAAGTTGCTCTTCTATCAGCTTGAATCAGTCGGCCCATTCTCCTCTGACCTCTAGCATCAACAAGGCATTTTCAGCCCACAGGACTGCTGCATACTGGATGTTTTCCCTTTTCACACCATTCTTTGTAAACCCTAGAAATGGTTGTGCGTGAAAATCCCAGTAACTGAGCAGATTGTGAAATACTCAGACCGGCCCGTCTGGCACCAACAACCATGCCACACTCAAAATTGCTTAAATCTCCTTTCTTTCCCAATCTGACATTCAGTTTGGAGTTCAGGAGATTGTCTTGACCAGGAACACACCCCTAAATGCATTGAGGCAACTGCCATGTGATTGGTTGATTAGATAATTGCATTAATGAGAAATTGAACAGGTGTTCCTAATAATCCTTTAGGTGAGTGTATATTATAGGTTTATTAAAGTGTATTTGGGTAAAGACATAGTTTGGAAGATGGATTTTTGGTGCACTCTCTCATTAATAACGTTATTTTTTAACAACAACAACAAAAAAAAAAATGTTACATAGTCTAGCTTTAAAAAATAAAATGACTAAAAATACTCATTTATAAATAATTTCCATTTACCTTCAACTTGCATGACATTGTGGGTGGTGCAGGCCCGAAAGTAGTTCTATGACAAAAACGCAACTGTTTTTTGTTCTAAGCTCAAATAAGTTTTCTATTTTTGTTTATTATTTCACAGTTTACTTTTCACCCTTTGTCAAATATATGTGTGGCACAATTATTGGCAGCCCTAGAAATTCTTATGAGTAGAATATATCTGAAGTATATTCCCATTCATATTTTTAAAACAAATTGTACACCTGTGTGACTAGGAACATGAAATTGCTCAGCCATGACTTCCTGTTTCAGAGGGGTATAAATATGAGGTAACATACAAGCCAAATCTCCTATCACAATGGGTAAGAGCAAAGAATAAAGTGAAGATGTGCGGCAAAAGGTTGTTGAGATTCACAAAATGGAAAATGGCTATAAAAAAAATGTGCCAAAGCATTGAAAATACCCGTTTCCACCATCAGGATAATAATTAATAATCGACCTGGAAGAGGAGGCATGTCTATATTGTCTCCAAGAACGGTGAGGAGGATTGTTCGAGTAGCCAAAAACTCTCCAAGGATAACAGCTGGAGAATTGCAAAAATATGTTGGATCTTGGGGTCAGAAAGTCTCAAAAACTACAATCAGACGTCACCATCATTTGGGAGGGTTCTGTTCTCATCCAACAACAAATTCAAGCGTCTTCAGTTTCCAGACACTACTGGAACTTCAAATGGGACCGGGTTCTATGGTCATATAAAACAAAAATAGAGCTTTTTTGGCAGCAAAGAGCAGAGATGTTTTTGGCGCACACAGAAAGGTGGCTATATGGAAAAGAGACTCATGGCCACGGTTAAATATGATGGTGGATCTTTAACGTTGTGGGGCTGTTTTTATGCCAAAGGTCCTGGAAATCTTGTTCAGATACATGGTATCATGGACTCTATCAAATACCAAAAGATCAAATAAAATGTTTTTAAAAAAAAACTGACTGCCTCAGCAAGAAAGCTTAAAATGGGCCCTGGTTGGATCTTCTAGCAAGACAATGATCCAAAACGCGCATCAAAATCAACACAAAAATGGTTCACTGACCACAAAATCAAGGTTCTGCCATGGCCATCCATGTCCCCTGACCTGAACCCCACAGAAAACATGTGGGGTGAACTGAAGAGGAGAGTCCACCAACATTGACCTCTGAATTTGAAGGATCTGTAGAGATTCTGTATGGAGGAATTGTCTCAGATCCCTTCCCATGTTTTTTCCAACCTCATTAGGCATTATAGGAGAAGACTCAGAGCTGTTATCTTGGCAAAGGGAGGTTGCACAAAGTATTGAATAAAAGGGTGCCAATGATTGTGCCACACATATATTTGACAAAAATATTTGTTTTTGATCAAACTTGTGTTGTGCTTGTAATTGTTTGATATCCCTTAGAGGATTTATTTTTGTGAATATTTTGAATGAAATATCAAAAGGATAAACAATAAAGACATATTTTTCACATTTTGGCCACCACTGTATAAAACAGAGAAAGTTTGCTCAATACTTCAATGCAATCTTATAAAGACAACTATTACCTGACACAGTCATATCTTGTTATGCTTATTGTAAGAATATATTATTTCAGTTTTAGATTTACCCATTTGCATATCAAATTTAAAGATAAAAAAAATCTGTCATCAAAACTCCACATGTCGTTCTAAACCCATATTTTCATTACAGAAAAGAGGTGAACTATTCCTTAAAGTGATAAATCAGGATCAGATTTCTTTCCATTAATACAGCAAACACACAATATGTGCACATCAATGACACTTGTTTTCAAAAGATGTTTTAAATCTTTCCCCAGCAATGTTTTTTTTTTTTTTTTTTTTACAAGGTATGTTAAATGCAGTCGTGGGCACAAATAAGTTGCTTGCCATATCACGCACACTGCAAAGCGACTTCCAGCACACTAATTGCAGGGCCAGTCCCGCTGGAGCAATTTGGGGTTAAGTGCCTTACTCACAGACAACGTTATTCTGCAGTCCCTGGAAGAATCCAGTTACTACTACAGCCCTACATGGATTAAACTTACAACCTTAGTGTTGGTTTACTAGTCACTTAACCATTTGGATATAACCACCTCTATATATTTACCTGTGGACAGTAACATAGGGTTGTAATTAAGCAATATCACGCAAGCAAGAGTGCGATGTAGCCCAACATCAGCACTGCTGTGATTCGACAGCAGGCCTTTTTTATCAAAAAACTAATATTTTTGTTAAAACATATGTGACACAATTATTGGTTCCAAAAGTCATACGGACCAACATTTGTCATTTGGAACAACATGAGGGTTAGAAAATGACAGCGCAATGCAAATTTGTTGTGAGGTTTCAAGAAGTGAAAAAAAGCTAAATTGCTCCACCCTACCTGAATTAAAAATGACTTGTTTTTTATGAGTTAGGGTTAGTAATAGACTACAACATTTCTTAAAATGCCAATCCCTACTTGGAATTACATAAATAATAACTTAAATATTAAAATAGTAACTGTTCAGATGCTTTTTGTCATTAACCACATTAACTGTGGTGAAAGCACTGTAACACATGGCACATTGTGGCTGTTTTTTTTTTTGTTGTTTTTTTTTTCAACATCACAGTTAATAAACAAAGTATAATTTAACATGGTGGATAATGCAAAGAACAGCAGTACTTATTTAGTAGCCCGAGTGCAACAAATTGCAGCATTAACAAACACCCTAAATGTATTATCAACTATTTAAAAAGTATTAATTACTAAATACAATAGAAGGTTTCCTAAATGTTTATACATACCTGAAAGCAAAACGCAGAAACAGACGTCTGCGAAATTAAAGACCAAGAACTACAAACAATCTGGCATTCATTTTACATCTGCTCTGGACTTTAAAAATGTCTCCCTGCCAATATCAATGTTCAACAGTGAATTAGGGATGGGCATTTAGAGTCATTTTGAGGTGGAGTACTCGAACGCATAAAAACAAGTAACCGATTCATTGAAATGTAACATTTAACTAAGTAAATAAAGAGTATGACAATTCCATGTACAGCCTACTGGTGTTTACACAAATGTAACCCTTATAGCGGTTAAAAATAAGCTAACTTCAATACTCAAACCTGTTTTTCTTATGATAAAATGAGCACTATGCATCTAGATTAAAAGCAAAAAGAAAAAAAAAAAACATGTGCACTCACTCATAATGTAATATACAAGCCAAATTCTGACTAGGAAAATAAGCCATTTCACATAAGAGGACATCAAGTAATAAACCACATATTTTTCTGAGCAGAGCATCTGTTGGACTGTGTTCACCCCATCCTGAATGTGCTATGGACTTCTTAACAAGGTTACTCTCTATATAAAACATGTGCTGTCCATACGCTGGTGCTTTATCCAAACACAACTACATATAAAACATGATTTAAAGCAGTGGTTCTGAACTGATGGATCATGACCCAAGATCCGGGTGGTAGCAGAAGAACATAACATTAAATGCTAATTTTGATATGTAACAAAATATATAGTTGTGCAAAATTAATAGGTTTATCAACTGTTATAGAGAGGAAAACCTTTCCCAATTCTCTTGTTGTTAAAGGCTTTGCATGACATGCACTCTTCCTAAAAAAACATACCAAAACTACCACAAATATAACCATTTAAGGTCAAAGAAAAAAATGACACAGACTACATTAAATGCAGGTTCACTTGCAGAGAGTATAAACATAGTTTATGCCGACCACAATGTGTTTTGTGCGATTCATTTTTGGCGTATCAAAATTCAAGAGGCATTTGGAAACCCAAACTGTCCATTTTCCTACAATGTTAGCCTTTTTCATTTGAATTTATTTTGCACATTGTTGGGCCTAAGCAGTTCTTCATAATATTTACACATTTTAATATTTGATTTTGATGACAAGTTTATTTACTTTTGTTCAATAAACTATTTTTGTACTGTGCTGGGTCGCAACTTGATGTCCAATGTAAAATCATAAATTGTTGTACCGTGTATTTTATGTTAATAATTTTGCAGTTCATTGTAATACTTAACATTTCAATGCTGATTTTAAGGACATTGCCGTTTACTTTAGTGCGATAAACAAACCTAACATGGGTCTCAATTTGATGCCCAAAGTAAAACCAACGATTTTTGTTCTGTGTTGGGTTGCAACTTAATGTCCATTGTAAAATCTGGGTCCTGTAGCAAAAGCAGTTGAGAAGCACTGATTTAGAGCATGAGCAATGGTTCACAACCATTGGCATCAGATAACAAAGGATAAGCAGGAAAGTGAGCAGCTCTGGACGGCCGCAGGGATTAAATATCCCTTCTGCTCCCCCATAAAGGACCTTGATAATAGAAGTGCTTAGTTCTGCCATCTTCACAAGTTGACTGACTCATCACTAGAACAATAGAGGGATGCTGCAGAAACATGTCACTATTTGTGTTTGTCTCCGATCATCATCACTGGTACAAGAATGCTGATTCATCTGGATCTGACAGTTCGTTTGTTGTCTCTCCTGTCATATCACTTTGTGTACTGGCATTCACGTCTACAAATGTAATTAATTTTAAATATAGGCCATCACATGCTGCAAATAGATCTGCAGCAAATAGTATAACCGCATGAATCTCATCAAGTCTATCGAGAATATGTCCAGGTCATATTTAACCCAAAAATGACATACATATATACATAAACACACAAAAATTACATATATATTATATATATACACACACACACATATACATATATATTTAGCCTATTTTTGTACCATTAAGATATTTGCATTGTGATATTATTTAAAAAATATATATATTTTCCTGACAATTAAGCACATTTACTGTAAAATGCTACTGTATTACAGTATTGAGAATCACCACTGAGAGCAGTGAGAATCACACACACACACACACACAATTGTAATAAAATTGTCAAAGTTCCAAAAATCGTATTGATTCTACAAATGCTAAATTAATGAACCGATATGAACTTTTTTTGGCAGATACCAATATTTTGCCACTAGCCTTATTTTGTCATCAGATCACTGTTTTGCTTGACTCACATTTTAAAAATGTACAAATAGCTACAAAAGCTTTTTCTCTGTTATAACAATAATTAATTTCTATTGAAAATTAACTGGATCTGTTGAACACATGACAGATGAAAAAACATTTTTTTAGTTCAAACAAAACATTTTACATGTTTGTACTGTATATAATAGAACATCACAAATTCATATCATGCACATGTTGGGCAACTCCACAGAAAAGTCAACCACATCATGGAACATTTTTAAATTACCAAAAGGAATAAAACACTCTTTTAAGGTTTATTGTGGTATAATGGATAATGGAAAATGTCATCAAGACAGCTAGAGGGGACCACTTGCTTACACAATGCTGAATGAAGCGCTGACTGAAGTGCTGATTGTGGCCTATTTTTAAACGCATTCGTAATCACGCAAGACCAATATTGCGATTTTAATCTCAACTCAATCAATCATACAGCCTTAATGGATACCATACCGATGTCAAAGTCTGCTGACAGTTTCAAAGTGTTATGTATGGTTTAACCACATCATGTATAGGTAAGTGCCACTTCCACAACTGTCCCATCTGTTATAGGGTGACGATATGTCCAAATATTCCAGTGACAGTCCCAGATTTTGGTGGTCTGTCCCACACCGGAGCTGTCCCCAGAAATGTCGCCATTTTCCCCAGATTGTTCAAAACAACCCGCATAGTGAAATATATTACATGGAGCAGCAATGTAATTACATTACAACCCGAGCAGCAAAGCCTACCGAGTGCAGTTTATTTTGACCAACAGAGGGGGCTGCTCGCTATAGCACCTTCAATTAATTCGTCTTCCTTCAATTCGAGCCAGTTTTGCCATTAAGAACTGAACCAGGCAATTGAAGAGAATTATCATTATCATATATAAACTTCAAGGTAAGGCACACACTAGCTATTTATGTTATAAAGTTATATTGTTATGCATTTTATAACAGGTTCTGAATTTGGCGCAAGATTGTATTGAAAGTTTGGCCTTCATAATGCTGGAAATCTTGCACAAACCGCACAAACTATAACATGCTGATGAAAAGTAGTCAAATGAATCCCTGCAGATGAACAAATAAAATCAATAATTTTATCTTTAATCAGTGTGTGTTGTGTATATCAGTGCTATCGGCCCACCACCCCTTCTCCTTCCCTCTCGTACTGGTAATATTCACACACTGAATGAAGCACCTTCTCACATATTTGCTCATTTATTGTATTGCCATATACCAAAAATACAATTTATATAAGAATATGATTTTAATAACTTGGAAATATAAATAAAAAATGTATAATAAAATATCTGCAAAGAAAAGTAGAGTTAGTCAGTACATCACAGCATAGATTACATCATGCCTTGCAGGGAAACAAGTGACTGAATAGGAGCACTATAATGCATAAGACTTGATCAAAATAAAAGGTGATAATTAAGATAAACAGGTCCATATAGGTAAAATAGTATTAGAACAATAATTATTATTATTATTAGAGGAATACAAATTATCAACTTTACCTCAGTGTTTGAATATCATTGAGACAAAGGCTACAGTATTCAATAGATTAGAGGTCGGCAAACTATTGCACGCATGCCAGCATTAGCCACATCTGCATTCCAATCTACATCTTGATGTAATCCTTCTTATGATCATGCAGCATGTTTTTATGAGCTGAATGAGAGGCTAAACAAAAAGTAAAAATGCACATGACAGAGCCGGCAGCGCTTCAAATTCGGTTAATCGCACACGTAAAAGCGCCCACTTTGCTTCGGTCAGGATGTGTGGATGACCGCCTACACATTCCGTGTTTCAATTGTTGTTGTTTTTTGCTTTCTGAACAACACGTGATGTAATAAGGAAAAAATCCACTATTAATCTTTGAGGTTTCCAACCCAGCATACAGGTCACTGTCCTTTAACCATGGTCACACACAAAATTAAATTAAACAATTTAAAGAGGAAACATAAACCCACATCATTTGGATCAAACTTCTGAGTCTATTTAAAATATAAATTAAACATGGAAATAAAGTCTTAAGATTTTGCAGGTGCGATTCACCAAAAAGGGCTCAAATAGTTGATCGGCTTGTGATGCGCGAATGGCTTGCACGCATAGCGTGAGTCTCGTCACACTTTAATAGTGTTTAGTCTCCCATTCAGCTGATGAAAACACTGCGTGATCATGAGGAAGGATTACATCAAGATGTAGATTGGAATGCATTGGAACATTTCATATAAATAAAATAGCCTGCTCCTTTCTTGCTGTTGCTTATGTGAAATTTATGACATAATATAAGAGATATTCAAGATTCCACACAGTTTTGTGAACAATAATCAAATTTTGTGACATTAACTGTTAACTCATTTTGTACAAAAGGACAGGTTTTCTTTCATTAAAGCACTTTCACAAGATGCTCTGAGAAAATGTACATGCAAGATTTTTCACATGCATGTTTTACACACATTTTTCACTCCAACTATTATGCTGATAAGATTATTTGTAATGATAAATAAAGGATTAAAATAGAAAAATGATTTTTTGGTTTTGTTGTGTGTTTGTGGTTGGTGTGTCGACACATCCTTTGACCAGGAAAATAAAAAAATGGCACTCCATGTCAAAAAGGTTGCTGACCCCTGCAATAGAGCATGATGCATCACATGGTAAAATTATTTCCATGATTTGTTACCTTTCTATTATTTGTATTCCATCAGTTGCCTAGTGTTCAGATAAGAATAAGATTTTGTGTTTTTATTGAGTAAACTAATGGCACAATGGCAATGCACTGATGTGATGGAATGTAAAATGTATTTACTACACCTTTTTATTCAAAGAATTTTTTTATTCTATTTTATTATAAACTCGAAATTAAGGCAACAGGGTAGTTTTTAAGTTAAACCAAAATCATTTCTTACAGTGCACAGTTCAGCCTAGCACCATATTCACCATGGTCAAAATACATAAAATCCATTTTTTAATAATTGAAATTTCAAATGACCTATTCACCACTGAACTTAAAATGTCCTCATTTTTAATTTCAGAACTTTGGTCACCTTAAACTGTAACAACGTATTTTCCTCCATATGAGAATGATTATAAATTAAATATGAAATGTTCTTAGGAGTGCAACCCTTCTATACATTCTGTTGCTATCATTATTTCTGTATTGTACATTTGATTGTACATTTGAGTTTTTACAAAGTGTGTTAATAATTATAAATTAACCATCTGTTTTTCATATCATTGGTTCATGATTAAAACTGATTTGCAGATGGTTTTAATTTGGTTAATAATTGGCCGATAATTATTGCCAGCCGATACAATGGTGCATACTTGTGGTGAAATATGACCTGGTCAAATATTTTTGAGATTCAGCCCAAAATACTAACTTAAATACAACATCTGGTCGCAAATACCCTGAAGTCTCTAGCATTTTTGTCATTCAGTGAACTCATAAGCAAATTTAGAAGGACACAATGTTAAACATGCAGGCATCCATTACCTTTCCATTCACTCTATCAAGGTTGTTGTTGTGTAAACATTTTTGCCTCCAGTTTAATTAGATTCAAGGACAAAAGGAAAAAAGTCATCAATTGGCAAGCATTAGCATGAGGACTCTGACTGTACAAACAATCTGAATAATAACAAAAATATTAATTTGAATATTAATTTTCAGATTAAAGTGTCAAATTGAGCCCTGAATGATTAAATACTGATTAAGTCAGATAAAAGAAATATAGAAAGAGCGAATCTCATGAAAACTGTCCGGGTCATATTTAACCTCAAAATCAAAAAGACAATTATTTTTAGCATAAAGAAAATCAAGACTATTTTAGACCTATTATATATAATAAGGATGTCTTAAGGATAAAATGTGATCAGGACATGTTTTGTGAAATTCCTCTAAGAAAGAGAACAAAAATACCCTACTAATGGCTTTTTTGACAGCATCAAAGATAAGATAAATCACATGGGGGATACAGGTTACTTTAAGGCCGGTTTCCCTCAACTGAGTGTTTGATGTTGGTCAAAACAGATGGAAGGTAGAAGAAATTACTAACAACATATCAAGTTTTAAACTGTCACCTCATCTTCGCAAGCAAGAAATATAAAGCAGACAGACAAAAGCCTGAGATCTGAGTCTCATCTTGAGATTTGTTTTTAATGCATCTAATGTTTAAAGCCTCCTTCTCATCTCTCAAGGATGTAATGATTCTTTGTGTTTCTTTTCCCCTTGAGCTGCTTCACTGTATAATGGCAGGGGCCATTAGACTCAGCTCATAAGAGAAACATACCCCATCTTCTGGCAGAAAGAGGAACAGCAGGATATGCTGAACCAGTGCTTCTTAACAGGTTTTGCTTCAGGAGTCAGATTTAAATGAGACATCAATTGGGGACTTACATCAATTTTTTTTTATATTACAAAATGTGAACAAAAATATATCATTAAAATTACTGAAATGTAATAGCACCATTAACTGTATAGACCCAACAATACACACAATGATTGACATGACAATCAAGTATTCGGTCAGTTTTTTTAACTAGTCAACAAGTTAAGGATAATAATGTACAATTAAGCTCGGTTACACTCACATGTCCCCGATCAGATGCCTTTTAGATGGATATACGTACAAGAAGTGCAGCACATCAACGTGGTATGATGGTAACAAACAGATATTCAACAAATAAATAGGCTAAATATCTATAACATCTTATTGTACAAAATCAGCAAAGAAAAGAAATAAGAAAGACTCCAATAGAGAAGCACTAACCCGTTAATGCTCATACTGAATGCAGAATGACATACTTCAATGTAACTGGAGTGCAAAAGGGCTATCCTTGCTGGTCATTCAAAAGCGCAGAGCTGCAAAATTATACTGTGGGAAAATATCTAGTTCACAACATCGAGCAGTTTAAACCTTTTTTTACTGCGACTATTCATTAAAGCAGTGTCAGACAATATCAGCAAAATACTTTAATCCCTCCAAATATAGCAACACTACTCACAGCAGAGGATTTAAGGTCCGACAGTGATAGTCTTGGAATGTATTGTTGATGCGGCATTGTGTCCTTCTTGAAAAATCAAAAACATTTCGCAGAGGGTTTTACTGTGCTGTCTATTATTCACTGTTAAGCACAGCAAGTTATAATCATGCAAAAATGCTCTTTAAGAGGTTGTGTGTCTCAATTAATTTGAGAATCACATCTCCAATTAATACCACAACCACTAAAATAATTAATGTTAGTAGTCGACCCCACTAATAGACTAGACAGTTGTTAGAATTAGTCGATTAGTCGACCACCCTGGCACATCCCTGATAATGAATTTTTAATTTATTTTACATTTGAGATTGCACTAATATTCTAGAGCTGAGCACAACTTGAAATAAAAATATCCACTACAGAACTGTGCATGATTTTTTCATTAATTTGCATTCATTTACCAGGTTTGACAATCAATTAAAAATTGTTCAGATATTTCCAGATTTTCCATGAAAGAATACATGCATATTCTGTATAGAATACTAAAAGCCAAAACATGAAAATCAGAACCCATGACCTGACCTGTGTGTGGAAGATTCCACTTGCACCAAGTCAAACTGTTTCTCAGCTCCACTACGTTTAGAGATAGTTTCTAATTAATCTCCCGAAGTGCATCTGGAAGCATCCCATGGCTGCCATCTGATGACTTCTCCTCAATGTAATGAGTCCCCGTTGGCAAAGCTGCAAGAACAAACTTGCTTAGCTCGCCAGGGGTGGTAATGCGGCTCTTTACAATTCGCGACATTCCAGTTCAATCTGGCAACGTGATCGGTTTAAACAAGCTACTCCTCCACAACAATCTCTTTTGGGGCAAAGTTAAAAGCCGATATAAGAGAAGAATGAGATGAAATGCATTCGCAGATTCTGCATGGACTTGTCTGTGTGTCTCATTGCAGAGTATTGATGTATCGCTGGCCGATACTATGATGATTCTTTATGTTTTTAGTGTTGCGATTCAGAACTGGAATATACGGCGATATTCTATTTGATTGTTTCTAATTTATCTTCATTGGACTTTTTGCTTTGCACAACAAGTGCTGAACTTCCTGCTTCTTCGTAGAGTCATAGATGTTGCTTTAAACAAAAAACACTACATTCAAGTGGTTCAGAGGATCTGAAAAAATGAAACAAGTTATAGACATATATCCTCATTATCAGTGTATATTTTGGTCGAATAGAAATAATTGAGTGTTAGTTGAGCTAATGCTACATTAGTTTGGAACGTTTGCTCAATAAATGTTTCCTGAAATATAAGCAAGATAACTGTAAAAAAAATATATATTATAATAATCTTGGCACCAAATATCGATGTAGAGTTGTGATGTAAAATATTGCGATATTTTCAAATAGGGCTGGACATTATTGTTCATTATTTCCAGTAATATCGTCATTTCAATTATTAATTTTGGCTAATAGAATTTGCCAATAATTTTCATTTTGTGTTTAGTAACTGCATCCCATATTCCAAGTTTGGTGCAACAGGAGCAGACCTAATAATAATATTGTAGCTGGTACTTTTTAAGAATAGTTCAAGTTACAGTTCACCCAAAAACCCAAAATTCTGTTATTATCAACAAATGGAGATGCGGGTGCCTGGGTAGCTCAGCGAGTAAAGATGCCGACTACCACCCCTGGAGTAGCGAGTTTGAATCCAGGGTGTGCTGAGTGACTCCAACAAGGTCTCCTAAGCAACTAAATTGGCCCGGTTGCTACGGAGGGTAGAGTCACATGGGGTAACCTCGTCGTGGTCGCGATTATTGGTTCTCGCTCTCAATGAGGCGCATGGTAATTCATGCATGGATCGCGGAGATCAATGCACAACAAGCCATGTGATAAAATCACGGATTGACAGTCTCAGAAGCGGAGGCAATGGAGACTTGTCTTCTGCCACCCGGATTGAGGTGAGTAACGTACCACCATGAGGACCTACTAAGTAGTTGAAATTGGGCATTCCAAATTGGGAGAAAAAGGGATTAAATAAAAATTATATGCTAGTCTCAGTCACCATTCAACAGAAGAATGTAATGCAAACATGTCTGGAATAACATGATGGGGAGTAAACGATGACAGAATAAAACATTTTAGGTGAACGATTCCTTTAATCGTGACACCTATAACTGTAACTTTTGTTTCCTGATTACTTGTGCAGCCCTACTTTAAATAAATAAATAAATAAATAATATATATATATATATATATATATATATATATATATATATATATATATATATATATATATATATATATATAATATTTTTTTTTTTTCTATTGCAGAGTAGGTTCCAATCCTGCTGATACTTTCCAGAATACAGCTCCACCTGCTGGGTGGCCAAAGGAGAGCTCTGCCCTGGCTGGTGTTACTGGCTGGAGTACGAACAGAGGACACTGCTCTGATTCTCAATGAAGCCCTGCTCTGAGAGGTACTTCAGCGTTGTGGTCGCAACACCTGCATCAATTCTAACTTATTCACTCTCACCACATATCAATAGCACAGAGACAACAGTGCTCTACACTGATGGGTCAAGCTTGCACAATTTCCTTTCAAACTCCGTGGTTATGCAATATATCGAAAGTTCTCTGCAATTGTAAACAAGAGAATTATGTTTGTGTCTTATACATGACAGAAAATTAGTCATAGCTCTATGTTGCTTCAACAGATCTGCAAAATGACAAATTTTTTCCAAATTGGGGGGAATGGCACATAATGCAGGGTTCTTAAGATGAGCATTTAAAAGTATTACATTAAGTTTAAAACATAATTGCTGGACTTTTAAAGAATCCACGTGTGTGTGTATGTGTGTGTGGGGGTGGTCCTGGGTAGCTCAGCGAATATTGACGCTGACTACCACCCGTATAGTCGCAAGTTCGTATCCAGGGTGTGCTGAGTGACTCCAGCCAGATCTCCTAAGCAGCCAAATTGCCCCAGTTGCTAGAGAGGGTTGAGCCACATGGGGTAACCTCCTCGTGGTCACTATAATGTGTTTTTCTCGTTCATGGTGGGGCGTGTGGCGAGTTGTGTGTGGATGCCGCTGAGAATAGCGTGAAGCCTCCATACGCGCTACGTCTCTCCCATAACACGCTCAACCAGCCACGTGATAAGATGCGCAAATTGACTATCTCAGACACGGAGGCAACTGAGATTTGTCCTCAGCCACCCAGATTGAGGCGAGTCATGAAACCACCATGAGGACTTGGAGCGCATTGGGAATTCCAAATTGGTGAGAAAAGGGGAGGAAGAAAAAAAATTAAAAATCAGCGCGTGACACAAGGTGTGACACACCACCCCTTGCAGCAACATTGAGAATGTGAAGCACCCTTGTTTTGCATTATGAATTGCAGTCTGACAAATTTTGGACTGTGCACAAAATCAAGCTTGCATAGCTAAAAGCGTAGGTGAACAGAGGTTCACGTTCTTGCGTAGAGTAAGTTTTGGGCTTCAGACTGATACAGCAAACAAAATAAATGAAATATTAAACATTACTCATGATGTTTACAGCAAATGTTCTTAAGCTACAGAGAAGAAATGATTGTGGACTATCTGTACAGCTAAACAACTTGCGGGAGCTAACATGTATACAAAGTACCAGGCAGCTACAAAGAGAGTTTCAAAGGAAGAATTAATCACTGGATTTGCCAGTTCAAGAGTTATTATTAATAAATCCAATGTAGACCAGTCTTAATGCGGCAGTCAAAAGTCTACCTATGCAAGATTAGGTGGACTCCTTTTGTGGTCCACATTGAGAGCAGCTGACCCATGTAACAACTCTGCCATCCCACGTGAATACGTCTTTCACAGGCAGAGCTGTTGGCAAGTGTCTGACCATGCAAGGCAAAGTAGTCAACCTTGTTTCAGCAAACAGAGTCCAAACACAGTGTGTTTGATCACCTGTAAATAGCCTAGCCTATGAGCTGTCACAGACCTAGACAATCTCTGTTGTTGGGTGTAGTAATGTACATGTACTCACTGCTGCAGTGCCTGTCCACTCCATCACCCTGAGAACTGCATAATCCCAACTCTTCTCCTGTAGGCTTCCTGGTCACCAAAGCGCTTGGAATAACGGGTGGCTGCGGTGTGGTCTGAGAGCCTGGGAGAGCCAAAGAATGCAAGTTACTGCATAATTTGAGAATAAACTATTTGATATAACAGATTCCACAAGACAAAATAGAAACTGAATTTACACATGATCCTGTTCAGAAGTTTACATTCCCTTGGTTTTTAATGTGGTGTGTTGCTTTCTCGATGATCAATGACTGTTTGTTTAATAATTGTTCATGAGTCCCTGCTTTGTCTTGAGCAGTGAAAATGCCCAGTTTTCTTAAGACCCCACCCCCAACTACTGTACAATGATTTGGTTTCACAGCATCTTCTGCACATATGAGTTCTTCAGTGGCTATATGATAAGATCCAGCTATTGACACAAGGGTTAACTGAGTGACTCAACCAACTTTTACAAAAGGTGTAAAAAATTACTGATGCTCAAGAAGGCAACACACAAAGAACCAAGGGGTGCTAACTTTTGAACAGGACGATGTGTGTAAATAAGAGTAAATTTTGTGTTATGTAGGCTTTGAAGGGCATACTACATAAGTACCATCTTTGATCTCTTATATGCTATTTGTAAACATTCTGAAATGGGTGTGGAAACTTATAAAAACAAAAGGGGTATGCAAACTTCTGCCCTTAACTGTATAGACTATATAGTTTGTGAAAATGTATATTTTATTTTTGATTTAGCTTTTCCACGATTTATCCACATTTGAGCTTTTTTTAAATGTACAAATTCATTCAATCCATGTAGCCTATTCTATACATAATGTCATTGTGACAGGGCGGAGGGCGGGGCCGGGTCGTGATTATACACACCCAGTCCCTTATCAGGCTAATCAAGCCTCCGAGAGGGATAAATGCCGACTGCGGAGACATCATGTCCGACGTGTGTGTGTGTTTGTCTTTTGTTTAAGTTAACCATTAAAATATTGTTTATATCGCTAGGCTGGTTCTCGCCTCCTCCTTTCCATTGATCTGCTTTACAGTCATATTGAATGTGTAATTATTAAATGACTTGCCTTGTCAGGTACACATTTTAAACACAAATTCACAACATTGTAACCTAAATTTATAAATACAACCCCCACATCTAAGTGCTTGTACTACATAAAAAGTGCACTGTAGCTGTCTGAATGTGACATAGTTACAGGGGAAAGGGGAAAGGAACATTAAGTGACAGAAAAATACTCGCTTACATATTCACATTTTGCACAAAGAAATGGATAAGCTTCTTTCAGCTCGTTGTTGAAAACAAATTTATTGGTGCATTTCTACTTGCGCTGACTGACAAGACCACAAAGATCGTGAGTGGCAAGTGAATGATTTCACTGCCATGGTAAACATACATTACAAGAACAACATTAAGAGAATTAAAAACGGGACGTCTGGTCACCCTACTTAAACGCAATGAGAAAACAATCCCTCATAACATTTAATGCCATGACCTTATGAATTTAAGACTTGTTGCTCTGATTTAAGACTTTTTTAAGGCCTTAATTTGTGGAAGGGTGGATAAAAAATTTTTAAGACATTTTTAAGACCCGTGGAAACCCTGTCTACAGCAAAACACATTGCTAAGGAGGATTCCCCTCCACAAGAAGAGAGTGGTCCAACCTCACCTAAACAAGCCAGACTGGATTTTTGTTCTGGATCATGAAAGAAGGTAACTCAAAGAGCAAATTAAGAGAGTTCTAAAATCATATGTGGTGGAGGAAAAGCTACCCCTGTTGACTGGAGTCACAGTCATTTAGAGAGTTACGAAGTTACACGTGACAGGCAAATGCGTGCCTCTGCCAGACAGAAAGACATTTGCAAGGTATTTGGATAACCTGACTCAACTCATTGTTCAATGTAAATGTTATGGATAAATGTTATGCTGGCTTGGAGTCTGAACTTAAACAGACATTTGAATGTTTAGAGTATGTCTCCACAACTGCAGACATTTGGACCTGTCATTATAAAAACTTCCCTGGGATGATAGCCCAAAGGATTAACCCTGTGATGTTAAGGCATGAAAACATTGTCATAGCCTGTAAAAGAATTCAAAGGAAGGCATACATATGATGTGATTGCAAGTACATGCACGTGAAAATAAACGACAAGCATTCAAATACACAACAGTTTTACAATCAAAACTGTCTGCAAATGTGTTTTCAGGAATGTTTTCAGTTTATTAGGGTTCACATGCACACAAACACAGGTAAACATACATACACATACAGCGCCACAGAGCAAAGAAGGTTGTAGATAGCAGACACATCTGAAAATGTGTCTGCTATCACTGAGGGGCATGTTTTTTTTTTTTTGGTCAAATCCCCATAACCATAAAGCCCATGAGATACTGGAATATTTCTCTTCAAGAGATTAGACCCATAAAAACATCTTTAAAAGTCCTAAAGACTCAAGTAATACAAATGCTTCTCCTGATCTCCTCACACATGTGCTCTTGATGTGTACATCCAATGTTGTTGTTTCCAGCTTCGTCGATCACATCTTCTAGCGCTTGTTCGTGACCGCAACGGATCAAAGGTGAATGTTACCATCTTGTGGACCCACTAATTAGTGCACATAATTCCAGGCGCATACACGTGCGCATCGTTTCAAGTATACACAATACGGCCGCACGCTTTGAGTGCTCGAGCACTCTGCTGATGACGGATTTGCATCATATATTCGCGTCTAACACAAGTATACTTTGGTCTAAAGTATAAACAATAGCAAGCGCCACAATGGTATTTTAGCAGAAACTATGGTTACTTGTGGTACATTTTTGTAAAGATAGTTTTCTAACTACCTGAAACATTCTATATTTGAAATGTTCCCAAACTGTCTTGTGGTCCACAAGACATACAAAGAAAAACTACAAAGTAATCTAAAGTAAATTAGGTCTCCATAATTTAGATGCAGGACTGCCTCAAACTTAACATCACAATACCGATGCCTATAACTTTTCCACTGCATCACATCAAATATTCAGCAGCACTTCCCTTGAGCAGGTCATTTTTTACCCCACCAAATTCTTTTAACACTGAACCAGTGCAAAATTAAAAGGAACCGGGGGCGCAATAAGGGGGCCATACAAGGTTCTCATTTCAGCATACACAAAAAGAACAATGCTGGAGTAAGCCTCCAAATGATTAAAGGTGTAGGGAGGGGATTTGTTAGCCAATACTCTCACTGCAAACTTTAATGTGAACAGCAATAGTCTTTATTTTTTTTCTCTTAAAGTGGAGAATGATTGGAACATTATGTGCCTATTAAGATTAAATGTCCAAGACAAATGTTAGTCTAGATGGCTGTTAATCAAAGTGCTGACAAGCATGCCAAAATCTAGGGCTGGATACCAATTTGCATATTATTTGACCTATAAGCTCTGCAAGATTTGTGTTAGTCACATCATAATATGATCAAAATAGTACAGCAATGACGACTGGATGGCATAATATTTTGGCTAATATTGCCCCAACCCCTGTGTTACACAACATAATTGTTATAAAAAGGATGGGTTTGACTCTAAAATCTGCTAATTACCTATATTACTTGGCGGAATAATTGTTTATGCTGATAACTATTTATACAAAATGTAACAATTTTTTTACACATCGAAGTCCTTTTAAAAATTGTTGTTGCAACCGTTTTATAAAAGCAACTCGAGGCCTGTTGCTTTTACCATGGAAGTGGTAATATCAAAATACTGGCAATGTGGCTGACATACTAATACACAATATTTCCACCAGAGCAGTACATACTGTACTTTTCATACATGGTAGAAGTATACATAGCAAACTGGGATTAGCCTAGCTCAAAGAAATGTTGGCCTGAAGTGTTTTGTCACCTCTCTTTCTGCGGGACTCCTTGATCTCCTCGCACATGTGGTCAAACTCGGTGTCTAACTCAGAGGCGATCGTGGCATGTGCCGTGTCCTTCAGGCTGCAGGCTCTATGGCGGATGATTTTATCTATGAAGAAACAAAGAAACAGGTTAGCTTGAGAATAAGGCTTTCACAGTAAACAAAACCTTTTAGGTTTAGTGATCCTTAAAAAAATAAAAAATAATTATCCAAGTAATGTTTTCGATTATCATTCGATTATCGACATTCTGTAACTCAAATACATAGCTAATTCTGATAGATATGTTTCAGTGTACCACCAGCCTAGTTTGTCATGATATCACAAACATCTAAAGGGGTGTTCCCACATACATTTGCAGTGATCTATTATCAGCAAACTGAATCATTGATATGTTGACAGCTGAAAATTTGTGATGATATGATCGGCAGACTACAACGCACAACAGTATGGTTCTGAAAGTAAAAATCAAACTGATCATTTTCCACAGAGGCATACATTTTTAACAATAACTTATAAACCTTTAAAGACAGACCTACCGCTTCAAGGTTGTTAATCAATAGTTATTAATCTTATGAAGCCATTATTATTATCATTATTTCAACCTTAAAATGTTTTTAAGAAATTTGTTCTGAATAACTACACTTGATTCTGAAGAGAAAGATCCACCAATTAGAAAATCGCAGCAAAGAAATCGCGTCAAAAGAGCTCTGCTGCGACCTGCCCACTCCAATGACACACTCAAACTACTTACATATTTGTATATACTGTATCTAAACATTTTACAAACAAATTGTTTATATACTTACAATCAATTTAAAATCAAAAGTTTTATATTTGTCCATAGTTTTTAATTTGATTACATAATTTGCAATACTTCAAGGGATTGTAGATCACTCCCTCAGACAAGATGTTAAGTATGTTATCCTTAAATCAAACAATGGAGGACAGTGGAACAGGTCAGGAAACCTGTTTAAAAACAGTTATTATTATGCAGTATGCACTTAGATTTTCCAAAGCTATGGCCAGTTATGCAGCTTATCTGTCCAACAAAATAGCCACTTGGTCCTCTTCCAAGTTAGGGAGGGAACAGGAAGCTCTGAGATAGCAAAGTCTACTATTTGTATTATATCCTCCTTTCACAGCAATATCCTCAAATCAAGCAGGATTTAAACTTGGATGGTGGAAAGAGTGTGTGAGGGAGAGACAGAGTGTGAAAGAATAATTATAGGAATTAAATTAACAGGTTATAACCGGTTACCAGCCTTAATAATAAAATTTTTACTCCAGGACAAATGAAAATCACTTTGTTCCCGTTTTCGGTTACGTTCTGCAAAACAATTTAGTTTTCAATGCGTTTTGTAGGCAAGTAAACTACTGTGAACTTGCCTACACAAACAGACACATACAGGACTTCCTGGACAGTTCAGAATGTCAAAATAAAAGCATGAGGGTTTAAAAGTTAAAGGTGCATGATTGATATATATTACTATATATTACTAATATAATATACACTCACCTAAAGGATTATTAGGAACACCTGATCAATTTCTCATTAATGCAATTATCTAATCAGCCAATCACATGGCAGTTGCCTCAATGCATTTAGGGGTGTGGTCCTTGTCAAGACAATCTCCTGAACTCCAAACTGAATGTCAGAATGGGAAAGAAAGGTGATTTAAGCAATTTTGAGCGTGGCATGGTTGTTGGTGCCAGACGGGCAGGTCTGAGTATTTCACAATCTGCTCAGTTACTGGGATTTTCACGCACAACCATTTCTAGGGTTTACAAAGAATGATGTGAAAAGGGAAAAACATCCAGTATGCGGCAGTCCTGTGGGCGAAAATGCCTTGTTGATGCTAGAGGTCAGAGGAGAATGGGCCGACTGATTCAAGCTGATAGAAGAGCAACTTTGCCTGAAATAACCACTCGTTACAACCGAGGTATGCAGCAAAGCATTTGTGAAGCCACAACACGCACAACCTTGAGGCGGATGGGCTACAACAGCAGAAGACCCCACCGGGTACCACTCATCTCCACTACAAATAGGAAAAAGAGGCTACAATTTGCAAGAGCTCACCAAAATTGGACAGTTGAACACTGGAAATATGTTGCCTGGTCTGATGAAGTCTCGATTTCTGTTGAGATATTCAGATGGTAGAGTCAGAATTTGGCGTAAACAGAATGAGAACATGGATCCATCATGCCTTGTTACCACTGTGCAGGCTGGTGGTGGTGGTGTAATGGTGTGGGGGATGTTTTCTTGGCACATTTTAGGCCCCTTAGTGCCAGTTGGGCATCGTTTAAATGCCACGGCCTACCTGAGCATTGTTTCTGACCATGTCCATCCCTTTATGGCCACCATGTACCCATCCTCTGATGGCTACTTCCAGCAGGATAATGCACCATGTCACAAAGCTCGAATCATTTCAAATTGGTTTCTTGAACATGACAATGAGTTCACTGTACTAAAATGGCCCCCACAGTCACCAGATCTCAACCCAATAGAGCATCTTTGGGATGTGGTGGAACGGGAGCTTCGTGCCCTGGATGTGCATCCCACAAATCTCCATCAACTGCAAGGTGCTATCCTATCAATATGGGCCAACATTTCTAAAGAATGACCTTGTTGAATCAATGCCACGTAGAATTAAGGCAGTTCTGAAGGTGAAAGGGGGTCAAACACAGTATTAGTATGGTGTTCCTAATAATCCTTTAGGTGAGTGTATTATTATTTGTTTACAAATGATAATAATATTTAAGTTGAATGGGTTCCAAAAAATAAATGTGAATGAAAAGTGAGCTGATTTCTTGCAAATAAATTGAAAAAAAAAAAACAGAGATCTGAATCCTTTAAAGTACAAGTTGAAAAAAAAAATTCAACTGAAGACTTGAATTATTGTTAATTTTGCTGCTACATTATCCAATATACTAGTTAAAATACAGTGTTTCTTATTGTAGTTAGAGGTTTGTGTTTCTTATCATATACAATTTCAATAAAAAAATGAAAAATTAGTAAATTTTGAAATTATCATCATTCAATTTTAACAAATGCTTTAAACGTATTGTTCATTGTAATTCATGTTAACAACTGTAAAGTGTAACCACAAATAATAAGAAACATACTGCAAGTTTCAGAACTGAAAACGTCCTCAATTAAAATCTTTAAATCTTTTAAAATTAAAACCACATTTTTTAACGTTTGACTGTCCAAGTTTAAAATAGTGTTATAAACAAAAAAAAATAAACTTGTCTACTATTATAAATGGACCTTATATGATATGGGTCTTTTAGCCAAATGTTAACACTTGAATTTACAAAATGCAAATGGCAATAAAGTACAAAGTGGAAATAAGATGAAATTTTACAATGCGGTAATATGTCCCAATATTGGCATTCAAGTATTGAATTTGCCAATCAAGAATTTTCTACCCCATAACAAATCATTTATTGTGAATTGAGATCTTAATTTTCTTGGAATTCTGGATCTTCAATCGCTTTGAGACAATACAGTGTGGTATTCTCACTGTAATAAACAATGTACTACACTTCCATGACACAAGAGCCACAAACAACAAAAAACAAAAGGCATAAGTGAATAAACAAAAAAATCAGTTTAAAACAAAAATGCTCACATTTGGAAGAGTAATGCTTAACAAATGGAATTTTGACAGATCCTAAATCCCATATTCCCCTGCTCTAAATAGACCAGAAGCCTCTTTCGGTTTCCTTATTAAAGTAGCTAATTGCGTTTTGTCTACTTCCTTCAGTGGCTCCTCTGTGGACGCTGTGTTAAAACAAATGACCCAGGTTCCCCCAGCAAATGGGGTGCTATGATTTATTCATAGGCACCGGCTCCATTTAGCCAACAACCTTCACTGGCTGACCAATTAATCCAGACTACTGGGAGTTAAGTCCCAACTATAAAAAAAACTCAACTGTTGTTTGGAGGTAGTCAGCTTGCAGACTTCCTATAACATGTTCAGAAATCAAAGTATAATAAACGACCTTCTCACCTCGATCGCAATCAACGATGCCATTCTGTTTTTAATTGGTATTTGTGAGAATTTCCAAGTTATGTTTCCCACCGCTGGTAATTACATGGTTTCCACAGTTTTAATGTAAACATGATCTTGTTGGTTTTAATAATGCATGCATTCATACTTGGTTTGATATAGGGGTTTCTGGCCTCATTAGAGGAGTATGTTTGTGGACAGATGCTTGTCATGCTATAGGGGAGGACCTGAATGGTCTAAAAAGGAACATAACGAAGAGACCAAATAAATGTTTTACATTCAGGCAATGCTTTGTTGGAAAACCCAGTGGTAGGCTTACTTTGAAAGCTCTTTTTGTTGTGGCGCCACATGCTCATTGAGCAAAAAACTATTTAAATATCATTAACTTACCTAAACTTCACGAATTTGTTCGTGAAAAAGACTACAATACCCATGCTGTATGTTTGGTTTTGAGTAAAGCCAGCAAATACAACACAACAGAAAGATATGTGGTCTTGGCATTATTTCACAGTACACAGTCTTTATATCTCATCACATTAAATCCAGACTGCAAGTTCACAATTTAGATCAAATAGAATTTATTTTGCCATGGTGATTCTGCAACGGCACTCAACACTGTATACATTTACAAGCACTATTATTGACTTGTTAGTGTTGCGTGTGAATAAATACTTAATAATTGAAATAAATTACATAATTTCAGCACTGCAAAAGTGTCCCTAACCTATGTCCCTATGTCCCTATGGCCAAAAAAATAGCAAGAAATCCATTTAACCGATGAATGAGTTTTATGGAGACTGCTCATTATAGTGGCATTTTTCTCTGTGAAGAGATTTTTTTTGAATGGGAAAAGGCCGATGGGTTCATATATTGCATATATTTATTGTCCTAAAATTCTCATATCTTATAGTGAAGAGCTGAAATGTCTGCCCGATTAATCATTGACTTGGTTTTCTCCACAATGCAAATGTGTCAAGTTTGGCTGGTGGCATTTTTTTACATAATTCTAACCTGAGTGGTTTATTCCAAATACATTATTATTAAATTGTGTTATTATTAATAAATGTAATTGTTTTATAAAAGGAGTGATTTCATATCGGTTAAGGGGGTCTTAGGCATAATGTTTTACAACATAACTAAGAACACCCTTAACGTGGCAAAATCACTGTAACATACAGCCTTTCGTAGCTTACTGCTATATTTACCTCCCGGGTCCTTGTCTGGATTGTATTCTAACGCGTTGCTGCAAATGAGGTCAATATCCGCTAGAAAATCCTTGGTGACAGTATACTTGTGAGTGTCTATCTTCAGCATGATGGTGGACAGATCCATAGGTTGCTTGATCACCTCGAGGTAGTCCGAAACCTAAAACATAAGCATTACAAATTATACCGTGAATCTCAAGAAAACCTGTCAGAATCCAGACAGACAGACAGACAGAGAGAGGAGAGAGAGAGAGAGAGAGAGAGAGAGAGAGAGAGAGAGAGAGAGCTGCAACTAATGATTATTTTGATAATTGATTAATCTAACAATTATTAGAACGATTTTTCACCCTTTATTACAAAGATTAATCGTTAGCTTTAAACCGATTATTCAGCTTGTGGCCCGACTTAAATGGTTGGATGGTTGAACATGCTTACTAACAATAAAGAGGACAAAATCATTTTTTAATAATACCTCTAAATGACATTCACTGAATTAAAGGGGGGAAAAATTCAGTAAAGAAATTCACTGCAAAAAGTGTTCTCTTGTTTTTCATTTAAAATTGTCTAAAAAAATATATACTTGAGAAGCAACATACTGTATAAGATATTTACACTTGCTTTAAGAGAATGTATTTTAAATATATGTGTGTTTTGTATCCAAGTGTATTTTTTCACTTGGTTATACTTCTGCGAGTGCAGTAAAGACAAAATACACATATATTCAAGATCTATTCTCTAAAAGCAAGTATAAATATCTTATATGCTGCTTTTCAGGTGAATGCAGCTTTTTTTTTAAAGAAAAGAAAAAAAAATGATATTTTAAAATATTACTATTTTTAATATTATATTCATCATTCTCAGATAAAAAAAAAATTCCTTCTGCAGTATAGCTGCCAATCTAAATGTATGTTGTTTTAAAATACTTTTTTAATCAAATCCGTATTTTGTTGCAGTGTATAATGGGCCCTTTCTGTTCACTTTAATCCATCTTTAACTCACTAAAAAACAAACTCCCTCTTATAAATAAAGCTGCATATTGCTAATTTCCTTCATAATAAGAAATGCACAGTGACATATTTTATGATTCAGTAAGTCACGAGCCATCACGTTATAATCTAGCTGCATTAAGTGTGTGAGATCGAGGGACGAGCGTCACCGTGACAGTGTGTGTTACAGCTGGAAGCAGTTTCAATCTCTTCCCCTTAGATCGGGACATTTGCACAACTCATAGAAGAGGTGCTGACCACACAGAGAAATGCCAGTTTCGGAGTTTATAGTTATTTAATCTGCTTCCGTATTATTTGAACTTTAATAAAGCATTAAATATCCTTTAAAGAGCTCCGACTCCACTTATTCCATAACGAGTGCGCTTCTGTATTTACTTATTTTGTATTTTTGTATAATTCCCTCATACTTGGGATCTACATCACCTGAAGCTGTTTGGAAAGTTTAGAGTGTGTCTGGACTGTGAGATGTGTTATTCTTCCTCTCACCAGACAGGCGCAAACTGCAGTACTGCTCTCGTGCATCATCATTACAGTTTAATGTGATCTCATGTTACGTTAAATGAGATCAAACGACTATTCGACAACTTTTTATTGTATTTTTATTGCGCTCATTAGATTCTCATTATGGTAATATAAATATTCTTAAAAATCAAACAAATGTAAGGCAAAACTATAAACGTGTAAAAATAATATGTATTGTTAAATAAATATATATTTTACATACATACATACATTTTTTATAAAAAAAATATTTTTAGACTGTTATCATCAAAATTACAGGCTTCAATAGTTTCACCCTATTATGGACTCAGAGTGCAGGTCAAATTCATCCTCCCTGTTTGCTTCTTTTATCGATGATTTTTTTTTTTTATCGCTTTCTCAAATTTACTGATGCAAGTAACGATGCTATCCACAAGCTGTCATATAATGACAATCATTAGATTAGTTTTTTTCTGGGGGTTGAAAATAAACCATAAATGCTCCTAAATAGATCAAAATATTGAAAGACTAGTATATAGACCCTTCAGGCATTAATCACAGAGAAACAGCACCTCTTCAATGTCCACAGGCTTGCTGAAGATGAGGAAGCGCTTATCAGTGGCGAGCCGCTTTGTGACATCCCTGAGAAAGAGGCGGAGCTCGCGCAAGGTGTTCTCCTCCTGGTCAACCAGTCGCCTCTGCTCTTCTGTAGAGAGCTGTCGAGGGCCAGGGTCCTCAGAGAGGGGCAGCACCTCAAGAGCGCACACTGAAAACACACATACTGTGATTATTCCCTCAGCAAATCTTAAAGGAATAGTTCACCTAAAAATGAAAATTCGATCATAATGTAATGAAAATCTAGAGGTCCGTTGCACTATGAGAGAAGCTCATTCACAGTGAACAGCATGACTTTAACTGAAAAATCGCTTATATTTCTGGTTGTTTCTCACAAAAACCTACAGTATGGCTTCAGAAGACTATGGCGCACGAGCATGAACTACTTTTATGATTGTTTTATTTTAATCTTTAAAGTATTCTATTGAAAAGATATTTGTTGAAACATCACCTTTTGTGCTTAGAAAACATATTTAAAAAAAAAAACATTTTGGATGAACTATTCCTTTAACTAATGGTGGGAATCATAAGGAATTTAAAGATTCTGGTTCCACTGAAAGGTATATATATTTTTTTTTGGCAATTAGAATTCTTCATGCATATCACCTCCTACTTGTCAGGGAGGACAATTTATAGTAAAAAAGGACTTAAATACTGATCTGTTTCTCACCCACACCTATCATTTTGCTTCAGAAGATATGGATTTAACCACTGGAGTCGTATGAATTACATTTATGCTGCCTTTATGTGCTTTTTGGAACACCACTATTCACTTGCATTGTTTAATCCTACAGAGACGAGATCTAAAAAACGCTGCGTTCAGCAGAAGAAAGTCATACACATCTGGGATGGCATGAGGGTGAGTAAACGATGAGAAGATAATCATTTTTGGGTGAAGTATCCCTTTAACAACCCATAGTGTCAGAGAGAACCCCAAGAATTGACGCAGAGCAAACAGTCTAAAACAACACAGATTCAGATAATACCAAAAAGTACCAGAGCAGCTTAAGGAATTACAAACACTCTACATTATATGGTTAGAGACGAGAAACGCTTCCAACAAAGTGTGGGCTGCAAAGTGTTTTATTGATTTTTGAAGAGCTTTAACAAATAACCTGACAGCTGCAGTAATTCAGGGCTGCATCTATATGAACCAATAACAGACCACAAGAAATAAACAAATATGCCAAGTGAGGAGCGCTAATGTTCCATTGCCTCGTAAGAAAATACTACAGAACTGGCCGAGCTCCTTGTGTTAGAACAAAGATCTGGGCACTGTTGTTCAATCGCCGGCCTCAGCAATTTGCTTTGTGGTAGCAACTAACGAGCAGTCATGCTAACTGTACACATAAATATATAAATAACGGCAAAGGCCCGGAGTTTGATTGAGCCCCTTTTTCCAATCAGAGAGGCTGTGCTTCTAACGAAAGTAGGGCTTTTCTTTTATTCAGAGACACCCGTGGTCAACCCCCACGAGGACCTCTGTTCTGCATCAATGGGCCATGATGCTTGCATTTCTACTTGAAAAACATTCTATGCTATAATGGCTCCAGCTGTGATGGAACAGATGAGCATGTCAATCGACCACAAACAGGAGATATTCAGAAGAAAAACATCAGGATCACCCAGGACGCACTATACATGCAGTTGCAGGGGTAATTCTAGCAACAGCAGTAGTTAATTGCAATAAATTAACATTTAAAATAATTTAATCATGTCAGTAGCAGTTATTGCAATACAAATTGAGTTGGCCAAACTACAAAATTGCTTAAAGGATTGTTTCAGGTTCAGTGCAATTTATTGCAAGTCTAATTGACAGTATTTGTGGCATAATGTTGATTACCATAGAAAATTATTTCCATTTTTCAGTTACAGTTACAGTGAGGCACCTAAAATGGAAGTGAGTGGGGTCGGTCCATAAACGTTAAAATATTTATTTTTTCAAAAGTATAGCCACAAGATATAAACATTATAAATGTTAATGACTCTAGTGTGATAAAACAGCTTACAGGGTTTATCTGCATAACGTCGTCATGGCAACAAAGTTTTAATGAATATAACTTTACACAGGTAAGGTTAGTAAGCGATTTTGTCATATATAAAATCATGTTAACACTTACACTGTTTTTGTTATGACATTTCCCCCCTTTTCTCCATAATTTGGAATGCCCAATCCCCAATGCACTCTAGGTCCTCGTGATGGCATTGTGACTCGCCTCAATCCGGGTGTCGGAGGACGAATCTCAGTTGCTCCGCGTCTGAGACAGTCAATCTGCGCATTTTATCACGTGGCTTGTTGAGCACATTACCGCAGAGATTGCCGTGAAGCTTCCACACGCACTAGGCATCAACCAACAACTCACCATGCTCCCCACCGAGAGAGAACCACATTATAGCGACCATGAGGTAGTTAATCCAACGTGACTCTACTCACCCTAGCAACCGGGCCAATTGGTTGCTTAGGATGCCTGACTGGAGTCAGTAAGCACGCCCTGAATTCGAACCTCTCTCATCAACAAGGTATTTCCATCCACAGGACTGCTGCTCACTGAATGTTTTTTTGTTTCAATTTTGGCACCATTCGGAGTAAATTCTAGAGACTTTTGTGCATGAAAATCACAGATCAGCAGTTACAGAAATATCCAGTGCATTAAATCATGCAGATACCGGTGAGAATCTTCAGTTAATGTTCACATCAACCATCAGAATGGGGAAAAAATGAGATCACAGTGATTTGGACTGTGGCATGATTGTTGGCACCAGACGGGCTGGTTTGAGTGTTTCTGTAACTGCTGATCTCCTGGGATTTTAACACACAACAGTTTCTAGAATTTACTCCGAATGGTGCCAAAAACAAAACGAAGAAAAAAAAAAAAAAAAAAAACATCCAGTGAGCAGCAGTCCTGTGGACAGAAACACCTTGTTGATGAGAGAGGTCAACAGAGAATGGCCAGACTGGTTCCAACAGACAAAGTCTACAGTAACTACAGTAACCCGCTCTATACAATTGTGGTGAGAAACAAAAAAAGATGCGGGTTGGAGCTGTTTTGGTGGCAAGAGGGGGACCTACATAATATTACACAAGTGGTTTTAATGTTGTGGCTGATCGAGATATATATATATATAGTGAGAAGTTTTCATACACTTAGGTTGAAGTCATTAAAAAAATGCTTCCTTCCCTTTCTCCCCAACTTGGAATGCCCAATTCCCAATGCACTATAAGTCCTTGTGGTGGCGTGGTGACTCAGAGTGGCGGAGGACAAATCTCAGTTGCCTCCACGTCGGAGACAGTCAATCTGTGCATCTTATCGCTTGGCTTGTTGAGCAAGTTACCGCTGGCGCATGTGGATGCTTCATGCTATTATCTGCGTCATCCATGCACAACTCACCACGTGCCCACCGAGAGAGAGAACCACATAATAGCGTCCACGATGAGGTTAAATTTGATGAGGGTGGTAGTCAGCGTCTTTACTCGCTGAGCTACCCAGGCCCACAAAACTAATTTTTTAAGCACTCCACAGATTTCATATTAGCAAACTATAGCTTTGGCAAGTCGTTTAGGACATTTACTTTGTGCATGACATGACAAATTTTTCAAACAATTATTTACAGAGAGATTGTTTAACTTTTAATAGACTAGATCACAATTCCAATGGGTCAGAAGTTTACATACACCAAGATAACGGTGCCTTTAAGCAGCTTGGAAAATTCCAGACAATGATGTCAAGCCTTTAGACATTTAGCTTCTGATAGGAGGAGTACTGAATTGGACATGTTCATGTGGATGTATTTTAAGGCCTACCATCAAACTCCGTGTCTCTTTGCATGGGAAAATCAAAAAGAAATCGGCCAATACCTCAGGAAAAAATAAAAATGTGGACCTCTACAAGCCTGGTTCATCCTTGGGAGAAATTTTCAAATGCCTGAAGGTACCACATTCATCTGTACAAACAACAGTATGCAAATATAAATACCACTCAGGAAGGAGACACATTCTGTCTCCAAGTAATGAATGTTGTTTGGTGCGAAAAGTGCAAATCAATCCCAGAACAACAGCAAAGGACCTTGTGAAGATGCTGGAGGAAACAGGTAGACAAGTATCTATATCCACAGTAAAACATGTCTTTTATCGACATAACCTGAAAGGCTGCTCAGCAAGAAGAAGCCACTACTCCAAAACAGCCATAAAAAAGCCAGACTACAGTTTGCAAGTGCACATGGGGACAAAGATCTTACTTTTTGGAGAAATGTCCTCTGGTCTGATGAAACAGAAATTTAACTGATTGGCCATAATGACCATTATTATGTTTGGAGAAAAAAGGGTGAGGCTTGCAAGCCGAAGAACACTATCCCAACTGTGCAGCATGGGGGTGGCAGCATTTTGTTGTGGGGGTGCTTTGCTTCAGGAGGGACAGGTGCACTTCACACAATAGATGGCATCATGAGGAAGGAAAATTATGTGGATATATTGAAGCAACATCTCAAGCCATTAAAACGTGGTCGCAAATGGGTCTTCCAATTGGACAATGACCCCAAGAATACCTACAAAGTTGTGGCAAAATGGCTTAAGGAAAATAAAGTGAAAGTATTGGACTGGTCATCACAAAGCCTTGAACTCTATCCGATAGAAAACTTGTGGGCAGAACTGAAAAAGTGTGAGCGAGCAAGGAGGTCTACAAACCTGACTCATTTACACCAGTTCTGTCTGGAGGAATGGGCCAAAATTCCAGCAACTTATTTTGAGAAACTTGTGGAAGACAACCCAAAATGTTTGACCCAAGTAAAACAATGTAAAGGCAATGCTAGCAAATACTAACAAAGTGTATGTAAACATCTGACCCACTGGGAATGTGATGAAAGTAATAAAAGCTGAAATAAATTATTCTCTCTACTATTATTCTGACATTTCACATTCTTAAAATAGTGATCCTAACTGACCTAAGACAGGGAATGTTTTCTACGATTAAATGTCAGGAATTGTGAAAAACTGAGTTTAAATGTATTTGGCTAAGGTGTATGTAAACTTCTGTAAACTGTGTGTGTAATATATATATATATATATATATATATATATATATATATATATATATATATATATATATATATATATATATATATATACACATACACTCACCTAAAGGATTACTAGGAACACCTGTTCAATTTCTCATTAATGCAATTATCTAATCAACCAATCACATGGCAGTTGCTTCAATGCATTTAGGGGTGTGGTCCTGGTCAAGACAATCTCCTGAACTCCAAACTGAATGTCAGAATGGGAAAGAAAGGTGATTTAAGCAATTTTGAGCATGGCATGGTTGTTGGTGCCAGACAGGCCAGTCTGAGTATTTCACAATCTGTTCAGTTACTGGGATTTTCACGCACAACCATTTCTAGGGGTTACAAAGAATGATGTGAAAAGGGAAAAACATCCAGTATGCGGCAGTCCTGTGGGCGAAAATGCCTTGTTGATGCTAGAGGTCAGAGGAGAATGGGCCGACTGATTCAAGCTGATAGAAGAGCAACTTTGCCTGAAATAACCACTCGTAACAACCGAGGTATGCAGCAAAGCATTTGTGAAGCCACAACACGCACAACCTTGAGGCGGATGGGCTACAACAGCAGAAGACCCCACCGGGTACCACTCATCTCCACTACAAATAGGAAAAAGAGGCTACAATTTGCAAGAGCTCACCAAAATTGGACAGTTGAAGACTGGAAAAATGTTGCCTGGTCTGATGAGTCTCGATTTCTGTTGAGACATTCAGATGGTAGAGTCAGAATTTGGCGTAAACAGAATGAGAACATGGATCCATCGTGCCTTGTTACCACTGTGCAGGCTGGTGGTGGTGGTGTAATGGTGTGGGGGATGTTTTCTTGGCACACTTTAGGCATCTTAGTGCCAATTGGGCATCGTTTAAATGCCACGGCCTACCTGAGCATTGTTTCTGACCATGTCCATCCCTTTATGGCCACCATGTACCCATCCTCTGATGGCTACTTCCAGCAGGATAATGTACCATGTCAAATTGGTTTCTTGAACATGACAATGAGTTCACTGTACTAAAATGGCCCCCACAGTCACCAGATCTCAACCCAATAGAGCATCTTTGGGATGTGGTGGAACGGGAGCTTCGTGCCCTGAATGTGCATCCCACAAATCTCCATCAACTGCAAGATGCTATCCTATCAATATGGGCCAACATTTCTAAAGAATGCTTTCAGCACCTTGTTGAATCAATGCCACGTAGAATTAAGGCAGTTCTGAAAGCGAAAGGGGGTCAAACACAGTATTAGTATGGTGTTCCTAATAATCCTTTAGGTGAGTGTGTATATATATATATATACACACACACACACACACCAACACAAACATTGTATTTGTGTTTGTTTTTTAGTTGCAACAGTATGCAATAGTCTTAAGGTCAAAAATGACAAAAAAGAAACCGCTTTCTCTAGAAACTCGTCAGTCAATCGTTGTTTTGTGGAATGAAGGCTATACAATGCTTGAAATTGCCAAAAAAACTGAAGATTTCATACAAAAGGTGTACACTACAGTCTTCAATGACAAAGGACAACTGGCTCTAGCAAGGACAGAAAGAGATGTGGAAGGCCAGATGTACAACTAAACAAGAGGATAAGTACATCAGAGTCTCTAGTTTGAGAAATAGACGCCTCACATGTCCTCAGCTGATAGCTTCAATGAATTCTACCCGCTCAACACCAGTTTCATGTACTACAGTAAAGAGAAGACTCAGGGGTGCAGGCCTTATGGGAAGAATTGCAATCATAAAAGAAAAAAGTTAAGAGTGGGCAATGAACAACAGCTAATTGGAAAAGAGTGTTTTGTGGGATCAGCTTGACTGTAAGGTGCGTTAGAAGTGCCCGACATTCAATGACACATCTATGGCAAGTGCTACAGGAAGTGTGGGGTGAATTGTCACCTGAGTATCTGGACAATCTGACAGCTAGAATGCCAAGGATCTGCAAAGCTGTCATTGCTGCATGTGGAGGATTTGTTGATGAGAACTCTTTGAAGTAGTTCAAGTATTTCTTTCAAATTGAACATTTCTTTCAAATGTTAATAGTAATTTTTCACATTATTAAATGTCCAGACTATACATAGTGATCAGATGAATGGCACTTTGGTGAATAAAAGTAAAAATGTCTTTCCATAAGAGCAAAATCTGAACATTCTCCCAAACTTCTGGCCACCAGTGTGTGTGTGTGTGTGTGTGTGTATATGTATATGTATATGTATATGTATATGTATATATATATATATATATATATATATATATATATATATATATGTATATATAATAACAAATATTCAGATAATTAAAATGCATCATATGTCAATCATTGGCACACAGTTCACAGCAATCCATTTCAAAAGAGAATTTGTCAATCAGTTGGAGATTTATTATGAGGGCTTGTTTAAGAGCCGTCAATCTACACCTGCATCAGACATGCTTGTGTAGCGTCTCGGGTGCGTTGCATCATAAATATAAAATGTTTAGTTCACGGTTTCAAGTTAAATATAGTTTAATACTCAATCTTTAAACACATCTTGAGATCCCTTAGTTCACATTTGAGCTCCTTCAAGTGTTTTGAATGCAAGAATGTAGCTCATGTTTGTGTTGATCTGCCTATTGAAGTGTTTTCAAACTGTGAGTTGCTCATACAGCTGAAATTTCACTTACTGCCCTCTGGAGTAAACAGGTGGTACTACAAGCTTGCATTTCTCAGGACTCTTCCTTATTATTGTGCGATTGATTGCGTACATTTTTTTAACACATTATTTTTTGTCAAATTAATCACACTGAATTAACGTGTTAAACCGACAGCCCTAATATATATTTATATATTAGTATATACGTGGTAAACACTCACCTGTTTTTCTCCTGCGGGGTGGCGCCTTTGCTGCCTGCACCAAAATGAGGTCCGAAAAGAATCTCCTGCGAGCTTCTTCCCCCGGTGTGGTTAAACAAACCACCTCCCCGTGTGAACGACTGAAGATGCACTTAAGCTGTAAATAAGAAAAATTAAAGAAATAAGATACAACATAAAGAAACAATATGAAAACAATATTAGGAACAACACAAGGCAAACTTTCACAAGTTTCTTCACCCCAAATAGCCCACACTAATATGAAAAAAGTTATTATTTTTTACTCCAATGTCATTCCAAACCTGTATGCTATTATTTGTTTCTGTTGTAGTTCTTTTCCATACACCATATCTGTAAGCTCCAAAAACAAAAAAAAAGCTTAAAAGCAACATAAAACTCTTGCAACTCATAGCTTTGTTCGAAATTTTAGACTGAAATTATTATTCAGTCTAAAAGTAATTATTCACTGAAAAAAATTAACTTCTGCTGAAATTCTCGTGTAGCCCAAGATTGTGTCCACATTTAAAAAAAATGGCTCAAAACTAATTTAGTTACTACACACAATTTTGCTGTCAACGATGTTGATGTGGCATTCCATTATTACATAAAAAATGGGCTAGATGTGAGCTTCAGGGGAGAAAGTTATCAGTGAACAACAAATTCAATTTAAGTCCATGCTCACACAAAACTGTTGAATAAATTCACAAGACTTGAAATACAGTGTACAAGTCCTATGAAGTTCTTTTATGGTGCTTTTGTTTTGTTTTTTTGTGGGGTTTCTTCCTTTTTGGAGAGACATGGTCACTACAAACAGTCTTTGTATGGAAAAGAGCTACATAGACATTCCACAAATGTCTCCTTGTCCAGGGGGAAAAAAATAACAGCATACAGGTTTGGAACAAAATGAGTATGAGTAAATAATGGCAGAATTTTCATTCTTGGGTGAGCTATTCATTCAGTGCAGTCCTAGAACTGTACAGAACAACATAACACAAATTACACAAAACCTCTTAAATATGCAGTATATTCCACATAAAAATTACACAATAAAAGACTTTCACATCATCGATTAACTGGCTCATGAATTCAACATATATACAAACTGTGAGTGAATCTGCAGAGGATTCACTCATAATCATCAAAAAATTATACCTGTACTTTCCTTTTAAAAGATGCCTACTAGCAGAGATCAGATCTCAAGAGACATTCTCCAAAAAAAAAAAAAAAAACAGCTCCCCAAAAAATGAGTCACTACAAACAAACTCATTTAAAACTTCTGTTGAACCCTGTCGGTCTGGTATTCCCACAGCATTCTTTGTTCTTTAAGTAGTGTTTTTTAATCTTTAATTTTTTCCCCAAAAAGCACAGTGCATGACAGGGCCCAGACTCTTGAAACTCTATTTCTCTCAGCATGAAGCACTGTTCTGCTCAGCTTGAACTTCAAATACAAAAGTTTGTTTAAAAGTATACAGAATTTATAGGGTGAAATCTGAAACAGCAAGAAACTCAAACCAAAGTATGTGTGTGCTATTTGAACACATGTTCGTGTAGAGAGGTCTGGTCCCGAGCGACGGCTGTCACGTGTCTAAGGCACATGAGAAACACCCTGTTCGAAGAACTTTCCGTGATGTTGCAAAGTACAACATTCTCCTGGATCAACATCCTTAAGGAACAACACGTATGACAATCAATCAGCTTTTAGCATAAGGTATAGGGTTATGCATAGGGCTGCGGTTGGATCTTGAACTACATTATTGACCAAATAATTTCCCTCTAATTTAAGGAGAAGTAAGTGGCTAGGGTAAAGTTAAGAGGATGAGATGCTGAAACAGGAGCATGTCCTACTTTGCACAATCATGATCAATGCTAGAAATAGTGAGCCAATTAGAAGGCCATTATAACAAAAGTGTTTTAAAAGTGCTTTTGCGTCCATTCTTTTTCACTTTTTAAACCCAAAAATGAAAAATGCAGTTGCTTCTTTATTTGTTTTAACACTGATGAATAGAATAAGCAGATACAAACTCATTTTCTGTTGACTATTTCAATTAAGAGTTGCGATTGCTCTGCAAATTTGTCTAAATTTTCATTAAATATTGTCCCATATAAGAATCTTGTTGCTGGCACATCATGGTGTTGTTACAAGGTGTTGCCTCTAATGGATAATGCGTGAGAGATTACTTGGCCATATGCTGAGTGGGAGTTGGTCTATTATATTAGATTTTTATTGTCATTAACATTGTATGATTTTGTAGTACCTGTGTATTCGTGTCCCATTGATAAATGTAATGTAAAAAGAGTTCTGTTGCTTTGGATAAAAGCAAATGTTAAATTAATGTTTAGGCATCATGAACACTGAATGGAGTGGACATAAAATTAGAATAGCTAAGATTCAGACTGGAAGTCCATCAGGACGTGGGACACGCATGTAAAATCAGGACTGTCCCTGTTATTGGGATGTCTAGTCACCCTATCTCCATAAGTGCAATGTTAATTTCTGCAAGCTATAGATTGCTGAGTGTGTGCTGCCGACGTAATTGCTTCAGCCTGGGATTTAGTACATTTTTCATTAAATGTCAAAAATAAACTTGTGTTAACTCACAGGGCTTTTAAACAAAGTGACACAGCTTTTTTTTAAATTACATTTATCAATGGGACGCAGCACAATGCAAATTACACAATGTAGAAAATTACACAATGTTTTTAATTCTACCTGATGGGATTAAGGCAGTAGGCTACAGACGATGGGGCAAGTTGACCAATCAGATGAAAGGGGCAGTTTCAGTGCCACTCACATGTGCATATCAAATATTCAAGGCATAAACACATTTTTTAAACACTGAAGGGGACACACACACACACACACACACACACACACACACACACACACACACACACACACACACACATCTCTTTATTCCTTTTTAAATAGAAAATGAAATGTTCAACAGGAAATTAGATTGTATCTGCTTATTTTATGAATCAGTTTTAAAACCAATAAAGAAAACAAAATTACTTTTTTATTTTTGGGTTAAAAAAAAGAAAAAGGAATGGACGCAGAAGTACATGGACCGTTAAATAACAGAAGTGTGGTTTGTTGACAGAACTGAATAAAATTATGAAGAGGAAATGTGATGTTCCAAGCATTCTTTACGGCAGTCAAAGACTGAATGCAGAAAACCTGAAAATAATGACCCGTGTCTGGTTTGCATGGTCATGGGTGTCATTTTAATGAGCAGTTTCATATAGCTATATTTAACTTTTGAATGGTAAAGTGTGCAGGACCAATCCAATTTCTGCAGTCTGGGACTGCAAAGGCCTTTGTACTGAATCAGCAGTTAAACATTCAATAAAAGTTTCTCCAAAGGCTGCAGAAATCAGGACAGATGAATTCAGTTAAAGCCTAATGACTCAAACATCCAAAGGTTCTTATATTCTGCAAGAAATTTAAGTCATCTTAAAAACTCCCCCTGTGCTGAACGCTCGAGGACATACTCCTTTCAAATGTTATAACAAAAGTACAACACACTAGTAAAGCAATTCTCTATAATGAGAGTTAAATAAACTCATCCGAAGAGTACTTTAAGGTCGATTTTCAATCATCATTGCGTGTTTAAAACTGCACTTAAGAATTTACGTAACTACTAGATGACAACATAGAGATTCTACTCAGAGTTGTTCATATCATCACTGCAGACATTTTTCAAATCTATGGAAATGCATACAATGCCAAATGGATACAAAACTTTGAGTTTTGTGCAGTTATGTTTATTTTAGTCAATATCAGTCAGCCTTGATGGGACAAAAAATTACTTCTAGCAGATATACCAAAAATATTGATGACTCATACCGCACCCACTCATTTTGTCCAATAAAATGCTCTGAAGAATGAGAATGTCCCTCCCCTTTATACCACCTACTTCTGCTTAGCAATAGCAATGAGCAAATCCTGCTAATTACTGTGATGTAAACTATTCTTGTAATTAGGAGTTTGACATTAAAAAATGGTCTTAATAAAGGCTGTTGATTTACCATGACCATTTACCATTTTATTATCATATGTTGAATTATCTTTATTTGGGGGCATTTTTTTAATTTATTTTTTTAGCAATTCTTTATATGCAATTAAGAAACATTTTATTAATTAATTACTAACAGTCCTAGTTTTTCCTAGTCCGAAACTCTTTTTTTTGACACCACATGATTGCACTACAAGATCTAAACAATCCCTATTCCCTTCATCAAATCACATTTTATTCCTTTGTGTCTCCTTTTGGTGGATTTGTTTCTACTCAAGCTGTTTTCAGGTTTCTTTGGTCCAAACTCTTAAGGCAAGATGAAGGGAAAGACAACATCTAACCTTCAAAACAAAGCCAGATGATTTTACCATCTCTCTGAGACCTGATAGAATCCTTGGAGACTAATGCAGATTCTGAGAGGCAGAGAGCCGAGAGACTAAACATCCTTAGAATGGGCGAATCAAAAAGCACATTTCTTGTCTCTTCATGTCTTTCCAACTTTAAATTAAAAACAAACAGACAATAAACTCACCTTTTAAAGACTACAAAGTTAACAGAATTCACACTACACAGGGGACTTTTGCATTTTCAATAAAAATGACACAATCAGAATAACCTTGATTCTAATAGTTAATGGCAATGTTTTGCTATTATGTTACTATGTGAAATTTTGGAACATTCGTAGGGTAGAATCTCAACTCCTACCATTCAAATGATGTTCACATACATTTTAGCTTATTACTTGTCAACCACATTGTCTTAAAAACGGGATTCTTTTTAACTCTTGATTAAATTAAGATAAATAAAGATTTTATGTCAAAGACTAATCAAAACAATGAGAAGCATTCTCTATGCAGACCTTACAGGTGTTAAAGTAGCAAACTAACAAGTTCGGCTTTAACTTTTCACCACTGGCATCTCTCCTGCACATGCTAGCATCAGCCAAAACACACTCACACCTGGCATTTACCTCCTCTTGTGATCCATGCCACCCACCCCCACTGCAGATGCTGTTTAGATAGAGGACTGGCATCTGTCTGTGGACCTCTCTCTTTAAGAAACGTGATGCTGTGTTAAAGTTTTTTTGCGGTTATTTAGTTCCCATTTCTTTTTCGTTATCAGAGGCCTCACCCCTGATGTGCATTGCCACAGAGAGGACAGCTGTCTCATTGAATGTGCCAGAAAACGAAGGCCACTGCACACTGTTTGCAGTCTGCTTGCTTAATGCGGATAAGCTCTGGGCTAATAGACCTTTTTTCAATCTTGAACCCAAGTAGGTTAAATATCTTCCCACTCAACATCAGCTTGCAGAGGAAAATGGTAACAAGTCAAAATACAAAGTAGAAATACTTTATAACCGTACTTAAAGTAATGTTCCAGGGTTCAAAACAATTTAATCTCACTTAACAGCATTTGTAAGGCACTTTCAAATGGAAGTGAATGGGGTCAGTTTAAAAATGTAATGAACCTGCAACATTCCTTCATTCATTATGGTTTGAATTTGCTGAACATTTTACTTTACTTATTTCATGTTGTTCCAAACTTGTTTGATTTTCTTCTGTTTTTGGGTAACCTAGTCCCTTTCCATACAGGAAAAGTGTATGGCCATCTTAAACATTTTATGGTAACACTTTACAATAAGTTACTATTTGTTAAAATGAGTTAACATTAGTTAACATAAACTGACAATGATCAATACAATGAACATACAATGGTGTACCAAAACATTATGACCACCTGCCTAATATGCTGTTGGTCCTCCGCATGCAACCAAAACAGCACCGACCTGCCAAAGCATTGACTCTACAAGACCCCTGAAAGTATCTGGCACAAAGACATTAGCAGCAGATCCTTCAAATCCTGTAAGTTGCACGGTGGAGCCACCGAGGATCAGACTTGTTGGTCCAGCACATCCCACAGATGCTCAACTGGATTGAGATCTTGGGAAATCGGAGGCCAGGGCAACATCTTGAACTCATCATCATGTTCCTCAAACCATTCCCGGACAATATGTACAGTGTGGCAAGGTACATTATCCTGCTGAAAGAGGCCACAGCCATCAGGGAATACTACTGCCATGAAGGGGTGTACCTGGTCTACAACAATGTTTAGGAAGGTGGCACATGTCAAATTTAATTCAACGTGAATGGCCAGACCCAGTATTTCCCAGCAGAACTTTGCCCAAAGCATCACACTCCCTCAACCGGCATATCATCTTCTCACAGTGCATACTGGTGCCATCACTTCCCCAGGTAAACACTGCACAAATACACAGCAGTCCATGTGATGCAAAAGAAAATGGGACTCATTGGACCAGGTGACCTTCTTCCACTGCTCTGAGATCCAGTTCCGATGCTCACATGCCCACTTTAGGCACATTCGACAGTGGACAGAGGTCATCATGTGCACTCTGACCGGTCTGCGGCTACGCAGCATGGTGCGATGCACTATGTGTTGAGGTACATTCTTCCTGTAACCATCACTACATTTTCTGTGACATGTGCCACACTTCACCTTCTGTTAGTTTGGACCAGACTGGATAGCCTTCGTTGCCCTTGCGTGTCGAACAGCCTTTGGTGCCCAACACCCTGTCGCTGGTTTGTGGTTTGTCCCTTCTCGGACCACTGTTGGAATGTACTCACCACTGCTGACCGGGAGCGCCGCACAAGCCTTGCCATTCAGGTCTTTTCTCCTGCCTTCAGCACACTGATCACGAGAATGGATTGCTCGCTTACCATCTAATCTACCGAGACCTTGACATGTGGCCTTGTTAGGAGATGATCCACATTAATCGCTTCACCTGTAAGTGGTCATAATGTTTCGGTTCATTGGTGTATAGTAATACATTTTTAAAATCAAAAGTTCTATTTGTTAACATTAGTTAAGGCACTATGAACTGAAAATTAGTTTTTATTAACATTAAGATTAAAAAATGCTGTAAAAAATATATTGTTAATTGTGTGTTCTTGATACATAATGCATTAAATAATGTTAACGAATGGTTGCTTTTTGTAAAGTGTTACCAATTTAACTATTGGGTACAGTATTACCAATTTAACTATTGGGTACAGTATTACCAATTTAACTATTGGGTACAGTATTACCAATTTAACTATTGGGTACAGTATTACCAATTTAACTATTGGGTACAGTATAACACACTTGCCTGTTAAAGTCACATATTACTGAAGAGCACAAAAATTCCCTGATGCTCCACAGCTTTCCGGCTAAATACAGCATCCCATCTGTTCCATCTAAACCTTTCCGGCTCCAAATCTCGAAGGATCTTGATTCAAGTGTTCACGAGTGGAAGAGGCTGGGACAGTTTATTCTTCAGACAAAAGAACAATCTGACCGGAGGAGCTCTTGGTGTTACTGTGACGCTCCATTGATCGCAGCTTTAACACAGGACCCCCTGCCCAGATGAAGAGACCTGGGTAAGGGTGGTAGGATTCCAAGAGAGAATGGTACGATTCTACTGAAGGGGCCATGGGGGACATTTCAAAGCAGGAACTAGCTTTGTGGATTTCAACAGTCGATTCTCAGAATTTGCCCAATTCATAATTCAAGGCCACTTCAAAACTAAGTGAAACTGTGGTTTAAGTCAACATGAAACAGCATTAGTTACCCATTTTACTTCTGTAATGTGAAAGATTTCTGACTGAAACTGTTGGGCGGGACTTGACCTTTTTATATGGAATTGATTGGATCACCAAAAGTGCGTGTTCCACATGCGAATGGAGCCAGACCTGAATGCGAATTCGCACTGGATTGTGGAGGACTATTCCATCCTAAAATACTAGGGCTTGGTTGTAACACACGCTTGAGCATGTGCTACATAATGAATTAAGGGACCAGAGACGTTCACGTTTCAATGAGCCACGTGTATTACACCACCAATCACCATACAGTCAGTAAAACATACAAAGTACATAGTCATTCAGTTGCAAGGCAAACATCAATCATCAGTTCATACTTTCATAGTAGTGTCTTTGGCTACCAAGAGCTCAGTCTTAAGAGTAACAAGAGCAAGAAAAAACAGCATTTAAGTGCAGTATTGATGAGGCCACATCTGCCTGAAATCGAGCTTCCACGTGGCTGTTGGTAATATAAACAAACTGTAGCTTGTGAAATAAATGACAAGTGTTGTTGGTAAAACGAAGACAATTAATCCCATTTTGGTCAAGGTCCTAGCTATAGTTGAACTGTCCCCTCATGCCTGCCCGTTGAACCCTATTTGAGTTTAGGAACCGCAGGTTCCACAAATCAGGGAAAAAAAACAAGACCGCATTGGTGAGAAAGCTTCTCCATGTGGTTAACACATCCTTCCTCCTTCATACTACTTCTATCCTTTTTATGCTACCAGGAATCTCACTGGCTAGAGTGCCCCCTAGTGACAGGATTAATATTACATGTGCAGCAAGCTAATAGGACAAATGTAACTGTAAAACTGTTACATGGTGTCAATAAAGATTTCCAGATTTTATTTGATTCCATTTCACAAGCTGTCAATACACTTCCGATACAATTTCATTCAGATTCATTTTTCAGTTCAAATTCACATTTTGCTTCCATATGAAAGAAATTCTCTCTCTGATGTAAACTTTACAGGGATCCTGCTGTAAATTTGGTCCATTGCAAAAAAATAAATTACGCAGTTCAATTACTATTTAACAGATATAATAATCAACAAACAGAGGAAAACTTTAAAGAAAAAGATTGATCTTAGGATTTTAAGAATCAATATTGGGATCATTGAAACGAAGATAACAATTAATCTGAAAATGTTTATCCAGCCCTAGCTGGCACCCACTTTTGAGGAGATGTTTTGACTGGGATGTGGAGGCTCCAGGTTTTTCAAACACAAATTACTTTCTTTTTTCCCTGAAACACAAAAGGAGATGTTAGGCTGTATGATAGCCTCAGTCCCAATTCAGTTTTATTGTACAGATAAAAAGATACAATGAAAGTGAATGGTGACTGAGACTAACATACTTGTCTAACATCTCCTTTTGTGTTCTATGGAAGGGAAAAGCAGTACAGGTATGAAACAAAAACAGGATGAGTGAATCAGTTTTGGTTGAACGTTCCCTTTAACATTGAAAAAATTAGAAACCTAACCTTTAAGGAAGTAAAAGTATCAATTTTGGTTTTAAGTTAAAACACTAAAAAACAACAGGTCTTGTAACTCAAGGAGAATCTAGTCAAAGAAAACCGCTGACTAAAGATTCAAAATCGAAACAATTGAATTTTTAAATCTAGACACCACCTGGGACTTCAAAGGGTCATTCATCATCAAAAGACAAGTAAAATTTCCAAAGCAAATGAAGAAACAAAAATAAAAGGTGAGAGAATCCGGTACCATGGAGAGCATGAAATAACCAATGCATACTCTTCTGCCATCAATTAAACAACTGGGATTTGATGAAGACACCTTATAGGAAAATAAGTGTGTGTGAGCGCTTGTGTCATTAACATTAATGTTTTCATTCTAAACACTCTCATACCCTCCTGGTGGTCATCAACATTCTCTACAGCAGGGCTACTGTATGATCAAGGGCTTTGCCACCAGCCAATCAATTCCCAGCAGCGATGCACCCTGGGAAGCATGGGGTGCACAGCGTGAGCAGTGGGAGGCGCTTGATGGTGGATTGTGAAGGGAGAAGAGAAAAAAAAAAAAAATCCTCCATCAGTGTAATTAAGGACCTTTTCTGTGTTGTGTTTTCAGAATGTATTACTTATCGCTCTCTCTTCTTTTTTTTTTTACATCTTCTCTCACATGTTCTTCCTGCCATTTCATTGAGAAATTATTTTAAATCCCCTGGTGTGCTTAGAAAGGAAAAGAAAAGGAATGATAGGTACAGGTTGACACTAAACAGGCAAAGAAAAATAGTAGTAAAAGTGTGCGCTCCAGACACATTGAGCTGAGGTTCTCAAGCTGGTGACACCTTTGACGTTTCCTGTCACACTCTGCTCTATAACAAAGTCAGAGCCTTGGTCTGGCCAAAATATTAAATGTGGTGCTTAAGCAGGAGACACAAAATCAAATCCAACTCACATTATATCCCAATACCACCCCTCCACCCCCTTCTCTCAAATAATCAATAAATAAATGTGTTTGTTTCATTAATTAATATATTTAATTATGAATGAAATATATAAAATGTTATTACCAGTTTAGAAAATTACATTTATTTTAATTTCTTACATTTAAATAAATATTTTTAAACTATATAAACTATTCTATTTAAAAAAAATAATTATAATTTTAATGTCAACAGAAGGCTGTGTATGATTAATGTACATAATGTATGATAATTACATTAAATCATACATAGCCTACTGTTGAAATTAAAATTATTATTTTATTAATTGTGTTCAATGAATTTTAATTAAATTGAAATAAATCCTATAAACTAATAAAAAAATATTCTTAAATTATATTAGCTATTCTATTAATTCAATTATTAAAAAAGGAAAAATAACTAATACAAAATTAAAACATTAGGACAAGTCAGGTTAATTAAATTATTATTTAAATATAAAATGTAGTTAATTGTGTTTAATACAATTTATATAAAATTTTACAGTATTTTATATATATATATATATATATATATATATATATATATATATATATATATATATATAAAATACTGTATTTTAAATACATCAATCCATGAATATATATTTTAAATTATTCATTTTTATATTTCAACATTAGGATGTGTCTGGTTAATGTAATAATTAAATATAAATAAAATGTAATTGTGTTTAATTATATATTTTTTTTATAAATCTTATACATTTATAATATTCTATACACTATCCTATTAATGAAATTACAAATAAAGTAAAATAATTGAACAAAAATATATATATAAAAAAAAATGTCAATTTTAATGTCAACATTACACTGTGTCCTAACCAGCAGCGACCGTCAAAAAAAAAAACATATTTTGTCATTAATTGGTTTGTACTGTATTTCTATGTCATTCTAGGTAGCCCACAGCAAAATCTCATAGGTCCAAAATTCTGCTCAACATAACTCTATATTAAACATCATATACTGCATGTTCTCATTGTCTGAACAAGGAACAGACAAATATCAGGAAGAGAGAAGCTTCCTCATGGTCAAGTGGTAGAGAACATGAAAAGGACATTGAGGAAAGACAGAGGAGATGTTCCAAACCTCATCTGGAAGCTGCTGGTAGACAGTCTCTGCTGTGGAGAGGATGAGGAGTGGGGTGAATGAGGGCACATCCTGCAGCAGTGTGAGGAAGGTGCTCTTCACAGTCTCACTGATGGCTTCCCACCAGTCACTGATGTGAGGCATGTAGATCACGCTAGGGACACAACGCCGAGCCTCACGAAACACCTACAAAAGAAAAACAAATTTAATCCTTTATTTAAATAAAAGCATTAAGTAATTTGTGTGTCCTCACTGGAAGTGAAATATTGCTCAAAACAACAAAAGCAAAGCTAATCTGAAAATATTAGATGTTACTTGTTTGATTTCACTACGGGCTATCCAACACAACGTGACAGAAATAGAAACCAAGCAATTGACAATATGGCTTATTGCAGTTGATCTGGTTTGTTAATAGTTTGTGACTTGAAAATTATAAAATTTTAGTATTACTGACATGAGCACACATCTTAAATAAAACATTACTAACTAAGGTCTTCAGCCTCACACACAGAACACCTTCAACAGTGATTAGATAGTAATTTAGCAGACCTGAGCGCAGGACTCCTCTGGGGTTTTGGCACTGACTGAGTACAGCGTGGGAAGATCGAGACGGTGCACAGTGAACTTCTCCAGGTGATGCAGCACAGCAGGGGCCAAGTGTGTGCTCTGCCCCGCACCCTGAGGCCCCGTGAGCAGCAGCCGCGGCCGGTAAGAGGTGGGCTGCTGATAGGCAGAACTAAAACAAAAACATAAGAGGCTGAAGTTTGTCAACACAATACAAATACAGCTTCTAGGGGTGTGAAAATGTACTCATTTTCTCGATGCACCTATTATTAATCCTGCCGATTAATATGCATCTGCATATTAACTGCATTTTGAATAGAGGATAATTAGTGTTGGTCAATAATCGATTTAAACAGCTATCATCAAATAATAAAAAGCTAAAATCATATTTTTTAAATATTATCTTAAATGCATATGCAATTTAAAGGAGATTCTTATGCCGTCATTCTCTAGCATGCCTTCTCAGGATTGCGCCCACCCTCAGTTCCGTTCATTACTCTCATTAAAAATGTTCGGAGAAGCTTTCCGAGGGTTTCGAGCACCTTATGTTTGATCTCTTCTCTGGACTGCTACAGACTATCACATGAGCAAATGACAGCTTGCAATAGTTTATGTGTCTCAAGTCAAATGCGCTCAAACCATTTGATACAGCTACCAACTCGTGTGGCCACTACTGAAATAAAACGCTTTAGCTGTTATTTTCTATAAGCTCACGCAGGTTGCCAGGTTGAGGACACGCAACAGGAACAAGTAAAATTACAATGGCAAGCGACGAGCCATACACTGTCAGTTGATCAGCTAATGTATACATTTACATTGTTTTTATTGTTTGCAAATTATAAATCAGCTCATGTGGATTTTTTATAACTCTGTCAATGTTAGCTATATGTATTGCTGGCTTCCATGGCTGCAGCGCACAGTGTTTGCCCGCTAACTTCTATAAAATCTGACAACCCGGGATATCGAAATACTATTGGGAAATGGGCAGTGGGCCAAAACACAAACAGAAGTTCCGGCCCAGAACGGACATTTCAAAGCAGAATATACTGGCTGTAGCATTGTTTTTGGAGAAGCCAGAATTTCAACTTAGCATGTTTCCTAAATCTCTGATAACATATTATGATAATTTTATGCTTAATTACAGTAAATATATTACATATTGTACCTTTAAATTACTCCTCATTAATTACACAGATTTGAAAGGAAATTAAATATTAACTTTTGTTCCCTACATGTTTCTTTGTTTCAGAGTAACTGGTCTCAATTATAAACAAAACACTGAAACAAAAAGCACCTTCTAACTTACATTAACTGAATTCTGAATAGCCTTGTCAGTCTCAAACTTTGGTAATTTTGGTAATTGGTCAAATTTCTTAATTTCTTGAATGTTCTTAACTCACATTAACTGAATTCTGAATGATGAAGCTGGTTTCTTTTTAGCTGAAGCACCCTCATCATATTCCTTGGTGTGTCAAGCTATAAAGTGAGTAATCAAATGAGTTGCCTTACAAGATCCATTGGTCCAACGGCAAATTGCAAATTTCAACCCACCTTGTGACCGAAAGAAATAATCGCCATGGATCATCTCCTGTTTTTAAACAATTTGCAGAAGTCCAATAATCGCTTTTATCGACCAATAAATCACTATGTTTAACATCTGCAACAGCTGATAAACATGTTTAACAGGACAATTAACAGAAGTGTGTCAGTTTCGAAAATTACTGACAGGAATTGTCAATGGACAAATGGATGTATTCTGTTTTCAAATATTTTAAAATATCTGTCTACCAATCTTACCACACACCTATCTATGTCTACCTACCTATTTATACACAACACTCTCAGGCTGTAAATAGAAACCTAGAGAGTTTAAAACACTTATGAATTTGTGAAGGCCAAAAAAGCTGTCTATGTAGGCAGCTCACTAGTTCTAAGACATTAAGGAAGAGTTGCTGACAAGTAGAATCAAGCCAAGCAGCTAAACAAAACAACATGAAGACATCTTTTAGAGAAATAAAGGTAACTGATTATACTGGCAGCAATTCAAGCACATGTACAGTATTTGACATCTAGCTTGCCAACTCAAATAAATGTGTCTTGATGCAGGTGTGTGATAGAAGTATTGATGACAATAAGCTATTGCCACAAAACATGGTTTAAAGTGAATCATGCAGAACAAATAAATGCAAATGCCACTGAGTGAGTATCAGTTATGCTCAGTAACACAAGCAGTCTTTTTGTTGAATTGCAGTTCTCCAGCAATCCAACAGATGGCAGCAAAACACAATATTTAAGAGTACATGAGAGATACATATCTGATTAAAAGGGATATTTCAAACAAAAAAGAATCTTGTCATTTACTCACCCTCATGTCATTCCAAAAACAAATTACTTTTGTCCATGGAACACAAAAAAAGATGCTAGGTGATACTGTTAGCCTCAGTCACCATTTATTTTCATTATATGGAAAGAAAAATAAAAGGAGTAATGAAAGTGTACGATGCCTAACCTCTTGTTCCACAGGAAAAAAAAGTCATGTGGGTTTAAACAACATGAAGGTGAGTAAATTATGGAAAATTTGTGAATTTCTGAGTTCTGAGTAAATTCATTGGACTCACATGCTAAAGTGGAGAAAAGGTTTATGGGTCGTAGATGAAGCCGCTTTCTTTGTGGATCCTGACTGAGTTTCATATATAGAAGGAGCACCAAGACACTCCTCGTCCTCGCTGTACGAGTCCTCCGCCAACAGATGATTGTCAGTGTCTAAAGATACAAAGAAACATCTCTTAAATTAGTGGAACTAAACTGGTTTTGTTTCAGGACCCAGATTCCATATTTAACATCAAGTGCGACCCAACACAATACTATAATTGTCTACAATACAAAAGTAATGAAAATATTTTTAAAATAAAAAAAATTTATTCATTAGGGCTGTCCCGACCAAAGATTTTCCTAGTCGACTAGTAGGCGTTAGCTTAAGCCATTAGTCGACTAATTGTCGCACTTTTATGATATTCATTTAAATACTTATATATATATATAGATATATATATATCTATATATTTTGGGGGGCACAAGAAAATGGTTTGAGTTCCAGTGCTGAGAATGTTATCAGTAATATTGCTAACACTGTTCTACATTACAGAGAAATACTAAACCGCAATAATGAGCCTATAAAATATAAATTTTACAAGCGCACACATGAAGCGAGCTGCAGCGCCGCCGCCAAAAGCTGTAATGATCCTGAATGTGTTGGAAAAACCAGCATGAGACTGTCTAAACATTTTGTTAATTTATAGAGAGAAATGCATATGGGTTGTGCCAACAGATGATCTCGGGGATCAATGATGGTCAGAGTGATCACCAATAACTGATGCCTTTGACGATGTCAAGACAATATTTGGCTAATTTTCCCAATTATTAAATTATTATTATTAGGCTATTATTTTTATCAAATTAATATTACAAATAATTTGCCTGTAGACACACAGACAAGCGTTTGAAGAAACACACTTTATTATATTATTAAGAACAGATAACAGAAAGCTGTATATGCTCATATATGACGCTGTTTGTTCTGCTTTTGAAGAACAATATTGTCTATGAGTGCTGCAAATGAACTGACATCTCAGCTCAGGAGGTGCTTTGAGTTCAGTTCATTTTATTTCCACAGAGCAGTTCATTGTGAGTGCAACTCTGCAGCCTATACATCTGTGATTAAAACATAAAATAATACAAAAACAAATTCACCTCGAACCATGATTTATATTTCAGTAATTATCATAATTACAATTATAGTTTTTACACTTATAATTGTTTTTATGTCTTCATTTGTGTAAGTAATTTTTCACCTGCATGTTTAGAGAGATACTTGCCTGATGGTAAATGGAAAGGTAGGTGGTTATATTTTAATTGATTTTTCATTTCAATGTAGTGCAATTTGAATTTAGAAATGTGTGTGTATATATATATATATATATCTCATGAAGGAGGGAACAAAACAAATGTATTCACACACAATGTATTTTCCATGAAAACTAAATACACGACTGTAGAGAATGCACAGATGAAGTAGTTTACTTTCCAAAGAGATGTTTCCCTTCACAACTGTTGTAAAGCCATCTTTCAAAAAGTTTAACAACACATATTTTAATTGCACTTATTTTCCAGTTTCATTTGACTTTTTAGTTAAAATAAATAAAAATTGCTTTATTGTGTAGGCTTAACACTAATCCTGCTTAATTTAATCACCCCATAGTACCACCTAGCATCCAACCAGCAGTAATACCAGTGTTCATCAGTTTCCTTTGGAGTTTTTTGTCTGCGACCAACCGACCAAGACTTTTCAAATCGACCAACAATTGGTCAACTATTAGGGACCAGCCCTAGTATTCATAATTTAAGAATTTAAAAGTTTTTTTTTTATTACAACTTAATTGTTTATTTAAAATGTAATAGTTTGACAGAGACAGGAGCAAAGAATTTAAAAGTTTAAATAGATCAATGAGTCATGCGATGGGTTATAAGACAGCAGTCATTAAAAAGATTGGAAATGATATTTCCAGCAGAAATATGAGGTGGTAATTATAATGCTCTGTATGTAATGTACAAGAAATACATTTTGATGGATGATGAAATAACATAAGATATGACGGCAAGTCCAATTACAAAAAGAAACCCCAAGGATGTTTTTTTGCAGTATATTTGGTGAATCCGACATTTGGCTATATCTAAAAAAATACCCAGGTCTAATATCACACCCTCAAAGCATTTGAGAAGTGGTTCATCTACAATGCGGTTCCCTGAGATGCTCGGAGTTCAACTGAATGAGACACGAGTGCTTTTTCCTGCACGCTCATGAGACAGCATGCAGGGAAAGACGAGGCTGAATCCAGCTACTTAATCAACTGCTTTTCATTCAGTGTAAGGTCCTCGGTGTTTCGACACTACACAACTTTATCACTGCCGAGTGAAATATTAATATTTACTTGCCAGTCGCTAATAACAGACGTTTTTTGGTCGCATATAGCGAAATTTACTCGCATATGCGAGTGATTTACTTGCAATGTAGAGGGCTGATGAGAGACACGTGGTATAATTTGGCCAATCAGAACCGCCATCTAGTAGGAAGTCATTGTTTTAGTTTTAACATTATTATGAGGACATAAAAGATCGCGATCTCTACGATTCGCTTGAAAAGTAGATTGTGGACGTCTTCAAGCTCGATCACGATATAAAATCGACAGATCGCCCACCTCTATGTCACAGTGAAAAATAATATGTATGTAGCTTTATTTACTTGTAGCAAAACATAATTTCTATTCATCTCTTTCAAAGTTTTGAAACATTCACCCAAATTGCAAAAACATCTCTGGTATGTTAATTCTTGCAAATTACTGTGCATTTTCACAATTTAAAAAAAATTATAAAAAGAAAGAAAAAAGTGAAGAACAGCAAGATGTGGAGGTCGTACCATGTGTGTGTTCCCTGTGCAGCAGCTCTGCGTGGGGGAAGACTCGCATCAGGCAGGCTAGCGTTTGAGCCAGCGTGGGCTCCAGCAAGGGTCTCAACACACAGGAGAGAGCCTGACCGGGAGGAGCAAGGGTCCTCTGGCCTGCAGGTACTATGGAGCACAGGGCACGGCCAAAGTCTTGTGGCCCTAAAACAATGGAGCCCACATCTAGCTGGTAACGCTGGCTGCTGCCGTAGATCTGAGGATAGCGCCGCCGCAGGGCCGCTAGCGCAGCCTCTGTGCAAAGTGCTTTGATGTCGGCCCCACAGTAACCTGAGAAAGAGGTAGATGTGTAACGGTTACACATATTGCCAAAAACGTCACTATGTTGACAACTTTAAACATGCGCAAATGTGCAGGCTATTTTGTTAAAGCGGCTACCCAATTATTTACTTATTGGCAAGTAGCAATGTAATCAGTGGCACAAACTTTCAGATGACATTGTACAAATGTAGTATTCACAGTCAGCCATGATTACTTTAATCAATGAGTGAAAACGTCAAATAGCATGACTGTTACTGAGATTAAGCGAGTAGTATTCGGCTGGTCATTTGATTCTAACTTGGCAGCCCCCATGTGTGGACCCTCAACATGTAGAATAAAACAGCTTTTATAAGGTTACTGAGAAGACTGGAGTCTTCATTTGAATGTGAGTGGTCATTATTTCCAACATATATTGCAAAATTACAATTCATGTCTTTAGGAGTTTACTGAGTGCACCTTTAAACTGGTGTGACACAATCAAAAGACAAGTAATAATTCATATTTTTTCCATTGTCCTAACCAGCCATGATTGTAATTAGCATTGCGTGAACCATTTTTGTTGGTTGCAGCAAAATCTCATAGATCCAGAATCCAGCTACAAAATATATATTCATGCAACTGTGTGTTTCATTAAATGCAAAAAGCTGTTTATTATTGTACTGGTTGTACAATAAATAAGCCACTTTGAATGGAATTCAGTTTAAACATCAAATGCGTTCTGACTGTTTGTTGCGCAACAATTTTGCTTTAAGCGATGACAGACAAAAAAACTTGCTGCTTAAAACATGTTGTGTTTTACCAAATTAGGACGAGACATAGAGCTGAAGCAAGAAAAACCAACACTTTAATCCTTCTTACCGACACATTTCTCAGCTAGCTCATCTATGAAGGGTTCAGCTAACTTGGGGTTCCAGTCCCTGGTGTGGATTTGTAGAATGTGCTTTCGAGCCTGTCATTGAGAACAAACACAGAAACACAGTCAGTGTTTAGATAAAACCTCATTTGATAACAAAAACGTTTCATCAGATCTACTTTAAAATAGGTGCTTGTGAAAACATATGAGCTAACCCTTTGATTAGCCAGCGCCCCGCTGTGAAGTCAGACTTTAAACGATCAGCAATTAGACTGACAAAGTGCTGGGCCTGATATTACAACAACTCACAGCTACAAAGGCATGGTCTATGAACCAATGTTGGGGAGTTACTAAATCAAAGTTGCAAAGCTAATAAACGAAATTTTCAGTAGGGTACACCTTTTTTTTGTATAAGGTGACAAAACACTACATTGCTAATTTGCCGAGTGAACCGACTCGGTCACATTGAGAAGTCACTTTGACAGTTCATTTAAACAAGTCATTAATTTAAGTCCCTGCGTAGAGACAGTATGGCATTTTATTATTTTTTTACATGTACAAATGTAACAAAATATAATGCTATTACATGCTGGTGTTCATCAGTTAAATAACATTGGTGTTCTCTAGTTTTATTGGTGGCATTTAGGGTAAATTCATTGTTCAAAATCTGTTTTGTGCTATTTGAGCACCTCATTGAAAATATATTAGGGCTGGGAAACTCAACAATTAATGCAGTATCCATTTATTTTTACTTCCAGAATCTTCACTAATGTTTTTCTCCCCTTACTGTTGCTAAAGTTGCCATATATTAATTTCCAGGAGGTACACGCTCAATTTAACTGCTTCACACATTCAGTTTATTTGTTAGGATGTGCAGTGGACACTTATTCATTTAGCATCAAGCATGTCCATAATAAGCAAGGGACCGGATTTACTGTACAGCGGATAGAGACCGTACCCCCAGGTGTGAGAGAGATACAGGCAAGCTGCCGTACCTCTTCACATCACCCGAAAATGTTCACTCACTGCTATCTGAAACAGTTTTAAAAGTGAGACCGCGGGAGATAAACCCAGCGTGTCTGCGATAGAGACTGCAGCCGGTGAAAATAATGGTGTTGAGATTTTAAACTTTAGCAAATTCAATTTGATTTATAGCTTTTTTAGATGTATACCATAGTTATTGGTCTAGGTACAATCCACTATCAGTCGACCTCTATTGTGTGGTGTCTAATAATGCATTTTCAACGTACACTTAAAACTTTTAATCTGCCCATTTGATCATATTATTTAAAAAAGTCTACTGGAAAACACCAGAAGATTTTGCCCAACTTTTAATTACAGAACGTCCACTGAGTTTATGGCATGTATACATTTACTTGTACCAAAGATTTAGACCAGTAAAAACTTTAACATGTATATATTAAAATAAATGATGACTAACCAATGTCTTGAAAGTTCTTTGAGACAAAGTATAAAGTAAATAAATTCATTATTATATTTAAATTAGAATATTTTATTACATGTATATTTTACACATTCACGGAGCACTTTATTAGGAACACCTGTACACCTACATATTCATGCGATTATCTATTCAGATGAGAGAGAGGTCAACAGAGAATGGCCAGACTGGTTCGAGTTGACAGAAAGGCTACAGTAACCATTCTGTACAATTGAAGAGAGCAGAATAGCATCTCAAAATGCACAACCCGTCGAACCTTAAGGCAGATGGGCTACAACAGCAGAAGACCATGACAGGTACTTTGTTAGGACCATAGTGTTGCTAATAAAGTGCTCAGAGAGTGTGTATATATATATATATATATATATATATAAAACATTTTTATAAAACATATATCTTATAAATACATAAGAATATGAAATATACAGTTTATGATTAAAACGAAATGCCACTCTTTCAAAATGCTTTGAAATCTCTACCCACCCCATAGCTTTAGTGTTGTTAAATACTTTATTTTTAGCTTGTGAAGCTAACTGCTTTTTTTAAAGAGTAGCTTGACTGTAGTTCAACAGCTTTAAATTGAGCAGCTTGTAGCTTGTTTCAAAGTAGCTTTCACAACACAGCTCTGAACTGAAAACCATGAAAGATCAGATATTTGACAAGCACTTCATGCTAAATTGATCATCAAAATTAATTGGCATTCTATTTACTGTCACAAGCTTGACGAAAAGAAACTGTGACATGATTGCAGATGAAAGATACATGTTCAGAGACCAAACCAGAGACTGAGCTGTACATCTATTTTAGAACAATTTTGAATGATTGACAACAAGGCTGCTCAGGGACACCAAGTGAACCGCTCGGCAGCCACAAAGGATTTGTGCACCTTTTTATCAGGCAGGTTGAACAGAAACTCCCGGTCAAAGCGTCCGGGCCTCCTGAGTGCGGGATCGATAGAGTCGAGTCTGTTAGTAGCACCGATGACCACTATCTCCCCCCGACTGTCCAAACCATCCATCAATGCCAGTAATGTGGACACTATCGAGCTATAAAAAAAACATATAATTTTTTTTTTTAAATGATTTGATCAAAGAATAAACAACTATTCATTCTTTTCACATCCCATTTAAAGCAGCCATATTCCACCTTTGTAGTATTATTATAATTATATTATCCTTATAATGTTAGTCAAGATTTTTTTCATTAAAATGTAAACCATCATTTTTTATTTTGAAATACTCTCTTATGACAGCTTAATATGCAAACAAATCTATAAGTAATACATTTGTAGGTTGATTCTCCCAAAGTGTAACACTGTGGCTATGTGGTTTCAAAACGTTGCTCTGTTTTTTGCGGTTGCTTTAAAGCAAGTCAACATCAACAGCCAATTTTATTATATGGAATTCAGCAATTAACACTTTTTTTTCTCCCCAATTTGGAATGCCCAATTCCCAATGCTCTCTAAGTTCTTGTGGTGGCATTCACTTTATTCCAGGTGGCGGAGGACGAATCGCAGTTGCCTGCGCTTCTGAGACCGTCATACCCACGCATCGTATCACGTGGCTTGTTGAGCGTGTTACCGCAGAGACATAACACTTGTGGAGGCTTCACGGCATCCACACACAACTCACCACGTGCCCCACCAAGAGCGAACCACATTGTAGCGACCACAAGGAGGTTAGAGTCACTACATGTGACTCTACCCTCCCTAGCAACATGGCCAATTTGGTTGCTTATGAGACCTGGCTGGAGTCACTCAACACGCCCTGGGATTCAAACTTGCAATCTCCAGGGGTGGTAGTCACCGTCTTTTCTCGCTGAGCTACCCAGGCCCCCCAGCAATTAACACATTCTTTAAAATAATGAATATCATTCTGTGATCCGCAGAAGAATAAGTCATGTGTTTGGAACAACATGAGGGCGAGTAAATAATTACAGAATTTTCATTTTGGGTCAACGATTCCGTTAAATGCCATGTTATTTAGCGGCCATACGTTAATGTAAAAACCATGAATGAGTCGTTTTTGCAGCTTAGTTTCAATAAATACTCTGGGCAGACTGGGAAGGAAGCTTTGTGTTGTGAACTTGTGAATTTCAGAGTATGTCAAAATCAAAACATTTTTTACATTAAATGTTCCCTTTATGAACATATGAACATCCTTTGTGGAAAAATCTTTTTGAACAAACTTAAAACTTTTCAACTACCTGATTTCTTCAGCAGCTGTCCAATCCTGGTGATGAAACAGTTAGTAATATCCAGTGCATTAATTCAGATGAATTACCTGTGAATTTGATCCTGTCTACTGGAGCGTACAGGAGCGAGACCATCAATCTCATCGAAGAAGATGATGGAGGGTCTCATGAGGTATGCCTGCCAGGAGGAGACGAAAACATTACCTGCCTGCTTAATCATACACCTGACACTTCCAAACAGCTGGCGAGTCGGGCACCCATTTAATGTGGCTATACTCTTCTCTATAAATCTACAAAGACAACTTGAAATATGCAACAAGAATGGACAAATAGAAAAGGCTTTGGCAGCCAAAAAAAATGTATTCAAAATGACAGATTCTGGAAAAATCTTGCACTATGTAAAGATCAAAGTTTAATACTTAGGCTTAGGCTACGTCCACATTAATCTGGATACATTTGACAAGCATTTTCATTTTCTTTCAGTGTTTTCATATCTATCTAATTAGTGAGAGGGTTTTCGAAAAGCTCAATTTTAGCTGGACAAAAATGCTGTCTTAGTGTGGACGGAAAGCAAAAACGTAGAGAAACAAAAATGCGATTTTCAAACTAAAATGTATTAATGTGGACGTGGTTAAATTCCCTGATCCCAAATTTAACCCTTGTGTTGTGTTCGTTTGTGCCAACACCTTTTGCGTTCACGGGTCAAAATGACCAGCCCACTAAGGTTGTTAATAAATCTCTATTAATGCATATAGTTGAAGTCAGAATTTTACATACACCATAGCCAAATACATTTAAACTCAGATTTTAACAATTCATGACATTTAAACGAATAAAGGTTTCCCTGTCTTAGGTCAGTTAGGATCACTATTTTAAGAATGTGAATTAGATTTTTGTTTCATCAGACCAGAGGACATTTCTCCAAAAAGTAAGATCTTTGTCCCCATGTGGACTTGCGAACTGTAGTCTGGCTTTTTTATGGCAGTTTTGGAGTAGTGGCTTCTTCCTTGCTGAGCAGCCTTTCAGGTTATGTTGATATTTTTTCGATTAGATTCAACTTCATTGTCATTGTGCAGAGTACAAGTACAGAGCCAATGAAACGCAGTTAGCATCTAACCAGATGTGCAAATAGCAATATATATATATTGTATATATATATATATATATATAGAATAAAGATTTTTTTAATGGAGATCAAAGTTATGAGGTAGAGAAGCAGAGACCAGCTCAATGCAAGTGTCCAAGAATACAGTACAAGGTGCCAATGAAGAAGTATAAACACTAAAGCTGCATTGTACAGAATGAGGTATAATATATGCAAATATATGGACAACCAGGAACTTGAAGCTAGTCACACGCTCCCCTTCGACTAAATGCAGTTGTGGGTGAAGAGAGAGTAGAGGATTGGACTCAACACACAGCCCTGTGGTACACCAGTGTTCAAAGTGAGGTTGGAGGAGATGTGGTTGCTGATCCTAACAGACTGTGGTCTTTTAGTGAGAAAATCCAAGGTCCAGTTGGAGCAGGAAGGGCTGATGCCAAGATCGGTGAGCTTGGAGATCAGCTTGGATGGGATATAGGACTCGTTTTACTGTGGATATAGATACTTGTCTACCCATTTCCTCCAGCATCTTCACAAGGTCATTTACTGTTGTTTTGGGATTGATTTGCACTTTTCGCACCAAACTATGTTTATCTCTAGGAGATAGAATGCGTCTCCTTCCTGAGCAGTATGATTGGAAATTGCTCCCAAGGATGAACCTTAGAATTTTATTCCAATTGGAGTAGGTAAAATGTTTTTTTAAAAAAGGTAAAAAAATTACAGGAACACAACATAAGGGTTAAGCAATATTAATAGTGATACTTATCTTTGTAAACACAAGCAAGCACGTAAAACAAATTTCTGTTTCTTTACAACAAACGTCTGTTTTATAAACAATTACTTCACAATGTGAGCAACAGAAACTAGCTCAAGGTCATATTTGGTTTGGGGGTGGAGTTGGGACAAGAGGCTGTCTACATTTACATTTATTCATTTGGCAGACCCTTTTATCCAAAGCGACTTACAAAATAGGAAAGCATAAGCGAATCATCTTAAGGAGACAGTGGTACAAAAAGTGCCATACTACAATGACTATTGGCTCACCTGGTCAAAAAGTAGTCGGAGTTGTCGCTCTGACTCTCCCACCCATTTGCTGAGGCAGTCAGCACCCTTGCGCATGAAAAAAGACACCTTCCTGTCCCCCTGACTGCACTCATTAGCCAAAGCCCGTGCAACTAGCGTCTTTCCTGTTCCTGGAGGCCCATAAAACAGGCATCCTCTGCAGAGAGGGAAAAACATGTTGAGGTTAAGATTTTACAAACCTCTGATCATGTACAGTGTTTTTAAAGGGGTCATATCTTATTTTTTATCTTTTTTATATTATAAATGTGGATGGTCATATGTTAAATGTAAAATGTTACAGTTTAGATTCAATTAATGCTATTTTTTAGAATAAAGGCCCGATATACTTCCGGAGAAGTTATTCTTCGTTCAGGGGTAAAAAATTATTTAGGGAAAATGTAAAAATGAGATCTCTACATTAAAACCTTAACTAACATGAAAATAAAATGTGTTATAAATGACTTTATGCCTCATTCCATATGTAGAATTTACACTAGATCAGTAAAAGATGCTTTTTTAACCACTTGATGATGATGTAAAGTTATATATATGTAATAGTAAATGCACAATTTGACATGTTTACGTTCTGAATTCATGACACTAACGCGCAAACACGCTATACGCAGCAATACTATGCACCGATTACAATCTGTTATTGTCATTTATGATGACACGGCCACTACTGCAAAGATTGGTGTGCTGTATAAATGAGGGCTAATGGGAAAAAATACAGACAACAGAATGATGATGGCATACCTTACTATGGGCAGATGTGTAAATGGCTTTCACTGCAGAAGGCACAAGAGTGAAGCAGCATATAAAACAATGGGCAATTAACAGTATTTGAGTAGATTTGATTCCTTTTGTAGGCTAAACAAAAACAAAAATACATGACATGTTCTTGAAAAATGTCTATGTGAAAAGTGTAACATGTTGACTGAATGCTTTGAACAGGAATTAGCTGTCAGCCTCTAGGTAGGCAACACCTACCGATGATACGGACCATGATATGACCTCTTTAAATACACAGTTTCATCAGGTTAGGTTAAGAAGAAATATATACCTCGGGGGCTGTATTTTAAACTTCTCGAACACTTCTGGATATATAAGAGGAAAGACAACCATCTCTTTCAAAGACTGGATATGATGGGTAAGACCTCCAACACATTCAAACTTCACCTGTATTGAAAGAGTCAAAAAGAAATCCTAACCCACAACATATGAAAGGAAAGATATCTTCTTTCTGTAAACTCACAATAAAGCATCACAAACCTGTGTAATACATAGCATGTAGATTAGTTAAATAGACCATAAGACTCACAGAAGTGTCCAGATTCATGGGATCCACATCCGCCAAACTGGCGCCCACTTTCACACGGTCCCTAAATACACCGCTGGCCAGATCTTCTGCCAGCAGGTTCATGGGTAGACACCTGTCACATATTAAAAATGAATTTGTGGTGCCAAGTCAAAAGATAACTCCGAACACGTTGGCCGCTTTAACCCTGTATTAAAAGGATAATTCGCTCAAAAGCATTGTTATTTTTTTTCAGTTTTTTGTTTGTCATAGATATAGTCTTTAGATGAAAATATCCTTTAAAATTATTCAATATTTCATTATCTCATATTCATTAGTTTTAGTCAGTTTTAGTTTAATTTAGTATAATTTTAGTCAACAAAAACAAAATCTTTTAGTTGATGATGATGTACAAAATGGACAAAAAAATGTGACAAACTGTAACAGACCAAACTTTAATCAAATATTCAAACATTTAGGGAAAACATGTATAAACATTTTCTAATTAAAACATTTATCAAACATATAACTATACATAGCCTAAAAAACTGAGCTCCTAAAATAATAATGAATAGACTGATGTATTAGCTACTTCTTAGAAGTTAGCCTTCTGGACTCTAGACGTACACATTTTCAGTGAAAGGGTATTACATTGTTTCCGTAAGAAACACGATACATGCAATGTATACACAACACAAGTTACGCAGCGCAAATTACGCATATTCTGACTAGCGCGTCGTTTAGTTCAAGCTCACCTGTTCATTCGCTTCACTATGCATATGCAAGTTGTTTTATTACATATATGTTGTGGATATAGGCTACTATAGTGATTAAAATCATGTATAAATAAGATACGTATGAAAGAGGTATTTACCCCATTTTGAAGCGGTTCATTTTATCCGTGTTCAACTCACACAGCTCAAGCAGAGAAATCCCTAATTATTAATGTGTTAGACGAATCTATATCTAATACCTTCTTCTATATACAGATTCTATAGATGTTTCTTCTTTTTATATCTTGCAGTATAATTTTTATCTAGTCATATTTTCGTCAATAGTAAGCTTTAATAAAATTGCTTAATTATCGTCATGATGCGCCTTTTTAGTCTCGACTTCGTTATCGTTGACGAAATCAAAAAAACAAAAGGAGATGCAGAATGTCAGCATGAGTCACAATTCACTTTCATTGTATTTAAAATACAAAACATCTCCATTTGTGTTCCAAACAAAGTAAAGTCAAACGGGTTTGCGATGACAGGTGAGATTTTACATTTTTGGGTGAATGTTCACCTCAAGCAATAGCTTATTCCTGAGAGCTGAAACTGAACAGCTTTTCTGTTTGGTGTTTTTAAGATCACCTGTTACGAGCTCGGCTCATGCTATTGCTTTTCCTCCTCTCAAAGCGCTCTTCATCAGATGATGATGTTGATTCACTACTGTGAATTGCATGTTTCTTAATTCTGGTGATTAAAAAGACAGAAAATAATCAAATAAAAACACTGACTTTCAGTAGTGCACAAAAGGAGAAATAGGAGATGAGAAGGTTAGATTTAATGATAAGACAGAATAAAGTGACCGTTTAAAAATAACTATAATTCACCTAATATGGCTTCTTCTTGCAGGAGATCTGTGTGTGTCAAAGAGGCTGCCCTTGCTTTGCTTCCTATTCACTGGCTCTGAAAAGACACAAATTAAAGATTAAAAATAGAAATTCCTAATTAAAAATACTCAATACATTGCAAGCACAACATGGCAACTTGCTGGTAGAATTCAAGTATGACTAAGTGATAACAGGATGCGGAGCAAAGTAACGACCTGACTGAGTTAGAACAAAAATCTCAGGTGAGTCAGAGTATGAATGAAAGTTAAGAACTGAACGAACGGTACAGAAAAAGCTCAGTCTGAGCGAGTATAGGAAACTCAGGTGACTAGGAGTATGAGTGCTCAGGTGTAATTGTGTCTGGAGTGAGTACCTATTGGTGGAGCTTCATATCGCTGCACAGTTTTACGCTGCCTGAGGTTATAAGGTCTGTCGTTCTCCTCTTCAGCTTCTTCTGCCTCGTCTCCATCATCATCATCATCTGCCTCCACATCTTCATCCTCCTCTCCCTCATCGTGAGACTCTTTAAAAGAAAAAGGAGATTGAAAAATAACCATTTAAAAACAAAGACAGATGTTAATGTAAAGACTCATCTTATAGAGAATGTAAACAAATGAAGAATGTTTTCTGCATTGTAAATCACAGAACAAATGTTATTTTAGAGAGACAGTTTAACAAAAAGTGAAAATTCATAATTTACCCATCATCATGTTGTTCCAAACCCATATGATTTTCTTTCTTTTTTGGAACACAAAAGGTGATGATAGGCAGAATGTTGGAGACTGAGAGTCTCAGTCACCATGAACTTTCATTGCATCTTTTTACTCATCCAATGAAAGTAAATGGAGACTGATGCTATCATTCTGAAAACATCTCTTTTTGTGTTCCACGGAAGAGAGAAAGTAATACAGGTCTGAAACAGCATGAAGGTGTGTAAACAGGGTTTCTGCAGGTTTTATGAAGCTAAATTTAAGACTTTAATACCTTTTTAAGATCAACTAAAGGAATTTAAGGAATAAACTCTAAATGTAAATGCCTAGGGAGCACAAGAACAGTCATATATACTGTATACAATTGTAACATTTCAAAGTTTAAAACCACAACTTAACAGATCTCCATTACTTTTTAATACATTTTACAAAAAGTAACACAATACAGCTTGAATATCTCTGCCCCTATCCACTATAATGTGGAAATAACTTTTACCTTCTGATCAGACCCACTGATATCATCTATATTCCTCTATGACACTGCTGTAATAAAATATAAGTTATCACCACCAAACATGTAAAAACAAGATTTTATACAAATACATTTGGTCATTAAATCTAGAAGCTAAAGGAGAATCATTGATTTTTTTTTCTTCTATTGTTAAGAACCTCCCTACGAATCTGAAATCTAAATCCCTTGTCCTAGATTAGCCAATTATATATACATTTACAGAAATGTACACTGTGCCACTCAGGTGAAATGATTGGCGAATGGCAAAAAGACATGCCAAGGTTGGAGTCAGCGCAGAAGTGTGTATTATCTTTTTAACTATAGGTGGTGCTCTCTCCAAACTGCTCAGGTACGTTCAGGACATGATGTCAATGATGCATTCCAAATGTATTATAAATCTGACAATGCATTCAAAAGATATTTAACGTTTTGGTAAAACCTGCCAGAGAGGAAGTAAAAATTATATATGGCTGATATGGGTAACCTTGAATCCTCATGACCCAAAGAATCCAAATCAAATCAAAATAAAATCACTTTATTGTCACACTACCGTGTACACAAGTGCAACAGTAGGTGAAATTCTTGTGTGCAGTTCCGAGCAACATAGCAGTCATGACAGTGACGAGACATATACCAATTACAATAAACAACATACTTACACAACACAATTTACATATCAAATGTACACATACTTACACAACACGATAATTATATACAATACACACAATATAGAATACAATATAGAATACACAATATGCAATACAATAAGTAAGGAGTATATGAAATATATATATATATATGAAGTAGTATATTGAGGAGAAGTGTGAGATTATAGCTGAATAAAGTGCAGTGCTAATTATTGATCCTGATAGATCAAGTGTTCAACAGTCTGATTGCTTGGGGGAAAAAGCTATCATGTAGTCGGCTGGTGCGGGTCCTGATGCTGCGATACCGCCTGCCTGATGGTAGCAGTGAGAACAGCCCATGACTCGGGTGACTGGAGTCTCTGATGATCCTCCGAGCTTTTTTCACACACCGCCTGGTATATATGTCCTGGAGGGAGGGAAGCTCACCTCCGATGATGTTCCTGGCAGTTCGCACCACCCTTTGCAGGGCTTTGCAGTTGTGCGCAGTGCTATTGCCATACCAGGCAGTGATGCAGCCAGTCAGGATGCTCTCTACAGTGCTGGTGTAGAACCGTGTGAGGATGTGTTGGTTCATTCCAAACTTCCTCAGCCGTCTCAGGAAGAAGAGGCGCTGGTGAGCCTTCTTCACAACGGCCTCAGTGTGGACGGACCATGTGAGTTCTTCAGTGATGTGGACACCGAGGAACTTGAAGCTGCTGACTCTCTCCACCGGTACTCCATTGATGGTGATGGGGCTGTGTTCTCCGTCTTTCTTCCTGAAGTCCACAACAAGCTCCTTGGTTTTACTGACGTTGAGGGAGAGGTTGTGCTCTTGACACCAGCGTGTCAGAGTGTGCACCTCCTCTCTGTAGGCTCTTTCATCATTGTCAGTGATCAGACCTACCACCGTCGTATCGTCAGCAAACTTAATGATGACATTGGAGCTATGTGTTGCCACACAGTCATGTGTGTACAGGGAATACAGGAGTGGGCTGAGAACACAGCCCTGTGGGGCTCCAGTGTTGAGGGTCAGTGATGACGAGGTGTTGCTGCCCATTCTAACCACCTGACGTCTGCCTGACAGGAAATCCAGGATCCAGCTGCACAGCGAGCTGTTTAAGCCCAGAGCCCGGAGTTTCTCATCAAGCTTGGAGGGCACTATGGTGTTGAATGCTGAGCTGTAGTCTACAAACAGCATTCCCACATGTGTTCCTTTTTTCCAGATGGGAGAGAGCAGTGTGTATTGTAGATGCAATGGCATCATCGGTGGAGCGGTTGTTGCGGTAGGCAAACTGCAATGGGTCCAAAGAGGGGGGCAGAACAGAGCAGATGTGATCTCTGATTAACCTCTCGAAGCATTTGCTGATGATGGGGGTCAGAGCAACAGGACGCCAGTCATTTAAGCAAGTGATTGTGGCTTGCTTTGGTACAGGCACAATGATTGATGTTTTAAAGCATGTGGGGACTACAGACAGGGAGAGGGACAGATTGAAAATGTCCGTAAAAACACCAGCCAGTTGATTCGCGCACGCTCTGATGACGCGGCCCGGAATGCCGTCCAGACATCAAACTTGTGATTTTAGGACATACGGTTCAAAAGATACAGGCAAAAACAGCAATTTCTTAACCCATAGGTGGCACTGTCACTAAATTTTGCATGTACCCTCAGATCATGGTCCTGATGAAGTTTTGTTTCAAAACAACAAACCATGATATAGCCTCACTTACTGTTTTATGTTGACCTCGTTAAATTTATGTTAACGTAAATTTTCAACAAAATCAAAAATCGAAATTTTGGTATTATTCTTTCTGTGCGGATCAGTCTAGAGATTATTTTGAGCCATTGTCTAGGAAAATCTAGCAAAATTTGAGGAATAGTAGCAAATAAACAATACATGTCATAATCCAAGATGGGGCCACTGTAATTGGATGAGTTTTAATTTAATTGGTCCATTTTTATCATCGTTAGGAGGAGCATAATTACATGCAAAAATAAATTCTATGAAAAATCGTTCAAAAGTAATGTGCAGAAGAAAAGTGCATTTTTTTAACTGGTGGTGGAGAGACCCCAAATTTGTTATGGGGCTATTCCTGTTCAGAAATTACTCTTAACTTTAAAATGACAAACACAACAAGAAAACAATCCTTCATGCAACATTTAATACCATGACCTTATTCATTTAAAACTTATTGCTCAGATTTAAGACGTTTTCAAGGCTTTAATTTGCGAAAGGGAAATTCAACTTTTTTCATACCTTCCGAAACCCTGGTAAACAATGATAGAATTTTAATTTTTTTGGGTGAAATATTCTATAAATCCACATACACTGTCAGCCAAAAGTTTGGAATAATGTACAGATTTTGCTATTTCGGAAGGTAATTGGTACTTTTCTTAACACAAACTTAAATTAGCCTTACCCAGAATGTTCTACAATTATTTCAAGACTATAATCAGATTTATTTGTCCAATGTGGATGTTCACTTTCAGAAAACTAGCTTTTGAACATTTTAAAACGTTTAAATATTTTAAATCTAACCCCTCTTTACATTGGATCACATTTGCTGAGCTTCTTCAGAAAATGTTAATTGCATTGTGATGCTAAAATTAATTTTAGATGACAATCAAGGTCAGTTTGTCTTTAAAAGTTGCTGGATAAATATGCAGGACATAATGCAGTTTTAATGGCAATGCTTTAGATTAGATGATTGCTCAAATTAGCCTATTAAATATCAGGAACGTATCATATGTAAAAACTGATATTATACCGCATACATTTTTCTTTAATAGCTGTGCACACAGCATTTACAAATCGATGGATATATTAAGACTGAAAGTTTCCCCCACTACTTGGTGCAGTTTGCCAGCTTGAACAGGGCCATGGCGATTCGCTTTCGGGTCAGAACCGGTGGCAACCTGCGATAGGTGCAACATCAGGACCAAATTTACAGTCCTATCAGAAGGGCAACTGCTTTCTTTTGATTGCAATTCCTCCTCTTCTGATTGCATTTATTTGTCAAATAAAAAATGACAGTAAGCTGGCTAATTTCAAATGAATTGTCTCAATACTCTCCCCATTTTACCAAAACTTTGAGGAAAAAAATTAGGGACATCTGGGAAGCAAAAGGTACACAATTAGCGATATACACACATATCTGTATGGAAATGGCTTAAGGGCAGATTTATTTAGCGATAAACCAAAACTTATGCAACAAAGTACAAAGTCATCGTGCACACCATTTTTATCGATAAAAGGTCATTTGAATGGAAAAAGGCAGAAGATAGCAAATTTCGCAAAATGTATTTTATGCATTTTCCCTTTGTCGATAACAAAATAGCATGATAAGTGGATGGAAACTAGGCTAATGCTGCACATGGAGGATTTTTTTATGAGAACCCTTTGAAGTAGTTTAAGAATTAATTATTAATGTCCTGACTATACATTGTGATCAGTTGAATGCCACTTTGGTGAATAAAAGTACCAATTTCATTCCATAAGGGCAAAATCTGTACATTATTCCAAACTTTTGGCCGCCAGTGTACCTTCAGTTCCTTCCTCCTCTTCAGGGTTCTTCGATTTGCCGAGGGCTTTGTGATGGTTCTGCATTCCAAATGTGTTCCTCCGCATCGATTTCCTCCTCTTCACGCGAGAGTACATGTCCATGTTTTCCTGCAGCAGAAAAATATTTACATCTGAATGATAAATGTGGAAGAATCAATGAAGCAATGAGTTCTGAATCATCAGTGGATTCACAGCCTACACAGAAGAGAGAGGCCACTGCAGAGTAATGCTAAATTTTAATAACTTAAATGTGGGCAATAATTTGCTTAATGGAATTGAAAACAAGACTGAATAGTCATTTTACTGTTTAATAATCAGTGTTAAAGGACATAAAAAGTCACCAGTTCTGTGTCCGTCCACATGCGGAGGCGCTCCACTTCCCGATTCTGACGAATGCTGCTGATGTTGTCCATCTCTTGAAGAACTGCTTCTGCCGTACTAACAACAGACAGATGATAAACTCACATTCAATAACAACAATAACAACACTTATGGATGCAGAAACACATTTAATAAACGTGTAAGGTATTTTGTGCAGGATTTATAACTTTAATGAACGTTAGTTTTCATTAGCATTAAGCGTCATTGCAATATACTGTACAACGCTTATCCAACAACTATACAACTGAAAATACATCCAAATAGTTATGAATGAGATAGTTGTGCCGTTATTATCCATTTAAGTTTTACATGGCTCATTAATATCCATGACACAACATAACACTTGCCAGCACCAGTCAGTTGCGTGCAGTTAAATGGGACACCTGTATGAAACGAAAGGGACCCCATCATATACGCGCATGTATTCACAGTGACGTCATCGTATAGCAGCCAATCAAAGGCTGTTCGAGAATGCGTACTCATACACAATAGAGAAGCAGACGACACGACACCATACCTCTTCTAGTGGAAAGTCTTTTACTCTGACAACTTCTTTGGCAAAGGTAGTAGAAATACAGGGCTCCAGACTGTGACTAAATGGCCAAATCTTGCAATCATTTCTCCAACTGGTGAGACTTGGTTTTTTTAGAGGTCACACCGATGCGACTACAGAGTTTGCCAACTCTCATTGATTACGCATGACACGTCCGTTTCCGTTTCGTATGAGAAAAACGGAATGTAACAGCACTAGCCACTACCTGGATCAATTATCAGCCGGCTCAATGAACAGAGCAGCGCGAGCGCAGAGCAGTCTCACCCACGCAGCGCAAATCATTATAAACACCGCTGCGAACAAACTTCAACTTCTAGTCAAAATCAATGCTATACTGCCTAATGTGCATTTCAGTGACAAAATACTATAAAATATATAATACTGTCACCATTTTTATTCGTTTCTATCATAATTATCATTTTATTCTTTTTAAATTAACATTAAAAAAATATTATTTTTCCACTGTTGCTACCAAATCATGTCCCACCATTTGTAGAACTCTCATATGTTAGTCTGGAGCCCTGTTGTGAGATGTATGTTCTGTTTAGATAGGTTTATATTTTCCACTGGTGTTTATGTTTAACAAAAACAGTGAATGTGATTTTCTGAGTGCTTCAAGTGTCAAAAGCTCTCAATGTATAATAAACACACATGACAAGGTGAACATGAATAACTAATCTAAGGTCATTTTAAGCGATTACCCCACCAATGTGCGTAAAAACTAGTGGATGCACGTACAGCAGCACTGCTGCTGAAAAGAAATCCTAGGAGAAACACTGGAATGTCATGAGAGTTGATTTATTATATTTGAGAGTTGATGCTCTGTTAAGAACCAATATAATGTCTGTTATTGGCAAATGGAAGTTTAAAGTGTCATTATATTTTAGTTTAATAGATGATCATAAAGGTGATCAGTCAAGACTGATGTCGTTTTGTGCTGCCTGTAAGTTAACTTAAAAAAATTACTAAAAGGTTCATTAGAAAAGGCTTCCTTTGTGTAGTAGCCTAATTCTTTAACAGTTACACGCAACAGTCTTTCAAAAACTAACTTACATTTTTGACTGTGCCCCTACAATTTTTAACTTAAGCCAAGCATACACTACATGATTTGCAGTCGGCATCCACAGTCCGGTTTTCAGCACTTCAGGACTGTAGTGTATCAACTACAGGACCATTTGTCCCCAACTGAGACCATGTGTACACTTGGTATTGAGATGAGTTTTGGGTGATCCAATCACAAATGTGAAGACATCACTGTTACACCTGGTCGTCTCTTTTGACCATTTGTGTTTGGATTTCGAGAAGTCTCTGATTTAATGAGGACACACATCACTCACTATGTCTGTGTTTTACTGAATGATAATAAAGCACAAAAAAGTAAAAGATGAGAAAGTGCTAAACACCAGAGAAAATGTTCTCTTAATTATGAATATTAATATTACATTTACATTTATGCATTTGGCAGACGCTTTTATCCAAAGCGACTTACAGAGCACTTATTACAGGGACAATCCCCCCGGAGCAACCTGGAGTTAAGTGCCTTGCTCAAGGACACAATGGTGGTGGCTGTGGGGATCGAACCTGCAACCTTCTGATTAACAGTTTAGTGCTTTAGCCCACTACACCACCACCACTCCATATTAATAATTGAGCATCTAATGTGCATGCTGCTCATTTCTGTATCCCTATTGTCAATTTTCATGCATTTGCTTTTTTTAATTTAAAAACCGGTCAATTAATTTCCCCTTAACATTGTCCCATTTCAAATGGATCGCCAAATATTCATCTTAAAATAAAGATAACGAAATTCATTCACAAACACGTGCAGTTTATTCTTGTAAAAATCATGAAAGAACAACTCTCGCCCATTTTAACGCTTTATTGGCACAATTAGCAAAGGAAAATGTACAAAAACTGCTGAAAATAATATAGACAGCTTCACTGTGCATGATTTTTTAACTAAAAAATGTTTTTTGTCTCCTGCTACCCAAATCTTAAGCTCCTCTTTTAACAAAGAACGGCTCGTGCCCATTTTGTTATTTGCGAAAGGAAACATTTAGGAAAAACATTTAGTTGAAAATAATAAAGATGTGAGGGTAGGAAGATGTGGGTGAAGTTTAATTTTATTTTCTAATTATTTTTTGTCTTCTGCTTCCAAATGCCTTGCCCTCCTCTTGCACTGATTTGGGTCATTGTCATCTCTCGCTCGTCAGAAGACGACAAACATGATGACAAAACGTCTATATATTAAGCAGCTTTGAAAACTAGTGCAGATTCTGGGACTCGTCTCGGCATGTTGCAGGAGTGCGCACACAACAAGACATTTCATCATGAGATCCGAAACAGTCCGCAATCAAAACATCAAAGGAGACAGGCTTGAGTCATGTAGTGTACACTAGGCATTAGGGGCACGAGCGCTCCAAAACAAAAATGTTAGCATAGAGCCCTGTACTTGGTCTAAAATGTTTGACAACCACTGCAATAACAGAAATGCCAAGTTATTGAGCACTCAAAATTATGAAAAAGTGAAAGTTGTTAGAGTTTACTGTCCAAATAAGATTGCATATACAAGGAATTTGTCTTTGTAAATTGTACCGATAGACTGATATATTGAGTAGGCTGATAAATACGCCAATATTTGTCAATTTTGAGATCATTAGCATTGGGCAATAACAATGTCAGCTTGGCTGATTAACAACAGTCTTACCTTCCCGTTGTGCAAGTTTTAAGTTTTCAGATGTTTTTCAGGGAATTTTGATTAAATCAATATTGTGTAAAATAAGCATTTAATTTCACCTATTTCGTGTATATTTTATTACAGTCAATAACTTGTACAATGCAAGTATTAACATTATATCGGCCATTGGACACCCTGCTCTCTAGATATCAAAATTGGCCCGAGGCTATTGAAAAATCCCTATTGGCCAACCAGTAGTGAATTTCTCCCAACATTAAACATCAAAATATAGCATACAGTACAATTTAATACACACAAAAAAAGCAGATCAGCCGATTGAAAAACAGAATGTGCCTTCATCAAGTCCAAACCCAGCAGGTCTCCTCCCTCCAATACACTTCCACCATCTGTCTTTGACTACAAGCAACATGTTACCTCACATGAGAAACCAGGCTAAGACACTATCTTTGAAAATTATTTGATTAAAAATGCCCTTTTTAGATATATTTTGCAATTATCTGAATACAGTACAATTTCCACTGATGATTTTAATTGTAATTACTGATTATTTTGCTGCTGTATGAGCCAGTAGATTAGTTTACAATACAGATAGTGCATATGCGGCAATCTCATAAGAATCTGACTAGATTATCCAAAAATAGGCAGTACAATAATGTTATTTAATATATTAACCAGTTTATGTTGATTTTTTTTAAAAGTACTACATAGTAATATATATCATTATTGTGATATAAAATATAGAAGATACATATACGATTTTGGTGATATCACCCAGCCTTAACATAAACTACCTCATGAGCTGAGTGCTCCTTTTCGCACGCAACCCAAACAATGGCTCTCACCTCTATTAAAAGCATGCAGTAAGCCAACTTTGAGTTTTTAACTCCTCTTACTGACCCCATTCACATGCACTTAAGAAAACACTCTTTTCCAGAGTTTTTGCATTGAGAAATGCCATGTAAATGAAAATTGCATTTTCCTATGGGATTAAGAGAAAGCGGTTTAACACACCCAGGTTTCTCCCAGAGAATATGGCTTAGGAGGCGATGTAAATGCATAAGTGACATTCTTACAAGTTTGTAAAGGATGCACTTATGCAAGAAAAAGATCAGATATGAGCCATCCATCATATCAACAAGTCAACACAGTGGGAAGTATTCAACATTTCTTGGAGTGCATTGGGAAAAGCACATACACTATAAAATATACCCATTTATACAAACCAATTTAAAATATTGACTACTGCGCAAGTACATTGGGGGAATCCCTGAGTTTTATGTAAGAGGGAAACCCCACTATTGCAGCACAATTCCGTTGCGGGTCATTATGGAAAGTTAAGGAAACAAACACAGCAACAACTGGTATAAATGGAAATAAAGCGAAGCAAAACAGCAAAGTATTTTTCGCTTATTTACAAAAGAGTCGTGGGTAAATTACGTTGTTGTGGAGAAAGCTGCTTTCTGACCGAGCCACATGTATATAGGAGTAAAGAAAAGATGATGACACAGTGCATGTTAATGCATATGTCAATTTCGTGTTTTAAGCAGCTTTCTAGCAATAAACAGCTTTCTGGTGTCCATATAAATGAGGTCACTGTTATTCAAACAGCTCTTAAATACAGAATATTGTTTTGTTTTAGCTCTCATTGAGCTAACATTTTCTTTGGACCTTTTCTCCAACAGTAAACTGTGTTGGCCCCATCATCAATCTAACTAATTATACATTGAGCATTCAAAACTATGAGGGAATTATAACTTACACACACAATGTTGAAACAGCACAACACTTTGAAATTATGAGCAAGTGGAATTATGGCAAACAGTTCAAGTTGGTTTGTAGTCGAGAAACAGAGAAAGTACACCCAAAGCGACTTGCTTTGGGACTGCAAGCCTCAGTCACCATTAACTTTCATTGTATTGAAAAAAAGATGCAAAGAAAGCAAAGTGGTGACAGAGGCTAACATTTTGCCTGACACCTCTTTTTGTGTAAGATACAGGGTTGGTACAACATGTGGGTGAGAAAATTATGACAGAATTGATCAACCTAAGAATTAGACTACCACCACCCTTCTTGTAGCAGAGAGTAACTACTAGAAGACCAGAAGAGTTTTACCTGTTGACAAGCTGGTCGAAAAGTAAACTCTGATTGAGGTGTTCAAATTGGCTCTTCCTGATGCGACGGCTTCTTTTGAGCTCAACATGACCGTTCATGTGACCGTGGTCCCCAACTGATGTAGTATCACCCTGCAGGTTCAATCGGCCTACAGGTTTAAAGTAAAAAATCATGATCTGATGATCATAAGGAGTGACAAGTTGAGTTTTCAGATGACTAATTGAAATGAATGTTGAGCAGTCAAACAGCTACCGGTACATTTCACAAATTACTTTAACCCTTACACTGAATATAAAAAAAAAACGTTTACCAGTTTATCTAAATTAATAGACTTACGGTGTCCATTCTGCAAGGCACCAGTTGACAACCTGGAAGACAGTGAAAATCTATGAATAAAAATGTATAAACAGTAAGATCGCATTTCCACTTTAGGCAAATAAATACATTTAAAAGGTCTTTATTATTTATTACCACCTTATCTTTAAAACTAACACATTTTAATTGTCACAGAAGTTGGAGCAAACCGATATTGTCCAAACACAATATCAAGCATAACAAAATGTTTGAATTAGGGGTGGGAAACTTTAATCTTTACAATTTATTTTCCCCACACCAAATTAGAAAATTAATTGACCTCACCTTGTACAGTGTCTGGGCATGTTCCATGGGCCTCTCTGGCCTTTACTTTTGGGGCTTGGGGAAGTATCGGTTGAACTCGGGGGCGTCTGTCTGCGTGTCCGCTTTGGCGGTGGGGACAAATGAGGGCTACTGCTGTTAACATCACTATTGGTCTCCTTCTGAAACAGACCGAAGTCCACAGGATATGAATACGTTGCATAAGCATGTCGATTACAAAAAGAGACAAAATAAATTTCATGAAAGCATGTCCACTTGCCTTGAGTCCTCTAAAAGCACTTGACAGTTAAAATTCCTGTAGCTCAACTGGCAGAGCATGATGCTAGCAACACCAAGATCATGGGTTCGATTCCCAGAGAACACACATACTGGTAAAATATATAGACCATTTCAAGGGATATTCGTCGGTTTAATTAAATGACACCACTGTCCCTTGAACATTTCCAGCTAGCTTTCAAACTCATTCAAAACAACAGCAGGAGGCGCTTAATTCATATTGACTTTAACACGATAAACAGTAATTAACGTAAATACGATTGTAATAGAATGTCATTACTAAAATATAGAACAAGATTTCCCTGGATGCCTGGGACTAACGGACATTAAAGTGTTTAGACTTCTGAAAAAGCGACTACACATGTACGCATGAACCGCGCTGCAGCGAAGCGAGATGGATACATGCAGTACTAACAACTGTAGCACATGTCTAATCTCTGGTAGGTAAGCCACGCCAGCTTCCAAGGCTATTTTCATGGCAAAAAACAAGGTAAAATATATTAAAGGTAGAATCATTTTTTTTAAATTACAGTATATAAGGTTTTAAAAATGTATTTTTGATAAGAACTCAAAAACAGATTCAGTGTTGACTTTGTTTAAAATCTCTTCAAAAGTGTTTGCAGAGTAAAATAATTTAATAAAAGAAATCAATCCAGCGCAATCCACTAAAATAGGTTTAAAAGATAGTGGATTCTGGCATGGGGTGCATAATGGTGGATCTTTGTCTGACATTAAGGACATATGTGTGAGTCTGGAATGTCCTATTCGGCAACAGGTGTAAATGATCTGATCCCAGCGATTACTGAAATTGAAGATGCGCCTTTTGCCCACTACAGGGTTGATTTCATGCAATTTGTTTGTAATGCATTGATTCTATTCAGTTTGCCATTTGTTGATGAAAACTATAGTCAGTTGGATAGGTAGAGTTAAGCAGGCTTTAAAAGTGACTAAAGATCGCTCACATTATAAAGAATGAAGCTGTGCAAGTAATTTACATTTACAGATTTTAACAGACACTTAACTAAAGCATCTTACAAATGAGGAACAAGTGAACAATATCTGCAGTATCGCCAAGTGTAGTATAGAAGCTACCGCAGAAGAGACAAACATGGAAAGTGTTTTTAATCATTAAAAAGAAAACCCTTACCTTGTCTACAAGTCACGTGCTTACAGCGTGTTAACAGCTTCATTTTTTATAACAGGAGTGATCCAATATTCCCGAACTTTCCGCTGAGGAAATAACTGTGAGCATCTACACTTCGATACATTTTGATCGCCTCTCTCACGTTGATGCACTCAGTATGAACAACAAGACTGGATCAAAGTCACTTCAGGTAAAGGTTTGATGTTCTTTGAGAATATTTATATAGAGTCTTATTTAAACCAAGGATCTGGTAATGACACCATTTATCTGATTATTATCAGTTTTTGTGAATATCTTGTTTGACGCTAAAGGAAATGCTTCAGGGCCAGACATGCGCAGTACCATTCTAACTCCTTTGTTATTATTTACATCCTCGAAATGGTCTATACATTGAATGTAGGGATGTGCTTCGGCAGCAGACTAATCGACTAGTGTTCCAACAAATGACTTGTCGATTAGTGGGGTCAAACACTACCATAATATTTATAATGGGAGACACAATTCCCAAATTAATCGAGAGCATTTTTGTGATAATAGCTTGCTGTGCTTAAAAGTAAAACCATCTGCAAGTTTTGTCTCTTCAATGCGTTGTGTCCATTTACTCACTGCTGCTGTTACAGCCATCAAAGCGCACTTGCTGTTAGAAAGGTTACACTGCTCGATGTCGTGAACAAGATGTGTACATGCATCATTATCTTGCAGTTCTGCGCTTTTGAATGCGCAGCAAGCCCAGTGACTCCCATGCTCTCTGTTTATATTGAAGTGCGTAATTCTGCGATTAGGATGTGCATTAGCAGTTTTGTGCTGTTCTTTATTAGAGTCTTTCTTATTACTTTCATAATTTGATAGTTTTGTGCTATAAGATGTAGTTATATATCCTTTTATTTGTTGAGTATCTGTTAGTTACCAAGTAGAAGTGCTGCGCTTAGCTTCCGTATATCCCTATGAAACGCATCTGATCGGGGTCACGTGAACGTAATGGAGCCTAATTATACATTATTATTCTTAACACCGACTAGTCGTTCAAACAACTGACCAACTAGTCAATAATGAAAAATGATAGTTTTGCACATCCCTAATGAAATACAGTGTAAAACTTGCCTTGGATAAAAGTGGCCGCGAAATGTATAAATGTAAATGATTAATTGAACAAAGCAGATGAGATATAAGACAAAAACTACAGATATGTAGACTTCACAAGTATTGCACACATCACATCACATACAGGTGAAACTCGAAAAATTAGAATATCGTGCTAAAGTTCATTAATTTCAGTAATTCAACTTAAAAGGTGAAACTAATATATTATATAGACTCAATACAAGCAAAGTAAGATATTTCAAGCCTTTATTTGATATAATTTTGATGATTATGGCTTACAGCTTATGAAAACCCCAAATTCAGAATCTCAGAAAATTAGAATATTACATGAAATCAATAAAAAAAAAGGATTTTAAATACAGAAATGTCGGCCCTCTGAAAAGTATAATCATGCATATGTACTCAGTACTTGGTTTGGAACCCTTTTACATTAATTACTGCCTCAATGTGGCGTGGCATGGATGCTATCAGCCTGTGGCACTGCTGAGGTGTTATGGAAGACCAAGATGCTTCAATAGCAGCCTTCAGCTCTTCTGCATTGTTTGGTCTCATGTCTCTCATCTTTCTCTTGGCAATGCCCCATAGATTCTCTATGGGGTTCAGGTCAGGCGAGTTTGCTGGCCAATCAAGCACAGTAATACCATGGTCATTGAACCAGGTTTTGGTACTTTTGGCAGTGTCAAGTGTCAGTGTACTTTTGCTGGCCAAGTCCTGCTGGAAAATGAAGTCAGCATCTCCATAAAGCTTGTCTGCTGAAGGGAGCATGAAGTGCTCTAAAATGTCCCGGTAGACGGCTGCGTTGACTCTGGACTTAATAAAGCACAGTGGACCAACACCAGCCGTTGACATGGCTCCCCAAACCAACACAGACTGTAGAAACTTCACACTGGACTTCAAGCATCTTGGATTGTGTGCCTCTCCATTCTTCCTCCAGACTCTGGGACCTTGGTTTCCAAATGAGATGCAAAATTTGCTCTCATCAGAAAAGAGGACTTTGGACCACTGAGCAACAGACCAGTTCTTTTTTTCTTTAGCCCAGGTAAGACGTTTGACATTTGAAGCCCATGTCCAGGACCCGTCTGTGTGTGGTGGCTCTTGATGCAGTAACTCCAGCCTCAGTCCACTCCTTGTGAAGCTTCCCCACACATTTGAATGGCCTTTTCCTGACAATCCTCTCCAGGCTACGGTCATCCCTGCTGCTTGTGCACCTTTTTCTTCCACACTTTTCCCTTCCACTTAACTTTCTATTAATGTGCTTTGATACAGCACTTTGAGAACATCCAACTTCTTTTGCAATTACCTTTTGAGGCTTTCCCTCCTTGTGGAGGGTGTCAATGATGGTTTTCTGCACAACTGTCAGGTCAGCAGTCTTCCCCATGATTGTGAATTCAACTGAACCAGACTGAGAGACCATTTAAAGGCTCAGGAACCCTTTGCAGGTGTTTAGCTGATTAGAGTGTGACACTTTGAGCCTATAATACTGAACCTTTTCACAATATTCTAATTTTCTGAGATTATGAATTTGGGGTTTTCATAAGCTGTAAGCCATAATCATCAAAATTATATCAAATAAAGGCTTGAAATATCTTAGTTTGCTTGTAATGAGTCTATATAATATATTAGTTTCACCTTTTAAGTTGAATTACTGAAATTAATGAACCTTTGCACGATATTCTAATTTTTCGAGTTTCACCTGTATTCTTTCTCCTCTCCACACAGATCTCATTTAAACGTCACCACTTACTCAATAACTTGTCACAAGCTACTGTTTACACCACCCACACACACTCAAGTGTGCAAAAACACCAAACAGATTTTAAACAAGCCAAAGTTATGAACTCATAATTATTGCATTTCCAAAAGAACCAAATTAATGTCAATATTAGGGCTGGGCGATATAATGATATAATCAAGATAATTGTGAGTTGATCATGTGTGATAATTAATCCAAAAAAAGCTGATTTAAAGACAGATAAAAATAGTGATTCAAAACAAACCGGTGACGCGCTGATCTGTGTCCACGCGCATGGCGGCGCTCTCAGATCACTTCACGTGCATTGAGAAATCAAAGTACTGCAGGTTCAAACATTCGCGTAATTCCAAACATTAGTAACAGTTACACGCTATTATACAAATCTACAAACGCTACACAGAATAACAGAAAAGGAGGAGATTATAGTGTTTGATGAAATGCGGATCATTGTAAACTGTCAAATACACGTTGCCATTTCTGTGTCAAAATAAAAGCCCCAGGTGGAGGTGACGTAAACCAGACAAAAATATATTACCTTTGTATAACGCAAATCTAATAATCAGAATATTAATGATAATTCAACATAATATTATAATAATCAACCTGACATGTCCCACAGTAATAATTTAGTATTATGCAATTTTCAACTGGGGTTTCAAAATAAGTGCAGTAAAGCAGCTTTGCACACCTTATTCATTCACAAAAATGTATTAGTAAAAACATTAAGGATATTCAAGATATATATATCTTGCATATCGTCAATACGCTGAAATATATCAAGATATCATTTAAGACATATCGCCCAGTCCTAATCAATATCTTCCTAAAAGTTAAAAACAATTTTGCCTTCAAGTGTTGACAGATGTAAATCAAAGCCACAATGGTGGATGAGCCCAAACATGTTCTGCAAATTCAAATATAACTGACCAGCTGACTGTTTCAACAACTCCAAACATCCTTGAAAAGTGGTACAGAAACAAACTCGACACAAATCATTTTTACAGTGAACAGCTGCTCTGGATAAAATTGTATCCCAAATGCATAGCCTAAATGTAAACTTATCAGACGGTATCATTGTACTTTGATAAACACCATGATTCTCAATGATTGCTTACTAGAAGTACCATCATATTTACATAGTAGTACTATACGTGTATACAAAACATTAAGCACTACAATATGAATTTGTAATCTGGCATCGTTTCAAATAGTCCTCTGGAGTTCAGATTAAAACACAACAAAGTGCCAAAACGTTGATAACACACTGCATCTTAAGTTCGACCTAAATAAACATTGAATTTCAGAGTTTACTTCCTAAAATCATGAACAATGTCTGTTTCGAGCCACAAGGGGTCTGCCTAAAATGAGTTTATCCCGTCCCCCAACACTAGTTTGTTTTATTGTTAAAAAGATACAGAGGACGAGGTGTTTTTAATCTGACAATAGGTGTCAAACGCGCTTTTGTTTTGGTGTTTTAATCGGCCAATCGTTGCGCGCGACAGCATGGCGCGCTCCGGTTGTTCTCGAGCGCAACAAACACACACAGAGCTAGCAACAAAATATCGCTCGATTCGTTTCAGAGAATCGGTTCATTCGAGCGGTTAACTTCAGTTATTCGATTCACTCGATCAATGACTCAAAATATTCCCAGTATTTTTTATTTATCTTTTTGTAGCGTAACAAATATTTAGTTAACTACTGCCGTTTGCACTTTTTTTTCTATTATTTAAGATCATAGTTGTACCTGTATTTCCCGTAGATGTATGCATTCCAGTTTAATGTTGTCGCACTAATTGTTGCTTTCGTAGCATTTTCCAACCTTCCTGATGACAAATGATCAAAAACTGCCTTATCTTTAGTACCTGGTTTGACCGTTAACTTCATAACAAACTAACAACATACGAACACTTTGCGAGTCGGTTCGCATGAATCGTTTAAAAGAACCGGCTCAACAGAACAATTCATTCGCGAATCGGACATCAATACAACAAAAGACAACTTGGGGGCACTGAGTGCATTAAACCTGTAAACTGTCTTTGGTAAAGTCATGCTATTATCAGTGTTAAAACATAAAACTAAACGACACGCCATGATTAAGGACAGTCGTGTCGATATAATGTATTTTATGCATCGTCAAGTGTCACTCAAGGCGCAATTTGTGAACAATAGAGGTGGACATCCATTCATCCATCCATCCATATATACATATCTATACATCTATCCATCTCCAAGAGGCCAGAGTGAGCAGCTCGCTAACCGGCTGGCGAAGAGAATAAGGAGCCGGTGTCTCTCTCTTCCTTACACGGCTGTTGTGCTCGTCCAAGTTTGGGTTGTTCCTCTGAGACGACCGCGTCCGGCCCGAGATGAAGGGACTATTTACCTTGTGCTCCGAGCTCTTTCTAGTGTTCACCATGATTGCTGTCTGTCCCCGCTGATAAACGGGTAATGTCCTTTAGTTATCAGCTGCCTTCGTTATGACTGTGTCTCAGCTAGTTGAGAGCCGAGGCGCCATTTCTCTTTCTTTCTCTCTCTCTCTCCCTCTACTGTCAGCTAGCCGAAACTCTCCGGCGAGCCACTTCCGCTACAGACGAGCGTGAGCGCGCGCTTGTATGAATTTGGCGCCACAGAAATTTGAAAATAGATTTTAATTTGTGCACGCGTATTGCTAAAGTGAAATTCTAATTTTCAGGGTTGTAAATTGTTTTGTGTTTGTCGACATTAATAATGTTTGCATGGTTAAAATGTCATCACCAACATAAGCAATTCCAGTTATTTCTTATAAAATACACTCATGGCTCTATATATAATAAACACCAGTTCTTATAGCAAACTTCCAAGGTTAAATAAACGTTTGTCTTTATACTATTTGGTGTGCTAACAAAGGATACCAGAAGTACTATGATAATACACGTTAACATGGTAAAATCATGTTTTTGGATATAGTAAAACCATGACATACATTAAAGTAAATACTATACTGGGGGGAGGGCTGGGTAGCTCAGGAAGTTTTGATGCTGACTACCAAACCTGGGGTCACAAGCTCGAATCCAAGGTGTGCTAAGTGACTCCAGCCAGCTCTCCTAAGCAACCAGTTTGTCTTAGGTGGGGTAGAGTCACAAGGGTTAATCTTGTGGTTGCAATAATGTGGTTCTTGCTCTCGATGGGGCGAGTGGTGAGTTGTACATGGAGAATAGCGTGAAGCCTCCACACGCACTATGTCTCCGCAGTAACAAGCTCAACAAGTCAGATAAGATACACGGATTGACGTCTTAGATGAGGATGCATCTGAGATTCATCTGAGACCCGGATTGAGGCGAGTCACTACACGCCACAACGTATTGGGAATTGGGCATTCCAAATTGGGGAGAAAATGGGAGGAAAGAAAAGTAAATACTATATGAAATCATTCAGTAGACTACCTATTAAATTACCATATTACAATCTGATATCATATTGGGTGTTGCAAAAGTCAAATGCACAAATGAATAATGCATTTTAGCTGTTTTTGTATTCTTTTGATTCTATTTACACCATTGTTGCCAACAGTAATTGTACAGTATGTTTCATTACATTTTGTTTCACAATTACATTAGATTTTCAATTGGTGAAGGCAGGGTTTTCCTAATATTAGGAGAACAAAATATAAGTCAAATTGCCAAGGTAACAATATGTTGAATTTTTATATTGTTTGGCAGGGTTGGGGAGTAACAGAATACATGTAACGTGATATCGTATTTAAAATACAAACTATTACTAACTATATTCCACTACAATTGCATTTTAAATGGTTGGTAACTAGAATACAGTTATATTCCAAATTAATTTTGATTACTGGAGAGATTACTTTATTTATTTCATGTAGTATTTAGTTTCTTTAATTGAAAAACCATTCATCCGTATACATTATGTGATCAGAAGAAGATGGGGTTATGTACAATGTGGGGATTTGAAGCAAGTTTGGAGCAGCAGAAGTGTGAAATTGTCATGTGAACATTTAGCTTTATGCTAAGCTAAAATGCTATTTCTAGGCTTTTTACATTCACCTGTTACCAGGCACGATTAAAAGAAATATAAAGAAAATCTGCAATAGATCATATTTATTTCTCGTTAGACATTTGATATTAGGGCATTGCTGTATTGTAAAAATCTTAATATTGATGAGAATTGTTTTTGATTTGTTTTTCCTGTAAAAATATCAGAAAATCCTTATAGCATGATACATTTGCTTTATATTGTTTTAGAAGCAACACTGCATAAGATATTTAGACTTTTTTCAGAGAATGTATACTGTCCTGCAGTATACATTAGCTTGTTATTAACTTATTTATAGTCAAAACAATAAAAAAATATATGCCAGTGCTGAAGAACTAATCCAACATATTTAGATTAAGTTATTGTCCTTGAGTAATCTAGGGGAATATGTTACAAATGAAAATACATTTTAAAAGTATCCCTCCCAACACTGTTGTTTGTTATATTTGTATTTGCTGCAGGAGCGGTTAATACATTTATTTCAATACATATTATTTATTAATATGTTTTTTTTTATCCCAAACATATATATGCTTGCATCATTATTCTTATATCAAATGTCATGCGTATAAAGAATATGTCTCTTAAATGGTTTCAGCAGAGAATGTCAAGAAATGTATTTGATTTCCAACTTGAAACAGATGTTTTGTCTTTGATTATGATATTTCACCAATTAGGAATAATCAGTAAATGCCGTATTTATACAATGCTCCAATATAAACTAAAATAAAAGATTGTTGAGGCTAATCTTATTTGCAATTACTTACACATCTGAAACAACAGTATGACTGACAAAAGTAATTAGTCCTTTTCACATATGTAGTAATGTGCAGTGCTGAGTTTAAAACATTGTACAAAAGCAATTCACGAAAATAAATGTAACTTTACTGCACTAATGCAATTGGTTCTTCCGTGTAATTATGGTTGGTGGCTAGTAGGTATGTATGTGCAAGCCACCTGACCCTCACCCCATTCCATTCAACAAAAATGTGAAAATGTGTTAAACTTATGTCGGCTGTAGGCTGATTTAGATTTTATATATATATATAAGAATTACAGGGATCATTCATTTTGAACCATTTGCTGCCTTTACATGGCTAAATGTAATCATGTAATCCATAAAAAGTAACTGTTATGTTATGAGTGTTTTTAAATGTAACCTAATCTAATTATAAGCAATTTCTTTAATTTGACTGTGTAATCCAGATTATATGTAATCATTTACTACCCAGCACTGACAATGTTTAATGTGTTTTATAGTATTTCAATTTGATGAAGTGTGTTATTTCTGTGCCACTAGCTGCACCACAAGGAATTTCAAAAACAATAATAATTTTCAACAGGTTTCCACATACACTCTCCTCATCTTCTATTGGTCGGTCAAAGAGATAGCCCCACCCCAAACTTGCGTCATTGGTTGACAGCCGGATACAACATTTTATGATTGGCTAACATGTGCAGGCAGGCCTCTCAGATTCCTTTTTTATTTTTTGCTGTTTACTTGCCTGTGGTTCTCAGTCTCTAAAAGACAAGTGTAATTTCTCAGGACAGACACATATTTCAGTGATGTCTGGAAGCACTGCTTCCATCAGGCAGGCGGTATCGCAGCATCAGGACCCACACTAGCCGGCTACATGACAGCTTCTTCCCCCAAGCAATCAGACTTTTGAACACTTGATCTATCAGGATCAATAATTTGCACTGCACTTTATTAATCTATAATCTCACACTGGACTGTCAAATATATTCTCCCCAATTCAACTACTGTATATATATTTTATATACCCTCACCCTTATTTTTTATTTTTATTGAATGTGTATTCTATATTGTGTGTATTGTTTATTGTACATTGTATATTGTGTTGTGTAAGTATGTGTACATTTGTTACGTAAATTGTGTTGTGTAAATATGTTGTTTATTGTAAATGGTACTGCTATGTTATTCGGAACTGCACACAAGTCTTTCACCTACTGTTGCACTTGTGTACACAGTAGTGTGACAATAAAGTGATTTGATTGATTTGATTTGATTTTATATTTGAGTAATCTAATTAAATGTGTTCAGTTTTACAAATCATTATACTCATATTATAAGATATATACTAGATGGAGAGATAACCAAGATAATTTGGGTTTGAGTGACATCATAACAACGTATGCACATCTTTATGACAGGCAACTGTGACGTCACAGGAATGGTGGTCTGGTGTAGCGAAAGGAGCGGCATGACACTGTTAGAAACTAATGAGCAGAAGATACCGTTCTACGACGCAATTGAAGCCTTGCACTGGTAACAATCTACAATTTTATGATCGGTATTATTATTATCTGGGCTCCAGTAGCGATTTGTTGTGGTTTATAGCTCTTGTTTGCTGTCATAGCTCTGCAATGCGCTTGCGTGGTCCCGCACACTCCTTACGTAATTTTGGCGCACTGCTTTCATTTAGGATGCGATTTTGGCCTTTTCGGTCTAGTGAATATGAATTGGGACCTCGATTAAACTGAGATAGGTCTAACTGCAGAACCGCAGTACGTTATTATTGATTAAACTTGGAAACCATGCATTTGGGTGGCATTTCGGATTTTGACCTTAAGACGTTTAATTTCTGAGGATAAAAATAGTCACTCGGTTGATGCCGTCACCTAATTTCATTGTATTGTGACGTCATGAATATCAACGAGTTGTACAGTGACAAAATATTTGATATCAGTTTAATATTTGTAATTTCTCTTTGCTCTTGGTTTACTAACAAAAGTACCATGGTCATTTAAAACAACAACAACAATGCCATGGTATTTTTTGGAGAACCATTTAAATGCCATGTTACATGAAAATGGATATCACGGACGGTATACCGTCTAATACCATAATTGTTCCATGGTACTGTTACAGTAGATTTATGTTTACATTGTTGTTGTTTTAATAATTATTCCTTTATTTTGATATATTTTAAATATTATTCCATTCAGTAAAGAGCTATACAGAAAGCACATTTGATGATATCAGCCATTTTTGGTAAGTTAAAACATAATTTTGCCCAGATTTGCTGGGCTGATATTAAAGCAGAATTGTTTGGGGTCTTTCTGCACCTATCAATCACAATGTTGAAAGTCTTATAGGAGCTCCATTAATTATTGAAGCAGCACTGATGCAGTGGTTACTTGTAGCTGTGTATGCCATCATAACTTATATATTTTTTTTGCAAGATGGACAACAGAAAGCGTCATGATAAAAGATATTGAATCAAGAGAGAAAGTTCAAGATGACACATGGTAAGCCTTAAAACATTAACATGCAAGTAGCATTATTTGGGGTAATTGGTAATCTAAACTGATGCACTTTTGTTGCCTACATGAGCTCTTAGGTGTGAAGGGGCACAAAATGATGATGAAGAGGAGGAGGATGAGGAAGCCAGCCCTATTAGATCTAGTTTCTCAGTCGAGGATTTGCTCGATGAGGTGGAGAAGATCAGCAGTGTTGCCAGTAGCGGCAAAAAGGTCAGACAATTCATGTAAACATTTTGCGGGAAATTGCATTAAAAAAAGTTGCTACTGCATTAAGTGCCTTTTGATATATAGCTAAAAAAAGGATGTTGTTAATGTCTCAATTATTTATCCTAGACACCAATGAGATTAAATGGAGAGCAAATGGGGACTTTTGCTTAAGTCTCTTGCTTCTCAGAACTTTCTTCTGAGAAATAGACTGCAGTGGCTCATCTAGATATTCAAGTAGATGTTTTTAACTGTGCTCAGATTTGCCAAGATAGAGTTTTTCAGCTGAAGTCAGAGATTTCAATATGAGCTGAACTATGATATCCATTAAGGATGTCCTGATACTATTTTTCATACGGATGAAGTACTGTATGAGTACCGATACCTGTTTTTTGTTTTGTCTTATTTTTTTTCAATTTCATGTTCAACATTTTATTCAAATTGTATCATCAAAATAGGGTCTAAATTAATTAATTCATTAAAACTGTAATCAATTTCAAATAAAAAGTTATTTTTTTTTATTTTTCCATTTAAATTGTGTTTTTATTTTGGTGGAAGCTTTTATTTTGAAGCTCTTTCCGTTTCTGTTTGTTTTTGACAATAGCTTCTCACCTCCGAAAAGTAGGTTGCTACGTGACCCAGTATGATTATTAAACTGCAAAAGGCTGCTATTTAATTAAATTAATATAGTCTGTATGTGCTGCGTTCTACACAGTGAATTAGCACTCAGCTCGCTGTCAACTGCTACAAATGGTGCGCGATGCTCGTGATGGTGTATTAGAGCTTCTTGGTATGAGTAGCTGGCTTCACATGTACATTCAAAGGTTCTTAAAACAAGATCTATTTACTTTAAAGAATGCAGCACGTGCAAACCATACATTTATAGCCTTTGCGGTTTAATAATCCCTCTAGAACATAACGTGATTTTATTTTGGCTGCTTAGTGTTTATGCAATGACAATCGTATGTCAGATGGTATCGGTTTTTGGTATTGGAGCATTTTTACGAGCACGAGTACTACAAGTACATGTAGTATCGGACCCCATTCCTTTACCAGTATCAGTATCAGGTCATCCCTTATATCCACATTCATTTTGTATCTCTATACTCTTACTTCATGTGCCATTTAAATAAAACAGAGCCCAACTATGACTCATGAACTATGAAAAAGCTACCTCTGAGCAATAAAACTAATTATGACAATTTAACTGAATCTGAATAAAACCCCAAAACATACAAACCAATAAACAGGGCATCAGTGTGTTTTTGCTAAATCTTTGTTTTTAAAGTGTTTTTTTTTTTTTGGCTGATCTGGTTGATCCTGTTACAGGTGGAGATTGTAGTGAGACTGTGGAAAAATGGCTTCACAGTAAATGATGAAGATTTACGTAGTTACTCTCTGGAGGAAAACCAAGAATTCTTGGAGGCAATTAAAAGAGGGTGAGTATTATCACAGTAACTAGCAGTATTATAGCATTCAAATGCCAGTGCTTAAATTACATGAAAAGAGAGCAAACATGGTGAATTCTTGCTTGTGTCAAACTATTAGCATGTTTTATTCTTTGTTATTACTATTATTATTACTACATATGGATAATGAGAGAATGAAAGCAGTCATTTTCTTAGTTTGTTGTGATTTTAGGTTTGTACTGTTGTTAAATCTACAACCTTCTGCTTAAAGGGAGCTTCCGCTGGAACTAGAAGGAAGAGCCGAAGATGAAGAACTAGAAGTCAATGTGGAGGACATGAAAGATGAAGTTTATGTCCCAAAGAAAAAGGCCTTCCACCCATTTACTGGCAGAGGTTACAGACTAGGAAGGTAATGCCTCCTTACCTATAATTCTTTGAATTGGAGGATTTGAACAGGGTCTTTATGATGTGAGACAAAGCCTATATTTTAAGTACATTACAGTTTTTCACAATCGCTTTGGCTCATATTTTGAAACAGTCTTAACATTCTCTAAACGGCACACCCTGTTATCTAACATTTGCACGTGATTTGGACAAGAGTGGCTAGAGTATTTAATTCGTACATTTATTTAAATGTTGCCTCAAGCAAATTGCTGAACCCCAAATTATGTATCAACAAGTCCCCTTTCTGTTGGTCAGAGTGGATTGTGAAGGGGTTACTGTACTCGGTGACCTGTATTGAGTGTTGAGATTTTTTGAGAATTTGGGTCATCATTTTGGGATTCCCAGATCTCAGTTTTATAGGTATTTACAGCTGCGTGCGCTACATGCTCTTTAATGTTTTTGCGAGTGGCACACACACCCCTAGAGCAGCAGATGCTTTGGGAGAGGTGATAACAGCTTTTGGAAAAGGTCATGATGCATCAGTATATTACTCCCTGCTAATTCAGAGTCTGGGGAATGACGCTTTAAATTCTATCAAGAGATTATGGGAGAGATTATCTTTTTTTTTTTTATTTATTATTATTTTATGTGACAACAGGGGTGCTGTTTGGGGAGGGATGTTAGTGAGGGTTAAAAGTTAAATGTTGATTCGGTGTGTATGTGTTGCTATAAAAAGGAATGTCAGTTTTGTCTAGCTGAAAGCTATTGTGTGTCACACTGAGCTTTTTAGATACCGATTTTCAGCAGTAGGTAGTTTATTGGGAAAAGTAAATATTGTACAATACTGTAGTACACAGAAAAAGGATATGCACATTTGTATGTATACAGTAAATAAATGTTTGTAGAAATGTGTTACATGTAAACAGAAAATTCACATTTGCATGTACATTTTTACACATTTCTTACATGTAAAGTCATATATAGTGAACAGAAAATTGCCACAAAATGCCATCATGCAACAACAACAACAAAAATGCAACAGTGAAAAAACCTGCGGTAGTTCTGTACAAAAAACTATAAATTGTACCTCCACACATTACGTAACACAACAAGTTCCCATCTTCTTGATGCAGCATCACAAACATTCCATGTCATAGATATTTATAGAATATGCCTGTATGTCCAACAGATTTTGCTAATTGAATGGATCATTTTGCTATGTGATGACTCACACGATGAAAGAATGTTTAGAAGTTGTGAAGAGTATGATAGTTTCACTGAGAATCAACTCATCAGTTTTGATCAGCAAGCCATGTGCATTTAGTTATTGTGCAAATTGTAGACAATTTGTCTTACTCTTTCGCACACGTGCCAAAACACGTGCATTTTGCTTAAATGAATAAGAAATTCAAATCTGGTGTCAACAAGAAACAATTGTTCAGAGATTCTCATTTGAGAATTGAGCCAAAGCGATTGAGAAAAACTGTAATAATATATACTTTTAGCTTCTCTCAGCTTACCCATGCAATTAATTGTTTAGAAACAAGTGTGAATGATTGTTTTTATGAACTATTCCTTTAGGCATTGAAATGGCAGGTAACGTTCCACAAACATCCACTAGGCGTCCTTGCAACTTTTCCCACCATTGTGAAGTGTTGACTCAGTAATAGTGGTGCACCGATCAATCAGCCACAGATCTAAATTGACCGATCTTCATCATAAGTCTGTGATCGGCCAATTGTGCATCGAATCAGGGCCAATCTTTTTTTGCAGCTTGCAGGGAATCACACATTGCACTGCTACTCTAATGAGTAATGAGTGCTTTCTCAGCCCTTGATGCATGACAGTTTGGCCTCTGGAGGGTGAATTGTTGGCTATTCTAAGAATTCACGAATTTAAACTTTCAGACATGCTGTTATTCAGATGAATATTCAGGTTTGTTTTTAAAAATGTGTAAGAATTACATGTGCATGAATATTAAGTTGTCCGTTTTCTAGTCATTACAGTAGTAATTCTGACTCGCTGCACTGTGTTCACAGAGAGGATAAAGAGACAGCAAACGGGTATAAAAAACTAATTAAACAACAAATAAACATGCGTATACAAATCTGAGTATATGTGATGTAACGTGAGTCTTGACAATCGGACGTGCTGAGCGATAGAGACTGTTTGAGCGATCATGAGCACTTTCAGCTTCACTCCCTTCAATAGTGTGCTCTCCGTGTGCTCCCAATATCTCATCAGTCACTCATCTCAGTGCTATTCTGTGAGGATTAATGTTGGTCACATTACCACTAATCACAGTAATTACATATTTGCCATAACGGCACCGTGTCTTCACGCATTTGCTAAATAATTAGTGATCTGTGTTACAGCGAAATGCCAAACATGTTAAACAAATCATAGATATTAATGATTTCTCACTGGAGCAGTTTTAGAGCTTGTGATGGATATATTATTTATTATTTTTGAACTCTGCTGTGTGTGTGATGCTCTCATGATTTTGGTTGCCTGTATGTCACAATGACCTTTTGCTATTGACAACAGAACTATTCATCCATCCATCCATCCATCTTCAACCACTTATCCGAAGTTAGGTCGCGGGGGCAGCTGCTCCAGCAGGGGGCCCCAAACTTCCATATCCCAAGCCACATTTTCCAGCTCTGACTGGGGGACCCCGAGGCGTTCCCAGGCCAGTGTGGAGATGTAATCTCTCCACCTAATCCTGGGTCTTCTCCGAGGCCTCTTCCCAGCTGGACGTGCCTGAAACACCTCCCTAGGGAGGCGGCTAGGGGGCATCCTTACCAGATGCCCAAACCACCCCAACTGACTCCTTTCGACGCAAAGGAGCAGCGGCTCTACTCCGAGCTCCTCACGGATGACTGAGCTCCTCACCCTATCTCTAAGGGAGAAGCCCGCCACCCTTCTGAGGTAGCCCATTTCGGCCGCTTGTACTCGCGACCTAGTTCTTTCGGTCATGACCCAGCTTTCATGACCATAGGTGAGGGTAGGAACAAAAATTGACCGGTAGATCAAGAGCTTTGGCTTCCGGCTCAGCTCTCTTTTCATGACAACGGTGCGATAGAGCGAGTGCAATACCGCCCCCGCTGCCCCTATTCTCCGGCCAACCTCCCGCTCCATTGTCCCCTCACTCGTGAGCAAGACCCTGAGGTACTTGAACCATAACATTAATTAATTAAATTACAGTTGTTTATTGTTAGTTCATAGAGCATTAATGAATTAATTCAACTTTTTATTTAACAAATGTAATAGTATATGTTATAACTCACATTAAGTTTATTAGTTCATGTTAACCACAGAATGTTTTTTGGGGATTTTTCTCCCCAATTTGGAATGCCCAATTCCCAATGTGCTCTAAGCCCTCATGGTGGTGTAGTGACGCAATCTGGGTGGTGGAGGACGAATCTAAGTTGCCTCCAGGTCTGAGGCTGTCAGTCCACACATCTTATGACGTGGCTTGTTGAGCGTGTTACTGCAGAGACATAGCACATGTGGAAGCTTCACGCTATTCTCTGTGGCATCCACGCACAACTCGCCACGTGCCCCACCGAGAGCGAGAACCACAATATAGCCACCATGAGGAGGTTACCCCCTGTGACTCTACCCTCCCTAGCAGCCGGGCCAATTTGGTTGCTTAGGAGACCTGGCTGGATTCACTCAGCACACACTGGATTCGAACTCACGACTCCAGGGTCTGAGATCGGCAAATCTGAGATCGGCATGACAAATCTGAGATCGGCATTGGCCTCAAATTTCCTGGTCGGTGCACCGCTACAAGTCTCTAAATGTATTGTGGATTATCCAGATGTTAATGCTCATTAGTTAACCCCCTTATCCCATATCAAATCTGCTGACACACACATAATATCAGTGCATCAGTTAAAAGTGACAAAAACCTAGTTTTGTGCAATGCAGTAGCCTTTTGTAATGTATGAAATGTTGAAGTCATGTCCTCTCCAGTGTGGCCCCACGAGTGGTTGCGAGGTCTCGCTCAATACACGAGGACTGTTCAGGTCCTCATCTCCCGGCGGTGGAGCTGAATGAGGACCTTCCTGTGACCTCTCTTCAGATCTGGCTGGCTGATGGTCACCGTCTCGTACAGAGGTTTAATTTATCCCATCGGTGAGTATCATATAATATTAAAGGGCATAATAGTAGTCTTAAAGAGTGCATCTTATGGATGCTTTATATATATATATATATATATGTATGTGATGTATGTGTGTGTGTGTGTGTATGTGTGTATAAGCCTATATTTAGGATCATTTTGCATTGTGACTTTTTTATGATATCTTTTGTGAAAGTAATCACCCCCCCCCCATCTGTATTATCATAATGCGTCCAGACATTTTACTATTGAAATTCCCCGTATTCTCAATAATAATTTGTATTAGATTCTTATTACTGTAATACACATTTTTACAATGCATTTAGTTTTAAATTAACATAAATAAAAGGAATTACTGAAATTAGAAAATTCATAATTTATAGTTCAAAATACCTAATGGTTCTATAATACACTGTAACAAGAACTATGTGATATCTACTAACTAAAGTTAAAATATTCCACAAAATATTTTTGAGTACTTTTTATGCCTTATTTTCTTTTTATGAAATCTCCTCAAATAAATAATGTAAACAGACATGATGATCAGCTTAAAAAATGTGTTCATTATACTAATAATATTAAGTAAAAAATATATATATATATATAAAAAAAAAAAAAAAAAGAGAAATGTCTTAAAATGATTGCCTGTATATTTTCAGAAACGGAGGGCATGGAAGCATTTTTTGGTGTTTATGTTGCCCCCCCAAATCATCAGCTTGGGGTCAAAAGTTATATAACTTTCCATGTAACCTATATATCGTGCAATATCCTTTTATAAACTGAGCATAGATACAATTTCGGGCCTTGGACATTTTTATGTTTTAATTTGTAGATTGTATTGACTGATTGTATTGGCCCTGTGCTTAAAAGCTCTTACATAATTCTTATTCATCATTTATGTAATATGAGCTCGCAAGGTAAAATGGAAGAACCATAAGTCTTAACTTTGCTGCAGATCAAATCAGATTACACTGGATTTATGCATTTGTCACAACATGTAAGGATTGGAGGCATGTGACTTTAACATGATTGCTGAGGGCTACCACAGCAAAGAAGATGCATTCATATTGTGTTTTATTTCATTGGTCCAGGATCAGCGATGTGCAAGATTTTGTGGAGCAGGCCCAGACAACGAATGATCCGTTCATCCTGACTACATCCCTGCCCTTCCGCGAGCTAAGAGATGAGGGCCAGAGTTTGGAGGAAGCCGACCTATCAAATGCTGTCATTGTTCAAAGGCCGATCAACTCACAAGCTCCGTTTGGTCACTCTTGACTGTTTCTGTTCGCACCAGAGACACAAATCTATTGGTTTAATCTTACCTATGGGCAACATTACTAGAAAGGCTTCTGTGTTTCTCCTTGTAGTTGGGTGATTCTTCAATATGGGGAACTTTTCTGTCCATTGGGATGATTTTAAATGAAAAATAAAATGAATAATAATTATTGTATTTAAATATAGTTTATAATGGTTTTAAACGTTATTGTGCCTGTTTAATCACTTTAAAAGCAAAGTTCAGGGTTCAATACAAATTAAGCTCAATCTACAGCATTTGTAGCATAATGTTGATTACCACCGAAAATAATTTCGACTCGTCCCTCATTTATAAACAAAAAAAAGAAGCAAAAATCAGGATAGCAGGAAGGCACTTGCAATGTAACTGAATGAGGCTAGTCCATTAACATTAAAGTTTGTATTGTTTGAAAAGTATACCCACAAGACATTATATGTGTTAACATAATTTACAGTAAGTGTGATGTATAATATCTTACAGGGTTCACTGGCATTGCGTTGTCATGGCAACAAAGTTGCAATATTGTATATAATTTGACCCTTTGGTAGCAATTTTGAACGAATTCATTAAAAATGTAATTAATTTGATAACATGTATAATGTTTACGTTTTGTGGCTATGCTTGTGAAACTGTGTTTATTTACATTTTTATGGACTGGCCCCATTGTTTTCCATTATGCCTTACTTCTTCCAATATGCATTTATGTTTTTAAATGTTTTCTCGTATTTAATTTTTTGTGGCAATCAACATTATGTCACAAATGCTGTTGTTAGAGCTTAACTTGTCATAAACCCGGAATATTCCTTTAACATACATTTATAAAATGTTTTAAAACCAGGGTAATCTTACTTTGCACTTTTTCTTAAGAACTTAAGCATGGCTGTCCCAAAGATTGCTGTTGTTGCTACAAAATTTTACGTTTCTTTTTAATTTTATAAATTCAAATTTAAATAACTGTCTATGTTACCAATATATATATATATATATATATAATTCAAACTATCACGCATTGAAGAAGATTTCAAGCAGTCAATAGTGCCCTTATTTAAAGAATCACCCAATTACGTCCCAAATTGATCATATATTTATCTGATTTTAAAATGTCTGGGTTCTTTGGACAAGATGAGGACTTTATAAATGGCCACTCAACACTTTACAAGTGTTAGTCATATAGCTTTAACACTTGATCCAGTCATGAAGAAAGTTTCTTTGATTGTCCTGTCATATTATTCCACAGCTGGATACCTTGGCCTTTTCTGATGTAATGCACTATATGCACAAGCCAAGTCTATAAACTTCATGACTATAAATGTTTACATATAGATCAGTAAAGAGATTAGTAATATAATTTTGTGTTTTGTGTTGTACACTAATGGAACACTAATTTGTAGTCTATGCTCTTATGTCATGTTGAGTACTGTTAACTTATAAAGGTCAAATGTTTTATGCACTTTGCCTTTGAGGCTCTTTTGTTGATGACCACTTGCAATAAACCTATACAAAAGATCTGGAGATCAATTTTCTTATTCAAATGGAGAGGAATATTTGAATGTATTACAATGCACAAGTTGAATAACAAATATTAGGGGCGAACCTAGACTTTCTGACCCATATCCTGTATTTTGAGTGCACTTGGATAGGTCGTCTCAAGGAATGACCCAGTAATTCTTATAAATGATTTATAAGGGAGAAGCTTAGGGGTAGATGGTTAGTCTTTAGCCTAGTTGAAGGTTAGTGTACAGTATGTGATCTTACGTTTTTTTATTTATAAAAAAAATTTTGTCTAGATTTTCCCATAATACCTGTAATTTATTTGTTTAATTTCAAGTATTTCTACTGCCAGTCTGTCATATCGCATTCATCACAGCATAATCAAAAAAACGTTCAAGATATGAATGGATTTACTATTTCTAACCCCCACTATTGTTCCCAATAAAACTCTTTCACTATAACCATCCTCTCCATTTACATGCATTGTTTATCATTTCACAAAATTCAGGCCATCTTTACATGTAATGCCAACCATATGGTCTATTTCCTGGTACAAAGACTGTTAAGAATTTACTTTTAAGAAGAGACTTTAAAGTTTAAATTACTGTTTTGACCACATTGTGATGATGACAACATTTAAATTTACTTTTTAATTAATGGAATATACATGCAGAATTAAATGTGGGTATAAAACAGGCTGAGTGGTACAGTAAGTGCTATACATTTCACACTGTAGGCCTACATATAAAAACAGAGTTACAGTATTATTATGAGGTTATATATTGATGTCAGTAGTTAATACTTGTTTGTTTTCTTCTCATGGAAGCTAATACAATCCATCTCTTACCATCTGAAAAAAACACAACATTATTTTATGCATAAAGGAAAATTATGTCATTCCAAACTTGTTTGACTTTCTTTCATCAAACACAAAAGATGTGTTTAATTGTATATATATAAAAATGCTTTTAAAGTGAATAGTGACTGAGACTAACATTTTTGCTAGCCTCAGTCACTATTAAAATATACTATACAGTATATTTTGCTATATTTATATATATATATATATATATATATATATATATATATATATATATATATATATATATTTTGTATTTAAAGGGATAGTTCATACAAAAATGTTAATTATTTTATAGATCTGTTTCTTACCCACACCTATCATTTCAATTCTGATGATATGGATTTAACCACTGGAGACGTATGGATTACTTTTATGCTGCCTTTATGTGGTTTTTGTAGCATCAAAGTTTCGGTCACCATTCACTTGCATTGTTTGGACCTTAGATGTTCTTCAAAAAATCTTCGTCAGTGTTCTGCTGAAGAAAGAAAGTCATATACATCTGGGATGGCATGAGGGTGAGTAAATGATGAGAGAATTTAGATTTTTGGGTGAACTATCCCTTTAAATATACATATAATAAAAAATATACATTTAATTTTTTTATATATATATATATATATATATATATATATATATATATATATATATATATATATATATATATAATTCTATTTCAGTAATTCAGTTTAACTTTAAACTTTAATTTTAACTGGAAAAAAACAAAAGTTGTGATTGATGAAACATTAATTCATTAGCTCTGTTAATCTGTATATCCACTGGCCTCCTGTAGGTGGCGCGCATGCGTGTTTGTGATTACATTGATTGTGATTGCACAGTGTCCGCTGCAGTCAGTTCATCCACCGCTGCAGCAGCTGCGGACCTCATCGCATCACTCAGGTCAGATATACTCTCTCTATCTCTTATTTTACTGTCTATATCAATCTCATTTAATAATTACATTAGTAAAAACCGAGCATTAAACTGACATGGCAGTATAGCTACGATATAATATACTATATCGTATATATCAGTTATGAGCTGACATTATCCTACCCTCAGAAAATATATGTGTTGGTACCATTGTATAGTTATGGTATCCGATACTATACCATGGAACTGAATGAGTTCTATATTAATATACCAAGGTATTTAAAGGATACTCCAATGTACTCTTAGTTAATTTGTGTTAGTATACACGCATTTAAGACTGTATTGTAGTCTACATAAATATACAGGATATTCTTGAGAGACAGCTGTTAAGCATCTCTGCATGTGACCTTTGTACCTAACCCTGCCCTTTCTCGCACTGGTGCAGTATGTGAATGGAAGCAGACACAGCTGTACCCAACTCTGACAAGCCCAAAAGTTTATCTGCTGTCTCTGTACCCTGCACACCGGGTGACATGGCCAAGGGGGAGAAAGCACTGGTCACATCGGGGGATAAACTCATGATGAAGCACCCTGATCCTGCTTTCACCAAAGTACTACCACAGGTAAGGTTATGTGATGCCCATTTTCTGTCCTATGTTTACCTTTGAGTTTTGTGCATGCTGCATATTACAATGCTTTTTTAATTCAGTAATTACACAGTCTTTAGTTTGGATGCTTTTGAGATACACTGTAAAATATTTGGTAAAATACTCCTTTAATAATTTAATTAAAGCAGTAGTTCACCCAAAAAGGGAAATTCTGTAATCATTTACTCACCCTCAAGTTGTTCCAAACTATATGACTTTCTTTCACGGAATATGAAATGAGGTATTTAGAGTAGAATGTCCAAGCTGCTAATTTCCATACAATGAAAGTGAATCCATGCATCGATATACATTATGCACTGTTTTCCAAGTCTTTTGGAAAAGAGTTGCACGGATATTGTGTAAAAATTCACCTTGTGTTTGTAACGTCATTAGGATGAGTAAATAATGACAGAATTTTCATTTTTGGGGGTCAAACTTTTTAAAATATGACCAAATAAACCTGAAAGTCATATTTAAGGTCACATCAGGTATATTTAGCTTCTTAGAGCAACACCTGAAAAAATTTTTTTGTTACAGTATGTTCTCAGTTAACACTTTGTTGATGTACACTCAGTAGGGGGTGGCAGGTGCAGATATACACATCAGCCATCGATTTTTTGTTATGATACCGGTCTGAAGATTTCTGCATCTGTATGGTTATGAAAGCATGTGGAATGGCATGTTTTAATGAGTGCATGGAATGCATGCATGCATGTTTTTCAAACACACATGCCCGAAAGCTGTTTAGGCGTTGTACTGATAGGCGGACAGTGAAAGCCAAAAGTATATAGCGGCTGCATAGTTGCAAAGACGCAAACTGTATTTCTAAGTTGTATATTACAAGAGAGTTTAACTGCTGGCACCAGTTATTTGACCAAAAAAATAATAATCTGAATTGCATTCCTTTATATGCCACAGAATGATAGTGGGGTTAGAAATAGACAGATTTACACTGAGAGAATTTACATTGAAAGTAAAAGGGAAAGAATTAGAGCAACTGTGTATGAAAAGCTTTTCACGGTCAAAATGACAAGCTGTTCATACCCAGATCCATTTGTTTTGATCATCTTGTGCTCCACATAGAAACTTAATCCCTACAGAATATGAATTATTCAGTTTTCTTAGAGATGCTAGTACAGTCAGAGATGATATTATTCTGTTACTTGGACCTAGCGGTTGGTTGCAAATGTAGTTTATGATCAAATTCTTTTTTACCCCCATTAAAAATGTTATCAGCATAACAATTTGAGATAAATATTAACATGAATTTCAGAATGTCTTAGTATTTGGTATGCCCATCTTTTGCTTTAATGAGAACATGCACTCAAGCCTGCATGAACTCCACAAGTTTGTGCAAAACCTGATGATCCATGTTACCAGCATGATTTGAAAATTTTCCAAAGAGTAACTTGTGTGCTTCAATGGAAGCAATGAAATCTGACCTTTCCTACAGTACAATGGAGTTAAAATGGTCATGGTCAATGTCACACATTTGCTTACATTTGATTAGTGACATAGTAATTAGGAATGTGCATGAGTAATTGATTGTTGAAGTACTCATTCTGCACCATCTAGTCGAGTATTAAAAACACTACTTGAATATTGTAAATTGACTTTCCTTTGCATATTTGTCTGAATTATAATGCTTAATCATACTGTACTGAATCTCTCACCAAATCTCGCAGTTACAACTGAGTCCACTGGGGGGATGCTGTAGATGTGTGTCTTTGTGTGCTCTGAAATAAAGCCATGTGTGGCAATACTCAGGGCTGGACTGGTAATCTGGCATACCGTGAATTTTCCCGGTGGGCCGTCGCACTTTGGGCCCAATCAGGGGCAGACTGGCCATTGGGAGAACTGAGCTGGCCGTTGGGTCGGCCGCGAAACGGGCCGAATGGGCGGCGATAAGCTAAAATGAGCCGCCGCGTTATGCAGAACAGCAATGGCAATACTTAAAATATTTTGATTCTTATTGAATTCTACATGATTGGTTTTCGGTTCTTGTTGGAATCATGCAAACTAATTGACGAGGATCTGCTTTTATGGTGAAAAGAAAACTGTAAAGCGGTACGAGAAACTCGGAAGCTTATCAGACCAGTATGTGTGTTAAATCTCTTAACACGGGCAGAGTGCATTTTATAAAATGCCAACTTTCACCACTTGATTTTCTAAATAAGAACAGGTGAAATGAGAATAAATGTGATCCCAACCCAGCAGAAATTTACTTAAGATATTGTACACAATGTACCACTAGATCTGGAAGCAAGGTGACCTACAGCTGTGGAGAATTGTCAGGGATGAGCTGTCGTGTGATATTAAATTCAGGTCTGTGCAGTGTTGTTCTTCTGGGGTGACCCTCTGGTCAAGTAACAGGGGAAAATGGTAGTTGTCAATAATGTATGGAAAACACACTAATGGAGCTCTTGTTCTTACACGTGCTTTCACGAACAGAGAAAGATGGAGTCTCTCTTGGTGGAGGGTTTAAGAATTTAAATAGCAACTGAAGGGAATTTACTCACAGAAGTACCAGAAAGTAACATGGCACTATCTTGTTTTAATGGACATGTATCACGGTATTGTTTGACGCAAATTGGTTATCATTCAGTACCATACACATCAGAATGGGACCATGGTACCTTTTTGTTTTTTGTAAGGATTGACTCAAGGAAATGTAATGGTGAAATAGCTGTATGTAGTTTTTTGGATGTTCAGATACTTTCTTCAGCATTTTGTAGGTTGATTTATCTAAAAAGTCACTGTGGAATTTTCTAAACATTACTCTGTTTGTTTGAGTATTCTGACCAGCCAGACATACTTTTGCAGCCAATGGGGTGGATTTGGGGCGAGGCTGTTTGTGTGACCGACCAGTGGAAAACAGAGGGAGTGTTTTGAAAACCTGTTTGAAAACAATGCTTATTTTTCCACCATTCCAGGTAGTGATGCACTTCACATGTAATTACTTCTCAAACTTTACTAGTTAACACTTATTTTGTTTGTCTGGTATGCAGCTTAGTGTTGCCACCTGTCCCGGTTTTACCGGGATTGTCCTTCTTTTTAATAACCTGTCCCGGGAAATTTATCCACTCTCCCGGGACACTAAATGTCCCGGTTTTCGAAAGGCTACGTGAATATGTATATTCAACTATCTATTTTCTCTCCACTTGAAATAGCCTATGCGTTGTGCACAGAGTGGTCCGTGTCTCTGGTGTGTAGAATCCGCTATCATTGGCTCTGGGACGTGTGACGTGACGTAGGCTACGTCATCTAGCGCGTCTGTCTTCTTGGCAGCTAGCCAGTTACTACAGGCGGCAATTTGAGAAGCAGTGTGAAGAAGATTGTACGTCAACGTCGTTCGTTAGCGTTAACATGGGTGGCGAGACGGAAGACGAAGATGACAGTGTGTTCACAAAGACGGACAGGCCAGTAAAAAGAAAATGAAACATTCGACATATTTTAATAATGACTGGTTGAAAAATTACAATTACTCCACATGGCTAAAGCCAACACCAGGCTGACCCATTTTATGCTACCTGCTCCGTATGCTCAGTTAAAATTCTGGTTAAACATGAAGGCAAAACTGCTTTGGATGACCATGCTAAAACAAATAATTTTTTTAGCAAGGCAACTGAATCCACTGAGCTGTTGAAAGTAGTTGCTTTTGTTTTTTCCATACCAGTCAGTAATGCCTATGCAGAAAGAGTGTTCAGTCATATGGAGGATGTTTGGTCCGATAAAAGAAACAGACTGTTAGTTGCAATGGTGAAGTCTGAGCTTCAGGTCAGATTGAATTTCAAATTGTCATGCACTGAATTCAAGACATGCATTGAAGAACAGAAACCACTGATAGCTGCAGCAAAGGGAAACGCCAAGTATAGATGGAAGACTAGGTAAGCTAAGGCCCATTTATGTATGATTTTGTTATTCCAATGTCTGATTGAGACATACTAAATAAAAGTGGCTATAGATGTGGCTAAGGTATGGTAAATGCAAATCTAATGTCATCCCTCTACTTATTTCTTTAGCAAAGCAAAAGCAAGCACAAGCACCAGTATCTAAGCAACCAGGTAAGCTATAAGTTAAGATAAGTGAGAATACTTGAGATGTTTAAAATATTCACGACTATGCACAATCTTACTGCACAACGACCAATTGTTTCTTCTGAGTCTAATGTCTAATGGACATTTTCACTTGTGAGCAAAGCGGTGGCCGGGTCATTGATTTGTCCAGGTTTTTTATCAGACATAGGTGGCAACCCTAATGCAGCTACGTAATGCAAGTTTTTACAAACCAAAAAAATTGTTCTTTAAAGGAACATTCTGAGTTCAATAAAAGTTAATGCTCAATTGACAGTATTTGTGGGACAATGTTGATAAAAAAATAAAATAAAATAATAATAATTTTCATCCCTCTTTTTTAAATAGAGGTAACAGTGAGGCACTTTCAATGGAAGTAAATGGAGCCAATTTTTGGAGGATTTAAAGGCAGAAATTTAAAGCTTAAAATTGTATAAAGTGCTTATATAAATTTTTCTGTTAAACCTTGTGTGTTATTTAACTGTTTGAAGCTGTTTAAACCATTGTTTTACAGTTTAATGTTGATGTGTTGTCATGGCAACAAAGTTGTAAAATTGGAAATAACTTTACAAAGTTAAGGTTAGTATGCGATTTTATCACACTTAACTTGTGCTAACACGCATATTGTTTACATCTTGTGGCTATATTTTTGAAACAGTGAGTATTTTAATATTGGCCCCATTGACTTCCATAGTCCCTCGCTGTAACCCAGATTTTTGCCTTTTTAAAAGAAAAGTTTGTTTAAATTAACACAGAATATTCCTTTAAGAATGCATCAAAAAACATTTGCCTGAACGATCATGAAGAAAATATCTCTACACTTACCAGCCAAGATTTTGGGGGCAAGATGTTGTTTTCTGCACTCTCTTCACAAAAGCAATCACATTCAGATTAGAGGTAGAAGTCCAGGGTGAACTTGACCTTGCAATTGTGATGATAAAATGTGTTTTCGAATCCTGCTGGTCATAAATCCTTAAACCCTTCATTATGTCATCCAGTTTCATCCTCACTCAAACATAGAATTTTAAAATCAGCTTAGAGCGGCAACTGTGAAGCAGTAAGCTAAGCACAAATAGGTTGAATGGGAAAATGTTGGACTATGAGTGCACCTTTAATACAAAACATAACATTAGTACATAGATACAAAACATTTCCTTGCCACACCACCCCCACAACACACGCATCCAATGCAAAGCACAATCTGACTGTTCACTCAAGTTTAAAACGTTTGCAATGTTTTGCCGATAGCTTTAGCACGTTAGCCAACCTCAGTTCAACAATTGTATCTTAAACAACGTACGTATTTACACAGTGTTGAGTGATAGTGAAGCATTTAACTGACTTTTGTAAGGTGGTGTCTTCACTGAAGTTTCACTGGTTGAAACATTCTCCATTATTTACAATTGTTTTGTCAGGCCAGCAATGCAGCCAACCTTCCGCCCCTTCCGCTATACGCCAAGCCACGACCGCTGAGTGTCCAACATTCCACACTCAGTTTTGACGGTTAAAGAAGTGGATCATCTGGGTACTCGTAGTACATTGTTGCATTTTCAGTGTTAACATACTACTCCAACTACTTACACTACAAAATGACATTGAATAGTGCAGAATGTTTGGGATGCACCTAAGACTTTTCAACAATCTGGCAGGCCATCTCAATCGCGCATTTCTTTGCAGTTTTTTCTACCCGAAAAACACGATTCGTCACAAGTCTGAGCAAAACAGCATAAGATGCCTTTAGTTATTTTTACACTGTCACTGAGTTTGGTAAAAAAATTTTGCTGCTAATGTATTTTACTGAATGCAATCTTCACATGAACACTTTTTCAATGTACTAAAATCAATCTTCAATCTAATATTGTCTGACAGGCCGTGAGCTGCCAGTTGCCCATTGCTGATGTATTTTTTTATTATGTCAACTGAGTGAACAGCAATGGAAGATGTTGACTTACCCTGTCCAGCTCATTTCTGTCTTACTTCAGTGGTGCTATCAACATTTTGGTGTTTTCGATCTGAGGAAGTCAGATATTTTGTGTCTCGACTCAATTACTTCCTGTTTGTGTTTATCATGATAAGGGCAACAAAAATAAACTTTGTGAGAATTGGTTCAGCATATTTCCAAAAGACATCCAGAGAATTCCAAGCTAATATTGATTACATTGTGAAATACTCTTATTGATTATTTATAATATAATAGTAAAACTAGACCTCTAGAGTGGTACTTTCCTGTGCAAATCTCACCACCACAATGCTAGATGGTTGTTTAATGGCTCAATTCCATCCTTCATTGTCAAAGTCTAAGGGATTTTTTTCATCCATCAGGCAAAATCATAGCAATAGAACACCTCTTCTAAAATGGATAGTAACCCAAAAAAGAGAATTCTCTCATCATTTACTAACCCTTATACCATCCCAGATGTGTATGACTTTTTTTCTTCTGCAGAATGCAAACAAAGATTTTTAGGAAAATATCTCAGCTCTGTAGATCCATACAATGCAAGTGAATGGTGGCCAGAACTTTGAAGGACCAAGAAGTATATAAATGCAGCAAAATGCATTTTCATATCTTCAGAAGCAAAATGATCATTGTAGATGAGAAACAGATCAGTATTTACATTTTTACTATAAAACTCCACTTTCACACTTTTGTTTTTGGCGATTCACATTCTTTGTGCATATTGCCACCTACTGGGCAGGGAGGAGAATTTATAGTATAAAAGAACTTAAATATGGATCTGTTTCTCACAAACACCTATCATATCACTCCTGAAGACATGGGTTTAACCACTGGAGTCTTATGGATTACTTTTATGCCGCCTTTATGTGCTTTTTTGAGCTTCAAATTCTGGGCACCATTCACTTGCATTGTATGGAACTACTGAGCTGAAATATTCTTCTAAAAATCTTCGTTTGTATTCTGCAGAAGTAAGAAAGTCATATACATCTGGGATAACATGAGGGTGAGTAAATGATGAGAGAAATGTCAGTTTTCCTGTAATGAGTTTCACGATTTTAAGTATCATTAATGTCCGTAGCACAAACAGTGCCAAAGTACGTACTTACGCACGTTAATACGTACATAGGACCAAAGCATACTTCAGTTTTTCAGGCACAAATATGTCTCGGGCACAGTGCGTGTGCTGCTAATTTTGTCACAGAAAAAATCATGGACAGTCCAGGGTTTGTTTTCAACGCCGAAATATGCATCACGCACACTGTTCACGAGACATACCGTGCATTCTACCGTGCGTAAAATGGAACAGCAAATGGAAAAATTACATATACCCTATAGTTTTAGGGTTTGGGACTCTGGGGGTTGCTAGGTGGTTCCTTACTTTCCTAAGACAAAAGAGCCCAACCCCAAGTTTCTGTAATATTCCGGTCAATAGATATCACTTTTGGCTATTCTTCACTGGATTGTTTCGCCCGTTTTATCAGCCACCAGATAAAGATTTGATTGCTTAGAAAAGAAATAGCACACCTCTCATCAACAGTCTGCAGAATTTGAGATATCATTCATGTCTGCTGCACAAACGGTGCAGAACGAGTTACGAAGTTTAGAGCTGAAATATGTAACTTTTTCAGTGTTAAAATACTTTCTTCTATCCCAGCTTAATATGCAAAAACAACAATAAGTAAGCCGTTCATACGTTAATTTTCTTGAAAACTATAAACACTGTGTCTCTGTGGTGCTATAAAAATTCCTCTGTTTTGTTTTTTACATTGACTCGACCAATGGCATGATTTGGGGGCGGGACTATCTGTTTGTTCAGTCAACGGCAGACAGGGGGCGTTTTCAGAAAGCTTGGTGGCGATAGTGGCGCAGAAATTACACACTTTAACAAATATTTAGAGTTTGTTCACATCAATACATGTAGTATAAGTAATTGTGATTCCTTGTTTATTTCACTACCATTCAAATCCTCTTACTTTCCCTCTTTAGAGGAATAACTGTTGTTCAAAGTTGTAGCAGTATTTAGATTAAATGCACTTGGGTATACGGTATTCTCCAATCTTTTCATTTTCGTGCCTCAGTTATCAGAATAATTACACTGTAACCTCCTAATTGTGATTTCAGAGGCCATTCATCTTTTTTTCATCATGGCGAAGTTGAGGACGGGAGAGAGAAAATCAGTGGGTTAATTACAGCATCTTTTGAAGAGTGATCGGTCCAGCCCTCTGTGGTGGTTTTGTTACGAGGGGACCCAGAGTCTAAGTTGACATGGAGACGCCAAACACCAACCTTTGATTGAGTGGATGAATAGCCGCTCGAAGGAGGAGTGTTTGAGATTTTTGTAGTATTTTCAGCCCAAAATGTCTTTCAGACTGTCTCCAAGATCCCTGGAGAAGGGATCGGAAATACATGGCTTGCCAAACGGTGGTTAGACTTCCCTTTTATGTGTTGAAAGGATCTCCCTTGCATCCTCTATACTCCCACGCCACACATATGCAAGCACATACACATACACACCCTCAAAAGCACACATTTACTCTGCCTTATCCACAGAGCTTCCCAAAGGGTGAGTGTGTTTTTTAAAGTGTGAAAAGCTTTACATCTCAAACCACTCAAAATCAACAACAAAAAAACACACATTCACACATATCTTCTTTATTCAGTACAATCATTTTATGTTACTTGATACACCCATAATGTCTCCACTGTGTCATGATTGGGTCCCTTTGATTGTCGACAGAAGCCGGAGTTTCATTTGTAAGCTATAGTTCACCCCCAAATTGAAATTTCTGTCATCAGTTACTCATCCTCAATTTGTTCCTAACATGTCTTTTATTCTTTTGTGGGAAGGTCTTCTCTGTATATTGTAAATGAATGTTTATCACATTCTACAATGTTAAAATCCATTGCACAGAATTCCGGATATGCAGAAAATGCAAGACAAAAACATAAATTGGTCTGGCCGTAATTTATATCTTTTTGTTTTTTCAGACTCATCTGGACCAGAAACTCTCTGTGTGTAGCAAACTGTGTTTCGCTATTGGAGGAGCACCAAGTCAGGTCGCTGGGAGTGCAACCGCATTCTTTCTTCAGATATATCTCCTTGACATTGCACAGGTAATATCTCAATGTGCTATAAAACATTTTTTTGTCATATAATACTGGAGGATATGAACTTAGTAGAGAATATTAATCTTATAAGAGAAGGCTTGATCCTACTGAGAAGACTACTGCTTCTATTCTTCTACCTCTTTAAAAAAAAAGAAAAAAGTTGTACATGCTGAATAGCCATTGAGGACTGGTCTGGACCCCCCACCCCCGTAACACAAAAGGATATTAGACAGAATGTTAGCCTCAGTGGCCATTTACTTTATTTTTCAGTGTTTACCTATTGTGGTAAACTATCTCTTTAGTTTAAATGGTCACTTTCTTATTTCGGGACAGATTAACCCTTTTCAAGCTTCCATGGTGTTGTTCATCGGTAAGGCTTGGGGTGCGTTCACTGACCCCATTGTCGGTTTCTTCATTACTAAGAGCAAATGGACAAAGATTGGACGACTCATGCCATGGTGAGTGATGTATTCTGTTTTTCATTGAATTAGAATTATTTTATTATTACTATTATTACTAGTGAATTGAAACGTTTTCTTATTCAAAGTACTGCTGTGATACATAATTGATCATATGATCATAATTACTTTTAAACAGGTTCATAAACGGGTCACTAAATATTTACATGTTCCTAACATGGCCATTACCGTTGCAAACTTTAAAATCAGTTAGCCTTTCCTTTTGGGCTTCTCGAGGGAATGAAGTGATGACTAGCCCAAGATAGAGTGTCTGACAGGAAGTCTTCATTAGACTAGATGTGACATCATAGTGTCTGGCAGGAAGTGTATTTCAGAGCATCACTGCGGAACATCTCAGCCTTGCCCATATGGGCCTTCTGTTGTGTCTCAATGTTTATTATGCCAAAGCCCTACCAACATACAGACAACATTTAGATTTAAAGATTCTACAACATTACCTCTTCAAAGGGGAAATTCCACTATATTACTTATAAGAATTTTACCTAGTTATTATACCAAAATCCTGCTGAAAAATCTGCTTACACAAGCCTAAAATGGTTTGCTTGTTTCTTGGCCTGACCAATGACAAGTATACACAAAACCCTTCTAAAACCATCATACCAGACTAGCTTGACCAGAGGAAACCAGCTTAGTGAAATACTAAGACCAGTAAAGACCAGTAAACCACAGAAAGTGGGTTAAGTATTTACTTTTTTTTAAGGAGTACTCTTGATAGTTCTTTTTGATATTTCTTGTGTTTATAGTTATGCAATTAGTGATATTTGTGGCTCATTGTTTCCTTCTCCTCTTGTCACTATCTATTAAACTGTTAGTTAATTTTTAGAAGCTCAGTGCAATTCCTAAACTTGGTAGCACTTTAAATCTGAAATTAATTGACATAAAAAAATATATATTATGTAATAGCACCAAAACATATAAAGTCTGCTCCAAAGACATTGTTCAAGTTAGTTAATTTCTAGAAAAATCATTAACTTTTTATTAATATAATATAATTTAATATATTATAATGTGATATAATATAATGTAATATAATATATAATTATTTTCTTTTTTTTTTATGAGTAATTTAGTGTAACAAGTCCAAAAGTCTGAGACCCCACACTGAAAATCTGTTTGTTTTTTACCTGAAAGTTTTTAGGATTTGTACAAAATTGATTATTTATTGATTATTTTTAAATGTATTAACTTTTATATAATAATATAATTAGTGCTGTCAATCGCTAAAAATGTTGAATCTAATTAATTACATGGTATGCCGATTAATTAATCGCAATTTCTGCTTTCCAACTCCCCTCAATCCCACATAATCTTTTCTCATATTAATTATGTATATGTTCTTGCATTTTTATCTGAAAAGATAACAAAGTTGAACAAAGTTTGCTTTAGGCTTACAACTTTTTTGATCACAACAACATTTATTGGTAGTTATACTGGCATTTCAAAATCCTGTTCAAATTTTAAAATGTCAAATTTGTTTTCTTCATGAGGGCGATTTTGTCCCAAAAATGCTAAATCCTCAATTGGGATGTACACAAAACTATCAACATTTTTGACCTAGACATGAAAACATTTGTACATGAAAAGTATGCTTGTTTAAATCTATTAATTTCAGTCACAAAATAGGTCACAAAATACCAATGGAAATCCGCTAGTGTAAACATGAGTGTGATTGGTGCATCCTGAACAGCGCTGAGAAAAGTAACAGATGCCATGTGACAACACCGTTTATGAGCTGGTTAAGAAGAGGCAGTAGGTAGGACAATAATTTGTGCGTGGTTAAATTGTACATCTGTTGGTTGGGACATTTTCTGAAAGTTGATATAATATAATAATTATCTTTCCATTTGACTTTTTTATGTATTTATCTGTACAGCGTCCAAAGTTGTGGGTACCACACACACACACACACACACACACACACACACACACACACACACACAAATTCTTTTAAAACTGTTAATAGAAAATGTCTGAATTTTTGTTATATTATATTGATAATATAAATAATAATCAGATAATAATGTATGTTATTTTTCTAGAAAAATCTAACTTTTTTATTTTTATTATTAATATAATATAATATAGTACAATATAATATATATATATATATATATATTTTTTACTAATTATTTCATTATATTTTTATTTTAATTGTGTGAGTAATTATGGATGTACAGATTAGATAATAATAATATCATGTCATTTATTAGGAAAAATGTAGTATGAAATTAAAAAGACAATGCAAAATAGAAGCATTTTCATCAGTGCTTACAGACTTTTGGACCCCACTGTATGTTTATCTGTGCATCTGCATCAGTTCCCTTTGGCTACTTGCCTAAGATAAAAACATCAGGTCATTTCAGCTCATTCAGCATCTTACAGACAGTTTTGATCTTTCCATTCACGCTACCCCTTTAACTTGCTCATTCTCCTGTAATGTGGCTCCTTTGCGTGGCCAAACAATCAGCAGGCACACAGGAGTTGCTCCACACTACAATAGTGGCACCTGTACTGTGCCAGAATTGGCCACTTTCTGTTCCCCCCTGTTCTCTGTGTTGTGTTGATTGCTCACAGTTGTTTTATATCTGTTAAAATGACCAGCAGTGGCACAGAGGTCAGTGTGTCCAGAGGAAACCAGCTGAGGAAAGACCAAGCCAAACAGTTGTGATCATTCTATAGTTGACCGGCCAGTTAATGTAATTGAGTATGAAGGCCAACAACCTGAATTCGGTTTTTAATGGTTGCTTAATGTGGGATGACTTAAAGTGTGTGATTAGTTTCAATGATAAAATAATTTGTTCCATCCTATCTCAAGTTAATAATACACTGAGAAATGAAAAGTTTGTCATCTTTTACTCACCTTCACATGTTTTATAACCACATTACTTTCTTTCTTTTGTGAAGCTCAAAAGGAGATGTTAGGTAGAAGGTTAGCCTCAGTCACCATTTTGTTTCATTGCTTCTTGTTTTCCATACAATGAAAGTGAATTGGTGACTGAGGCTGGCATTCTGCTGAACAAAGATAGTCATACGGTCATTAAAACTCCATTACAACTACAAGCGGACTTCAGGGAGTACAAAAGTGTACAATACGGCCCTTTTAAAATCAGGCCCAATGGCCATGTCTGATGGTATATTTCATCATAAATCATCCACTGCGAGTTAAAAATGCACATTTAGTTTCTACAAATAAAATCCTCCCCACCATTACCATTTCATGCATTCAGCTGCCTCTCCCATAATGGTATGGAAGCCTTGTATCAGTATGAATTATATATGGCCAAAACATTTCCCACCATCCTGAAGAGAGTGAAAAGCAGCTGAATTCCTCCAAGTTGAGATCCACTTCATCAAGACAATCTTGCTGTAGAAAAAATGCGGTTTGGTGGCCTTGCGATCCTGTGGTGGAGTTTATCGTTCCTTCGGTCTACTGTGGCATCCTTAGAAACACCATGCTGTTTTTTCACACTGAAACAAAATGTGCACAAATCTACAATAAATGTGCACTGTTGCTTTAAGGAGATGCTCAAGTTGCTACAGAAGCTGAAATGGGAGATCCAAAAGTTATAGAGAAGAGTAAAGACAATGTTCAGCCTGTTTAGTTCCTGTGGGCTTACAGTGACCAAATATTTTGCATTGTGTCTTTCAAGCAACTTTTTTGGCCAAGGCGGTAGAGCGGGTCGGCTGCTAATCGCAGGGTTGGCGGTTCGTTTCCCGGCCCCACATGACTCCACATGCCGAAGTGTCCTTGAGCAAGACACTGAACCCCAAGTTGCTCCCAATGGCAGGCTAGCACCTTGCATGGCAGCTCTGCTGTCATTGGTGTGTGAATGTGAATGTGAATGGGACACAAGTTAGTGTTAGTTGTAATGATGTCAGTTTCAAATCACATGACCACTGGATGAGAATAAAATACCTGTTCTTTCATCCTGTAGGATGGTGGGCTGCACTCCATTTACTGTGATCTCTTACTTCTACCTTTGGTTTGTTCCACCGTTTTCCAACGGGAGGTTCATCTGGTATCTGGGTTTCTACTGTTTCTACCAAACCCTCATCACAGTATGTCTCCAGCACACTTCATTTGCTTTGATGTTTTTGAAATGTTTATGTTTATAAGTAATGCTAAAAACTGGGTAGCACATTAGCCAGGAACCACAATAAAAACTCCATCCGTCATGTAGTCACAGATGCCCCACAGATCCATTAAAATACAAAGCTGATTGTATTTATTTTCCTTTGCGATGTATTTTGGTTTCATGATCCCTCACCATCCTTGAACGAATTAACCTCAAATGTGAACTGCACCACTGTACATTTTTAAAACATTTTTAAAACAATGAAACTGTTCTCTCTTACTCTGGTTCAACCATAGCAATCATGTCTCTCTGATTTTCAGAATTAACAATAAAACATTTATATGTGATTTTCACCTGTAATGCAGGTGTCTGAAACTTTTATAGACTCATAATTATATTATTAATATTTGCCCCCTTTACCCAACAGTATTCTTGGCGTTTAAAATAAACAGATATAAAGATGCTCGTCAACAAAAGTTGCCGTTGTTATCTATAGCCCAGCCTCTTTGATGTCTGCATGGAGTTTTCCTTGATTTATTTGTGTTACTATCCTTTGTTACTATGGTTTGGTGAAGACTCGCCATAGTGCCTGTTAAAAACCTGTCAACATGTGTTGGAGTGGAGAAGCCACTCTGACCACAGCAGTCTACACTGTAATGAAAAGTCACTCTAACTACTTGTTAAATACATGGTGAAACCTTCCAGAAACCTCCAGAGAGGATAACTGTTGGTTTCCACTTGTAGCGCACTTCATTGTCTTAATAGCACAAGGCTGAGAAATGCCAGCTGCTTCTAGAATCAGAGAAAGTTTGTGTATGCTTAGTAGCAGTCTACATGATTGTATGGTGCCTTGATCCTGTCAAGCAAGATAAAAAGTAAAAGTAATTCTCATTATATATATATATCATAGTTACAGCATACAGTATAAAGTGCTAGGAAATAAACTCATAATTGTGAGATATAAAGTCGCATTTGCAAACAAAATAAGTCACAGTTACGAGAAGTCGCACTTACGAGAAATAAAGTGAGAGTTGTGAGATATAAAATCACAATTATGAGAAATAGTCTCAATTGTGATAAGTCATAATTGCGAGATATAAAGTGGCAATTAGGAGAAATAAAGTGGAAATTGTGAGATATAAAGTCACAGTTATAAGTTAAAGATAAAAAGTAAAAGTAATTCTCATTATATATATATCATAGTTACAGCATACAGTATAAAGTGCTAGGAAATAAACTCATAATTGTAAGATATAAAGTCACAATTGATATAAAGTTGCATTTGGGAGATACAAAGTAACAATTACAAGAAATAAGGTCACAATTGCGAGAATTCGCAGTTATGAGAAATAGTTGCAATTGTGAGAAATAAAGTCAACATTTTTGATATAGTCGCAATAACGAGAAAAAAATAAGCAATTGCGAGATATAAAGTCGCAATTACCAGAAATAGTCTCAATTGCGATAAGTCATAATAGTGAGAAATAAAGTGGAAATTGTGAGATATTAAGTCACAATTAAGAGAAATAGTCTCAATTGCGAGAAGTCGCAATTACGAAAATTAAAGTGGCAGTTACATTTACATTTAGTAATTTAACAGACACTTTTTTCCAAATCGACTTACAAATGAGACATATAGCAAGCAATTTGTCTTATAAATTTTAACAACATCTGTAGTATAGGACTGCCAAGTTCTCATAGTGGCTGGATTAGTGAAGATACTAGCACAGAAGAAAGAGACAGACAAGGATTTTTGTTTTGTACATGTTAAGTGCAGCAGTAAGTTAATTAGTGTGGGTTGGTAAAGCGCTTGCGGAACAAATGTGTTTTCAGCTGGTTCTTGAATGTTGAGAAGGTAACAGCAGAGCGTGTGGAGGTTGAAAGTTCATTCCACCACAGAGGACCAGAGAAAGTGAACGGTCGTGGAATAGACATTGAGCCTCTTCGTGACGGATACACCAGGCATCGCTCATTCATAGACCACAGAGAACGATTGGAGCATATACCTGAAGAAGTGAATTGAAGTAAAATGTCTTTCAGACAGCCAATGGAACCGCACCAGAGTTAAAGCCTTGAATCTGATGTGGCCAGCTACAGTGGAGTGAAATCAAGAGTGAGGTGACCCTTTTAGACTGATTGAAGACCAGATGCGCTACTGCATTCTGGACCATCTGCAGTGACTTAATTGTGTTAACTGGGAGGCCAACCAAAAGAGCATTGCAGTAGTCTAGTCTTGAAATGACCAGAGCATGGACTTTGACCTGTGTAGCATATTCAGACAGGAAAGGTCTGATTTCCTGATGTTGTAAAGTGCGAATCTGCGACAGGGCAGTTGATGAGATGTGTGCAGTGAAATTAAGCTAGTCATCTACCACTACTCCCAGGTTCCGGGCTGTTCTGGTTGGTGTTAGTGTAGCTGAACCAAGATGAATAGTGCGGTTGTGGTCAACAGATGGGTTGGCTGGGATCACAAGGACTTCTGTCTTGGCAAGATTGAGCTGAAGGTGTCGTTCCTTCATCTAGGCTGAAATGCCAGAGAGGCAAGCAGAGATACGACAGGTAGAACAATTGATTTTGAGTAGGCTCTCACCAGTTGCAAGGTTTCAGCTACTGATAAGAAGGCAGTTTCTGTTGAGTGTCCTTTTTTGAGGCCAGACTGATGTCTGTCGAGTAGGTTGTTCTGTGAGAGAAAACCAGATATCTGGTTTAATACAACACTCTCAAGAGTTTTAGACAGGAAGGGTTGGAGAGACCGGTTTGTAGTTGTCAAATACTGTGGGGTTATGTGTTGGTTTTTTAAGCAGTGGGGTTACTCGTGCCTGCTTGAATGTATTGGGAATTTTCCAGTAGTGAGAGATGTGTTGATAAAGTGTATGAGTGTGGATTAGATCGATGGAGAGGCAGCTTGAATAAGATGTTAGGGGATAGTGTCAAGTGGACAGGTGGTAGGATGGTTAGAAAGAAGCACTTTGGAGACCTCAGTCTCAGAGAGAGGAGAGAAAGAGGAAAACAGAGGATGGGATGTTGGAAGAGAGTAGCAGTGGGTGTAAGGTGTAGAGAATTGGCTGATGATGCTCACTACCTTGTCATCTAGCAGTCAGAGAATTAGTAGGATGGAGGAGGATAGAGAAGAGATTATTAAGTTGAAAAAGTATGGAAATCTGAAATGTTACAGGGTCTTTTGAGCAGCCACTTTCTCTCCGCAGCCCTTAGCTCGGTTCAGTGATCACAAAGTGTCTCCGACAGCCTGGGGCTGGAGGGTGTGGCACATGCTGGCCTGGAGGGAAGAGGATAGACACTATCAAGGCAAGAAGTTAAAGTTGAGCAAAGAGCATTTTTAGCTTAATTTAAATCAAGTTAAGAGAAATGGTTTGTGGAGGGAATGGAAGGGAACTGCGAGATATAAAGTCTCAATTATGAGCAATAATGTCGTAATTGCAAGATACAGTATAATGTCACAATTTCTTGATTTAAAGTTGCAGTTCGGGGTATTAAGTCACAGTTATGAGTAATTGTGAGCAATTGTGAAGGATAAAGTCACAATGACAAGAAATAAACTTTTTTATTCCATGATGGAATCAAGGCACCATATGATTGTTATTAGTCTGATTGTCATAATTAGACTTTATATTTTAATAATAAAAATAAGCTTCATAGGACTCATCCTCACCAACAAAAGTCCAACAGGGCCTCCTAAACAACATTGGGAACTTTTAAGTAATAAAAGGCACAACTTGGGAAGCACTCTGTAGTTAGATTTATTTTGGTAGCCTTTTGGGTCATTGGTTTGCCGCACTGCTGACTTTGCTTTTGTCTAAATTATAAAGGTTAGCTGACGGTACACACTTGTAATGCAATTATGGAATTAAGCTCAATGAAGGTTTGCTGTACTTTAATAATATTGATTTTGTACTGCAAATGTATATGTACAAAGAACATGTTATGCTTAGAATAAATAGGACTGATTTGGAGCATGTAAGTTGCTTCCTTTTGATTCAGTGTATAATATAATATAAATGGGTGTTTGAAAAATGAGTGGTTAGGAAACCACTAATAGAAGTATGTACATGCGCTAAGTTTTGGATCCCTTTCACTGCCTTTTTTAGATCCTTTGCTTATGAGAACGCACAGCTTACTTACCCTGTGTCTTGAAGATATTTTAAATAAAACTTTTATTAATCTCCTAAGAATCATAAATTCTCCTGTACCTTATCAATCACAATTCTGTCATCATTTATGTATTCTTTGTGATATGTATTCTTTGTCTAACCTTTCTTGCAGTGCTTCCATGTGCCTTACTCTGCCCTGACCATGTTCTTGTGCACCGATCAACAAGAAAGAGACTCTGCTACAGCTTACCGTATGCTTACAGCTCGCCTACCTACACAGACACCATTGTATCATGTTAAAGTTAAGCATGTTAATTTTACGGTAATTCTATGGCCTGCGAGTAGGAGTATATAAGTTCATGTAGATTTATCATTAATCTAAATAAATAAAGTCCGGGGGTAATCAGGACTCAAGTCGAGTCTCAAGCGCAGAGTGCTTCAGTATACAGACAGCAAGCCATATACAGTTACCTCTTCTATACAAGATTACATAAAATACGAACTACTGAATCATGTTTGTATACTCTAGTCGATCAATAACTCCAGTAGCTCAAATATGTGTCTGGAGCTGACTGGAAATGTAAATAATGGTGAAATTTAACAGTTTTCTGCATCTGCAGGTATGACGATGGAAGTTCTTGGTACGTTGGTTGGTGCCGCCATTCAGGGTCAGATTGTAGCGAGCGCACACACTCTGAAACACTGTTCACATCGCAACCTGTCAGCTGGTCACCTGGGAAACAGCAGTGGCACTAAGATCATCAGGAGCCTGGCACTGTCACATGACTTACTGTCTGATGCTGTACGTGTCAATGTCATGTTTGTATTAAAAATAACCTACACTGCACACAGCACTTAATGTAGTTCCTCTGGTGCTAGGTCTCTTTCAAGTTTTGTTCTAAGAGGAGCGTTGATTATTAACAATCTGTATCTTTTTTTTTTTTTATTTATTTTTCATTTAAACACCCTAGCACCCACTAAGTGATGGTCCATAACACAAGAGAAACCACATAGCAATGACTCAGAACACCCTAGAAACCACCTAGAACATCCTGACAACCACCTTGCAGTGACCCAGAGCACCCTAGACACTACACAGAACACCCTAACAATCATCTAGCAATGACACAGAACTCCCTAGCAACCACCTAGCGATGTCCCAAGAAGACCCTAGAAACCACCCATAAATTAAGAACACCCTATTATTAACCACCTAGCAATAACCCAAAACACCCTATAAACCACCCAAAACACCCTAGCAACCACCTAGATATCACACAAAACACCCTTGAAACCACCCAGAACACCCTAGCATCCACTCAGCAATGACCCAGGACACCTTAACAACCACATAGCAATCACCCAAAACACTTAGAAACCACCCAGAACACCTTAGCAACCATGTAGCGATGACCTAAGGAGACCATAGAAACCATCCAAAAGATCAGATCACCCTTGCAACCACCTACCAATGACCCAGAACACCTTAAAAACCACCCTGAAAACCCTAGCAACCATGAAGTGATGACCCAAGAAGACCCTAGAAATCAACCAAGGAACACAGAAAGTATATACTGAAATAGAACAGCAACCAAAGATCAAGACTATAGACAGAATTTAACTTCGTCGACCAAAAGATAACTTTTGTCAGGATTGTTACAGTAATATAATATAATATAATATTTAATTATATTTAATAATTATTATTATTATATGCCATCGCCTCTCATTGCCTGTATATCTTTACAGAAGGAAGTGTACATGATAGCAGCTGGTGTGATCGGTGGGCTGTTTCTGGTCTGTACAGTGGTCATGTTCCTGGGAGTCAAAGAGAGAGACGGTGAGGATGCGTGTAAATGGCATGAACCATTACCTACCATAAAGGCCATTATCTGAGTTATGATGTGCAATAAATTCTTGTTTTGCTTGTGCATCTGAGTTGAAATGTTAAAGGGAAAGTTTAAGGAGATGTTAGGCAGAATGTTTACGCTGCTATTTTCCAATGATGAATGGGGCTGTTGAGCTGCAAAACTGACAAAACAAAAAAAGTTTTTTTAGGTGAACTATCCCTTTAAAGCATACAAAATGTCATACTTTACCATGTCAGAAAATGTGTCTTATGAGTTTCCTTGCATCTATTTTACTGTGCAGATCCATATGCACCTAAAACAGGGAAGGCCATCCCGTTCCATAAGGGCTTTATTTTGGTCATGAAACATGGATCATATCTCACTCTAACCGCTGCTTTTCTCTTCATATCAGTAGCCATCCAGGTAACATGCTTTCCTGCTAGTACAATGTTTACTACAGTATTTGTTTGATCAGCTAAGGAAAGAACTTCATGCCTGAATACAAATGTTAACAGAAAATACAATAAAACATTTTATATACAGATTGTTGTGGGCCAATTGTAAAATTTGGCTAATTGTGAAAATATATAATAGATGTATACCATACATCCTCCTTAGACCCGAGCATGACAGCAATGTGCATTTTCCATTTTCACTGTAGATCTATATGCAGCACTTAGCTGCATAGAGATCTACAGGATGATCCCTTGCTCCCTTTTTATTGAATGACTTAACATCCTTTTCATCCTAACTCCATATAAAGCCTCTGAAAGCAAAATGTTTCAGTTTTTGAAAGAACCCATTGATTCTCAATATGATAATGCACAGTGAATATAGGATTTCTAAGGAAAAAAATGCACTGAAGTACACATTAGTGTAGATTGTGTTTAGCAGCATGGCGTTTCATGACAAATCACTCAAATTTTAAAAATGGCATATTGGATGAAACTAAAGACTTTTGACTCAAACAGGTTTCAATGTAAAAACGTTTTTAGGGTTCTTACCAGATGTAGTTTTGTTGGCATTACTCCAAAAGACAAACTCCGAAGTGGTAAGGCCATGTTGTTTTGCTACATGACACCGTATGTCGAAGTTTAACCCTTTACTGAAAGCACAGAGTCTCCTGAACCAAGTCCGTTTAAATGAATTTAAATTATGCGTTGCGTATAGCGACAGCAAAATACAATGTCCACGCATGTGTTCACAGGGTCACACAAGGTTAAGGTTATTACGGCCCTGATATACAAAAAATATTTACATCTAATGGCTGGAACCCCACAAACATTCCCAGAATTTTTTATTATAAGGATAGGCTGGATTAATTAACTACATCATCAGAACTTTACTGTATTTCCATTTGTTGTTTATAAGCCAAATGTCTTCATTTTGCAGTTGATACAAAGTAACTTTGTGCTGTTCTGCACATATGCGGTGGATCTGCGAGAACACTTTCAAAACATTGTTCTGACCATTCTGGTGAGTACTCGATGAAGACATGGAAAGATAAGTGATGACCAATTATGCCATACCCAATTCAATAGACTTGCCATTGACATTAGTAATTTATTAAGAATGAATACAAAGCTCTAAAGTAAGCTATAGTTAGATCATTCAGTTAACTGGTGAAAGTTTTGTAGGTTTCTGTTTATGACGAATGGAAATATATTGTACAGTCTTCAGAAAAGTTAAGGCTTTTCATTCTTAAAAATACATTTTTCTTTTGTGCTAGGTGAAAATGTATTCATGTATAATGTCAGGTTGTTACACTCTAACTAAATTGTGGCATTTGGGTTAAATGTGCACTCAGCGATTCCTGAGAAACACTGTAGATATTCGAACTCAACTGCCAAAACAAACACACCCCTCCCTTCTGTGCTCCTTTGGAAGCTCCGCCCCACAAATTCATGTTTGTAAATTCATTACTTTTACCTCTCGGTGGTCTCTCCACCGCTGAAAATCCTCACCGATGTTGATGCGGCTCCTTGCCCTCGACTTAATTGTCCTTTCTTTTTAGTTTATATTCGTCTGACCTTTTTCTCTTGGTCTGTTTCTCAGCCATTTGTCCTCCTTGGAGTTTAGGAAGTTCGCATCAGCCAGATTTGCCGTTCTAATGAATTTCCCTCTCACTCTGCCGCCACCCCCCCATCCTGTGCACGCACAATAACCACCCCCTGTTGCTGATTGGCTGGAGTAGTGTTGTGTTGATCGATCTGATCCACTTTGTTTTTGTCCCATTTACAGAGACAGGGCTGTGTGCAAATACTAGATTGTATAGCAGACTGAGGAGATATTTTCAGAATTTGACAAAAAGTGTTTTGCTGAGTGCAACTTTACGTGAATAATTAGACACAATGTTTGGAATATTTTATACACAAAGCTATTGATTATTAAGAACACCTGTTTTTGAAATTACCAGATGTCTGCTGCAGTGAGCATTCCATTCTGGCAGTGGTTTCTAGAGAAGTTCGGAAAGAAGACAGCAGCTTTCTGTGGCATCATGGTAACTTACTTTTTTTTTTTTTGCCACAACCACACTAATTAGTTTTCAGTTTCCTAATGTCATTATTCTCCAAAGTTTGCGGTAATGGAATTTTTTTTGAAATGCTCCGTTTTCGGTGGAGGACCCCCTGTTTTAGTGTGGATGAGAGGTGTACACGTGTTTCAAGTGAAAAGGTTTTATTTAAGACGTGGCCTTAAATGTTAAAGGTGCAGAAAGCGATACTTCCACGAGACTGAGCCGTTGAATTAGCCACGCCCCCTCTTTCCAAAACCCCACACTCCACAGATAACAAATGAGCTTTATTGAGACCGACATCATGCAGGAACGGCAGCATAAAACAACAGCAGCAAAATAGCACCCTCAACTGACAACTGTTATGAACAACATGGCTTAAAAATGTCATTAAGCCTCAATAATTTGCTGCAACTACAAAACTATGAGAACGTGCAAAATGATTGACAGGCTGAAAGCATCATTGTCCACAGTCTGTGGACACATTTTTATTTGCTGTTTAGTCTAGAGCTGTAACAGAGACAGGTGAGATATCTTATGACACTTATTTAATTAATATCTTTCAGGGAGTAGGACAATTTTTTGCATGCCTTTCCATGAAAAAAATTGCTTTCAGCACCTTTAACTTTATTACCATGCACTGGTAATTAATTTAAATGCATAAACATGCCTAAATCAGTGGTGTGGCCACATAGTGCATTATTTTTAGCCATATTACCAAGTGCCAGAAGAATTTGCACCAAAAAAAATTTTTGTCGTCTACTCCCCACTTTTAAAGGTTGCTAAGCCTATTTATGTTGCTTTCCTAACAATGCACAGTTTTATGTTCACATTTTATTATTTGCATTTATCATTGTATTTTTAACTGCCTTATTCCAACTCAAAGTATTGTGCGTATGCATTGAAATATATGTTATATGGTTCTTTAAACTGCTGTCTCTGTTGTGCAGTGGATTATGCCATTCACAGTGATGCTGGTGTTTATTCCTAATCTGATCGTGGCATATGTTGTGGCCGTATCATCTGGACTTAGTGTGGCTGCTTCTCTCTTGTTACCATGGTGAGTCTCTCATCAAGTGTTATACTGCATTACATAAGCATAGAATCTGTGTCCAATGCTTTGTGTTTGTTTGTGATAAAGCACAGAAAGCATATTCCAGTCAATGAAAAAGTTGTTATTAGTGGTGTTTGCTAAGGCATGCATCACTATTACTATTGCTCATACTTGTCAGATTTAAACCTCTGCGTGCAGCTCGTCCCACTGCATTTGTAAATATGTTAAAATGTAGAATGTTTGTTGGTGTTTATGTAACCTTTCACTGACCTAGTCCTTGTGATGTCCTAGCTCGGAGATTAAAAAGCCACAATGTGATCCATAAAGAGTGTAGAATAGCTGCTTGTTTATATAAACCACCCCGCCTTTTACCCCTCGAATATATAGATTTAATAACCTAGCAGTCTCAAAATAACAGGTTTCATGGAAGGGTCATGCTATTTCTTGGGTTTTTAAAAATGCTCTCTGGTTGATTGGAAATGTATGAGAGTTTTATGTGCTGTCTACCAAGAGGACTTGGCTTTAGGTTACCAATGTCAATGTTTAATATGAGATGATGTATTATGTCTATGCTGTGTTGTGTTTCTTGTTGCCCAGGTCAATGTTGCCAGATGTATTGGATGACTTCAGACTTGCAAATCGCAACTCAAAGGGGCTCGAGGCGATCTTCTACTCTCTATATGCTTTCTTCACCAAGTTTGCTGCAGGCATATCTCTCGGAGTGTCCACACTCTGTTTACAGTGAGATTGCTTAAAACACTCTTTTATTATTTACTGGTATCAGTCTTTTGAACATAAAGAGTCCTGACAGACAGTGGTGTGGATCTGATTTGACAATTTAATGCTTTCCCAAAGTTGGCCTCTCAAGACCTACAATCTATTAGGATCCAAAATTCTGAGACCACTTGTCAAAATACTTCTATTTGGAATTTTTCTTACTTTATATGATTTGTTTTAATTACAATCTGATTCATTTGAATGGAAAGTTGAATTGAAACTTTTGAATTAATTACATAATTTTTTAACATGTAAAACTTTTGCTTTAATGACAGCTAGCACTCGAACTGGTATGAAATCCACAAGTTTGTCCAAAACCCATTTTATCCAGCATGATTTAAAAATGACAAAGGAAGTTAAAAGGACAGTTCACCGCATGCCATGCCAGATTTGTTTGACTTTCTTCTGCATTTCAGCTCTGTGTGTCCAAACAATGCAAGTGAATAGTGGCCAGAACTTCAAAGCTATAAAAAGCACATAAAAGCATCATAAAAGTAATTCATATGACTCATGGTTAAATCCATATATTCTGATGCGATATGATGTGGGTGAAAAAACAGAACAGTATATTAACTCTTTCCCCGCCAAACACAGAATTTTCCGTGTTTTATGAAAAAACGCTTCCCCGCCAAACATGGAATTTTCCAGGTTTCCGTGTTTTAGGTGTTATACGGTAAGGAAGACCCCTGCGCATGTTTTGAAAGAGTACGCAACTCTTTGATCAAAGAAACAGACTGCGATCGTCTCAAACATGAAGAAGTGGAGTATTGAGAAGCTCAAAATATCAGACATAAACATGCCTTTTTCTCAGCTTTTTGTCTGAAATGTTGTTTTTTGACAAAACCGACCTCTGTTCAAGTCGCAATAAAAAAAGAAAATGAAGATAAAATAAAATCGTTTTTTTTGCCTAAAAGCAGAGGCCCAGATCTTTATTGTGATATATAGCATCTTCATATATTCATGGAAGAAAATATTCTGCGGGCCATTAAAGTTTAGCGAAAATCGTCAAAAACCCTGGCGGTGGCTGGCAACTTTTTTTTAAAAACGCTGGCGGGGAAAGGGTTAAAGTCCTCTTTTTATTAAAATTCTCATCCCTGCCCAGTATGCACAAATAATGTGAATCGACAAAATCTAAAGAAGAAGAATGTGAAAGTGAAAGTGGAGATTTATAGTAATAAATGACATAAATATTGATCTGTTTCTCACCCACACTAATCATGAGTCTTTTTGGATGACTTTTATGCTGCCTTTATGTGCTTTTTGGACCTCCTGGACCTTTCTGGCCACCATTTACTTGTATTGTATGGACCTACAGAGCTGAGATATTCTTCTAAAAATCTTTGTTTGTGTTCAGTTGAAGAAAGAAAGTCATACACATCTGGTATGACATGAGTGTGAGTATATGATGAGAGAATTTTCATTTTTGGGAACTATCCCTTTAACATGGTCAGTCTCTCCTTAAATTTGATTAGAGACCTAGAAATACTGCACAGATGTCACATTTTCTGATTTATTTTTAGGGAATTGTAAAGGATTTTAGTGCTTTTGATGAAGAAATATTGGAAAATAAGAAATGCCCTCCTCATCACTGTTACAAATAATAAGATCATTTCAGATGTCAACAAATCAGCTTTAACAAATCAGAAATACATTTCACACAGATCTTGAAGAAATACTGTTTAGAGGTATAAATGCAATCCTATAATTGATTTTAACTGTACATTAAATACAAATTTTAAACATCATTTAGCATCAGTAAAATTTATTCAGGAACCATTTCGACTGATGTTTGTGTTTTTGATTCACTAAGAGTCCGCACATAAGAGTCATGCATTCGTTAATCACACTACACTGCTCACGCTTATGTTTTCGATTCACTAAAAGATTTATTCGGGAATCGGACCAAACTGGTTGCGCTGTATGGTATGTTGTGTGCTGAAGATTCACAAGAATCAGCTCAATAGAGTCATTTGTTTGGAAAACGGACTTCATTGGACGCACAGTCTAGAGCCGTTAACGGAACCAAAAGCCCTGAAATCATACGGTTCCGGTATTTTTACAAAATAAAACCAAAACCATTCTGAACAGCAATGTATATTGTGTTGGATGCACATGACAGATTTCATAAAGGACTCAAAACTATAGCTTCAATATACGTTTAAACGAATATTTCGGGTTCAATACAATTCAGTTGACAGCATAATGTTGATTACCACAAAATTGTATTTAAACTCGTTTCTCTTTATCGAGGTCCAGTGAGGCATTTACAATGGAAGTGAATGGGGATCATTTTTGGAGAGTTTAAACACAGAAATGTGAAGCTTATAATTTTATAAAACCACTTACATTAATTCTTCTGTTAAAACTCATGTGTTGTTTGAGCTGTAAAGTTGTTTAAATCATGGTTTATACGGTCAGTTTAGGGTTGTAGTGTTTACGGTGTGACATCGTAATGGCAACAAAGTTGTAAAAACTTTACACAGAAAATGTTAGCAAGCAATTTAATCATACAAAAATTATGTGAACATGTGTTGTTTACATTTTTGTGGCTATGCTTTTGAAAATGTGAGTATTTTAATGTTTACAGTTTGGCCCCATTCACTTCCATTTTAAGTGCCTCACTGTAACCCAGATTAAAAAATATATATATTATTTGAGGGACGAGTTTAAATAAATGTTTTGGCATTTAACATTGTGCCACAACTGCTGTCGATTGAGCTTAACTTGTATTGAAACTAGAATATTCCTTTAAGACAAATTAACTTTAGAAATGGTCATAGAATAATAAAATATATAATGCATTAGAATAAAATGCAGTAACATATAATAACAGAAAATAAAAGATCAGTAATTGAAAGCAAGACATTTTATTTCGTGTCTGTATTTAACATGCACGGTTGTTCAGTGCTTTGTCTATGCTGTTGTGCAGGTTTGCTGGTTATGACACAGGCGCGTGCAGACAGCCCCCTCCAGTGGTGTACACACTGAAACTGCTCATTGGCGCCGCCCCGGTGGCCTGTATCACTACAGGTCTAATGATTCTTGTGGTGTACCCCATCAGTGAGGATGTCAGATTACGAAACAAACTCGCCCTCGCGGAGCTCAGGTAATGACCTCATGAACACCACGGATGGGGTTTTCTAATACACTAAAAATGTCAATCGTTCACTGGCAAACATCAAAAGAAAAACTTCAAAGATTACTGTTATATAAATAATATTTCACTAAGTTAACTGGGACTCTTCTTGTAATGTTGTGATTACTACTTTTTTAATAGAGTTGCAAGGACATGGTTACTGTCACAAATGTATTTACATTTGATTAGTAATCATGAAATAGAACCTTTAATATTTAATTATAAGTTAGGCTTATTAATTTAATAACTTTTCCTTGTTTTATATTTCATAAACTTGGTTTATTTCAAGGTTAGAAACTTTTGGACTTCACTGTATATATTATTGCATAGATTTATGTTATTGTTTAATATATGGAGAAAAATACAAATATATCATAGATTTTATAGGGGAACATATCCTCTATAAAATCTATGATATATTTGTATTTTTCAAATCTATGATATATTTGTATTTTTCTCCATATATTAAACAATAACGTAAATCTATATTATATTATATTTAATTAATTGTTTTGAGGAGGAAAAACAATCAATCATACAATGTATAAATCATGCAAATTAGTTCAAATAAACGTTGAGTATTTAGAACTTTCTTTTTTCTTTTGAGGTCACGAAACGTACACCTTTTAAGTAACTTGAATTGTTTAACGTTTTGGGTTTAATGAACTTGTCTCTTTAAATTTACTGGAACTTAAATGAACTGAAACTGGGAGGGGGATTTTTATTTCCCAGCATGCTTTACATGTCACTGGACATTAACATGTGTTATCTAGTGTGTCTTTGTGCAAGATGAATGCAAAGGGAGATACTTGTTAGTGTTTAATGTTTTAGTTGTGTTGTTGTTGAGTTTCTGTCATGGTAATGTTTTTGGGGGGTTATCATTATGGTGAACAGTGGAGCTGTACAATATTAGATCATTCTACAATATATTGAAATGCTTGATGAGCAATTGCTATGCTTATCAAAGCATGGTTTATCCATTTATCATGCATTCTATCATTTTTTTGTACTAATTTATTCTAGCTAGTTCTAGTTAACTAGGTTGATACATTTAAATTGAGCCTACATGGTGAGTTTAAATTCAGCCAAAGAGTTAAATTTAAAGTTAAGTACCATTCAAATGCATGAGTTAGCTTACTCAATATTTCAAGTTAAGATAAAAATCAACACACATGATTTTTACCAAATGAAAATCTGACAGTTCTGCTTAACCTTGTAATTTATGAATGTGATGCAACTGATTACCTCAATTTGTTTTAGGTCTGCTAACTTTTTCGGGTTTATGGTGTGCATAAATATATATATATATATATATATATATATATATATATGTGTGTGTGTGTGTGTGTGTGTGTGTGTGTGTGTTATTTTTTATATTACATTTCAATATATATATACTGTTATTTTCCTTCTAGAAACCAGAGCATGACCTCAGAGTGGATCTGAGCAGCATGTAGCATCTTTAAACAGCAGATCCTGAAATTCCAGCCCAGTGTTGGGATGAGCTGTGTTAGTGTACATTACACTGTGAGAAAGCTAATATGTTTTCACGTAAACATTTGAGTTTGTTCCTGTATTCTGTTTCTGTATTTTCACATGAACGTGTAGCCACATTTACATAAATACTGTATCTAATTTATACACTAGGGTACTATATATTATTAGATATCAGAATTGATATTGTATAAGATGTATTATTCATTATACATATTACAGAATTATTTGATTCCAGGCCTAATAAAGAACTTGTGCTGGTTCGCATGTCTCAATGATGAAGTGAAATATATATATTTGTGTGTATGTGTGTATGTGTATATATATATATATATATATATATATATATATATATGATAGATAGATAGATAGATAGATAGATAGATAGATAGATAGATAGATAACTTGATATTGAAATTTAATTGGGCTGACTATTTTATCTATCTATCTATCATCACACAAGAATCTTGAAATGCTTAAATTATTTACAAAATATTAATCAGGAAATATTAAAATGGACACATAAGACACAGTTACTAGGCTGTTACTACAGACACAGAACCTGATATGTGATTTAAAGATTAAAGAATCGAATTAATGATGAAAACTAAAAGAATACAGTCATTATGCATTTCTTTTATTACCATGTAATTATTCATTTTGTTGTCCCGGTAAAATATAAGACTTAAGTTTAAAACTAATTTAAGCACATTCCATCAAGCAGGCACTCAAGTAATTCTTCAGACAAATAGAAAATAATACTGCCTTTACATTCCATATATATATAATTGTACAACTGTCACGTTATACAAAGCAACTAACATCCAGAAAAGATTTTCCCTGAAAATACCCTTTCGTATTCCTGTGTCACAAGTACCAAGCTAAGAAAAAGCATATTATAAAAAATATTTATATCCAAGTTCTCTTTGTTTAGAAAAGATGATATGGGTTTTCATTTGTCTGCATTGGGAGACTGTGGACTTTGAGGGGGTAAGTCATTTTCACCACTGGGTGGTCTTATGGGAGATTTCCTTTTCACATTTCTGATTGTGAGTTCGTCCTTGTGATTAAATATGAGTGGAACAAAACCATCTGCATCAGCTACCAAGACAAGCCACATGGGACCTGTGACAAGAAGAAAATGATAGTCAATCAATTAGCACATCCTCAAGGAAAATGTATTGCTCAGAGGTTTCACTTTCATAGTTCAGGAGAATTCATTAAGATTTCAGTTAAGCTTAATTATGAACATTGTCTTTGATATTTTCCCTGTAGACACAAATAAGACAACTGTGTTGACATACAGTAAGAGTACAGAGCTATACAATTAATGTGGATAACATAGCTCTAATCACCTGGTTTTAAAATTATTTGATAAAAAGTCTCAAATCGCAGACTTTGGTATTTTGGGAAATCTGAACACAATCTGAAACATGGCCAATATGTCATTCTGCAGGAGAGTGTTTTCATATAAACTGCAGCAGTGCTCATTGCATCATTTTTAAAACAAAACAAACAAACTGTAAATGTACAAATAAAACTCTCTCAGACTGCCGACGATTTCTCTTCTATGCATAATTAATTCTATGCATAATTATTATTGGGGTGGGGCCCAGGACGAGATACAGAATGCAGGGCCCTTCTTGTCGCTGTCCGGTGGGTGGGGGGTTGGCGGGAACGGCCCTAACTTCGCCGTACGGGGAGGTTGAGGAGCTTGGTGCAGTTGCACGAAGGCCCTGCAACATTTTTTATTAGAACAGTGAAATCGCATACAGACACTTTAACTTCTCCGTCTTGTCTGCATTATCTCATAAGAGAGCACCATTTTGCACCATTTTTACTCCTATTGGTTGTCATTCCCAAAAGTTACTCCTGGCTTGCATAAAGTTGAACTTGTCTTAACTTTCTGAAGGCGCTGGACATGCCCACATCTAGTTGCTGTCACTCATGTTGCCTGAAGTCACCAGCTAGTCGCTGCATGTGTGAACAGACTCAAGACTTTCAAAGTCTCCATTTGTTCTTCATTTAACTTCATTACTGTCTAAGAGAAACAACTGAGGATTTAAAGAGAACTCATTTTCATTTTTGACTTTCCTATTGGATGAAATGTTCAATACTTCAAAAAGGTCTTAGCATAAATGTGAGGGTTACAGCAGATTGAGCTTATATCAGCTGTAGAGACACTCAACACAAAAGGCTGTAAGCTGATTCTAAAACCCTTTAATCTGACTGTAGCTCATAATCGCTTCCTATTTTCGTCATTGACAATTAAATGAAGCCAAAGCACACCGAACTAACAAAGGAAAACAAAATCTGCACACAATCTAATTTTAATTGATCCCATCTGCTCCTTATTAAAATAGGGTTTTGGCAAAGACACATTCAAGTTAATGTGCCAAATTGAAAATGTCAGAGATATTAGAAATTGTAAGGTGCTTCTCACAGTGTGCAATGGCAGCAACGCTTCCAAATTTTCATGCATAATATCAGTTAATCCATGCAATAATATGAGAGTTGTCGCACCAGAGTCTGTACTGTTATTACAAATACTATTAGTGATCAAGGTGGTGGGTTTGATTTTTAGGAAGTTTTCCTTGCACTCAGCAGAGTTGACAATTAAGTATTGTTGTTCAGGCACTCATTCCTCTTGAAACCTTCTTTCAGACATACCATGCATCATCTCCACAACCGTCAAGCCAAAGAGTTCCTGCACTACACGTAGACAGATCCGTCCCCCACACAATAGCACAGGTCTTCTTTCATCTGTATACACATTCTCTGACAACTGTTTCTGGAGAGAGAAACAAAATTGCTAAACACAATGGCCTTTTGACTCACTTTGAGTACATATCAAACACCATTCGCAATAGACACTGTCATGTGATCATGGAATATGGATTAAGTATGACGATTCATATAAAACAAGTTATGCAAATGTCAACAGTATCACTTCAATCTGATATCTCCTGACAAAGTGTTGTGCTTAAAAGAGTGAGAGGAATTATGTGTTGGAGTGATGCTTCAGAATGCTAAACAGCCTGATGGTTTGACTAAGAGTAAAATGGGCTTTGTAGAGTCTTGAATTGGATTAGGATTTACTGTTGCTACACAAGTCGATATCATGTACTTTGTTGGGTATTGTTCATTTGAATTTTAAAATTGATGTTTAAATACAAATGATATATTTTGCACTATAACATTATGAACAAATGTGATCATTTCGAAGAATCGCAGTGGACCAATATGGAAGACCATACAGTGCCTTTATTTGATTATTCAACCATAATTATCATATTAAACAAATATCACAATACTTGCAGCTGTAGATGATATTGGTCTCCATTTTTCTATAACAGACGTTTTCAGACTTTCCCCAGTTAAGTTTAAACTTCATTGTAAAAATTTACAAGGATCATGACAGAAGAAAATAACACAAATTCATACCTGACATGTTATGTACACATATTGTGGTTCACAAGCAGATGGATAATTGCATGTCATCTTCTTGCCATTTTGGGTGAAGTCTCTAATTTCTGAGAGGCACTGTTGGACGTCTGCGAAGCGGGTGATTATGCTCTCCATATTCTGCATTAGCTGCTCCACTTTCTTGTCCTTGGACTGGCAGCTGTTCTTTGGCAGTGTGGCATCGGAGTAAAATTTGTCCAAGACCTCGTACCTGGGCGAACATGGTCGACTTGAATCACGGCTGGTCTGACTGGCAACGGCTAACGTGGCCATGCGGCTGACTTGATCCATTTCATAGGTTTCCAGAGTATCGGAGGAGGCAATAGATACAGCTCTGTCCGAGAAGTCAGCCGAGCTTGCCACAGGGCTCAGTTCTGAGCTACGAACTTCCTCAATTAGTTTCCTCCTACTGGTTGGTGAAGCAATCACAGAGCCTACTGGAAGAATTAGATCCTTAATTGATAGATAGTCCTCTTTGGAGAAATTCTCAGAATGTCGCCTAATCCCATGATCCTGGCTTGGTGACTCCGGCTTGGTAACCACTGGGGTGGCAGATTCCTCGTCGAATACCAGCTCTTTAGTCATCAGCCTCAAGATGTACTTGTCGGTGTTGGAGGAGGGGAGGAAAGTTGGATCATTAGACTTCTGCTGGCCAATCATGAAGAGCAGCATTTTATTGGTGAAAAAGCACACCCCTTTGGGCCTCTCGTTCTTCTGCAACTGGATCTGTTGGACATTGGGCATGGAAGAATCTGTGATGCAATAAACCAAGATCATGTTGCAAGTGTTGGAGGCCACGGCCACAGTGCTTCCACTTTGGTCAAAGGCAATGATGTCAGGAACCAAGATACCAGGGATGCTGACTTTTCTCGTGGTGGTGACCTTGCGTTCGTATGTCACCAAAATTAGATACGATGAGTCCTGACCTGATGCGGTCAAATGATCTTGACGCCTCAAGAGAATGAGTGGGCTTGGGTCTGATTTTCTGTGTTTGGCAAGAATGTGCATTAGATCTATGGGTCCGGCCGACAAGGCCGTTCCTGAATGCGCAGAATCACATGACCTCCTCCGAGAATCCACCATCAGAACAGGAGCTTGGCGAGAAGGTGATGGTTCAGAGTCGTTCGTTAAGTCAAATGTGATGCCTGCATTGAGCCCACAAAGTTTATCAAGAGGAAGTTCTGTAGCTACAGCAACCTGTGCCTCATTTGTGGACTCTATGGCACAAATATAGCCACCTATGTCAAAAATGGGGCAGAAGGAACATGCCACCAGGCTTTTTTGGATATCATTCCAAATGTATGAGTGCAATGCGCTACCAATGGCAACCACAAGTCGGGTTCCATCTTTAGTCCAACAGGCACAATGGATCAGGCCGCTGCCCTTGATGTCAGCTTTCACCCGACGATTATCAACCCGCACAGAAAACAGGACAGAGGTGTCCCGCTTAGTCAACACAGCTAAAATGTCCATTTTGGGATGCCAGACACATCCCTGGAACAAAAGTGGAAACGGTTCGCTCATTTCGCACGTTTGCGTGCACAAGAGTTTATTCTGTTCCAAAGCGCTTAACTGAAGTTGCCATACCGTAACGTGCTTCTTATGCTGTACGGCAAGCAAAGCTGGGGTCCCAGAACAGCACAGGGGCCCCCAAAAGAGTCCCAAGACGTGTTCAAACTGTCCAATGACATTTGTGTCACCAAATTTAGGCTCGCCATCAAGCGAATACAAAGATGTGAGACAAACCTGTTTACCATCCGTCCAGGCTATTCCATGTATGGGGTGAATGGCTTGGTGCAAAGTATTCAAGCCTGTTCTCAGAAGCTTGGCTTTTCCTAGCTCCATACTTGGGTCAGTTTCTCCAATGGAAAGGAAGATGAAATTCCTGGTCATACAACAAATAAAGACAAAGTGGAGTTCTGTCAAAGAGATAGTTGTAACTCTGTGCTTGAGTAGGAAAAGACTGCCATCACTTACTCCAAGAATAGGTAAAGCCTCTTCACTCTCTCTCTCTCTCTCTAATCCTATAGGCTAGAGTGAGGCTACTCTCAGGGATGACCACCAGATTAGTCTCACATGACCTCCAATGTCATAAAACTCTCTGAGGTTTGGATGGTACCTCTTTAACTGCATTTTTTTCTGTCCTTAGTCAGAAAAACACAAAACAATGATAAGCAAGATGTAAGCAAGAACTTTACATTACAAAAATGACCCTTTGAACATTGGAACTTTGTATGTCAAAAGACTCCCCTTACAAAAGGTTACCATAGTTGCCATCAAAATACCATAGTTATTACAGTTATTGTTGATACAATAATTTTACAACAATTAGGCTAAACATAATGACAGAGAAATTCTGAAAACATCTTACACTGAAATGTAATTTATTATTTTTTTACAGTGGTAAAAAGAACTGTAGTTAGTTAATATGGTTATTTTAGAGGAAAGAGTACCATGGTACAAGTTTGTAAGGGAGGTCATTAATATATATATATATATTAGGATTGAGTATTACAAAAATATCGTAGTTGCATTAGTAAGGCTACTGTTAATACACAAAAACTGCGATAACTTGAAATTACCCGCCACTCGTTATCTACTATTTTGGATGAAACTATGATCACCATGGTGATTCAATGCAAGGGGCATTGGCGAAAATCTTCCTCATTCAAAAATCTTCCTCATTTAAACAAATACAGAACGTTCTAGCCTGTAATAGCTGTCAAACTAACAGTCAATGGTAAAAAACAAAAACAAACGGAACAATGTAAAAAAAAAAAAAGCAAATAAAGAAAGTTCATATACATACATACCATAATTATATTCAAAACACAGAGGAAACCATGACATCTCCTCTCAGATTAAAATCTTGCGATATGAGCTCTTTCGGACACGTTTCCCCAGGGATATGTTTGAAGTCATGGACAAACGGAAGTGTAATCAAAACATTGCTTTCTGGGAATTGTAGTTTTATGAGTGCGTTCACTCAAGACGCGTTATTGTTTTTTAAAACAGTTTTAAGCGAAAAGGCGGAACGAAACATTACGCGTTTAAAAAATATTTTTGTATTGCTGTAAGTAAACATGCATCTCATTTTTTTCAGTGTTTTGTGCCCAAGCGCCACGTTTGTTTAGGCAGTGTCAAGTTAAAAATAACAAACTTAAAATCGTATCTCAAAACACAGCGCTGCGTCTTGCTGTTTTTAGTGCAATAACGCGACGTCTTAAAAACGTGACAAACATGACGCGACGCCACAGCTGACGCAGTCAAGCGAACTCCATCTATTCTAAACAGCCGTTTGTTTTAGAATTTGTCATGACCACTTGGAGTCATACTATGACCAAATTTAAGCTGCATCATGGTGTATGTATTATTGTAATTCTAGTGTAACTCTTGTTTAGTTATGATTGAAAATGTTGGTTTTGCATTTATTAAACAGATAATAGCAATATAATTAAACATACATTGTAGCAGCCTTGGTTTTGCTCAGTGAGGCATTTACACATAGATTTTACACATCACGCTATATGAAATTCCAAAAATAATTTCCAGATATTGTATAAAAACGCTTAGAGGAGTTCATCAGAAAGTAATCTTGTGTCCTTATGCCAACTAATATTGACACTAGATCAATGAACGCAAACTAGATCAGTAAGCTTTGATATGGCAGTGGGCGGAGTACAGGAGCGCTGCTGCCTCATCTCTCTCTCTCTCTCTCTCTCTCTCTCTCTCTCTCTCTCTCTCTCTCTCTCTCTCTCTCTCCTCTCTGCAGTGAGTTCTGCTGGAGGATCTGGCCGCGCGAACAGAATGGGTGTTGAAATTGAAACAATATCTCCAGGAGACGGTAAGACGCTACAATGCAACAAGTTTTAAAATTGGAATTCTAACGGTCTTCGAGAGTGAGTGGGGTTTGGGACGTATGTTTTGATACATTGTAGCGCTAAAATTGGCATTGTTGGAAAATTCTACCGCTTTCATTACATAATAAAGCTACATTCTTGAATCTGTAAAATGATTTTATATGAAAAGATGTGAATATGATGACACGTTTCTAATGAAATCCCCAGCCAGCGTGATCTCATCGCTATGAGGTTGCGGGTGGGATATTCCCGCTCTCTGTCTAGTCAGGGATTAAACGTGTTTATGCCCAGTTGATAATATGAGGCATGTGTGCCAACTCGTTGAATTTCTGTTTGACCCACACTCATTATGATTCCTCTCAGCAGCTGACAGAACTATATCTGCTGGATATAGTTCTGTCTGGATATGCAGTTGTCTGTTTTTTTTTCTCCTTATGAAATGTAAGTAAATAATGATGATCATGTGTGTAACAGATGGCACAACTGGCTAGACTTGAGCTTTGAAGGGTAATCTTTGGGGGTATTGCAGGGGTAATTTGGCACAGTTGGCAGAGTTACTGGATTTCTGAGACTTGATATGATCTTATGGCAAAGTAATGTGCTGTTGTGTGTGACACTTGTTGCATTACATGTTTGCAGCATTATTTGCATCATTGCAGGCATCATGCATCATTTGCACAGTTTGGTATCTTTGACCATAAATAAATAATTATTATTGTTGTAATTTTATCTACACAAAGTTATGAAAATTTGGAACATGATGAGCGTGAGTAAATGATGACATAATTAAAACTGTTGGGGTGATCTTAAAATTCTATAGGTCACTTAATTGTTTTTTTTTATTTAAGGAATAGTTCACCCAAAAATGAAAATTCTCTCATCATTTACTCACCCTCATGCCAACCCAGATGTGAATGATATCATTTCTACTGCATAACACAAACAAAGATTTTTGGAAGAATATCTCAGCTCTGTATGTATTTGGAAATGTATTTTTGAGCTATTTTATGTGCATGTGTTTTACTATGTGTGATACCATATATATTAGAGGTCGACTGATATTGGATTTTCCCGATACCTTAATGTGGAGCGGAGGGGGGCGGGGCGCGTGATATTCCGACCCGGCCCGCCCCTCCGCTCCACAGTTAACTAAAGTGGTCTATTGCCTGATAACCAATTAACCGGTCGATATGGCAACTGGCGGGGGGGTGTTCACTGTCTTTTTCTGCATATCCAGGCCATTTTGTGGTCCGTTCTGCATAACGCGGCGACTCATTTTAGCTTATTGCGGCCCATTCGGCACATTATGTGGCTGACACACCGGCCCGCTCGGTTCTCCCAATGGCCTACTGGCACACATTCTTGTCCAGCTCCCACACATTAATCAGACACTAAGTTCCTAAAAACTTCACAAACCTCAAAGGGAATCCTAGAATCCTGAAATACTCAAACCAGACTGCCTGGAACCAACAGTCATGCCACGGTCGAAATCACTGAGATCTGATGGTTAATATGAAACTCCTGACACGTATCTGCTTGATTTTATGCATAGCACTGCTGCCACACAATTGACAGATTATATTATTGCATGAATAAGTAGGTGTACAGGTGTTCCTAATAATGTGCTCAGTGAATATATACAGTATATCAGGGGTCGGCAACCTATGGCATGCAGAGGGGTAATCACTGGAACGCCAGCAACGGCGAGAGAAGAGTAGACTATTTTATTTATATAAATTCCGCACCTGCATTCCAATCTACATCTTGATGTAATCCTTCCTCATGATTATGCAGTGTGTTTTCATCAGCTGATTGGGAAGCTAAACACTGGTAGGAAAATAAAAAATGGCTCTCCACGATCCCAGCAGTATATATTAGCATAGACCTAGAATCTTAATTTGACCTAGAATCGACCTAGAATCGTAATTTGATCGCTTTTCTCCATGTTGGACAGCGGCAAAACCAATGCTCCAAAAGCTTTATGCAGTCGAGATAAATATAACTACATAGCCACCATTCTATCATCTCCACAAAGGGTTGCCAACTGTCCCTATTACAGGATATGCAGTATTTCGGCCTAAATGACGTTATCCGGTATGGTATGCCTATTGTCCCATATTTTAGAGTTGGGGGTTTCTGGAACATGGGAGGTGGGTGAGATTTGCTTTGATTTGATTGTGGGTGGCGATTTTAGCCAACTTGTGCATTTTTGTGTGCATTATCCATCAGACAGTCAGTGGGAATGTTGTCTGGGGCAATCACAAGTAGAAGTTATTGTATCAAAAACATTAGCTCCAAACAGAGATGCTGCCGGAATTCTTTGGAAAATAAGGTTCACATGCTTTGAATGATCACTAACTTCTTGTTCTCCTTTTTCCATTACAGGAAGAACCTTTCCGAAGAAAGGACAGACATGTGTCGTACATTACATAGGTAAACAATCAGTCACATCTGCTGTTTGTAAACATTCTCATATGCTGTTTGTTGGGATATTTCTCTCTGCAGCTGGCACGCCGTGCAGACTACCAGCTCAGACAGACAGGAAACAGGATATCGATAACAACATTCCGTCTCTAATTGTTTAATATTTTCTTTCCTCTCAATGTTCATGTGTTTCTCTTTGAACAGAAACTGATCACCTCCTTTTAGTGGGGTATATAAATTGTAAATAGTCCATCTAGTTATACAGGATGTTAACTAAACCACAAGATAATGTCAACTAACTATTTTCTAAATCAAATCTACTCTAAAATGAATCTGTTAATTATTTCTTCACTTAATTAATTCATTGGATACATTTTGTATCTGAAGTGTGTCATTTCTGTGCCACTATAGCATCACGAAACGTAACGGCAAAAATAAACATTGATTTCAAACAGCTTTCCCGAATAATCAGTGTCGTTTAAGAAAACAGAGCAATATTTTTTAAGTACCATAGAGACCAGTGTTTGCCGTTTTTGAGGAAATCAATTGATGAAGGTGTTACTTATATCTGGATTAGGAGAAAATTACAAACAGCTTTTATTTGATTTGCTTTATTTATTTATTTATTGCAGGGAAAACATGTTATTCCATCTTACCCAATGGTTTCCTTCAAAACATTTTCAACTTGAAGGCTTTGAAAACAAATTTAAATGTATGAATGTATCCTATACATTACTAAATGTTAATGAAAATTGTTGTTGACATTTCATTACAGATTTTTTACAGATTTTATTGATTAGGCCTTCCACCTCTGAAATCGTTGATGCCATGTTGCCTGATGGCGATTAGAACATTCAAACAGTTAGAAGGTTTAGGATCTATTTACTTTATTATTTTTTTGTTGTTTTTGTCCACATCCACACTAATCTGTTTTCACTCATAATTTCATAACTTTCCAAAGTATGCGGTAAAGGAGAGCATTTTCAGCAGAAGAAAACGTCTTTCTTGTGATGAACGAAACCGTATTATTGTGTGTGTGGCTTTTTAAGGTAAAAGAGCTATGAATGCATTTGTCACGTTTGGATTTCTTTGTGTCCCTAACTAGTATATCCCGTATATAATACTATAATAAAAGTTTAATGGCATATAAAGGACATTTTGTTTCTTTGTGACAATTAACTTCCTCAAATCAAGATTCCGCAAAAAAGTTTATTTGCTTATTTATCCTGTGGCGACAGTAGGGATGCACCGATACCAATTTTTCTCTTCCAATTCCGATATCGGAAATCTCAGTAGCGGCCTATACCGATCCCGACCTGAATCCAGTGTTGTTGTTTTTGCATAATAATTTTAGAATATCTTTACATTATTGTGTGGCATTAATTGGGTGTGCTCTTTAATATGTAAAGAAACACAAACCTCTAACTACACTTTATTTCAATATAAATGTATGGCTTATAAAGAAACACTTTATTGTTAACTAGTATACTGGATCATGTTGCAGCAAAATGAACAGTAATTCCAGTATAAGTCGTCAGTAGAAAAGAAGCCTTTTTCTTTTCAACTTGTATCTGGACTTTAAAGGATTCAGATTTCTTTTTGGTCAATTTAGTTGTAAGAAATCAGCTCACTTTTCATTCATACAGTTATTTTTGGAACCCATTCAAGTTAAATATTATTATGACTTGTAAACAAATGATAATAACAATAATATGTTATAATAGTAATATATAGTAATATATCTCAATCTTGCACCTTTTGTCACAGATCCACCGGTCTCTCTCTCTCTCTCTCTCTCTCTCTCTCTCTCTCTTTCTCCCTCTCTGCAGTCACAGTGCTCATCCTGCTATTGAGTTCATATCTCTGCCTCCTTAAGTCTCTCCATGACACCTTTAACTTTTAAAACACTCATGCTTTTATTTTGACATTCTGAACGCCCCAGGAATTCCTGTATGTTTCTTTTTGTAGGCAAGTATTACAGTAGTTTCTTATTCAAATTCTGGTAAAAAAAAACAAAACAAAAAAACACCTCTAGTGCCATTCTAAATGCATATTATAAGTGAACCGAACTATTGAGCATCTACATCTGAGATGTTTTTCGTGAGTAGCGCTCAAATATTTGAAGACAAAAAATAGGCGTGCCTGTGTAAACAGAGCAGTGCCATTCAATAATACCCTGGAGCTGCTGTCAGTATCGGAGCCGATACCGATCCAGGTATTTGATCGGTGCATCCCTAGGCAACAGACTGCCACCCAGATAGATTTTGCATTCAAAACCAAAGACTGCCAGGGGTTGGGTTTTTTTTTTTTTTTGTATTCCAGAAAAGATGTATGAGCTTTCAAAATAAAGACTAATTTTTGAAAATGTAAATGAGTCATTGCCAAAACATTTCCATCTCTCCTGTTCCATATTTTAGACATTTGCTCTATTGACACAGCATTGACAAAGTGTGTGTGTCCCTGAATATCAATTACTTGACTCTCTATCTCTCTCTCTTTTTCTCTAATGCACTTTTGCTGTATCTGGTTCACTCCAGGGCTCTGGTGCTCTCAGCTAAGGCCCTGCAGTGCTATATTAAGTACTGCAGAAGTGCCGTATTGACTCCGAGTGCTAATGACTGTCAGCCGCTCAATTCAGTCAGTCACCTGGCCAGTGCTGTCTGCTGGCAAGCTCTAGTATATATTAAAAGTGAGAGTTCTGCCTGAATGTGTCTACTTTAGGCCTAATTTAAAAATGTTTTAAAGGTCAAGAGAGAAACACACTTTTTATTTTATTTGTTGTGCTTTGGCCCAATAAAACCTGGAGCATTCATCATACATTGATGAATAAAACCAGGGGCATTCACTATCAAGTGCAATAGTATAAATATAAAGAAAATTAATCAATATTGGTTTTGTTACGTTCTGGCTTCTTGTAAAGGAACATGAGTTAAAATCAGCATAAACTGCTATAACCAGCCTCATGAAAATTACGTGAGTAATTACAGAGACATTATTGCAAAATAATGAAATGTCCACTGAGTGGCGCTAAAAGCAAGTTCGATTTTCTGTATACCAGATGAGGTTTTAAGGTTAATCTAATGCAAATGTTAAAACGTATCGCCTTACAAGTCATGTAAAAAGCATTTAGCAAAAATGCAGGTATAATAATGTGATTTGTTTTATGAGACCAGTTTGGTTCTAACAACAGTAAGTTCCAGGTCTTACGAGGGAAATATTTCACTATGCAGTGCTACACTTATTGAACTCTTGGAAAATGGTCCATTTATTGCATCTAACTGAATCCCTGTAGAGGGACTTTGATCTGCCCCCAATAATGGTAAAAAAATTATAATTTAGCTATGCCTTTATTTTAAATGCATAGTCATAACTATACATTATTAGTTAATGGTGAAACACTGAACTTTTTACTTAGTTGAATAAAAACTGGAAAAACTCTTTGAAAGTAGTAGAAAATCCACCTAGACTTACATCCCCCCCGCTTTCTCTGACCCAGCCGGACAGAACAAATCAATTAGCCCAGTCCTGCTGAATCCCTTGGGGTGTATTATTAGAGCTCAGTAAGACATCAGACCGTCGGTGACTGGCTGCTCTATTAATAACAATGGCAGCACTTTGTATAAATGTGCTCTAAATAGACGTCTGTATGATTGGTGGATTTTTCCCCTGTGGAGTTTCCAAATTATGGCACTTTGAAATCAATTTAAAAAAATCTCACTATAGGTGTCCAATTTTGTGAACCTGATGCCAGAACTTCTAAAAATCAAGATGTAGGTTCCTGAAACAATTCCTCTGGAATCAAGAAATTAATTGCTTATTTAAATGTATTAACACCCTTAATTTCCATGCAGAGGTGGCTTTCAAATATTGTCTTATTTAAATAATATTATTGAAATATTGTCAAGCTAAATTGACAATATGTGTGGAATAATATTGATGACCACAAAAAGTTATAGCCAATTTTACAACTTCATTGCCATGACTATGTCAACAAACCATAAAACCCTAAAATGACTGAAAAAACTTTACAGCTCATAACAAGATTTTTAACAGAAAAATTAATCTAAGTGCTTTTAAAACGTATAAGCTTCACATTTCTGCCTTTAAACCCTCCAAAAAATGGCCCCATTCACTTTCCTATTGTAACCTGGATTTATTTAATTCTGATTTAAAGAAAAGGATGGACGAGTCAAAATTACTTTTCATGGTAATCAACATTATGCCGCAAATGCTGTCGATTGAGCTTAACTTGCATTGAACCCGGAATATTCCTTTTACTTAAAAAATAATAAGCTCACAGCATGAGATACTGAAAAGGCAGTGAGACGCATCTTTAACTTGAACTTACTTGTTTGGCAATATTCTCTTCAAACAGTTGCTCTGCCATGACAGTAATTGAGTTGAAAGAGAAAACACAGTAGAAGCGGACAGTTTATACTGATCTTGCTCTAGAGTAGTGCCCCTTGCGGCAACATAGAAAATGCTACATGTGGTTGCTTTAAGTTATGAATTGAGGTCTGACATATTTTAGAACACAACGACACGTGGAATCAAGCTTACGTTGCAAGATGCATCTGCGTTCACGTACTTGCGTAGAGTATGTTTCGGCCTTAAGAGTTACTGTTTGTGCTTGTCATGGTAGCATTTTATTTTCCTTATTTTAAAAGAAATGTAAACCCCTGATATCATGAAAATTACATGACTGTGGTGTCATCTTTGCAAAATGACATTACGTGGTTCATTACACATATCAAGGCAGTTCCGGGGTGAAATTTCCACTGTGTGGTGCTAAAAGTGAGTAAAACTCTCTCCATAACAGATGAGATTTTTAAGGTTAATGCTCTATAGCGTATAGAGTTTTAAATCAACAAAACCAATCTCTCTTCCCCACCCTAATTCTCGTCAGAACCCGTGCCTCGTCCTTTGTATCACAAGTGCAATGCTCTATCAGTTAAGCTACCACACAATTTGATTAACAAGTTTATAAATCTAGTTGGTTATGTAATGTATACATTAAAATATATTGCCTTAGAAGCCATGCACTATAGTAAAAGTGTTTAGATGTCATAAGATAGCATTGCGTGAGGAACAGGGAGAAAAGTAAGTGTTTATGAACTGCTAATCTGCTGTGTGACTCGTGATTTGTGTAAAAGTAAATTAAAGTCGTTGTTGTTGCGCCTCTAGTATTTCACCAGGAAACTTCTGCAATATGTACAACAAGCCACGTAAAAATTGTATTGCGAAAATTTAGCTATAATAACTAAGGATGTGCATGAGTAGTCGATTAATCGAGTAATCGTTAACTGTTAAATATTCGACTAGTAAAAAACCTACTTGAATATTGCAACTTAAATTTTTCTTTGTGCATTTTTCTGCTGTACGCAACAATGAAAGTGCTTCTCTCACCTACATTTTGCTGTTACAACTCTAAGCATTGGTTGGCACTAGGGCTGGGCAAAAAAATAGATTTTTTGATTAATTGTTTTTTTTTATTTGGCTGATTCAATATCGATTCTGAAAAGCAGTGGATCGATCTTTGTGTGCTGGGTTTGATTAACGTGAATCCTGCAGCTCAGGGGTCCACAACTCCCAGGTGGTCCGACATCCTTCTTTCCATTTGGCGTTTGTGAGTGGAGCTTTTACGAGTGGAGTGCATCTAATGTGTACAGCGGGAGAAGTGGATGTAAACAAGGAGATGATGTGCAACAGCTAAATCCGTCCGTGTAGCACATGTTGACAGAGTACAGCTGTAGCCAGCAGTTGTGTGTGTGTATGTGTGTGTTCCAAGAGTGCTTGCAATGTGGATTCACGCAAGAATGCTCAAAAATGCTTAAAAAGTCTGTCAAAATACCCATCTGGTGACTTATCAGGTGTAAAGTATTCAATGGAAAGGAGGAGGCGAGAACCGGCTTGACAATATAAATAATAGTTTTAATGATAAACTTAAAAGACAAACAACTACATGACGGACATGTCCGTTAACGATCTCTCTCTCCCGCACAATCCTCTGCAGTCGACCTTTATCCCTCTCGGAGGTTTAATTAGCCTAATACGGGACCGGGTGTGTGGGATCACGACCCGGCCCCGCCCTCCGCCCTGCCACATTCCTCCCTCGTTCTCTCAGGCTGGGGAGGGAAGGGACAAGGGGAGGGAAACAGAAATAATTAAACTGGGGTGTAGTACCCCCCCAAAAAACACTGTAAAATTTAAAAGAGAGGGAAAAGACCAATGCAGAGCGGCAGTGAGAAAGAGAGAGGAGAGAGAGAAAAAAACAAAACAAAAAACTCTTACTCGCCAGTTCTCCAATACGCCGCAGCTTGTTCCTCGGCCACTCCTCCACACTCCAACGGACGACAGCCGCGCCTCTCCGGGCGGATCAGAGGCAGACCTCCAGCCTCTGGTGGATGGAATGTCCCGCCGTGTTCTCGGGGAACAGAAGGGGTCTCCCCCGCCCCTGCCAGTGGTTCTCCCGCTCCCGGATTTCGGCACCAGTGTAAAGTATTCAATGGAAAAGAGGAGGCGAGAACCAGCTTGACAATATAAATAATAGTTTTAATGATAAATCTAAAAGACAAACACACACATGACGGACATGTCCGTTAACGATCTCTCTCTCCCGCACGATCCTCTGCAGTCGACCTTTATCCCTCTCGGAGGCTTAATTAGCCTAATACGGGACGGGTGTGTGTAGGATCACGACCTGGCCCCGCCCTCCGCCCTGCCACATCAAGGTATGAATGTAAACACAGAGAGTTATTTCTAAAGTAAATGTAAACAGTGGGGAAAGTTGTATCAAAATTAATAACAAAATTAAATCATAAATGTGTAATTCCAGCAGTTGCGGTGTAGCATGCAATTTATAATCAAATAACAAGAAAATGAGAAAACATTTAACTGCTTTTGGCTGGGTTATTTTTAAATTAGTGTTCCATGTACAGCTTTAGAAACATCTCTTCAATTAGTAGTACTGATGTTAATCGAATCGAATTGAGATTGTGTGTATCGAAATTGAATCGAATCGGGGCATCTGTGCTGATACCCAGCCCTAGTTGGCACTGTGGATGCATGACATTGTTAAAGAAATAGTTCCCCAAAAAATTTAATATACTGTATCTCTTCAGAAGACTTAGAATGTAGTATGTTTCTATGTGGAGTGCGATTCATTGTTTTGTAATTTTTTAATTGAGATGTTCTTTATGCATAGTTCTAATTTTTCATAAGAAAAACAGGTTCAAAGGTTGAAACTTAAATTCTAAATGTCAAGTGATCAATATTTGCTTTTTTATGGTTTAGAGTACTTGACTACAAAATTACTCCAAATGCCCTTAGCCTAATAGTAACTTCATTCTATGAGACCAGGTTGCAATTTACTCATGTCATAGTATACCATCTTGGCACATTTGGCATTCTATTTTCAACTTACTATGCTAGAAGACACTAATTCAAATCTTGCATACTATACAGTACAGATAGTATGAAATTGGAATGCAGCCAGGGTTTCAAGTTCTGGGAATAAGTAATGCAGGCCACCGTACATCAGACTGCAATATGAGAATACATTTAGCATGGAGATAATTAACTAAATGAAGACACGACCGGACTCACTGTAAGGAAATATATTGATATACTAACATTCTAAGATATAGTTCAAATGCATTTTACACAATACATTTTGAGACATTTCTATAATTTTTAGATAGCCTACTTTTTTTAATTTTTTTATAAAAGCAGCTCATAACATTAAATTAAGATTATAAGAGAAACATTAATATTTACTTTTAATTTGCAATCACCCAGCACAAATTGATAACACTTTTCTCAGATTTCTCTCTTTGATGATACATGAACTGTGTAATGTGCGCTGTTCTGCCATGTTTTTGAGCAGTTGCGTTAAAGAAACATGTGCTTCTGATTGCATATGAAGCTGATGGGGAGAAAGCGGCTGCTGTAGATGGATACTGTAAGCAGAGGTAAAAATAGCCACGCTGGCCTCCTCCTGCTCTCCTGATTCAAACTCTTTCCCACCGAACTCTCACGCTGGGGCTCAGTAACGGAAAACGACCTCCAATTTATCCCCACTACATCTGTCAGCCAAAGACAAGCACGCACCCTGCATGAGCCCTGATTGTTATCATGGAAAATAAGTTGGAGGGGAACCGTGTGATATTTTGTGACTTGTAATGATCCTGTGTTTGCATCTTCAATCGTTTAAATTGTACAACAATCTTTTCTATAGGCATCCTGGGGTATTTTCCTTTCAAATTGATGGGCATTTCAGTAATTGTGTTTTTTTTAGAGGTAGAAAATAGAAAATTGCTCTTTGTTTTGAATAACCCACTTAGACCCACCCCAACAATGTCACTCAGCCAATGGCATGAGTTGGAAGTGGGACTATCTCTTTGCTTGACCAATAGCACACGGGGAGCGTATTCAGAAAGCTGTTGTGAAAACAAAGTGTATTCCATTTGGTGGTGCAGAAACTACATACTTCAGCTTTAAGATCCAATAACCTATATTAAAGGAATGTTCCGGGGTTCAACACAAGTTAAGCTCAATTGACAGCATTTTGTGGCATAATGTTGATTTCCCCCCCAAAAAATATTTAAACTCGTCCCTCCTTTATTTAAAAAGGCAAGAAACTGCAGTTACAGTTAGGCATTTACAATGGAAGTGAATGGGGCCAGTACATAAACATAAAATAAAATAATATATATATATATATATATATATATATATATTTTTTTTTTTTTTAAAGCATAGCAACAAAAATTATACATGTTAACATCATTTTAGTGTAATAAAATCACTTATCAACCTTATCAATATGAAGTAATGTTCAATTTTACAACTTTGTTGTCATGACGATGTAATAATCTTTTCGGTAATCAACATCATTCTACAAATATTGTCGATTGAGTTAAACTTGTATTAAATCCGGAACATTCCTTTAAGAGAAATGTGTAAATATCAGTAAAAAATATTGGTCAAACCAGTCATCTGTCTATCTTTAATTAATGGTGCTTGATAAACTTAACTTCAGTGTTGAACTGGTTATATTAAGTTGACTCAGTTCATACTCAAGTAAGCTTTAGATTGTCCTTGTAGAAGAACAAGCAGCTATTATAATTCACTGGCCGGTTTTGGAATGGATCCCACTCTGCAGATATCTTGGTGTGGGGGGCTTCCTGGAAGTCCCAGCTCCTTTTAAGTCAACGGGGGGGGGGGGGGGTGTAAGATAAAACTGTACTGTACACGAACCATCTCTCTGCGTGAGGGGGCTTTCATATCTCCCTTACCATGGATCAAACTGTGAAGAAGAAATGCTTCTAATGGTGCGTCAGAGTCTTATTCAAACAAAGAAGTAGAGACAGTTTCATTCTCACTAAAACACAATTAGAATGGTTTCTATACACTTAATGAAAGCCATGATATGATTAATAGTGAATTGTGTGCTTGTGGTATTATTGAACTCAGTGTAATGAAAATATCTCATCATACAATCTAACATGTAGGTAAAGGGAAGGCTTGCATCGTTTAGGGGGAAAAAATATTATTGCAGTTGAATTTGCTGCTGATTTGTGCCGTCAGAGTATGGGGTGTTGAGTGGTAATACATTTATTAAAACAATAATACAAATGACTAATAATAAATAACAATAAAATGTGTTGAAAAAAACCTGCTCCAGTTTAGGATTTAACATTAGATTCAGTTAGAAATTGCAAAAATGTTAGTATTACCAAATGGTTCCCTGAACCCACCCTTTCTACCATTGGTTGGACAAACAGATAGCCTGGCCCAAAAATCATGCTATTGGTTGACCGACTGTTGCAGTGTCGGGCTGCAGAGAGTTGTTTTAGGTAATGTCCACACTAATACGTTTTCACGAAAACGCATCTTTTTCTTTGTTTAGGCCTTCTGTCCACACTGAGATGGCATTTTTGACAACGAATATGCAGTCTTTGCGTTGTAGTATGGACAGGGAAAATTTAGATATCTGAAAAACGATGATGTAATTGTATGTGATCCATTCAACCCAAAACAATCAATATGGTTGTTGTTGTTGTTGTGCCTGCTAGTCACTTGATAGCATTAAAGATACATGTTACTTTGTACAACATTTACATTGCATTCCTTCAAAGGCAACAAGAAGTTTTCATAGATTTGAAGTGATTTTTTTTGTATGCACAGTAAGGGGATTTAAGAGTTTCCATGTTTTAATGTGGACGAGCAACTTTTGAAAAATGCTTGAAAACGGCAGTGTGGACGGAGAATGTTACGAAAACAAAAACAACGTTTTCAAATGTATTCAGATTAATGAGCACGTAGCCTGAGATTCTGTTTTTGACAGCGAAATTTGAACTTTACGAAAACGCTTTCCCAATTACATAAAATGGTGTCTTCGTATTGTAATGTGGACAGGAAAAAGGGAGATATCTGAAAACAATAACGATGTGATCCAATCAGCCCAAAAGCAATCAAGATGGTGGCATGTTGTATCAGCACTGCTGTGCCTGCCATTCACATTGATAGCATTATTAAAGATAAATGTTACTTTGTACAACCTTCATTGCATTCCTTCAAAGGTGACGGGACGTTTACTTGAAATCGCTGTCCGGCGATGGAACACAAGGACAACTGCGTTTCAGACCGTACATGGTATGGCAATTTTTTGCATGCACAGTAAGGGGATTTAAGCGATTTCCTGGGTTTCAGTGTGGATGAGAAACATTTGGAAAATGCTTGAAAACGGCAGTGCGGACAGAGGGCATTTTGAAGACAAAAACGGCAGTTTCGAATGTATTAGGATTAATGTGGACGTAGCCTTGCGGTTTTTGTAACATATGTTTGTGCCAACAGCGACTCATATCGAGAACTTGTGCTTTTATATGTGGGCTTACACTCAAATTAAAGGCAGCCTGGAGTATTCTGCTTTTATCTTCCTCTCTATTTCTCTTTTTATTCCTGTGAAATAGACAGAGGCAAAAGGTGACCTACTTAAACCAGCCGAATAATCCGGTGAATTAGGCCAATGTTTCATATTTCATTCTTTTAGTTAATTCGGATCACAAAAGCTCAGATTCCACAAGAGATTTAGCTAAGCACAGAACTGCTCCCTCTGATGGGTCAGCTTTGTTTTAATGGACCACTCCTGACTTTTCAAAATCGGAGGCATGCTGGAGGAATTGACTGTAAAAACTGATGTCTTACGTTTTAGTCGGGAAATTTAGTTGCCTTGCTGTTAAAAAGCACTGAATGCCTCAATCACCATTCAGTTTAATTGTATATGGAAAAAAAAAGATGCAATTAAATCAAATGGTACATTCTGCCTGATATCTGCTTTTGTGTTCCTCAGAAGAAAGAAAGTTATATGGGCTTGGAAAAGCATGATGGTGAGTAAATGATGACAGATATTTCATTTTTGGTAAACTATCCCTTTAACTTTCTTGAAGGGATGCTACAGAATGGAAAGAAGTTTGACTCATCACGAGACAGAAACAAGCCCTTCAAATTCAAGATTGGTCGACAGGAAGTTATCAAGGGATGGGAAGATGGAGTTGCACAGGTAACTGAGTCAGTTACTATGCTGCATGTATACTTTTACCATCTGATTTGTTGTTTTTTTAAATATATTTTCTAAGGATGTGCTAATCTTGATATTTAAAAAACAAAACACTAGTCTGTGGGTTGGCTGAATGACAAGATGATTAATTTGGTGTAAACAAAAGCCCTGAATAATTAAGCTGGTTTCGGGTTCACCTGAACCCAAATTGGACCTGTTTCTTAGGGGCAGTTCACTTGTGATCAGATGTGTTTCCTATGTTTAAAACCAGCTGGTCAAACAGAATGGGCCAGAATACAGGGGTCTCAAAACACATTTTTAAAAGTTAAACTATTTTTTTTTTTTTACAATTATAAATGTATATTAAATATTCAACCTTTAAAAAAAAAATAGTTTACCTAAAAAATCTATTCAGTTGTCTATCATGACAATCCCTGGAATTTTCAGTTTTTTTTTTTTTACTGTGCATTTCCATTAATTTGTTTTTTAAAATCTCCTTTTAGATGAGTTTGGGTCAGAGGGCAAAGATCACCTGCACTCCAGATGTGGCGTATGGGGCCACGGGACACCCTGGTGTCATTCCTCCTAATGCCACCCTTATATTTGATGTGGAACTACTGAAACTGGAGTGAACCGCTAGCTTTTACAGGACAAAAGTCCTCACGTGATGGAGAAACACTAGCCCTGCCCTACCATCTTTTATGTGCTTTGCCTACAAATGCCATGAGTAGATGCTGTTTAGTTATTTTAAGTCTTTTCTACACATCTCAACATGTGCTTTTGTCATACTATGTCACATTTTCTTGAAAATCATCAAATTAGTATATTAATTTGTACCAGACAGAATCCACTGCCTTACAGATTTTGAGTAGGGTTGGTATTTTACAGTATAATAGGTTATAATTCTATATTCTGAGGGGCATTAAAAACAACCACTGTCTGCATTGCCACTTTTGATAAAAGTATATCCTGCTGAATGCATATGATAATGTTACTGTATTAAGTATATATTTTATATATTATTATCCCTTATAAATATTTGCTGCAAGTCTCATTTCAATCTACTCATGAGATGTGGAAAAAAACGAATATGTACCATGGAGTGCTTTGGCTTCAATGCACATTTGATCAACTTGCTCTTATTAAAGATATTTGAACTCTTTAAAATCTGGTGTTGATTTGTAACTGAAACTAAAACACTAAAGAAAATTCTAGTTGTATAACTATAGGGTGCAATGGGGCTAAAGACAAAATTTGTCAACTTAGGCAAATACATTTGAGACATCAAGATGCTTTTTAAAAAATAAAAAATGAAGATAATTCTTATTCAAATTAACCACTTTAGAAAAGAGTTACCCTTTTTCTGTTCATTTCAATCACATTTGCAAGACACTGCAGGCAAAAATAACATACTTGATAAAACATACAGTACAAGAACCACATGAACTGACACATTGGTTCTCAACTACCATATAAATGATATTACAGAAGAATTTGTTTCTGTTGTGTGGTGTTTGTTTTTTTGTCATTCCCAACCCATGCACAGCATTTTTTTAATTATTAAAAAACATAGTATTGTTAAAACAAAGCAAAAAGTTATAAAATTAAAGGAATATTCAGGTTCAATTCAAGTTAAGCTCAATCAAAAGCATTTGTTGGCATAATGTTGATTACCACAAGAAGTACTTTAGTCTCGTTTCAACTTTTCTTTCAAAAAAACAAAAATCGAGGTTCCAGTGAGTCACTTACAGTGGAAGTGAATGGGGCCAATATTTTTTACATTAAAATACTAACGGTTTTAAAAGTATAACCACAAGAAATAAAGGATATGTATGTAAACAGGATTTTTGTGTGATAAAATCACTTACAAACCTTTTCTTTGTAAAGTTATAGCTAATTTTACAACTTTGTTTCCATGGTGATGTAATGTTAACAACCCCTAAAAAGACAAAATAAATTAAAAATGACAATTTAAACAACTTTACAGCTCAAATAATACACACATTTTAACAGACTTAATGTGCCTTTATAGCATTATATCTGTATTTCTGTATGTCGTGGAAGGTGGAGTTTTGGCTCTTCAGGGCATGACAGTCATACTTTGAGTTGGGGCACAATGCAGGGAAGCTTTTGGCTAGATATATAAAGCAGAGAGAGTCTTTTTCTACCATTCCCTCAGTTAAATCTGCTGGTGGTGAAATATTTACCTAGGCCACTGATATTAATAATGCTTTTTAAAAATTCAATCTTGATCTTTATAGATCCACGTCTTCGTCTACTGATGAAGATATTAAACACTTTGTGGAACCATTAGAACTCCCTAAACCGACGACTGAGCAAATAAATTCTCTTGATTCTTGGTGGAGCTTGGTGAGGTAATTAAGGCCTTTCCTACAGGCAAAGCTCTGGTCCAGATGGTTTTGCCGCTGAATTTTTTAGATCTTATGCTACAGAATTGGCTCCACTTTTGTTAGAAGTTTATATGGAATCATTAAAGAATGGAAAGCTTCCTCCAACCATGACACAAGCCCGGATCAGTCTGATTCTTAAAAAAGGACAAAGATCCAAGTGAGTGTAAGAGTTACCGTCCAATTTCCCTGATCCAGCTAGATGTCAAAATTTTGGCTAACCGATTAAGTAAAGTTATGACATCTCTTATACATATAGATCAGTTGGGTTTTATTCGGGGCCGTAGCTCTTCTGATAACATTAGGCGTTTCATCAACATCATTTGGTCAGTGACAAATGGTCAGACTCTGGTTGCTGCCATCTCACTTGACGCCAAAAAGGAGTTTGATATGGTAGAATGGGATTATCTTTTTAAGATTTTGGAAATGTATGGGTTCGGTACAAACAAATTGATTAATTTCAGATTATTTTACTCTGGATAGGGGCACCCGGCAAGGTTGTTCATGGGGAAGAAATACATTTTATAACATTTGATTCCGCATTTTCTGTTATGTTTATTTTATTTGATGAATGGAATCAATAAAAATAGTTAATAATAAAACAAATGTGTGCCTAGTTTGCATGTTAACGTTGAGGTAAAATTATAACTTAACATTGCAACTTAATAAATTTGTGTCTTTTAGATACCTACATTGCCTGTCAATCAACTCAATAACGTGCATGAGCATTAGCTATACAAGTCGAGAAAATTTAGGTAAAGAAACACAATTTATGATAACAGTGTTTTCATATTTTACTGCTGATTTGAAATATGTCCTTTGATCGTAATCTTGACCAACCATTTAGGATATTTCGTATTTTCCCATTCAAGTAGATAGGAGCTGCACTGGCATGATTGGAAATAGAGAGTTCCTAAGAAGGCCAACAGTGGACTGACTTGCTTGAGAGACTGTGGCAGTGTTTGCGCTTTGTAATGTGCAGTATTACTGTAATAAGTATATATATATATAAACTGGCGGCCAAAAGTTTGGAATAATGTACAGATTTTACTCTTATGAAAAGAAATTGGCACTTTTATTCACCAAAGTGGCATTTAACTGATCACAATGTATAGTATAGCACATTCACAATGTGAATTACAATTTGAAAAAAAACATAAACTACTTCAAACTGTTCCCAAAAAAATAAATCCTCCACTGGGCCTGGGTAGCTCAGCGGGTAAAGATGCTGACTACCACCCCTGGAGTCGCGAGTTTGAATCCAGGGTGTGCTGAGTGACACCAGCCAGGTCTCCTAAGCAACCAAATTGGCCAGGTTGCTAGGGAGGGTAGAGTCGTATTGGGTTAACCTCCTCGTGGTCGCTATAATGTGATTCTAGCTCTTGGTGGGGCACGTGGTGAGTTGTGTGTGGATGCTGCAGAGAATAGCGTGAAACCTCCACATGTGCTAGGTCTCCGGGTAACATGCCCAACAAGCCACGTGATAAGATGTGTGAACTGACGGCATCTCGGACGTGGAGGCAAAGATTCACTCTCCGCCACCCGGATTGAGGGGGGTCAGTACGCCACCAGGAGGACATAGAGCACATTGGGAATTGGGCATTCAAAATTGGGGAGAAAAGGGGAAACATTTTAAAAAAACAATCCTCCACGAGCAGCAATGACAGCTTTGCAGATCCTTGTCCATATACTCAGGTGACATTTCACCTCACACTTCCTTTAACACTTGCCATAGATGTGGCTGTCTTGTCGGGCAATTCTCACACACCTTACAGTCTAGCTGATCCCACAAAAGCTCAATGGGGTTAAGTTCCATAACACTCTTTTCCAGTTATCTGATGTCCAATGTCTGTGTTTCTATGCCCACTCTAACCTTTTCATTTTCTGTTTCAAAAGTTTCCTTCTCTTTGCAATATTTCCCATAAGGCCTGCACCCCTGAGTCTTCTCTTTACTGTTGTACATGAAACTGGTGTTGAGTGGGTAGAATTTAATGAAGCGCTCAGCTGAGGACATGTGAGGCGTCTGTTTCTCAAACTCGAGGCTCTGATGTACTTAATTAACATCTTGTTACTTGGTACATCTGGCCTTCCACATCTCTTTCTGTCTTTGTTAGAGCCAGTTGTCCTTGAAGACTGTTGTGTACACCTTTGTATGAAATCTTCAGTTGTTTGGCAATTTCAAGCACTGTATAGCCTCCATTCCTCAAGACAATGATTTACTGATGAATTTCATGAGAAAGCAGTTTCGTTTTTTTTTCTTTTCATTTTTGACATTTGTGACCTAATATTGACCTTAAGACATGCCAGTCTATTGCATACTGTGGCAACTAAAAAACAAAAACAAAGACAACGTTAAGCTTCATTTAACAAACCAAATAGCTTTCAACTGTGTTTGATATTACGGCAAGTGATTTTCTAGTAGGCCTACCAAATTAGCAATTTAGCATGATTACTCAAAGATAAGTTGTTGGGAGTGATGGCTGCAGGAAATGGGGCCTGTCTAGATTTGATCAAAGTTTTTTTTTTGTTGGTTTTTTACATCAGTAATTTCCTGACTATGTGATCAGCCAGTTAAATGCAACTTTGGTGAATTAAAGTACCAATTTCCTTACAAAACTGTACATTATTCCAAACATTAAGCCAGACTGCATGACTAAGTTCCAAAGGCAGGTGCAGATTCTTTCAATTTAATTTAAGATTAATAACATCAATTGATAATATCAATTATTTAATAAAATGAACCATAAAAAACAAATGTGTGATAGGTCGCCACCTGCTGGAAAGTCTGTGGCATTGGTACCGTCAAAATAATAATTTGACACGTCAAAAAAACAAGTCATTTGGCATTTATGGCAAGTATATGGAAGGCTTTCCTTAATATGGTGTGTCTTAGCCACATACATTTAAAAACTTGCCTGAACATCAACAGTCCAAAATATGAAACGGAACGTTTGATTCAAAACCTCACGATCACTCGTGCTTAGAAATACTCCACATCCGGGTCAGAAAGTTTTGGTTAGCTTCATTCTCATTGGCTGCTTTTGGTTTGTTGTTAAATGTGATTGGCTGTAGCGTAGCACGCCTGTCAGCATGTGTCATCGGTGTCTGGAAATAACTGACGCGCACAAGTTCAGAAAATTGTATTATTTTGTTTGTAAAGGTTGTGTTTTAAAGCATTATGATATAGGTGCTCTTATAAAAGTCTTAATTTGCCGTTCAGCGTCTTTGATGTTTTTAGCATTGCTTATATGCAAAGGCTTTTAGGTTTATAATCTAAACTGGCCTGTTAGTTTGCTAACTTAATTGATACAACTATAAGTACCTGATTACGGAAGTAATCAGGGAAATATAAATGCTATAAATGTAATTTTTGTTGTTGTTTTTGCTTGTATAAATGAAATGAGATTGTATGTCACGACCAGAGTTGTTAAACAAAAGCTTTGATAACTAATGAAGTCACATGCCTTCATGAAGGTTGTTTTTTTCATAACAATCCAACATTAAATGCAGGGATTGCTGCCCCCAAAAGTATTTGGACACTTAAATGTAATAATATAGGCAACACAATATAAAACAAAGTGGCATCTGCATTCTGCAAACAAATGATACTTGACCTTTTCTCAGAACTAAATTCACTTTCCTGTACATTTTGTTATTAATTTTAACAGGTGTCAAGGTGATTTTTTTTTGTGGATGTATGTAGTCAATTTCACATGGGTGCTCTTGCGTATATATATAGATACTGAACTGTTATACTAAAGTAGAATAACTCATGAATAACTAACCCTGCGGTCACCTATGCAGTGCACACAACATGTTGACTGCATGGAAGGCATGTGTGTCATTGACAGCCAGATGACTAATTGGAGCGTCTGTATCCATGACCCTTGACCCCCAATGCCACCCGAGACAGTACCGTACCGTTGCCCCACACCAGGATAAAGGGAAGATCCATGAGGGCTGGGCCAACCTGGCCAGGAAACAGCTGAAAGGGACAAATCCAGAGGATCTGATCTGGAGGACCCCAGAGGGCATCTCAATCAAACCCGTGTACACACAGACAGATACTGCCGCAGTCAAGGATGAACTACCAGGAGTGTACCCCTTCACCTGGGGCCGTACCCCACCATGTACACTTACAGACCCTGGACCATCAGACAGTATGCAGGATTCAGCACGGTAGATAGAGCAATACGTTTTACAGGGATAAAATTAAAGGTACAATATCACAGCATTAACATTTTACATAGTGAGACTGAAAACATTTCTCTCATGTTGGCAAATTTTGTAAAAGAATGTTCCTGAATGTTGCAAAATGATTTGCTTCAACTCTGAAATGAAGGCTGATATCATCTAGAAGCTATTTTTGCAGCTTTGACGTTATCTGAAAAAGTTGCAAGCAGAAGCTGATATTTACCTAGATCGGCTGGATCTTTAGATTTCTGCCATCTCCTCTCAGCTGCCCTGAGATCAGTCCGATGTTCACGAAGGATGTCAGACAGCCAGGGGCTGGGTGGTTTAGTACGTGCTGGTCTAGAGGAGAGAGGACAGATGTTGTCTAGACAGGTTGTTAAAGTAGAGCTAAGTGTGTCTGTGGCAGTGTTTACATCAAGCGTGGAAAATACATTTATTGTGGGAAGAGAGGCAGAGACATCAGTGGAAAGGTGAGAGGGTGAGAGGAACGGAGGTTACGGTGAAAGGAAACATAAGCGAATCATCTTAAGGAGACAGTGGTACGAAACTACAAAGTTTCACTATCATCAGAATAGTATACAAAACAGATTTAAGTGCAACAAGAATTGTCATTTTTTGTATTTTTTTTTTTTTTTTTGTGACTGGTTAAGTGCTCTTGGAAAAGATGTGTTTTTAGCCATTTTTTGAAGATAGAGAGTGAAGTTGAGGTGCCGTTTTAATGTAGATGGGAGAGTCATGTTGAATTGAACAAAGTAGTGATCAGAGACATGTAAAGGTGTAACAAGAATATTTGAGGTGGTACAGTTATGTGTAAAAATGAGGTCCAGCTGGTTGCCCGATCTGTTGCTGTGGTGTGTAGTCTTTCCAAGTCAATGAGGCCAGAAGAGTATTCAGTTCAGTGGCCTGGGGCTTGTCTTGGTGTATGTTGAAATCGCCAAGAAACACAAGTGGCCTACCATCCTCTGGCAAGGAGGACAGCAGGACATCCAACTCCTCAAGAAAGCTTGTCAGCTGACCTGGAGGGAGATAGATGACAACAACGTGTTTTTTTGAGTAAAATCTGAACATTTACCAGCTAGTGGCTAATCTCAGATATTTTTAGTTTTGCATGGAATCTCATTGTAGAGGTTTGTGCATATTTTAATAATCGATTATGTGATTTAAGAATCAATTTCAAGGTCGTTCAAATGAAGACTGCGATAGATCTGAAAATCTATAATTTTGCCCATTACTGTTTTCAAACTAAAAAGTATTAGTGCGTAGGTGGACTAAAGCTCCGGTCAATAATTCTACAGGCTTCATACATTCAAAACACTAATGTATAGTAGAATTGATGCATCACTAGTATTTCTGAAAGCTGAATATGCTTCCAATATTAGCTTAGTCAAACCAATATGATAAAAAATGCTAATATTGGCCATTACGGCTATGATATACAGTGTATTGTGTATCTGGAGTACTCATGATTTGTAGCTGTGGTGTTTTTGTGGAGTGTTTTAAAGGTTTTCATTAAACTGAATGGCACTATAAATGTGTTTTGCTTTGTTTAGATGTGTAATGTTTGTGTATGTATGTGTGTTCACATGATTTATGTTTTATTTGCTTCTTATTCAGTTCATCACTGAGATTGAAGAGATGGGAGGAATGGCTCGCGCCGTGGCCGAGGGAATCCCCAAACTACGCACTGAGGAAAGTGCAGCCTGTAGACAAGCGCGCATTGATTCATGTACTCAACCAAAACTCCATCAGTTCTACACACACACACACACACACACACACACGCACAACCATTTTATCCCCCCTGTTGAACACACAAAAGGAGAATTTTACATAGATCTTTTACATACAATGACTCTAAAAAGGACAGAAAGCACCACAGAAGAATCATTAAAGTGTAAAAAAAAAAATCCCTGGTATTCACTGATAATCTGCACCTCTTTTGAAGCTCACGTCTGCACTCAGATTAAAAAATACTGCATTGCCATCTTTGATGTGTGTAGTAACTGAACGTGATGCAGCATTTTTTTATTCTGTAGGTAAATGCTATAAATATTATATAAGTATATTACACATGAGATGTATGAACTAGTTCTATGGTGCTTTTTTTGGTCACTGAACGGCCACTGAATGGAAAAGGGCTGCATGCTCTTTTCGGTTTTGAGTGAACTATCCTTTTAAAGCACATGTAAATTTATAGATTCAAATAAATTCAAGAAGGTCATGCCCCCTGGTAAAAAATGCATTATTGCTGATCAGCGATGACATCGTAATAATGACAGAAGGTAATTGATGCACTTGATGATAGAATCCGAGCATAGGTAGTCCAGCGAGGAGTGTTTGGAGTATCTTATCTGTCAGGCAACAGGAGCAGTGTCAGTCGTGAATGCATAAGGAGCCGTTCACAGGCAAATGGGTGTTGAGATGTCACCTCACCCTGCTGTGAAGACACTAATCAACCAGTCGAGCAGAACACAGCCTCTGTATATTTGATCACAGTATCTTCAGTCCGGCTGATGGGGTTTCTAAAGCAGACTGTCATCGACCATATGTCCTCCAAACATTGTGTGTTGACAAAGTCCATGTTTTCAAAGTACTGACAAGCTAACAGTTAGAAATCAGATTAGGAGAGGTTTGTATGTTTTGATGTGGCATCCGTTTATTTTAAAGTCAAGAGCAGATACTCTAAAGTGTTTCCTGCAACAACATGGCGGGACTGCAACACCGCTACACTGGTCGTGTTCAATGGGGTCGTATTCAGTAATCAGCAGAGCAAAACATTGAACACGACCAGTGTAGTCCGACTTTGCATGAATGACTCATTTTAATCAACATCACGAATTCAGTGTGGCCAGAGTAGCTAGATTCCTGAACAAATGAATCTTATGAACAGGTTCTTTTGAATTTACAGCACAAAACATTAATTGCGACCAATGTAGTGTGTTGTATTTCCTTCGCCAGCTGAGGAAGTTCAAACTGCCACAGGCGCAGCTAATACAGTTCTACTTAGCATTCATCGAGTCTGTCCTCTGCACTTCAATAACTGTCTGGTTTGGTTCAGCTACGAAATCAAAAGACTACAAAGGACAGTTCAGACTGCTGAGAGGATTATTCTAGACCCCACTCACACAGCCCACTACCTTTTTGAACTGTTGCCTTCTGGCCTACGCTTCAGAGCTCTGAGCACCAGAACAGTCAGGCACAGGAACCGTTTTTTTCCCTCAGGCCATCCATCTCATGAACTGTTAAAATTGCCCCATTGAGCAACAATTATGTGCAATACACTGTTTAGTATTTTTTTTTATATTTATCCAACACATCTACCTCTTCTGCCATTTCTGCCATTTCATTCCTCAGGGGAAAAAAATAAAAAATTGCACTGTACATAACAGATAACATATTTGTATTAGAATTGCACTATGTATGTGTATGCGTGTATCTATGTATGTGTGTGTGTGTCTGTGTGTGTATGTACGTATGTGTATAATTATTTTGTATTATTATCTATGTTATCTATCTATCTTGCTGCTATTTTTGTGTTGTTGTGCACTGGAAGCTCCTGTCACCGAGACAAATTCCTTGTATGTGTAAGCATACTTGGCAATAAAGCTCATTCTGATTCTGACTAAGAGCAAGTCCCTTTGAATCTACAGCATGAAACATTCACCATGATCAGTGTAGTGTGATTCCAGTTTGAATGACTCCTATGAGCCTGTTCATTTAAATCTTCAACGCGAATACAGAGCAACCAGTGTAGCTCGATTACTGAATGAATGAATGACTATTATAGGCCAGTTCATTTGAACATACAACGTGAATACAGTGAGATCAGTGTTGCTCGATTCCTTAATGAATGACTCTTATTAGCTTGCTCTTTTTAATCTACAACACAGATACAGCATGACCAGTGTAGTCCGATTCCTTAATGAAGGACTCTTATTAGCCAGTTCACTTGAACAATACAGGGTGACCAGTGTAGCTCGATTCCTGAATAAATGACTATATAGTTACCACAAATGACTGGAAAAGCCATGGTAATTCATTGTTCAAAAAGTGTGGGAACCCTGTCATTTACACAAAGGCAGTTTACATGAATGAGATTCGAATAATTTATTCTTTTGAATATTTTCTTTTGTGTCTTGTGGCAACTATAATTTGTTTTTCCTGTGCTGAATCCCTGATGTCAGACAGATGGGAGCCAAGATGCTAATTAAATCTCTGTACACAAAACATACTGTTAAATGCAATGATCAACATGTCAACCAGCAATACAACTGCAGGGATATGACGTTCAAAGTGACCTTGGTTATTTTTTATTTATTTGTGGTTGCTTTGTTTTATCTACATTTGAACATCTCACTTGTGTTTTGCTGTTTGATAAGTAGATTACCACAGGGCAGATTTTTAACATGCATCAACATACACGTGCACAGGCAACAGTCATCATCATCATGCCAAATGCTTGCATTTGAAGATTGAAACGCATTATGATTGCAATTTCCACATGCATGATAATGTTCCCATGGGGCATGCAATTGATTTGATTTATTTAATCAGGTGATGGTTCAAGTCAAGGAATGTTTTTACATGTTGCTCCTTCTCTAATATATTATGCATAATTTACACATTTTATAGCTTGTTATTTCTTAAGTTGATAGCCTTTGGGTGGACCATCCGGTAGTTATCACTGAAGACTTCAGAAGCCCCTCTGAAGTGGGTGGGCATGTAAATTAATTATCACATTAATGAAGTAGATCAAGAGAAGCACACATCCCTCCTGTGACCATTTAAAGGGATAGTTTACCCAAAAATGTAAGTTCTGTAATCATTTATTCACCTTCATTTCATTCCAAACCTATTGACTTTCTTAAGATGAACACAAAAGGAGATGTTTAGCAGAATGTTTGGTCTTTTCTTTTCTATACAATGAAAATTATAAAGTGTCTATAAAGTGAATGGGGACTAGGGCAACAAATTATAGGAAAACACCTTTAAATGAACCATAAAAATACAACCATGTCTCCTAAGCAACCAAATTGGCCCAGTTGCTAGGGAGGGTAGAGTCACACGGGGTAACCTCATCGTGGTCGCTATAAGGTGGCTCTTGGTGGGGCACGTGGTGATTTGTGCGTGTGTAACGGGAGCCAGCTGGTAGATAGCTGTGCAGTGTGTAAACCTCACTCTCGACTGACGCTAGAGGCTGTAGCCTTTAGCCTCCTTGTTAGAGCACCCGTTTCTCACGCCGGAGACGTTGGTTCAAGTCCCGTACGGAGCGGGTAGAACAAGAGCGTCACAATGGTGCCGTGACCCGGATGGGAGTGAGGTTTAGGGGGTGAGTGTAATGGGAGCCAGCTGGTAGATAGCTGTGCAGTGTGTAAACCTCACTCTCCTGACCTCAAGAGGTGCACTAGCGACTGACACTAGAGGCTGTAGCCTTTAGCCTCCTTGTTAGAGCACACGCTTCCCACGCCGGAGACGTTGGTTTGAGTCTCGTACGGAGTGGGTAGAACAAGTGCGTCACACGTGGATGCCATGGAGAATAGTGTCTCCGTGTTCAACAATAGATGCACAGATTGATGACAGATTGATGATTCGTCCTCCCACCTGATCGAGGTGACACTACGCCACCACGAGGACTTAGAGCACATTAGAATTGGATATTCCAAATTGGGGAGAAAAATAAACATAAAAATAGTCAATTTGGCTTGTGTGCTATATTTAAAGTCTTCTGAAGTCATATGATAGTTTTCTTGAGGATCCAACAAAAACAAGTTGAAATTTAAGTGTTTATTCATTGAAAATCTTCAACAGCTCATATCTCATTAGTGTACTAATATGGTGCATCGAAACGCATCTTGGCAGTTTGATGGACAACTAGCATAATCTATGGTGCTTTTTTGTCATTTTGGGGTCTAATCCCCACTTAGTTTACTTTAATTATTAGAGGACCTAATTTTATTCATGTAAAAGTGTCAGCTGAAAATCCGACAAAATGCATTACTTCACAGGTTTTGTTGTTGTATCTATACGTTTGTTGTATTTTCATGATTGCAAAGTCACATCATTTGTGTAATCAATTACAAATATAAACATTATATTATAAAAGTAATAGAATTGGTAGTTATTCCAAACAAAGAAAAACAACAAAATAATTAAAATGAGAATTTTCAGTTTCCATTGCAGCCAAAAATTTAATTTTTTTGGCATCACAATTCTCTGTGTTTCATGGAAGAAAGAAAGACATACGGTTTGGAATGACAAAGTGGTTAGTAAATGATAACAGAATTTTCATTAGAGTCTGATCTGTTCGTGTAAATCACACCTTTTCTACCATATAATTGATATTTTTAAATGTGTTTGTAGCCCTGATACCTCAAAGCTCACAGTAAGTAGTTTTCCAACATTTGTGTGACCTTAAAGTTGTTCCTCCCAGGCTTAAACTAACCTGTGTCTATCAGTAAATGTCAGTTGCCCAGAAGATGCAGGGAACCTCGTCTTCTGGCATGAACAACAAGCCTCCTCTCACCTGTACTGGCTTTATGGTGCTCGTTTGATGCCAAAGCTTTATCAGTGACCCTCAGTCTGTTGACTCCTGCTGTGGTTGTGCTCTAACCCCAAATGTTCCAGGCTTTGATCGTGTGTTCCCTCACGTTTATCTGATGCCTGCACAGGAGCCCACAAGAGTGCTTGTGCTTTGAGCTTGAATCAGCAATGGAGAGGGAGAATATGACTGATGGAATTTGGGAAGAATGAGAAAGAAAGAGTGACATTATGACTGGACTGGTCTAATTTATAACAGTTGGGGTGGACTGTAAATCACTTCACTTTTTCATTGTATATTACTTTTTATTTTCTCAGTGCAGTAACCATGAACCAACTATGGACTGTACACAGACTGTCTGATGCATATTGCACACAAAATGTCAAGAGCTGGCTGTAATTGACAGCTCAAAACAGATTTGCTGGCTTTATGCAATTTTCGGGAGTCAAAGTGCACAAGTATTTGACGTCCTCTGCAAACAAATTTGATTTTACAAGTAACAAGGTAAATAAGATGAGTCACTGGATTTGTCAGAGTTTGCTTTTAGAGATTTTTGCCCGTCCCCCTGATCTGCCTTTGCACGTAAACAGCTTTATCAGTATGGCATTGTTTTAAAGGAGTTGTTCTCAATTTTCTATTTTCTCACCCCCATGCCATCTCAGATGTGTATGACATTCTTCTCCAGAGCCCAAACCAAAATAACGTTTAAAAGAATATCTAAGCTCTGTAGGTCCTTACAATGCAAGTGAATGGTGACCAAAACGCATCACCAAAGTAATACTAATTGGTTTTGGGTGAGAACAGACTAATGTAATTTGTACTGTACAGCTTGCTATTACAGTCTCTAGGCACGATGATTTCAAGCTTGTTTACACTTCCCAGTGCTTGATGCATGCACTGATTGCTAGATGACACTAGACAGTGTAATCGAGCATAAAATAATGATCGCCAAGGAGAATGCTGATGTCAAGATTTGTTGTGAAAAAGGAGTAATATTCTGGTCTGTTCTCACAAAAAAACTATTTGGAACACTTCAGAAGACATTGGTTTATTTCAGCACCAGGCAGTCTAGTATTGGTCTGGTTCAGTCACTTAATATTCATATTGATCTGTTTCATTATTTAGGTCGAGGAATTTCCCACCCACTGATGCCCTATCTTCTCTCTCTCTCTCTCTCTCTCTCTCTCTCTCTCTCTCTCACACTCTCTCTCTCTCTCTCTCACTCTCTCAATATAGGTTCAGAGGTCATTGTAGGGGTCAACAAGTACCGCCTGGAGAAGGAAGAGTCTGTGGATGTGCTAGCCATCGACAACACATCTGTGCGTAACAAGCAGATTGAGAAACCGGGGAAGGTTAGTCCCCCCGCGGCTATGAGTCACAGTGGATTTTTCCCTGCAGTCGAGTGCCTTCATCCATTTTGATGCGATCTGAAATTGTCACAACCTTTCTCTGTCTCTTAAGCCCATCAGAGCTCTTTATATAATGTTACCTAATCACAATCAAGGGCTTTAATTCAATCGAACACTGGCACTAATATGTGCACCATTATGCACTTCAATCATGCAGGTAACTTGTTCAAAGGAAGTATGCACTTGGAGTGCTCAATTGAAATGGTGGATAATTTGTTAATTTTATACTTCATAGTTAGAGATACGTTCTGTATTCATCATTACAACATGGGTCCATGTATAGAAAATTATATGGGACATTTCATGTGGTTTGAAATGTTATACTCCATCTAAAATGACTTTAAACAGCATTCTTTTATAATTATTATGTATCCTGCTTTAATGACCTCATATTAATAATTGAAAGACTACATGGAATATTTGTACTTTATATTGTATATTTGTACTTTCAATATACAAATGAAAATTGTTCACACCACAGGACCAATGGTGAAAAACGTAACCCTCTGGTGGATTTTTTCGTCATTAAAGTGGAAACTGTGACGTAATGAAGCTAGGAAGCAAGTTGCAAGTTGACAATTAGTTTATTGACAGTCAAATTGAGAAGATAGGGGAAAAGTCCGGGGTGATGGTCTAGTGGCGCAGAGTCTCCAATGGTCAGATGATCGTGGTGAGAAGAGTGAAGAGAAGTGTTGAGCAGACACGGCGAATCCGGGTAACAGCAAACAGGACACGAAACAGGGACAACGAGAGAACTGGACTGGAACTCTGAAGAGCGAACAACACCGGACATCACAAACAACGATCTGACAAGGAGATGAGAGAGTGGTGAGAATTTAAAGGGAATGGGAATGAGTAACAGCTGGTGAGAGGAGTGATTGCGGCAGAGCGCTAATCATGGTACAAACAACACGCCCACACATTCACGCACCCACACAACACACACTAAGAACAAGGCACGAGACAAGGAAGAGACATAGGATTAAATACCGTGACAGAAACAACATAAAATACTCCGTCATTTTGGGGCATACAGATAAGTGTAAGATATCATTAGAGACTATAAAGGGTCTGCTTTTATTTGTGTACCCTCACAATAACAACAAAACCTTGTGCTTTTGTAAAATAAAGACAATAAAAAGGATAAGCTTACAGCAGTAAGGGAACTCATTTATATCATATTTTATCAACTTTGAACCAAAACATTTTGACATGACTGAGAGCAACTTGCAGAAAATCCCATATTCATTCAGCCCCTCCAAGTAAGTTCATTCACTGAAGGATTCGTCAAACTGATTCAAAACAAGAACTCGTGAGCTGGTGAATCACTGTTTTAAATGCACCATTTAATGTGAGTCATTTAATCTTGAATCGGACTAAACCAGTCACCATGTTTGTTGTTGAGTACAGCCAGCGAACACAACGCAATAGAAATGCGCGCTGTTTTGGTGTTATTTCATGGTGTATGCTTTTTTATGTCACCATATTCAAGTCAGATTGCAAGCTCATAACTTTGGGTAAAATATAATTTATTTAGTGATGCTGATTGTTCAGCAGTGAATCAAAGGAAAATTGGAGCAGGAAAATAGAAAGATGTTGTTTTCATCGATTACACTGGGGTAAAAAAAAAAATGTTTTTGCCCACCAGGCACAGTGGCTGTGAATGCCCAATTTGATCAGCCACTTTGATTTTTTTACCAACTCCTTTGGTTATTCATACATTTATATTTACATGTATGCATTTTGCTGCATTCATAAAGGTATATTCAACATCACTTCTGAAGCTATATTGAATTATTATGGTAAACATGATAATTAATTAATGTTGCTGTATGTTATTTGCTTTGTATTGTAATGTATTTAGCCACAAATGTTTAGAATTAAGTCCTCGTGGTGGTGTAGTGACTCACCACAATCCAGGTGGTGGAGGACGAATCTCAGTTGCCTCCGCGTCTGAGATCGGAAATCCCCTTTTTTTCATGTGGCTTGTTGAGTGCATTACCGCAGAGACATAGCGCATTTGGAGGCTTCACACTATTCTCTGTGGCATCCACGCACAACTCACCACGCACCCCACTGAGAGCAAGAACCACACATTACAGTGACCATGACGAGGTTACCCCATGTGACTCTTCCCTCCCTAGCAACTACCCAGGCCCCGACGGAATTAAGCAAGGTTTCTTTCGAACTGCTCTGTGGAAATCCTGAGATGGTATGAAATCATTTGCAGCGTTCTCATTGATGGCACTGTTCTTGCAGTTGCAATTTTCAGATGACTGAAACAGCAGAAATGGTGAGTACTCTGCATGTGTGTGTTCAATAAGAAGTACTGTGCTTATGGGTGGCAGAGCGCCACTGAATGCACAGCGAATCAGCTACGTGCATCAGCGGCTTTTCTTTTCATATCATCTATATGTATAATCAACTATGTTTCTTCAAACGCATGTCTTTGTGTCTGACAGCATTTTCTTGTCACATGTCACTCCAAGATTTTATAAGTCGCCCGCCAGAGAAATAACCCACCATTTTGCATAAAATATCCACCAAGGAACTGAAACCTGCTTATAATTAATAATAGTTCAATGGGACGGAAACAATGCAACAGATATTACATCTAATATTTATCCTTGGACCTGTCCATGTTGTCATTATTTCTGTGAAAGAAAATTCACAGTGTCAATGTGTGACAATGGAACTTGTCACCCTCAGTCATTCACTGATACTTGTGACTCTGCCAGCGCTGAATGTTCCGCATAATTTATGGGGCAGTGGTGGCTCAGTGGTTAAGGCTCTGGGTTACTGGCAGAAGGTCTGGGGTTCAAGCCAAGATGCCACTGTTGGGCCCTTGAGCAAGGCCATTGACCCTATCTGCTCCAGGGGTGCTGTATCATGGCTGACCCCAGCTTAGCTGGGATATGCAAAAATAATGTGACAAAAATAAAGTCTGCTAATTAAAATAAATTCCACTGATCATGTAAGCTTGTACATGCAGCACCACAAACTTAAATGTTTATCTGTTCTGCTGTTGCTAATAAAAGAATAGTATGAATACATCTTACACAAGTTACAGGCTAAATCAACGTGAATGTTCTCAAACGTATTTATTTTTTCTGCAAATTATCCCGTGGGCCGGAGATGACTCCTTGGTGGGCAAGTTCTGGCCCATGTGCCGTATGTTTGACACCCCTGAGCTAAGAAATACACTTTCCCATAAACATTAATATTTATCTAAAATCTTGATATTGATAAAAATTTTTAAAACTGCCCATTCAGTGTAAGATGTCCAAATGTTTGTTGAACAATTATACCATAGGACTACTGGTAAAGAATGACATTAATGGAATTGTTCACCAGATTGTTCAAAATGATAATTCTGTCCTGATTTACACACATTCATGTCATTCACAATCTGTATAAATTTCTTCCGCCCCATTCAGTTTCATTGTATTGAAAAAGCTAGACTTCTCCTAAAAGGTGCTGTAAGCGATTTTGGCCATTCTGGAACATCCATTTGACTTGGACTTTAATTAGTCATGCCCCCCTTTTAAAAACTCTGAAACGCCACTGTTACAAAGACAGGTGTGATATTTCATGGCACATATTTCAATGTTATCTGAAAGGTAATAAAGGTGTTTTCTGCATGTCGTTTAATAAAAATAAATAAATAAATAATTATCACTTGCAGGACCTTTATTGGGCACAGGATTTTAGAACTAATTCAGGGTGATTAAATATTTGCAAACTTTAATTTTTGAGTGAACAATTCATTTAAAAATGGAAATATTGTGTCACATCTTCATCGGTTATAAAATATACACCTTTGGCAGTTTTTATATATAATGTATGATCATATATAATATATTCAGGACCAATATGTTCTTTGTAAAAATAATGAATGTACATTAAAGAGTGAAGTGGAAAACAGAAAATTGTTTGTTCGCTCCCTGCTAAGTTATAATGATAACTGATTAATATGCCCTCTTTATGCAAACAACAATAATCAAGTGTCCATTCATTTGTGCATGTTTTTATAGGTGAAAACCTTTTGATTAACTATGTGAGAGGCAGGTCTTGGTGTCAACTGTTACTTCATAAAAGCTTTATGTGAACATACAATCAAATCAACAAACCCATATGTGCTTCATGAGCTTTTCATTTCAGAACCATTGGCATGGACCTATTCCACTTTTCCAGGAAGGCTTTCTACTAGATGTTGGAGTGGTGGTGGCGTAGTGGGCTAAAGGACATAACTGTTAATCAGAAGGTCGCTGGTTCGATCCCCACAGCCACCACCATTGTGTCCTTGAGCAAGTCACTTAACAAGGGTTGCTCTGGGGGGATTGTCCCTGTAATAAGTGCACAGTTGCTTTGGATAAAAGTGTCTGCCAAATGCATAAATGTAAATGTAGATGTTGGAACATGGCTTCATGGATTTTCTCCCATTCAGACACGAGCATCAGTGAAGTCAGGTAGTGATGTTGGGCAGTGTGCTTGGCTCACACTCGCAGTTGGGGTACCAAAGTTGTTCAGTTGGGTTCAGGACTAGGCTTTGTGCATTTACTCAAGTTCTTCCATACCAGATTCTGTAGATAATTTCTTTATGGTCCTAACTTTGTCCACAGGGCATTGCGATGCTGAAACAGAAAAAGGCCTGTTGCCACAAAGTTGGAAGCACACATATCTCTGGAATGTCATTGTATGCTGTTGCATTGACATTTGTCTTTACTGGAACTATGCCAAACCAGATCACCAGAATTGGGTGTCCACAAACTTATGGCCATATGGTTTATATTTAAGCATTAATATATGTGAGGCTGTGTTTTAGTGTGAATATAACAGTCATGGCAAAATAACATTGTAAGGCTTGACGCAAATATAGAATTCAAACTTTAAGCATATTATTTATAAGTGCCATCCTTCCGCTAGAAGATTTGTTCCTTGACATGTCATCTAAGGTTATCAGTTTATCTTTATTCGTTTTTCTTCATAGCGGAATATTTACGTCTGTATTTGCTCTCAGCTCCTGAGAGGGAGGCCATGAACAGGATTATCAATGATTCTCTGGCAGCTGGTCTCATCCGCCCTTCCTGTTTGTCGGCAGGGGCGGTCCTTCTTCGTGGAGAAGAAGGATGGCTCGCTTAGACACTGTATAGATTATTGGGGGCTGAATGATATCATGGTGAAGAATCGCTATCCTTTGCTGTTGATGTCCTCAGCCTCGAACTCTTGCAGGGAGCAAGTAAAGGATTTCTCATTTAAGATGAAGATTATGATTGTATTGATATGATTGTAAAGATAGCAAACAATCATAAATAATATTTACTTGTTAACTGTTAACATACATTTTTACATTAATGTTGTCAAGTTCATGCTTAAACTAACTTATTCAATATAGAAAGTACTTAATCTGTTATATTTACTTTACGACAATATATTTTTTCTGTACGCTCCCTAAACAATCAAACTGCTTATATATCTGAATATTTCTTTAAATCAACAGTTTAAGATTTTTTTTAATTTAATTTTAATTGTAATTATATTACACCATTCGCAATGCTTCATGAGATTGTTTAAAGTCTTTTAACTTTATATTTTTATCAGATTTTCAAACACTTTTTTTGCTTTTAAATCAAAGTTTGTAATGTTGTGATTACAAGATTCAAGCGCTGGTTGGTTTGGTTCATGGCTTAGAACTTTTTTAAATCCCTATTGAAAAATACAACAATGGAAAAATACTTCTGAAACCAATTCTGCTAATAAAATAGGTGGGCACTGTTCCACTCTATAGTATCTGGTGTCCATCACTGACTGTTGACATCATTGTAGCACTTACTGTATATCAGTAGTGTATCACTAACAAAAATTTACCATGGTATTACTATTATAGATTTATGTTTTTGTTGTTGTTTTTTTTTAGTATCATGAGTAAGTAAGTTACTTTTAAGTAACTTGGAGTACTACGGTATATAAATACCATAGTTGCTTATCTATGGTATATATTCAAAGTACTATGGTATAACCAATTGTTACTGCCACAGTACTGTTTAGTAAGGTTTTCTATTTTCTTTTTGCTAGTCATAGTCACAGTGTTTTTGGGGGGTACTACACTGTTACAGGAAGTACCCCCCCATTTTCTGTTTCCCTCCTCTTGTCCCCTCCCTCATCCAGGTAGATGGGGATGACCTGCCGGCAGACTAGGCTTAAAGCACACCCTCCCCCAGGGAAAGGGTGTACGTTCTCTCAGGCCGGGGGCTCCCCAGCCTGAGAGAACGAGGGAGGAATGTGGCAGGGCGGAGGGCGGGGCGGGGTCGTGATCGTACACACCCGGTCCCCTATTAGGCTAATCAAGCCCCCCGAGAGGGATAAAGGTCAACTGCATAGGATCGTGCGGGAGAGAGAGATCGTTTACGGACATGTCTGTCAAGTGTGTGTGTTTGTCTTTTGTTTAAGTTTTATATTAAACTATTATTTATATTGACAAGCCTGTTCTCGCCTCCTCCTTTCCATTAACCTCTTTACAGTCTGTTTTTGTATTTATTTATTTTTTTACTTTTTAATATAAAACCCAGGAAAAATATCTCTTTCATGCTGGAGCGATGCCAAAACTGTACGATTATGTCATCAATCAGCATTGAGCCTGTCCCCATGGTAATTACATGTCTTTGAGGAATTCACTTTCATCAAAGCCTCTATAAAGACTTCTACATCCTCATGTAAAAATTATATTTTTCTGTATCTGTGGTACATTTCTAGATGTCCTTTTAGTAAAAGCTTTTGACAGTCCTGGGTATTTTGGAAAAGACAAGCCAGCTTAAACACTAAATTGTAGTGCATAGCTGCTGTGCAGTAAATCAAACTGGCTGTTTATCTGAATAAAAGATTATATGACATGAAAATGTTGAGGATAAAAAAAGTTGCTTTAAAAGATGAAAAGAATAATATTAATAGCCTGTTTTGATGATTTTTTTGGAAACATTGCATTTTCAATGGTCTTATCTCATGAATTCAGATTGAATGCTTTTTGTTTTGAGTGCAGATTTATCTTGCCCCCGAAAAGATTATTCACTATGTCTCATGAGTTTTAGTTATGAATATGGCACAATAGTCCACATTCTATGACTGTCATATAAATTCCAGTTCACCCTTGACTTGATGTTTCATGTGTAGTCTTCAAGCGAACCTAAAATTAAAATCTTATAGGTTCATTCAGGTGTGAGATTTTTCCCTTGAAGACAAGATAAAATTTCACTTTAGAAAGGTGTGTGCTTTTGTGTTGCTTTAGTCTACAGTATAATGTATGGAGAGAAATATCTGTTAGCATTCCCATTAACCTCTATGGCAGTTGATTGGCTGTATTATTCAGCCCTGCAATTTTGTAACCTGGATGTTGCCATCTTTGCTTCATGGGCACTCAGTTTGGAAACAAAAAACAAAAGCGCTCCATGATCACTCATATTACTACTACACTACTAAAACTAGGAAATAGCTTTAAATGGCTTTAAAGTAGACCTATTATGCCCTTTTTACAAGATGTAATATAAGTCTCAGGTGTCCCCAGAATGTGTCTGTGAAGTTTCAGCTCAAAATACCCAACGGATCATTTATTATACCATGTTATATATGCTTCTTTTTGGGTTGAGTCAAAAACACTCTGATTTCATGTGTGTCTCTTTAAATGCAAATGAGCTGCTGCTCCCCGCCCCCTTTCCGGAAGAGGGCTGTGCCTTTACAGCTTGTGGTTCGGATACTACAGCAACAACAAATCAGAACCAAAATGACTGACAGTGTAAATACCTGAGTTCAGCCATATATGTATGAATATATTTATATGTATATTTGGTCTCCGTGAATACAATCAGAGACAATGTTAACTCTAGATGCATTAGCCGTGGAATCAGCTAACAAGCACACTCAGAAAGGCGATTTGCAAACATTCACAAAATATAAAGTGTGATACTTATATCTTCAGGATATAAAGCTGGAACAAAAAAAGTTGGTACTGATCCATGTTTGAGAATTTTGAAATTCCTGCTTTATATTGACAATCATTCACAAAGCAGTCCGGTGCAAAATTATTTGCACTAACATACACAAATGTTTGTATGTTTTGGGGCACATTTACTTCAAAAACAAAACACTGCGTCTTCAGTGGCTTTGATGCCGGGAGTACAAGAAGACTCTTATGTTCACTTTTACAACCAACAACAGAACACTTATGACTCGTTTCATTCAGCTCAAATGTGTTTTTTATGACTGTACTCAGTTTTTCCTCATTTTTAAATTCACTTGTTCATTGCACTGTTGTATAAAAGCAAAATCACAACTAGAAATGCAACGGTATGAGATTGTCATGGTTCCATAACAGTCTCAGAATATATCAAGGTTTCACGGTATATGGTATTACACAGTTATTATTATCAGTTACAGTGACCCTAAAAGGAGTGAAAACAGAAGGGTTTTTTGTTTGTTTTTGGTTGAACAAAGGCTTTATTATAATTGAAACTTTAAACAATTTTTCAAGTCAGAACCATGGCATTGTTATTTCCCTGCTGTCTGTGACCCAGTCCGAATAGACCTGCGACCCACCAGTTTAGAAACCCTAAACTTATGTCAGACCCCCTCACCTTGCTTCTCTCTGACATTTTCTCCACTGCATGTGTGTGTGTGTGTGTGGTGCAAGTTGACAAGTCTGTCAGGCAGACGAGGAGGAAAGGAGATGCGCACTCCGTCCGACCCCATTTCCAACAGCCACCACTCCAACACCTTATCCTTGAGTAATCATGCTAAAATGCTAATTTGGTACTAGAAAATCACTTTCCATTATATCAAACACAGTTGAAAGCTAATTGGTTCGTTAAATGAAGCTGAACATTGTCTTTGTGTTTGTTTTGCGTTGCCACATTATGCAATAGACTGGCATGTCTTACGGTCAATATTAGGTAAAAAATGCCAAAAATGGCAAAAAAAGAAACAGCTTTCTCTAGAAACTCGTCAGTCAATCATTGTTTTGAGGTTACAAACCTAACCAATAGATGTTTCTCATGTATCAGACCATATGTAGTGTGGTCTTACCTCACCCTGCAAAAATGTATTCAAATCCAATGAATGTGTTTTCTACAATGCATGGCCCTTTTTTGCGAGTTATAGAAGACCTCATTCACTTATTTGGCCTGCATGTTGTCTTTGTATGGAACAGTTTGACATGTTTTACCCCTGCAGTTGGCCTGTGATGAAAAGAGAGTGCACTTTAAATTTTTAAATCATGCCCTCAATTTAGGCCCTTTGTGGGTTGATAGCCGTTTCCCTGGAGTGAAACCTTTTTTAGTGTGTTTGCTTGGTGTTTTGAGCTCTGTCACAGCAAGTAATAAAACCTCAGTTTGATCTTTGATGATCAAAGTGACTCGACAGATCGTGGCCTGGGGATTCTGATTTACTTCAGAAAGAGGAAAGTCCATATACTGATGCTGAAGATGTAAACATGATGTAAAACGTGTAGTGCCAGCTGCACCATTTCTCGCCAACAGCGGCAGATCAAAACATTTGAAGGTGATTGGTTTGATCTGGAAGCTTTTGACATTTGTTCACTTATAAGGGCATCATGGTTGTCCAAAACACCTTGAGTATAAACAAGGAATCTTTGGACAGCATCTGTGACAGGATGTTGATATCCACAGAAAATAATTTCTACCCTTCCTCATTTTGTACAAAAAACAAATAAAAAACACTTTCTTTATTACATTAACAATGGAAGCCTAGCAGCAAGTGTGCAATTAAAATATGCAATTATCAAACTTTTTCGAAAGTTTAGCTGTACAACTTAAACATTAAACATGTTAGCATGAGACTAGTGTGATATTGCATTGCTTTGAATGAAACTAGTCCCCATGGATCTCTACTGGGAAAGCCATTGGCTTCTACTGTTAGCATGTTATGACATTGGTAATAGTTTTAATAGTTATCAGCTGATGGTTTGTAATGGTATTTGCATTGGAAACCATTCAAATTTCTTTTGTTTGTTTTTTCAGTGGTTTCTTTTGCTTGGTATAGGTGTGAGGGGCCATTCACACAGGAAGTGCTTGCTTTCAAAAATAGCTAGATGCAGTGGAATAGCATGGGAAACGGGTCTTGCGATGTTCTGTATTTTTGAATGGTTAAAAAAAATCAGCCTATTGCGTTTTTACTAGGGCTGTCAATCGATTAAAAAATTGAATGAAATGAATTACATGGTATGCCGATTAATCAAATTAATTGCACTTCATCGCATATGCAGACATTTGCTGAGAAAGCCCTCAAATAATAATTTTTCAATATATAATGATTAAATAATAAAAAATTATATACAGTTTAAAATGTACATGGAATATGCTGGATCCATGTTTCCCATGGATCCTATTTCAGTGCTGTATTTGCAGTTCTCCCAATGATTTGCACAAGCTGATTGTAATATGATCATTATCTTTATGTCTGTGTTACGTTCCTGTGTTGTCTGCCCTCTGTTCTCTGTTTCACTATCACGTTGATTTCACGTTTCCTTGTTGTCCGCTCCGTGTTTTCCGTTTCACCCGTCACCGATCCCGTTCCATGTCACGTTTTCCCTGTTGTCTGCCCTGAGTCTCACTGTCCTTGTGAAAAACTACACTTCCCACAATTCCCAGATCTTCTCACTGCCATCACTGTGTCATTGTTTGCACCTGTTTGTCGTTTGTGATCCTCCTGTGTCTGTGTATATAAACCCTGTGTGTTTTCCACTCCTTGTAGATCGTTGTATGTGTTAGCTCCTTGTTTCCTGCCCGTGTGTCCCGTGATTACTCACCCGTTCGAGGTTCCTGTGCCCTTTGTAGTTGTTCCCGTGTCCTTTCAAAGGTTCAGTCTCTGTTTTCCCATTGTGGATGTTTTCTTTTGTTCCTGTGTTTTTATGTGATTTTTAGTTGCCATAATAAATACCGCATTTGGATCCGCACCTCTGTCTGTCCTGTCCTGCTTCCACACCCAGCATAACAGAACGATCGACCCACAATGGATCCAGCGGTGCAACAGGCGAACTTCAGACTCCTCTGCCTGAAACAAGAGGACCGTCCTGTGGAGGACCACATCCGCGACTTCCTCGAGCTGGCGAGTGTCGCGGACTTCCCAGACTCCTCCCTGGTGGCTTTCTTCAGGGGCAATCTGAACAGTTCAGCTAAGGAGTGGTTGCCACCGGCGACGCGGCTGGACTCTCCTGGAATTCGTGGAGGAGACTTTGCTGGTCTGCGGCTCGTCACTCACTGTGGGCGTTGTTGAGAAAGACCCTGCCTCTCCTCCCGCAGTGGTGACCCTCCAGTCTTCCATGGCTCGTCCTTTCGCACCTGCCCCACCTGCCAGCAAGCCAACCTCCACGCCTGCCTTAATCCACAAACCAGCGTCGCCAGTTTGGTCCACTCCTGCGCCAGCGCGCTCAACCTCGTCAGCCCTAAGGAGGAGGAGGAGGAGGAGGGCAGAAGCTTCTGCTCGCTACTCCACACCTTCCACGGCCAGCGAGCCAGAGCCCACGCCTGCCACGGCCAGCGAGCCAGAGCCCACGCCTGCCACGGCCAGCGAGCCAGAGCCCACGCCTGCCATGGCCAGCGAGCCAGAGCCCACGCCTGCCACGGCCAGCGAGCCAGAGCCCTCGCCTGCCCCGGTCTGCGAGCCAGAGCCCACGCCTGCCACGGCCAGCGAGCCAGAGCCCTCGCCTGCCCCGGTCTACGAGCCAGAGCCCACGCCTGCCACGGCGAGCCAGAGCCCACGCCAGCCACGGCCAGCGAGCCAGAGCCCACGCCAGCCACGGCCGGCGAGCCAGAGCCCACGCCAGCCACGGCCAGCGAGCCAGAGCCCACGCCAGCCACGGCCAGCGAGCCAGAGCCCACGCCTGCCACGGCCAGCGAGCCAGAGCCCACGCCAGCCGCGGCCAGCGAGCCAGAGCCCACGCCAGCCGCGGCCAGCGAGCCAGAGCCCACGCCTGCCACGGCCAGCGAGCCAGAGACCACGCCAGCGAGCCAGAGCCCTCGCCTGCCCCGGTCTGCGAGCCAGAGCCCTCGTCTGCTACGGTCACCCAGCCAGTACCTGTCGCCTCAGAGGTCAGTGAGCCAGCACTGTAGCCTCGACCGTTCCTGAGCCAGCACCTGTAGCCTCGACCGTTCCTGAGCCAGTGCCTGTAGCCTCGACCATCCCTGAGCCAGTGCCTGTAGCCTCGACCGTCCAAGAGCCAGCGCCAGTGGCCGTGACCGTCCAAGAGCCAGCGCCAGTAGCCGTGACCGTCCAAGAGCCAGCGCCAGTGGCCGTGACCGTCCAAGAGCCAGCCAGTAGCGTGCCCAAGAGCTAGCCAGTGACCGACCCAAGAGCCAGCGCCAGTAGCGGACGCCAAGTAGCGCCAGTGGCCGTCCTAGAGCCAGCGCCTCTCAAGCCTTCCAGGGCTCCTCCTCCCGAGTCTTCCTGGGCTCCGCCTCCCAAGTCTCTCGAGTCTTCTAGGGCTCCTCCTCCCGAGCTTTCCAGAGCTCCGCCTTCTGAGTTTCCCGAGCTTTCCAGAGCTCCGCCTTCCGAGTTTCCCGAGCTTTCCAGAGCTCCGCCTTACGAGTTACCCTAGCTTTCCAGAGCTCCGCCTTCCGAGTTACCCGAGCTTTCCAGAGCTCCACCTTCCGAGCTTTCCAGGGCTCCGCGCCTCCAGTCTCTCGAGCCTCCTAGGGCTCCGCCTCTTGAGCCTTCCAGGGCTCCGCCCCTCAAGCCTCTCGAGCCTTCCAGGGCTCCGCCTCTCAAGCTTCCCGAGCTTTCCAGAGCTCCTCCTCGAGCCTTCCAGAGCTCCTCCTCTCGAGCTTCCAGAGCTCTGAGCTCCAGAGCTCCTCCTCTCGAGCTTCAGGCTCCTCCTCTCAAGCCTCTCGGCCATCCCGGGCCTCTCAAGTCACTGAGCCTTCCAGGGCTCCGCCTCTCGAGCCACTCGAGCCTCCCAGGGCTCTGCCTCTCAAGCCTCTCGAGCCTCCCAGGGCTCCGCCCCTCAAGTCACTCGAGCCTTTCACGGCTCCGCCTCCCGAGCCTCCTATGGCTCTGCTCCCAGAGACTCCAGAGCCTTCTAGGGCCACGCCTCTGAAACCTCCTACGGCACCACCTCCCTTGGCTCCACCTCCAGAGCCTTCCAGGCCTCCGCCTCCTAGGCCTTCCTCGGCTCCACCTCCAGAGTCTTCCAGGCCTCCGCCTCTAAAGCCTCCTATGGCGCCACCTTCCTCGGCTCCACCTCCTGAGCCTCCCTCGGCTCCACCTCCACAGACTTCCAGGCCTCCGCCTCCAGAGCCTCCTACGGCGCCACCTCCATCGGTTCCGCCTCCAGAGCCTCCCTCAGCTTCATCTCCAGAGCCCCTTGCAGCTCCCCTAGGGGCCACTCTTCCTCCCAGGCCCCCTGAACCAGCCCTAGCCCTGTGGCCACCCCCTAGGTCACCTAAACCTGTCCCTGTCCCGGAGCCACTCCCCAGGACCCCTGTGCCGGCCCTTGTTCTGCGACCATCTCCCAGACCTCCTAGACCTGCCCCTGTCCTGAGGCCACCTCCCAGGCCTCCTGGACCTGTCCCTGTCCGATGGCCACCTCCCAGGCCCCCCAGACCTGTTCCTGTCTTGTGGCCGCCTCCTAGGCCTCCTGGACCTGTCCCTGTCCGATGGCCACCTCCCAGACCACCCAAACCTGTCCCTTTGTGCCCCCATGGACTGCCTAATTGCCCCTTGTGCCCCCGTGGCCTGTCTCATTTCCCTTTGTGCCCCCGTGGACTGCCTAATTGCCCCTTGTGCCCCCGTGGTCTGTCTCCGTGTCCCTTGTGCCTTCTTGGTCTGTCTCTGTGCTCCCTTTTCTCTGTCTGTGTCCCCCCGGGTCTACCCCCTCACTCCTTGGATCTTTTGTTTTGGTTCTTCTGTGTGGGTTTTTCTTTTGCTTTAGGACCGTCTGGAATGCGGTCCTTTTAGGGGGGGTTATGTTACGTTCCTGTGTTGTCTGCCCTCTGTTCTCTGTTTCACTATCACGTTGATTTCACGTTTCCTTGTTGTCCGCGCCGTGTTTTCCGTTTCACCCGTCACCGATCCCGTTCCATGTCACATTTTCCCTGTTGTCTGCCCTGAGTCTCACTGTCCTTGTGAAAAACTACACTTCCCACAATTCCCAGATCTTCTCACTGCCATCACTGTGTCATTGTTTGCACCTGTTTGTCGTTTGTGATCCTCCTGTGTCTGTGTATATAAACCCTGTGTGTTTTCCACTCCTTGTCGATCGTTGTATGTGTTAGCTCCTTGTTTCCTGCCCGTGTTTCCCGTGATTACTCACCCGTTCGAGGTTCCTGTGCCCTTTGTAGATGTTCCCGTGTCCTTTCAAAGGTTCAGTCTCTGTTTTCCCATTGTGGATGTTTTCTTTTGTTCCTGTGTTTTTATGTGATTTTTAGTTGCCATAATAAATACCGCATTTGGATCCGCACCTCTGTCTGTCCTGTCCTGCTTCCACACCCAGCATAACAGTCTGGAAGCAAGCTGTCATGTGCAAATGATTGGCTATAACAATACCCTTATTTGTTCTGCATTCCCTGAGCTATGGTGCATCATTGATGCCCTCTGCCTGGCTTTTAATGTCTCCTGACAAGGGGAGGCTGAGGGGGCCAGACAGGTCAGCCAAATGTTACTGCCTAAAAAAGAATTGTATACTTTGATGTTGTTTGTTTTTCTTCTTTTGCACATTAATTGCTTCTCATGGCTTCAGCTGTTGCCTTCAGACTAACCCCAGACGTGAAGGCGGCAAGCTTATCTAAGACTCGGTCAGGAGAGAGGGCTTCTAGCTTGAATAGACACAAATCTCACTTCAGAGAATTGCATGTTGCGATGTAGCCTTATGTATAGTGTCAAGGCAATAAAACTCTTCATGTGTCTTGAGTTAACAAAACTGGTGCTGTTTTACAGGGATCATATACACTGTCTGGCCAAAAAAAGAAAAAAAAAATTTCACTGTTTGGATGTAAATAAGCAGATATTTAAGAGCCTATGATTGGATCATTATTGCAGTAATTAATATGTTTCAGCTGGCAACAATTATTTTAACCGTAACTGATGCAGTGTGTAGCTTCTCATTTCTTAAACAACCATGTCGGAAGACTTATCCCGTGGTTGTGGAAAAATGTTACTGTGTTTCAGAAGGGGCAAATTATTAGCCTGCATAAAGCAAAGTAAACAACTAAAAGGAGATTGCTGAAATCACTGGAATTGGGTTAAGAACTGTCCAACGCAATATTAAAACCTGGAAGGATAGTGGTGAGCCGTCAGCTTCGCGGAAGAAATTTTGTCAGTAAACAATCTTGAGTGATCGTAGATCACTAAAACGCTTAAAGTCAAATTGTATAAATCGATAGTAGAATGGCCATCGCACTATAAAACGGCTATGTTTAATAGTGAAAGCAAGAGCATTTCCACATGCACAATGCGATGTGATCTTAAAGGATTGGAACTAAACAGCTGTGTGGCCACAAGAAAGCCACTTGTTAGTGAGGCTAATCAGAAAAAACAACTTCTATTTGTTAGGGAGCATAAAGATTGGACAGTGGAGCAATGGAAAAAGGTATTGTGGTCTGATGAGTCCAGATTTACCCCATTCCAAAGCGACTGGCGTGTCAGGGTAGGAAGGGAAGCACATGAATCGATGCACTCATCAGGCAAATTGCCCGTTGTACAAGCCTCTGTAGGCAGTGTTATGATCTGGGGTTGCTTCAAATGGACATGTCTAGGCTCAGCAATGTTATGCAGTAATAAAATGAAGTCAGCTGACTACCTGAATGTACTGAATGAGCAGGTAATCCATCAATGGATTTCTTCTTCCCTGATGACATGGACATATTCCAGGACGACATTGCTAAGATTCATCAGGCTCAAATTGGGAAAGAGTGGTTCAGGGAGCATGAGGAATCATTTTCACACATGAATTGGCCAGTGGCCACCATAGAGTCCTGACCTTAACCCCATTGAAAGTCTTTGGGATGTTCTGGAGAAGACTTTACAGAGCGGTTTGACTCTCCCGTCATCAATACAAGATCTCGATTAAAAATGTAAGCAAACCTGGACAGAAATAAATGTTGTGAGGTTGCATAAGGTTGTCGAAACAATGCCACAACGAATGTGCACAGTATTCAAAGCTAAAGGCGGTCGAAATAAATTTTAGACTTTTTTTGGCTAGGCAGTGTATCATGTCAAATCAAATGTTACTTTATTTAAAATAAAAAAAATAAAAAGTGGTGGGGGTTGTTGGTTGGTTAAGGCCACATCCACACTTATACATTTTCACTATACTAACCTCCTCGGTTTCCAAATTATGCGGCAATGGAGAGTGTTTTTGACACAAGTTTAAGATTCAACCATTTAAGTGACACATTCATGCACATTTATCACAAATAACCAGCTAATAACAAACAGATATGACTCTTAAATTATGATTCATGTACAGACTTTTTTTGTACTGTCTACTGCCTTCACAATTTGGTAACATACCCCTGTATGTTTGTGGTGGCTGATCCAGGGTCAGTGTTTGCCAATCGTAATGAGGCTGTGCTTGCTTTGCAGGTCAGAGAGAGCAGAGATGCAGAGGCAGCGAAGAGATGCCTGGCCGCAATCGAACAGTGTTATTTTATATATATATATATATATATATATATATATATATATATATATATATTGCATATATTCTATTTTGTTACATGTTTGTTGTTTAATGTATAATTAGTATAGTATTTACATTGATTTGTTGAACATGTGATAAAAATCGGTACTGTCTCTTTAAGAAAACCATCAGTTCTGCAAAGAGTGTAAATGAGTGTATATTAATGAGAGAGAACTCAAAAGCTGACTTATTTAGTCACACAGCGTGAAATTTGGTCGAATATACGAGTGCTTTACTCACATTGTAGAGAGTTGTTCATATCGTAAAAGATAGATCTTGGGATTTAAGAATTGATATTGTTCAAATGGATTGTTTTACTCTAAAAATCTATATTTTTACCCAGTCCTACAACATAATCACAATTACAAACACACAGGTGCACCTTAAAGGTATACCCACAAAATGGGAATGGTCTGTATAGCTCCAAATGGACATAAAAGCACCATGAAAGTACCATAAAGTAGCTCCATATGATTATTATGCCACATTCTAAGTCTTCTATAGTCATGCAATAGTTTGTGAAGAAAGACTTTAAAATCATTGTGAGGACGAGATTGAAGTTGTTATTAAAAAATCTTCTGAAATAAGAGTTATTAGACAAGTGAGTTAGTAGCTAATAAATATTTTAATATTGTAAATGTTTTAGCTATGTATGTGTTATATTCATGTTTGTTGTATATTTTGGATATTGCATGTATCTTGGTGTGTGTGAATGAGCAGTTGTCAACAGATGTTGCAACAAAACATTTCCATTAAAGGGACAAAGCAAATAAAGATTTACCATTTATTAATGCCAAAAGCCATTAGTGTGGTTTCAAATTAAAATGTTTTATTGATTCATATATTAACAAATAAAGGCAAGAACATTTAACCCCTCTATTACCCCTCCCAATCCCCAACCCCCAACCCAACCCACAAGAACACTCCAGTGGTCCCACATGATTATAGACACACAAAACAAATATAAAAAAATAATTTATAAATAATAATCACACACATAACATCTACGCCTCTCTCTCCACTGTCCCTCCCTGGAAGCCAAATATTTGCCCCACTTTCCCACAAACAAGTTCAAATTACCCAATCTGATACCTCTTCTTCAAAAGCTGCCACCCTTCCCATCTCTTTGGATATGACAGTGCTCCATCCAACTTCCAACCCCTTAAAATGACTTGTCTGCCAATCATAACACTTGTCAGAACCCAATTCTTTTAATCAGATGGGATGTCTCCCCATCAGTCAATCCAATTGAAACCTACACATGGTACATAGTCTGCTTTTGCTCATGCAATCATTTCGGGTCTAGAAAGTTCTCATAAGAGTATGTAGTGGAATAGAGAACAGGATTAAATCGTAATTAGTTACATTCCGTAATTAGTCCACTCTGGGTTTTCCATTTCCCTCTCCTTTAAAGTGATTTACAGGGATTGTTCACCCAAAAATGAAGATTCTGTCATTCTTTACTCACCCTCATGTCATTCCAAACCCATTTGACTTTCTTTCTTATGCGGAACATAAAAGGAAATAATTTGAATGAATATTTCGGTCTTTTCAATGCAATGGCGGTTGTTGTTGACTCACTTTAAAGCTTTTTAACAGTAAAGAATGCAAGTTCTCATGTAAACATGCAAGTCACTGTGAACGAGTTTCTCTCATTGCACTAATTAACGTGCAATAGAGTCAAGATTTTTACTAGAAATGATTTTCGGGTCGTTTCTCACCAAATCTATTATATGCCTTCATAAGCATATGTGCTTTAAAGTGAGTCACTGTCAACTGACATTGTGTTGATAATCATCAAATTTAGTTCGAAAAGAAAGTCATACTGGTTTGAAACGACATGAGGGTGAGTAAATGATGAACACCTTGTTGGAATGATGAACACCTATTTCAGTATTCCATCTTTCTTTCATTTTGACTGATAATAGTGTGCTGACACTGTGTAATATATGGTGAATCTTTGTGTGGCAGCGGGGGCGTGGTCAAGCGCCCGTCCGGGGTCGCGGCTGCGGCTGGAGCGGCCTCCTGGCTGAGGAGGCTCCGGATGGCATGCCGATCCTCTGCTTGAGCCCGCATGATTTCGAAAAAACGGCGATCCTGGTCTTGCCGGAGCTCAAGCAGGGATTGTTGGTGGCTCTGGTGGAGTGTCGCGAGGGACTGGAGGACTTCAGCCAGCTGGGAGGACTCTATGGGGCGAACTCTGTTCCATTATTATGGTTTTTCCCGGTTTCGGCACCAGTGTAGAACCCTCACGGGAAGGAGGACAGGAAACGAAGGTTCCAGGGAAAAAAGGTAAGGTTTTTAATGTCTGTCTCACAAACAATTATAAGAAAATCAACACACAATATCACAAGCGCAGTGGGTTGGCTTGTTCTGGTCGACTCCCTCTGCTCTGCGGCCGCTGGCTTTTTCACCGCTCTCCTCACTCTACTGCAATTAGAGACAGGTGTTAGTCATAATTTGGCCCAGGTGTGAGCGCCCTTACCGCTTCTCTCTCCCGGACGGGCGCTTGACCACGCCCCCGCTGCCACACTTTGCTAATTGCATTTTTTTGGCCATTAACAAACAGTAACGGGATGAACACAGATGCTCTGATTGTTAAAAATAAATTAATAATAAATTCACGCAACTTGCTCCATACTGCTCACATACTCTGGTGCACATATACCCTGCTGAGTGGTCTTAAGTCGCTTTCTTGACACAGATCCATTTAGGCTTTGATTTGTCATGTTTTTTAAACTCTCACAGCCTTTGAAAGTTTAGCTAGAAGAGCTTGAGTTAGTGCTGCATGTCTTTGTTTTGCCACAGATTAGCACAAAACTGGTGTTTTTCAGTGGCAGATTGAAGGATTACATTTTGTACATGTGGAATGTGATTTCTATCACTTTATTCGACTGTAAACAGAAATTCAAATTACATAAGAATCCAAGCAACAGTAATGGAATTGTATTGTGCAATATAATGTGATTATGCATGGATTAAAGGATTTGATTGGGTTCTATTGGTGTTCGGTTGGGGAGATTATGGATTCAGAGCAGTTTTTGAAGAGCACAAGGCCAGCATGCATATGGTGAGCGGGGCAAACCGCAGTGAGTTCGGCGAGCACGAGGAGATTGCACTGGCACATGACAGGTTTGAGCTCACAAATTCCACTTTTTTCCAATTGAGTGGCTCTTCCTGGAATGGCACTTATGGACTATACTCCTGAGTGTGGCTGTACTTGAAGGCACTATGGAGACATTCTAGAAAAAATTTGCACGTTCAACCCAAGTTGCAACTGAGTGGGTAAATTCACATAACAGTTACGCCAATTTAGCATGCATTATCATTTCAGCGAAAACCACTTTACCACCTGCTGTCCAGCTAGACCAGACATTAAACCAGCAGTTTTTAAAGTCACATTTTCTGCGACTTATTCACAAAGGTTTTTTTTTGCTGTATGTGTCGTTACTTGATTTGCATAATTAATTTTTGTGAATCAGGAGCTAAAACAATGCAGACAGCATATTAGGGATGCACATTTTTGAAAACTCTTTTAACAGAATAACCACCACTATTAACCAATTATTAAAGAGATAGTTTACCCAAAAATTTAAATTCTCTAATTTACTTACTTTCAAGCAATCCCAGATGTGTATTACTTTCTTTCTTCTGCAGAACACAAACTAAGATTTTTTAGAAGAATATTTTAGCTCTATAGGTCCAAACAATGCAAGTGAATGGTGACCAGAACTTTGAAGCTCCAAAAATCACATGCAAGCAGCATAAAAGTAATCAACTTGACTCCAGTGGTTTAATATATGTCTTCTAAAGTGATGCAATCACTTTGGGTGAGAAATAGATTGATATTTAAATCCCTTTTTACTATAAATCTTCTCTTTCACTTTTACTTGAAAGTAAAAGTGGAGATTTATAGTAAAAATGTGCTTAAAAATGTATTTGTTTTTTCACCCACACCTATTATGTTGCTTCTGAAGACATAGATTTTACCACTGGAGACATATGGATTACTTTTATTTGGCCTTTATGTAATTATTGGAGCTTGAAAGGTCTGGTCACCATTCACTTGCATTGTATAGACCTACAGTGCTGAAATATTCTTCTTAAAACCTTTGTTTGTGTTCTGCAGAAGAAAGTAAGTCATACACATCTGGGATGACATGAGAGTGAGTAAATGATGAGAGAATGTTCATTTTTGGGTGAACTATCCCTTTAACGATTAAGCTAGAAATCAAATAAGTGACCAAACAGGCATGACAAAGTCTAAACATGTTATGTCAAGTCTATACTGCTGAATCAAAACAGGCTCACATGACAGAAATGCATATTTAGCTATAGTTATTACATTAACATTTTAACGACCAACTGTATATTTCCTTATATTTCAGAAAAAGCAAATTTTGAAAGAATCACTTGCATGCCTTGTTAACCTACGATAACTTTTGCCAGCTTAACAGGTCGTGAAGGCGAATTCATAGAATATGATTTGGAGCTATAATAACAGTGCACAGATTGTACTTCAAATCAGCCCATTTCTGAATCTGATCAGTTGAATAACTTCCTTTTGACCTCATCATCGTTATTATCATAAAGCACCGAGCATAAGTGGATTTGGCTTTAGTCATTGAATTGATGATATATAAAGATGGTTCAGCTGGAGACAAGCTCTGAGATTACACTGTATTTATCAATGAATGTGTATCTGTGTTTTCTGCAGCCAGATTAAAGCATGTCTACCCTCCCACTGTGACCCCAGTCTAAAGGATGAAACAAAACATCTCCGCAAAAACGCTAGACCCTCAAAAGACAAATTAGCTCTGTTCCAAAACCTGGCAAGCTGCCCAAAGAGCCACAGTGTTTACGATTTTCAAGGGAATCAACCTTCGAATGACTAATAGTTGTGCTTATTAAACTTGGATAGAAGAATTAATTTTAACATAAAAAAAAATTCCACACATCACCTTGATATCTAAATTACTTCTAAATGTCTCATTAAATCTCTTGAATATCTTTCAAAGATTTGAGGCAAATTTGCTCTTGTTCCATGCAATAAAGTCATACAATTTAAAAGCATGAAAGAAGGAATCCACGTCTACTCGTGGCCAAAATGGGGCAGAACGGTCATGATAGAGGGGCAAAGGTAATTGCCACCGGATTTGCAGACCTCGGCTTTGATGTGGACGTCGGGCCTCTTTTTCAGGTATGTTGAACTGAAAGCGGTCATAACAAATGGAGTATCTATACTTTAGTTGCTGTTAAAAAAAGTGTTTGTGTTTGTATTGTTGACTAGCCTTTCAGAAGTCTGTGTAAAAAGATCTCTTCTCTCTGAAAGTCATCCATGTGTTAAAATGATCATAAAGTCAATGCACAGATCAAAAGCATCTTAACTTTTGCTAATCTTGTTTATCCCCCACTGGGCCAAATTTTGCTCTCAACTTTAATAGCTGGAATCTATTAAAATGTCTTTTCTGAGTCAAATATATCAAAACATTAAATACACTGGCTGAGCAGATCAAATGCATACCTCTGAGTTAAGCTACCATTCACTCCCTGTTTTCAAAATAAGAATAATCCTGTTCTCTCATTTTGCTTCATTAGGGGTGATTTCTCTACAACTGCAAGGGAAGCACAGCTTTCTTAAAAAAATTTCTATGTACAGATGATATATTTATATTATTTGTTTGATTTTTATTAAAACTAGCAGAACTTTTTCATTCGATTAAATGAAAGTCACCTTAAAACTGAACATTTTACCAGGCCTTCATCATTTGTTTTTGGTACTTTTCAGATGCCTTTTATGAATATATTTGTACTGTTTTAGCCTTGTCCCAGACCCAGACTATCAATATTAAACTATGAATATTACCAATGATAACATGTTATAAAATATGGTAAAACAAATTAATAGTGAAATGAGTAAAATCATTTCCACCACACCAATAAAGTTTTTTAAAAGTTAGTTTACTTGTTAACCAAGTTGAAAAAAGTGTCAGTGAAGAGCATGCATGAGATAAAATATGAGACAAGTGATATTTGTGGAAAACAAAGAAAAATCAAGGTAAATGCCAATTGTGAGCAGAATGTTTATATTGCCTGTCATTTCCAATCAAGCTGTAATTTTGTCAAGCTATGTAAAAAGTGTGAAAATATGATTTTATTGTGTGTATTTTGGATACATAAAATCAAAATCATTAAATTAGCTCCGATTATCTTAAATAATTTCCGTGGCCATGATTTTCACACAATACAGAATTTGACGTGCTGTAAATGGAAGCGCAGCGTAGTTCTAGGGGGAAGACTAGCAGCTGTACATCATCACATCATTAGCTGGGTAATTCCTAGCCAATCGCATGTAAGCCATTTCTTTATAAGTCCGCTCACAATCTATCATATTGCTGTTTCAGTGTGCTAACACGGCAACCTCCACCACCCCACCACCACCAGTTGAGCCCTGTCCCGCACAGGGGTAGGCTCCTCGCCCCTGCCTCCTAACTCCGGCAGGACATGACGGTTCCGGGTACAACTCCCTCGGACGGGGCCTATGCCAAAGAGAGAGACATTACTTTCTGTTTTACATCTATCAAATAAATGGCATCTTAAACTTCACTCAAGCCTGCGTGTCTTCCTGATAGAAATGACACTGTGGATGGAATTCTAATGACTTTCAGTAAAAATGACATAAATCTCCTGTGATGCACGTACACACACTGTTGGACATTGTTAGAAGACAAATTAAAAAATCTATTAAGAAAATTATTTTATTGAGACTTGAGCCAAAAGTGCCCAAACCTGAAGAAACAACCTTTGGGCACTTTTAGCACTCTTGTATGTAAACCCCTATGCTAATGCTGTCAACAAAAGTCAATTAAAGTCAGGAGTTGGCAAACCTGGCATCCGATTAATGAAACAAGATTGGAGGTGTGGGTTAGAGCTACTTTGACTTATAAAAAGCACTCAAACATTTTGAGTTTGCTGTTCACAAGAAAGATCAAAAAAGAGATCTCAGTAGACCTATGATCAAGAATTGTTGTTTTGCATGAAGCTGGAAAGGGTTACAAAGTTATCTCAAAGAGACTAGATATTCATCTGTCCACAGCTAGACAAATGGTCTATAAATGGAGACAATTTAGTACTGTGGCTACTCTCCCTAGAAGTGGCCATCCAGCCAAGGTCACTCAAAGGGCACAGCGCAGAATGCTCAATGAGATTAAAAAGAACCCTACAGTGACAGCTAAATACTTGAAAGAATTATTGGAACTATTTTACATCTCTGTTCATGTCTACTGTATGGAAAACATTAAACGGGCATATTGTCCATGGCAGGACACCACAAAGGAAGCCATTGCTTTCCAACAAAATGTGTCCCTGAAGTTTGACAAAGACCACCTTGACACTTCACAATGCTACTGGGAAAATGTTTTGTGGACTGATGAATCTAAGGGGGATTTTTTTTGGAAGAACACTCAGCAAAACGTATGGCATAAAAAGTGTGCCGCATACCAACATGAAAGCATCATACCAGTGGTAAAGTACGGTGGAGGGAGCATCATGATTTAGGGCCTGGACCACTTGGCATCATCAAGGAAAATTAATTCCCAAGTTTATCAAGATATCGTACAGCATAATGTCAGGGTGGCTGTGTGCCAGCTGAAGCTCAGTAGAAGTTGGGTGATGCAGCTGGTCAATAACCCTAATCACTGAAGTAAATCCACAACAGAATGACTTCAAAAAAAGAAAATCCACCAGCCAATAGAGATGCTGTGGAATGACCTCAAGAGAGTCGTTCAATCCAGACATTTTAAGAATATGGCTGAGCTCAAGCAAGGAAGAATGGTCAAAAATTCCTTCTAAATGTTGTGAAGGTCTAATCCGCAGCTACCGGAAATGCTTGGTGGAGGTAATTGCTGCCAAAGGATGATTGACAGGTTATTAAATCAAAGGTTTCAATTACTTTTCCACAGCACTTTGAATTTTTAATAGGCTGTGTTCAATGAAGACATGAAAGATTATAATTTTTTGTGTGTTGTTAGCTTAAGCATATTGTGTTTGTCTAAACTTGTAACTTTGATGAAGATGAGTTTTTTTTAATGACCAATTAATTCCAAAGGGTTAACATACTTTTTCTCCCCACTGTATATATAAACCGTATAGCACCACTGGCTTTATACACACAAAACTGGTGAACAAAAAGCATTCACATATTGCACATGGTCAGTAATAACTGTGTATAACAAGTACCAAGTGAAGTGAATTAGGGTTAAGTGTCTTGCTCAAGGGCTCGATGATGGTAGTTTATTATAGTCAATCATCAGATGTGAACTGACCTTGAGTTGATTACATGATTGCCAAATGGGGTCAGGTGTCTCTGTGTTTTACGAACAACAATCTGACACCTGCAATTTCGGATTTCTTTATCCCATTGGGGGCATTTCCATGACAACAGACCCCGCTGGAGGTCGTCCAGCAGGCTGTGGATGCAGACGTGCACTATGTGGGAGTTAGCACACTTGCAGCGGGGCTCAAGACCCTCGTTCCCGAGCTCATCAAAGAGCTGAGTAACCTCAACCGGCTCGATATCTTGGTGATCTGCGGAGGTGTCATTCTGCCACAGGTAATACCTGACCCCATACGGACACACAGAGACACCGACATGGAAGATGACATATTAGCAGAGGCAAAATTATATTCAGCATGACTGTACAGTACATTTAGTAGAGTTAAGCTCTGTTCTAAACCCTAGAGAATGGCCTTGCTATCTACTGCCTGCATAGGCAGCTGCTTTCTAAGTTACCGTTCACACAACTAAAACATGTCAAGCTTCTCACCTTTATTAATCTTTTAATCTTTAAATCAGCAGTGCAAAAGCAGTGCCTATTTAAAATATTGATTAATCAAGCTATAAGACCATGCATTACATTGATTTTTTCTTAGTAGATTTGGTAGGCAGCCGAGCAGCATAAAAATCAAAGACCCTTCAATGAACTGTGCGACAGTTGCCACATTCATATAGAATTCAATGAATGTGCTGGCACAGGCATATATGCAATAATTTTTAACAATAACTAATAAACCTTTAAATACAGACCTATCGTGAGCTCAGAGGTTTTGAAACACTGATACATGCTTCTGTTAAATCCATCAGTCTGTGTTGAAGAAATACATTACCCATGGTCCTGAAATTAAATGATCAATCAATAAGAGAATGACAGCAAGCCACAACAAAAGAGGTCTGCAGCGACAGCCCACTCTCATGATGCACTGTGAGTGTCACGTCTCAACACTCTCAAACTACTTAGATATTTGTATATATCGGAATATTTTGCAATAAAATTAAAAACTATTGTTTCTAAACTTATAGAGGTGCACTCAGTTTTTTTTTCCTCATTTAAAAAGTTTAACTCCTAAAGACGTGGTATAATTTTGGAAAATACAGTACTGTGCAAAAGTTTTAGGCACATAAGATGTTTCACAAAAGCATTTGTCTTAAAATGGTAATTTTTCAACTTCAGCTTTAGTGTGTCAATAGGAAATATAAATGATAGACTCCCAAACATTTCTTTTGCAAATAGAAAAGATTAGAATAGAAGAACAGGGAGCCCTGCAACAGATGTTATAGCTCACACAGAGACCCCCACTGAACATCATGTCAGTCTGAGGTTACATAAAGAGACAGAAGCAATTGAGACAGCCTAAATAGATAGAAGAACTGTGGCGAATTCTCCAAGAAGCTTGGAACATCCTATCTGCCAACAACCAAGATAAACTGTGTCCAGGTGTAAGTAAGAGATTTGGTGCTGTTTTAAAGGCAAAGGTGGTCACACCGAATATTGATTTAGCTTTTTTACGTTTACTGGACTTTGTTTTACATTAAGTGATAAATTAAAACCATTTATGGTGTTATTTTAGAAGACATCCTCACTATGCAGTATTTTTCACAAGTGCCTAAACCTATGTAGGAAATCATGAGCACTCACATTAAATTGAAGACTCCAGTCATATCAGTAACCTTATAAAAGCTGTTTTATTCTACATGGAGAGGGTCCGCAAATAGGGGTGCCATGTTAGAATCACAGTGCTTACTGTTTAACACTTTGAAAACCCCTGATCTAATCTTTTAATCGTTTTTTCTTTAATTGGCTGATTAGTCTTAATTTGCGCTCATTCAGATCAAATGACTGTAGCTTAAGCACAAGTTGAATTCAAATGGATATAAACATACCAGCTCTTTTAACTTCAGTCTTTTCTTTTTAACCAAAAGGATGTATTTTCTCTTCCAGCAGTATGCAAATAGATTTGGAGATTCATTTACTGTAGTTCAAACTCAGTGCTTGTTTCAGTTGGGCATAATTAGGTCCATCTACACGTTCCAACGTCATGATCCCCTAGATACCTTGTATGCATAGCAACCCGTATTCACGCAATTACGTGCCAATTTGTTGCAAGTTCAATTATGAAGATTCTTTTATCAGCACCCACACATGATGGAAAATAGACAGTGATTTTTAGGGCTGGGCTATCGATTGTATATTCAAAACATATTTGAGATAATTTTGCAGTTTAGGAAAGACAGTGCTGTTGGACTAGTTTTGGGATCCTTTCTTGTATCGCAAGTATAAGATGTTTAATGTAGTTTTGCTTTAAACTCGAGTAGCAAAAAACATTTGTAAACCCAAACCCAAACCTTACCTTAACCATTAGTGAAGTTCAAATTTAATGTTACAGGGAAAAGTGAAACCTCCAAATAATGCTCGTCATTGATTATTCAAAAATCAAATTTTGCATTGCATGAAAATGGTAATTCTGTTTGAAGTAACCATGACCGTGATTTACATTTTTATCTAAAAACAATTAGTGGGAACTAATTGGTTTCAGACAATTAATTATATGCCTTAAGCTTCTAAGTGCACTTTATGTTCTCCGTAAATAATGTGTTTGGTCAAGTCAAGTCAAGTGGTTTTTATTGTCGTTCAACCATATACAGTTAGTACAGTACACAGTGAAACGAGACAACGTTCCTCCAGGACCATGGTGCTACATAAAAACAACATAAGACAAACACAGAACCACATGAGACTACACAGACTAAATAACATACTATATAAAATGCACGTGCAAACGTGTGCAAAAAGTACGGGACAATACATTAAACTACAAAACTTTAACAGGACAATAGGCACAGTGAGAGAGAGAGTGCAGCTCAGACCAGTACACAGTAGTGTAAAAAGATGACAGTTTCTAAAAATGCCAAATGGAAACATAACATACTATGAGATAGTGTTCTATGCACATGGCAATTATTGAGGAAGCAGCCAGGTATAAAGTGACAATAATTAAAGTGCAACTCAGGACACGTGTGTGTGTGTCAGTCCAGTCTCTGAGTATTGAGGAGTCTGATGGCTTGGGGGAAGAAGCTGTTACACAGTCTGGCCGTGAGGGCCCGAGTGCTTTCCTCAGCCTTCGAAGAAAGTAGAGATGCTGCTGGGCTTTCTTGGTAATAGAGCTGATGTTGAGGGACCAGCTGAGGTTCTCCTCCATATGAACTCCAAGGAATTTGGTGCTCTTGACGATCTCCACAGAGGAGCCGTCGATGTTCAGCAGAGAGCGGTCACTCTGTGCTCTCCTAAAGTCAACCATCTCTTTAGTTTTGTCCACTTTCAGAGACAGGTTGTTGGCTCTACACCAGTCGGTTAGCCGCTGCACCTCCTCTCTGTACGCTGACTCGTCATCTTGCTGATGAGACCCACCATGGTCGTGTTATCGGCGAACTTGTTGATGTGGTTCGAGCTGTGCATTGCTGCACAGTCGTGAGTCAGCAGAGTGTACATCGGTGGACTGAGCACACAGCCCTGGGGGGCCCCAGTGTTCAGTGTGGTGGTGGTGGAGATGCTGTTCCCGATCCGGACTGACTGAGGTCTCCCAGTCAGGAAGTCCAGGATCCAGTTGCAGAGGGAGGTGTCCAGGCCCAGCAGGTTCAGCTTTCCAATCAAGTGCTGAGGAATGATTGTGTTGAATGCTGAGCTGAAGTCTATGAACAGCATTCGAAGGTATGAGTCCTTTTTATCTAGGTGGGTGAGGGCCAAATGGAGGGTGGTGGTGATGGCGTTGTCTGTTGAACGGTTTGGACAATACGTGAACTGCAGTGGGTCTAGTGAGGGGGGCAGATGAGCACATCTGGGACCTGTTGAATCGGAGGGTGAGGGCTAGGGTCATTCCCTGCAGTACTTAATGCAGCTGGTGGCCACACCAGACACTGACTGTTACTTTTGACTTTGACTCCCCCTTTGTTCAGGGACACATTTTTCCATTTCTGTTTGTCACATGTCTGTGAAACTTGTTCAGTTGATGTCTTAGTTGTTGAATTTGTTATGTTCATACAAATATTTACACATGTTGAGTATGTATGAAAATAAAAGCAGTTGAAAGTGAGAGGACGTTTCTTTTTTTGCTGAGTTTATATTTTTTGCATTTACTTCATCTCAAGCTTTTATTTTGACAGAAAGTTGAAAGTGCTGTCTTATTTCAACTTTGCCTTTTATTTTGGCAGATTTGACTGTTTGCAATGTAGCTCACTACAAATCTGGTGAAACGCTGTCACCTTCCTGTTTTCTGTGATACCATGCACATTTATGGATTTGTATAATAACTTGTAGTGGTTACAAATGTTTGGAATTTGGCACAAAGTTGTGAACCTACTGCGCTATGCTTTCAAAATGCCCTAATGCAGCTTAAAATAGCATATCCCTGCATGTGCACACAGAACAGGATTTCACCTTTTCACACAGACTATGTATTCATTAAATAATCGCAGCCTTTTGCGGTTTAATATTCACATATTACAATACTGAGATTTTTATGTTATTTAATAGTTTTGCAGCCCTGAATGATCATGAAATAAGTCTATGATGCACTCTTTAGGAAACGTAGTGGGGAATAATTTGGATCCTTCAATCTTCTCAAAATTCACACTATAGCTTAATTTTATATCGCCAGCAAAATTATCGCAATAATATTGTGAATATTCGTTATATCACCCAGCCCTAGTACAGATGACCAATAATGCTAGACGTGGTGCATTTTCATTTGTATTAAGTTCATGAAACTTTTTTCAGGACTATGATTTCCTCTACGAGAGCGCCTTCAGCTGTATCTTCGGCCCGGGAACCAGAATTCCTCAAGCAGCCATGGAGGTTCTCAACAACATCGAAAAAAGCCTGGAGAAGAACCGACAGGCTATGTAAACACTGAACAATCTGTCTTCATTTGCCATATGTCTTCTGATATGTCATCTCGAAATGATCACTTCTCAGCCTTTCGACTGAGATCAAGCGCAAAACATAAATAAAAAAAAAAATAAAAAAAGTAATTTTATTGGCTGAGAATAATTACTTAGAAAGTCCTTTGGTTGTGCAATAGTTATTGTAGCATGATGTAATCAAAGTGAAATAAATGACTTTCTGATTGAAAAAGTGCAACAGCAGTTATTGGTTTTGTCTACAATTTGTATAGTTTGACACGATGCATTAAAACTTACCATAACTTATCATAACATTTTCAATTCCTGTTTGTGCGAAAATATTCATCTTGTATTAATGCGATTTCACTTTTATACAACAGTGCTACTGTATAAACAAGACGTTAATATCAAGTAACTTAAATTTAAGACACGATATGCAGGTTATTTCGTTTATTTTTGTTCAGTTACTGAAAATATTTTTAAACGAAGTTGAGACTGATAGCCTGTCTGAAACGCCGCAAACATGCGAAGTAATAAAATCAGTGAAGCATCTCAGTGCAGTTATACAAATGCCAATCAGATTAGAAAACAGGAACTGACTGTTTTATAAGCTGATGGATGAAATGCACTTTTGCCATTTTGTGATCAATCGCGGTTTCTTTTCTCATCAAATTAAGAACCTTCTATGGACAAAAATACCTTGTTCAACATTGTAAGCACATTAGTGTAATAACACGGGATAATGCATCTCATATAGAATAGAAGCCTCTTTCTCTTTGCTCGGCATGGCTTTTCATGACTTATGGATCTTCTATGATCTCAATCTGATTGGCCGCCATCTGTTTCAGCTAGGATGTTGAAATCTGTATAATTATTTGTTGACTCGCTGACGTGAGTGCACATGACACTGTAAACCCTGGAAAGAGCTGCTGCTCTCTTTGGTGATGTTAAAGCAATAGGCCACATCTGCTTGTGATTTTTCCTGTTTTTCTGATTTTATTATGTTAAAGTTCTGGGGTGTACCAATAAGCTGTTTTGAGTAGCAATCAAATGTTTTGATGCCATGTTCCATGAATACGGTACACTTTTATGTTCTGTAATGTACATTTTAAGCATTAGAGGCAGAATTACTTAAACGCCAAAAACGCATTACAGTATTTAATAGTGTCTTGCATTTTCTGTGCAACCCTGTTACTGCATGATTTTCCCCATTACAAGTCATTTAACATTCAATAAAATTGTTACACCCAGAAAGTACAGTATTCATCAGTGCATGTGTCAAGCTCAACCAAACATTCAAACATGTTACCCATTTTATTGTAAATTTATTGTAATTCTTTTCCCTTTAATCTATTGCGTAATAGCTTAGTTTAGTACTTTGCAACCCTGTTATTCATACTGGCATAGTTAAATGCATTTTATTTATGTAATATTTATGTTTATTAAATTTTTATTACTAAAAAAATAGCAAGATTGCACAAATCAGGGTTTAATCTATTTTTAGGCATCCCAAATTATGGTAAATGGGTTTGAAAATGAATAAAATAGAAAGGATCAAAAACATTAGAGATGTAGAGATTGAGACACGCCAAACACTGAAATCTTTTAGATCTAAATGTGCTTAGGCTCAAAACGTCAAATGCACACTTTGTCAATTTTTTCAGTATTTAAACATATTTTCTTTTCTTTATTCAGATGTCAATATGTTTATGTTGTTTTCCCATGGACACAGTGTGCAAGCATTTTCTTCCTTGCAGAAAATAAAACAGCTGATATATAATTATACGCTGACCATTTGTTGGGAAAGCAAAAATACGTTTTCAAATAAAAATATTTCAAAAGTGTTTTTGATTTGCTTTGCTTTTATTTTGCTTTGCCTAGCTTTGCTTTGTTTTGTTTTTCTTTGCTTTTTGTTTGGTTTTTGTTTTTCGTTTTAATGAAATATTTATATTTTTGGATAAAATATATTATGATGTCCATCACCCCAAATTGGAGCAGCTATTCCTAGTGCTCTTTTCATATTACCCCTGAGCTAATGACCACCTGCCAGCACGTTTAGCCCCCACGTAGCGTTTGTCTGCTAGCATTGTGTCCTAACTTGCCATAAACTTGATTTTCCAAACAAACATGTAGAGGACATGACAGGAAATGTTATACACTCTGACACCCCTGCTGTAGGCCTGTTTATGTTGTTGACAGGTTTATGCTATAATCAATTAAATTGTCACTTTGCAATATTATAATTTCATTGTGCTCCAAGGTACTTCAAAGACGACCATAGTTCTACCACAGTAGTAATGTTAAGACAGGTTAATATGGTAATTTTCATGTAGTTTTTGATATTCTTTTGTTTGGAAATATCTTTACCTGCTGTTGAATTTTATAAAGACTTTCTTCTTTGCCAGTTTGTGAGAAATTGCTTATATATATTTTAATAACACAAAATGTACCTAGAACAATCATCAATCGAATCATCTGTGCTTATCCTGTGTTTTTAAGAATTCTGATAATTCACAGTTGGACCACAAAGTTTTAAGACTAGTCAATTTCCCTCTTGAGAAAAATCTTGTTCCCCTTCTGTCGCTCTCTCCACGTTGTGTCGGAGAAGCGACACTAGGGGGTCTCTCTTGAGCGCCGATATTCACCTCTGATCTATTGAAAAGGGCCAATGGGAGTTGGCAGTCAGTATTTGCATACCCCGCCCCCGGACATACGGGTATTTAAGCGGGGCAAATACGGGAGTTCATTCAGGAAATTTCTTCGGAGCCGATGGTCTGTCTGCAGTTGCTGCGAGTTTACACACCACTATAAAACGTTCCTGTTTCCTCTGACGATCTGCATGCTGTTGGATCTTGACGGCGCACAACAGCGGCTTTCTCCTTCACTTTGCACAGCGTGCATTGTTGCCCCTGAGCGCTTCGACAGCGCAGACACACATACACACTGTGTATATTAAAAGAGTTATTTTCCTTAAAAGAGTAAATTTCTCTAAAAGAGCAAACGCAGCGGCGTTGAACGTCCTTTTCAGGACGCGTCTTTCTGAAGATGCCTTTCCGCCCCTGTGTAGTTTTTGGAGGCTTTGATTTCTCCCCACCTCTGACGGTCATAAAAACCGCCTGGCGTACCTGGGTTGCAAAACACGCAGGCAGCGTTTTTTATGAATGGTCTATGTTTTCAGTACGAAAACATAGCCATGACAGCATTGCGGTCATAGGCTTTCTCTTGTAGTGAGAGAGAGCCGCTTCAGCCGCCTCGCCGCCTCCTTCCCACGGGATTGAGGCAGGCGCTGCGGCGATGAAAACGATCTGGGGTCAATGACGGGCTGCGTTCGCCAGGTGAACCCCCTTGAAACCCCCCGCCTCCCGGCACGCTTGCTGTTTTCCGTCCGGGCTCGGGATGAACATGCTCTCCAATGGGTTATGTTTTCAGCCTGAGAACATAGCTGCAGCAGCGTTGCGATCTCTGCTTTCTTGTGAGGAAGAAAGCCACTTCAGCCGCCCTCCGCCTCGCCTCCTTCCTACGGGATTGACGCAGGCGCCGCGAGCGATGAAGATGATCCCGGATAATGGCGGGCTGCGTTTCGCCGGGTAAAACCGCCGAAACCCCGCCCCTCTGCACGCTTGCTTGCTCCCTCACGAGCTCGGGATAAGCGCGGTCCGCCTAAAGGCCGGCCGGCCGGTCCCTGGAGCTCCCGGACATTGGATGACGACATTACCACTGCATCGGAGAGCGTCACAGCGGCATCGGATGCGGATAACTTGCCTGGGCCGCCACCTACGGGTCTGCTTGCCCAGTCTGAGCCTGACGCACGGAGATCTGCTATGCTTCCCCGGGCTTGATGATTCACGGGCTGGTGCGCCGCCCACAGCCGCCCCCGTTCCTTCCCGGACGTGCACGACGAGCTGAGCGAGCCAAGCTTCCTCGCTCCTCCGCTCTCACTACCCCCGGCGGTAGAACGGTCCCAGACCGCTCCCCCCTGCATGCCATGGCCCCTCCCTGCAAGTCCACCGGGCCAAGGCACTTCAAGATTTGCACTTGGGTAGTGCTGTTCTTGATGTGCTGCAGGAACTGCACTCAGACAGGCGATGTCCACCCTCGTGGTCCAGAAACATAACAAATGGACTGGATCTGGTCGTAGTACAGGAGGTAGACAAAGCACGCTTTCTCAAAACTCATTCGGCGACACCACCTGACGACTCCACCCAGCAGTCCTCAGTGGTGAAGAAACAGACGGAGGCCAGGTCACACGTCCTGCCCCGCCGCAAACCTGCCGCCAGGGGCCATGCCCTGTCTGCTCGCTGAGAGCGTCCTCCTGCGGCTTTCAAGGAAGAAAGGAAGTGGTGCTCCGCCTCAACGAACGAGAGCGGGCCTAGCTCTCAGCCCCGTGTTGAGCTCCCCGCAGAAAGAGGACGCCCCCTCGTCTCACGGACCCCCTCGAGGACCCAGAAGGCTCCCAGGCGCTCCTGAGACGACCGACCCAGAGACCGAGATGTTAGCTCCGGAGGTGGTAAGACCTCTCCATTCCCCGGTGGAGGGCCGGGAGGAGAATTCTTTGTTTTTATATTTTCCACATTCTCAATAATAGAGCTATTTCCTTTGCCTCTGGGTCACCTGGCCGGCAAATGCCGTTCTCACGGCAATCTGCTTTCAGATTACGACAGTCCCGGTACACCGGACGCGGCGATCCCGCCTTCCGCCAGCCGGTTCAGACGAGTCCAGAGGACGCCAGCATCAGACCTCCTCCTCAGTCACGAACCCGCCCCCTGCCGGGTGCGCGGAGCAAGGTAAGTGCTTTGAGTCTATTCTCAGCATCTCAGCCTCAGGCCGCAACGAAGCCGCCCGATGCTGCATTACCTGTTCCGCCCCGCTGCGAGGCCCCGCCGGGTACGTCCAAAATACTCGTCCCTTTGGTGCCCCTAGCGTAGAGCTGGGAAGCATGGCTTTCGCTTCCCAACGCATCACGCTGGCTGCACCGGACCATTCGACTCGGTTACGCAATTCAGTTTGCCCGGCTCCCGCCCCCCTTCAGGGGCGTCCGCGGAAATCACGACCCTCTTAGCCAAGGGCGCGGTAGAGCCCGTCCCTCCAACCGAAATGTGGAAGGGTTTCTACAGCCCTTACTTCATTGTACCCAAGAAAGGCGGCGGCTTACGACCAATCCTTGACTTGCGAGTTTTCAATCGGGCCTTGTTAAAACTCCCGTTCAAAATGCTCATGCAGAGAAATATTCTGGCTGGCGTTCAGCATCTAGATTGGTTCGCAGCGGTAGACCTGAAGGACGCATACTTCCACGTCTCAATTCTGCCACGACACCGACCCTTCTTATGGTTCGCGTTCGACGGCCAGGCGTTCTAGTACAAAGTCCTCCCCTTCGGCCTGTCTCTGTCCCCTCGCGTCTTTACGAAAGTCGCAGGCCCTTGCCCCGCTACGAGTAGCCGGCATCCGCATTTCTCAACTACCTCGACGACTGGCTCATCCTAGCACACTCTCGAGAGTTACTATGCACACACAGAGACCAGGTGCTCCGGCACCTCAGCCGTTTGGGGCTTCAGGTCAACTGGGAAAAGAGCAAGCTCACTCCGGTTCAGAGCATCTCTTTTCTCGGGTTGGAGTTAGACTCAGTCTCAATGACAGCACGTCTCACGAGTGAGCGTGCTCAGTCAGTGCTGGACTGCCTCGCTTCCCTCAAGCCAGGCACAGTGGTCCCTCTAAAACTTTTCCAGAGGCTCCTGGGGCATATGGCGTCCTCCGCGGCAGTCGCGCCGCTGGGGTTGATGCATGTGAGACCACTCCAGCACTGGCTCCAGACTCGAGTCCCGAGACAAGCATGGCACCACGGCACGCATCGGGTAAGGATCACCCCCGCCTGCCTCAAAACACTCTGACCCTGGACAGACCTCTGCTTTCTACGGGCAGGAGTGCCCCTGCAGCAGGTGTCCCGACGCGTCCCGACGCGTCCCGGTCACAACCGACGCCTCCCGGTCCGGGTGGGGTGCCGTGTGCAGCGGGCACGCAGCAGCGGGCCGTTGGAAAGGGGCCCCGCTGCGTTGGCACATCAATTGCCTGGAGTTGTTGACCGTCCTTCTTTCTCTCAGGAAGTTCCTCCCGTTAGTTCGGGACAAACATGTCCTCGTGAGATCGGACAGCACCACAGTGGAGGCGTACATAAATCGCCAAGGCGGCGTACGCGCCCACCACATGTCACAACTCGCCCGCCGTCTCCTCCTATGGAGCCAGCAGCGACTCAAGTCGCTGCGCGCCACTCACATCCCCGGCAAGCTCAACGTCATAGCGGACGCGCTATCACGACAACGCCTGCCCGGCGGGGAGTGGAGGCTTCACCCCCAGTTGGTCCAGCTGATTTGGGAACGGTTCGGCAAGGCCCAGGTACACCTGTTTGCCTCCCAGGAAACCTCCCACTGCCCGCTCTGGTACGCCCTAACAGAGGCTCCCCTCAGGACAGATGCGCTGGCACACAGCTGGCCCTCGGGGCTGCGCAAGTAAGCATTTCCCCCAGTGAGCCTTCTTGCACCGGTGCTGTGCAAGGTCAGGGAGGACGAGGAGCAAGTCACGTTAGTGGCCCCCTACTGGCCCACTAGGACTTGGTTCTCGGAACTCAGGCTTCTCGCGACAGCTCCTCTCTGGCAAATTCCCCTGAGAAAGGACCTCCTCTCTCAGGGACGGGGCATGCTCTGGCACCCGCGCCCAGACCTCTGGAACCTCCACGTCTGGTCCCTGGACGGGACGCGGAAGAGCTAGCCGGCTTACCGCGACCGCTATGAATACAATCAACCAAGTCAGAGCCCCTTCTACCAGGCACCTTCACGCCCTAAAGTGGCGCTTGTTCACAGATTGGTGTTCTTCCCGAACTGAAGACCCGCAGAGATGTGCTATCAAGTCAGTGCTCCTGTTCCTACAGGAGAGGCTGGACAGGAGGCTGTCCCCGTCCACCCTCAAGGTTTATGTTGCCGCCATTGCCGCCCACCACGATCCTGTAGACGGCAAGTCTTTGGGCAAGCACGACCTGATCCTCAGGTTCCTGAGAGGCTCCGGAGGTTGAATCCCTCCCGGCCAGGCCTAGTTCCCTCCTGGGATCTCTCGGTAGTCTTGGGGACTCCAGAGACCTCCCTTCAAGCCGCTTGAATCAATTGGACTCAGGGCCCTCTCTCTTAAGACGGCCCTGCTGATCACGCCAGCCTCCATCAAGAGGGTCGGGGACCTGCAAGCGTTCTCTGTCAGCTGACACTTGCCTGGAGTTCGGGCTGGCAGATACGCTCTGTGATCCTAAGACCGCGACCGGGCTATGTGCCCAAGGTTCCTACCACACCATTCGAGATCAGGTAGTGAACCTGCAAGCGCTGCCCCGGAGGAGGCAGACCCAGCCCTTTCGTTGCTGTGTCCAGTGCGCCCTGCACATTTACCTGGACCGCACACAGAGCACCAGACGCTCTGAGCAGCTCTTTGTCTGCTTTGGGGACGGCAGAAAGGGAATGCCGTCTCCAAACAGAGGCTCGCCCACTGGGTTGTCGATGCCATCACACTGGCTTATCACACCCAGGCCGTGCCCCTACCCTTGCGGGTCCGAGCTCACTCAACAAGGGGTGTTGCGCCCTCGTGGGCACTGGCCAAGTGCACCTCCCTAGCAGACATCTGTAGAGCCGCGGGTTGGGCAACACCCAACACCTTCGCGAGGTTTTACAACCTCCGCGTTGAGTCGGTTAGCGCCTCGTGTTTTCTCAGGTCCGAGCCCGTGAGAACTCGGTAACACGGAGACCGACCGGCTGGGTGGATCGCTATGCTCAGCCCTTTTCCTGATGTCAAGGTAAAGTAGTGCGCCTTCTTCCCAGGGAGCCCCACTCCGAGTCGGGACCCTGGTTGATTCCTCCCAGCCCTCCGGGTCCAGCGGTTCAGCGGAGGAACTCGCCGACCCAAGCCACTCGCGGGTACCCTGGTGGCCACCCTGTACTGGTATAGGGGCTCCACAGGTAAAATAAGAAGGCCTCCTGTTCGGACTCCCCTGTGTGTAATTCCACGGTTCTGTCCCCTTACGAGCGGACCCCGTGTCTCCCTTAGGCAGTTACAGCTGCCCGGTCGCCGTGCTGTAGCAACCCCCTTTCGAGGCTGGATCTACCACCACGCCATACTTTCCACACGAGCCCTAAGACGGCTGTGTGACGTGTCTACCACTTTTCCTCCCCAAGAAAAAGGGCAGGTGTGGTCTCCGCGAGGGTCTGGGTAAGACCCCTTCCCTATATGCGTGTAAGGGCCCTGGCCGTGATTGCTCTATGCGAGAAACATAGAGAGAAAAAGAGGCCCAGCCAGGCTGGCCCGTTCCCATGTTGGCAAACATCGCCTTGTTCCCCTCCCAGGGTAACTAGAAGGATCCCGATGTTCTTATGGGGCATTGGGGAAGGGTACGTGCAGCCAGGTACAGAGGATGCGCTGCACTGGATGAAATCCCTGCCCGCCTCTGTATCGGCGGTTCACGTACACGGTTCAGCGCATGGCAAGATTGGAATGGGTCCCCTAGTGTCGCTTCTCCGACACAACGTGGAGAAAGCGACAGAAGGGGAACGTTTGGTTACATATGTAACCTCCGTTCCCCGAGGGAGGTAACGACACGCTGTGTCTTTCCTCCGCCATATCGCTGAACCGAGCCACTGTTGTGGCCGGACCATTTCCGGCTCCTCAGAAAAATCCTGAATGAACTCCCGTATTTGCCCCGCTTAAATACCGTATGTCCGGGGGCCGGGTATGCAAATACTGACTGCCAACTCCCATTGGCCCTTTTCAATAGATCAGAGGTGAATATCGGCGCTCAAGAGAGACCCCCTAGTGTCGCTTCTCCGACACAACGTGTCGTTCCCTCCCTCGGGGAACGGAGGTTACATATGTAACCAAACGTTTCTAAGGATCAAGCCTTTGAAAAGCTTTCAGAAGGGTTGTTGAGTATCATCAATACCAGGTCATTAGGTGAGCACTCACCCACCTCTGTGGTGACAAATTTTATCTGGCTAAATCTGTCATGTGTGCAATAGTGATGAGTTAAGGGGAGTACATCGTGTACAGCCCAGGTTAATCACTGTACTGATCCATTCGAAAAAGCGCATAGGATATAAGGCTTGTGTAAATAGGATTTTTGAAATAATGTATTTTTTTTATTTGTATATTTTTATTTTATTTTGTGTTTTGTTTTGCTTCTCTTTGTTTTACTGTGCTTTGCTTTGTTTTGTTTTTTTTTTATTTTGCTTAGCTTTGTTTTGTTTTACTTTGCTTTTTGTTTTGCTTCGCTTTTTGTTTTTGTTCATGAATCTGAATTAAAATTGTAACCGTAAACTCAACATCAATATTTTAAGCTTATTTTAAATATTAAAAAAAGTTTGTCGATATAAATGTAACAAAAACACCTCAGTTGCCTTTCATATATACATTTTATGATCAGTATCCTGCTGAACAGACTTCAAAGTGAATGAACGTTACATTTATAAAGCGCTTTTCTGACACCTTTATTCAACCTTTATTTATAGAGCACATTTAAAAACAACAGAAGTTGTCCCAAAGTGCTTTACAGATTAAACAAACAAAATATATAAAAACAGACTGATTTAAAGTTAAATATAAAACATAACAAATAAAGAAAAACATTTAAATACAACATCATGTATTAATCCACTTCAACCGATTCAATGATCTATTCAAAAGCCACTGAATAAAAATAAGTTTTTATAGAAGATTTAAAAATGGCTAATGATGAAGCTGACCTCACATGGAAATGAGACTATTCCAGAGATTAGGACCTATCACAGAAAAAGCACGGTCACCCTTTGATCTATAGTGGCAACGAGGAACCTTCAATAGAAGTTGATCAGAAGACCTGAGTGCTCTGGTGGAGGAGTAGGGGTGTAGAAGGTCACTTCTACACCCCTACTCCAGATAGTGCCTTGTAGACAAAAATCAGAATTTTAAAGTCAAACCTGAATTTCCCTGGAAGCCAGTGTAGAGATGCTAAAACCGGGGAAATGTGATCTCTCTTTCTTGACCGTGTTAAAATCCTAGCTGCTGAGTTTTGCACAAGCTGAAAGTGGGATAATGCAGTTTGGGGCTGACCAATGTACAGCAGTAGTGAGTTGCAATAGTCTAACCTTGATGAAATAAGTGAGTGGATCACAATGTCCAAGTCTTTATGGGAAATAATTGTTTTTATTTTAGCGATAGATCTAAGGTGGAAAAAGCTACTCTTGACAACAGCACTGATCTGCTTAATGAAAAGTAACGAGGAGTCTAAAATCCCTCCTAACATGATCTCATATATTCGATGACAGAGGACATAACTGGGCAACCAGGCCAGATAAGGAGGACATGGAGGAACCTAAAATCAGAACTTCGGTTTTGCTTTCATTTAATTGTAAGAAATTGCTTGCCAGCCAATGTTTAATATCTTTGAAGCAATTTAGGGTGTTCTCAGATGGACAATTCTAGTCTATACTCACTGGGAAATAAAATTGGGAATCGTCAGCATAACAGTGATAAGATATGCTGTACTTATTAAAAATAGAGCTCAGAGGAAGCATATACATTGAAAATAACAAGGGTCCTAAAATTGAACCTTGAGGGACACCACACTGTAATTGAGCCGAGGTAGAAGAAAGATTACCTAAATTCACAGATATCGTCCTTTCTTTTAAATAGGAAGAAAACCACTGGAGGGTCATCCCCTGGATGCCAACCATACATTCTAGATGATTGAGGAGAATATTATGGTTGAATGTGTCGAACGGAGGGGAAAATCGCACCTTTAATCTGCTCAATTTTGTGAGTAAAGAAGTGTAAAAATGTTTCACAGTTCTCTTGGGTGGCATCCAAAAAGCATTTTAGTTGGGTTCAAACAGAATCAATTGTTTTGAACAAAACTTTTGGTCAATTTGCATTATCAGAGATCAATGTAGAGAAAACCTTAGCTTAGACACTATACTCAAAGCACTTTACACAGTGAACAGGGGACCCTACTCAACCACCATCAGTGTGCAGCATCCACCTGGATGATGCAACAGCAACCATAGTGCACCAGTATGCTCACCACACACCAGCTATTGGTGGACAGGAGAGAATAGATTTATTGAGCCAGTTAATGGATGGGGATTATTAGGAAGCCATGATTTAGAAGGGCCAATGGGGGGAATTTGGACAGGACACCAGGACTCTTTTCGAAAAGTGTCCTGGGATTTTTAATAACCACAGACAGTCAGGACCTTGGTTTAACGTCTCATCCAAAAGACAGTGCCTTTTTGCAGTATAGTGTTCCTGTCATTATCCTGGGGCATTAGGACCTACACACACCTCAGGGTGAACACCCCCTGCTGGCCTCCCTAATACCTCTTCCAGCAGCAAACTTAGTCTTCCCCAGGAGGTCAACCATCCAGGTACTGACCAGGCTCAACCCTACTTAGCTTCAGTCAGCAACCGGTATTGAGCTACAGGGTGATATGGCTGCTGGTTTAGAGTGGTAAAGTGGTTTCAGAATGAAAGCATATGCTTTAGGTGTATGATGACAAAACTGTCCTTCAACATAATTCTTATTGCATTCTGTTGACATTTCAATTATTTGTTGCTTTTTAAAATAAAGTACATCCAAGGTACTTCAAAGAATACCATAGTTCTGCTACGGTACATGTAATGTCAAGACATGGTAATATGGTCCATTTTTGTGTACTGTTTTTATATATTTTTTATATTCTTTAATAGAGCCACTGGTATTCTTGAACATTAAGTTAGAAACTGCTGACAGCTGAAATAGTCATTCTATATATATATATACAAATTAGTCTAATACTGACCCTAAATTTTTTTTGAAGATTTTAATAAAGGGGTCATATCATACCATATATCATTTACATATCATTATGTATTAAGGCAAGAGCGACCATGCAAAATTTGGAAAAATATTCTTGCCTTAATGGTGACAGTCATAATTTAGGTTTACATGTCCATTTTGCATCAACTATATTCCCTTGGAATGAAATGTGCCATTTTTTTTGTGCCGTTCTTTCTGATGTGCCCTTAAGATGTCTATGTAGATGTCTTTGAAGGTGCCACAGACAGACATTGAAACATTCTTTCTTGTGGTATAAAACCAAACACTTTTCTGCATTATGCCTATAAGAAATTGACTGAACTTTGGAAAGGAAAGGAAATTTGAATGGAAAAGTCTACCATAATGAACACAAGACATGTTTTAAGCACTGGATCTATTTAGAAGAAACCCTAGAGTGATAGATTTAAGCCCTGTGACTGATAATCAGAACATCAAGTGATGTGAGGAGGGTGAGAATTAGTGGTGTGAATCTGTGAGACCTTTGAAACTCTGCCATGTCATCACATGGACAGATCCAGGCCACTATAAAATGAAAAATGTATTATAGTCTGATATTACAGAGACTGATTAAAAAAAAAAAACTAGCTTCACTAGACTGGTCCAAACATTACTGATGGTGTACGTGCTGGTTTGCTGTAGTCCTTAAAACGGGTTTCTACTAATACACAGCTGATTTAACTGTTATTAAAACAATTCTTAAATAAATTCCCTAATGATAAACAGATGCTCATTAACACTATTTAATTTTTCCAGGTTTAAAATTGAGTGCAGCCCTCATGCATTATTATGCATTAAAGGATTATTTGATGATTTGTATTTGATAAGTTTAAATTCACCTTCTGACAGTGCTGAATTTATCTGAACCTAACCTGTTATTGATGTGGAGGGTGTAAACTGAGGAAAAGGCCAGATGACCACTGACTTGCTGAAGGTCGAACACTAGGAGGTATCCACCCTATCTACACTTTTCCTTGAAGATGATACCGCTTATTTTCCTTCCTTTCTTTTCATGTCCCTTCCTTCCTTTCCTGTCCTCTCTTTTCCATTCCTTATGTCTTTTACTTTCCCTAATTTCCTTTCCTTCCTTCCATAGTTCCATTTTCTTTTCTTTCCAGCATAGCTTTTTGTCCTTTCCTTCTTTCTTTCCTTCCTTCCTTTTTGTTTGCCTGTCTTTTCTTTTCCAGTTTCTTTCCTTCTTTCATTCCTTGCTTTTCGTTCCCTCCCTTCCTTTAGTTTCTTATCCTTCCTTTTCTCCGATCATCAATTCTTCTTTTCCTTCCTTCCCTCCTTCCTTATTTCCATCGTCCTTTCCTGTCCTTTTCTTTCTTCTTGTATTATCCTTCCTTTATTTCCTGTCCCTTCCTTCCTTTCTTCCCTATCCTTTCCATTTATTTTTTTGTTCTTGTATTTTCCTTCCTCCTACATCCCTTCCTTTGTTTTCCTGTCCTTTCCTTGCCTCCTTCCTCCCCCTAATTTCCTTCCTTCCTTCCTCCCTCATTATTTCCTGTCCCTTTCTTTCTTTTTTCCTATCCATTCAATTTCTTTCCTTCTTATCCTTCCTTTCTTTTGCTGTCCTTTCCTCCATCCCTCTCTTCCGTCATCATTCCTGTCCTGTCCTTTTCTTTTCCATCCAATTCCATTTATTGCCTTTCTTCTTGTCTTTTCCTTCTTTTCTTCATTCCTTTCTTTTCATGTCCTTTTCTTCCTCCCCCTCGCTCCCTTCTTTCTTTCCTTTCTTTCTCTTTTCCTGTCCTTTTCTTTCTTTCCTTTCTTCTTGTGTTTTTCTTTCTCCCTGCTTTCCTGTTGTAAAGAATGGCTGCTGCTGGCATAGGCAATGATGATGACGATGAAATGAGAACCCAAGTGCAATTTATTAAACAAACGTGAAATCAGCAACCAGGACGAGGAACTCTGGCTCGGTGGCCATGTCGTGGATTTCTGGCTTGGCATTCGTGTCGTGGAACTCTGGCTCAGCATCCGCCTCCCCCACAGCGAACGTAGAATCAATAATCTGCAGGGCAAGGTCGATATACTGAGCCAGGCTTTGGGAACTTTGACCACCTGGCATCAGAAAAGAGATGGGTTCATTCAGTCCAACTCGGAAACAGTCCTTGAGGGCCACCTCATTAAAGTCCACCTGGCAGGCCAGATGGCAAAAATCCTCCACGTAATCCTCCAGGGGGCGCTTCCCCTGACGTAGGTGGAGGAGCTGGATTGCTGGGTTCATATTAGGTCAAGTATTCTGTAAAGAATGGCTGCTGCTGGCATAGGTGATGACGATGACGATGAAATGAGAACCCAAGTGCAATTTATTAAATTCAATGTAAATGTAAATATGGGACACGTACACGGCCATCCATGTGATGTAAGATTTGTGTTAAAATGTCAGACTTTTATAAATGTAAGCTAATAGACCTGCTGATGTCTAGTGTGTCATTATAATAATCAAACAACCAGAACAAGAAAACTATCACTGCTCTTGATTGAATAACTTTAGTAGCTTTGAAAAGTATTAATGTATTATAATCGTACAGTGAAGACCAGTAGTAGTTTTATGTTGCATTTCATTCTGAATGTTGACTTGAATACGTGATAGCCTACTGCTGTTAAAAACTTTTAAAGCTGTTAAAAAAAGCACTGAACTTTCTTCATTTGTATTTTTAGTTCTATTATTTTTAATCTATTTCTATACATTGCCAGTTATTTTATTACTGACTAATTACTAGGTAATTTAATAATGTTTTATTTTAATAAAAATTTTGAATTGAGAATCATCAAATTTCACTACAGACTACTGAAACTTTAGTATTGTGATAATCTGTAGCCTTTATTGTACATGATAGATCTTGCTGCAATAACATGATGAAAAAGTAGATCTCATTCCATAGAACTGTGAGTATCCCAGCTTTTAATGGTGGTGATGGAGGCTTTTCTTTATTTGACTACCATATGTATCACAAAATAATTATCATATGACAATAGCCTATAATAGCATATATATATATAGATATAGATATATATATATACACACACACACTACTGGTCAAAAGTTTTGAAACACTTGACAGAAATGTTTCTCATGATCTTAAAAATCTTTTGATCTGAAGGCGTATGCTTAAATGTTTGAAATTAGTTTTGTAGACAAAAATATAATTGTGCCACCATATTAATTTATTTCATTATTAAAATTGATGACTTGGTCTAAATAATAAATAAAAGCAGCCAATACGTGCCCAACATAGATGTCAAGAGTACATGTCTGCAAATTCTAGGCACTACTTGTAGACTACTTTGAAGATGCTAAAATTTAACACAGTTTTAATTTATTATAGATTTTGTTTATTCACAACATAATTCACATATTTCCATTTATGTTATTCCATAGTTTTGATGACTTTACTATTATTCTAAAAAGTGAAAAAAATTATAAAATGATAATAAAGAATGTGTAAGAGTTTCAAAACTTTTGACCAGTAGTCTATATATGTGTGTGTGTGTGTGTGTGTGTGTGTGTGTGTGTGTGTGTATGTGTATATATATATATATTAGTATATCAACTGTTTATAAATACTTTACATACACTGTGGCCCAAAAAGACACTTAATTTGGACACTTAAGAATGTGTGCATTTTATAGAATATATATCCATTCACACAGGTGTCCTTGCAGAGTAACCACATGGACATGTTCCACTAACATTGTCCAAATATTTTGTCTTCGTTTTAAACAGTATATCTATAGGTTTTTATTTGAAAGCTAAAAAAATGTATTATTTTTTTTAAATGTTCTGCTTGAAAATTTATTTTTGTATATGTAAAATAAATACAACTTGTTTTCATAATTTGATATATAAAGTAATGACATTCATAATTTTTTAATTTTTTTAAAGAGTGGCTTATATGTCCAAATAGTTGTTGGTTGACTGAATAACATTGTTCCATGCAGCTTAAAAAAAAGATATTGTCATTCTTAGCCAACTTAGAAGGCTAAAGAGAGTATATTCCTGAAGAAAAAAAAGCTATTTGCAATAATGTGTTATTCAAGGTTCAGAAGAAACCTTTTGGTTTTAATACTGAATCACACCTTTATTAATAATTCATATTCATCTGAAATGTAAAAAATAAATAATCTTCTAACAGTATGAAACAGCATGTTTAAAAACACGTGTCCCGCTTAACCAATAAAATATTTATATGTTCGGTTCCAGAGGCTATAATTATTAAAGAGGGTATAAGTATCATTTTATAACAGAACATCATGTGCTTCAAGGAGGTTGAGAACTGCCTATGTGAACCAGTGAAGAAACTCTTTGTGGTGGGAAGCACAATGGAATGGAAATGTCTGTTCCTTTCCACTGAGGGCAATATAAAGAGAAGAAGAACTGTGGTTTTGCAGCACCTTAGGATGTAACTAGTAATAACCACAAACTAGCATGTGAGTAAAGCCATTTAAGCAAATGGAAACAGCACTATTATAGGGATAGTTCATCCCAAATATCTTTGTTTTGTCATTTATTCACCTTCATGTTGTTTAGAAGAATGTCCAAGCTGCTATTTTACATGCAATCAAAAGGTAGTGGGGACAGTCATGGTCACCACTTAATTTCAATGTGTGGATAAGAGAAGCTTAGAAATTAGAAATACCTTTTTTTTTTAAAGTAACTCATGGGTTTGAAACAACACGATGGTGAGTAAATGATGACAGAATTATAATTTTTAGGTGAACTATCCCCTTGTAAAGCATCTGCATGTTCTTTGGTTAGATGTTTTTCTTTTCTGAGGTCGGTTTAGTTGTGTGGTAAGTTTGGACACCTTAAACATTCATAACACATTTCATTTGCCACCTTATAGCAAACAAACAAACAAACAAACAAACAAACAAACAAACAGATTAAATTAACAATTCAACACGTTTTCATTTAATATGATAAAATGTGGACACTTCAGAAACATGGCGATAAATAAAATAACTAGGAATATGTTTAAATGTAAAAGGAATGTTTCACCCCAAAATGAACATTTTGTCACCATTTAGATCACCAAACCCGTATTTGCGCTCAACTGCACTGTCTATGTAAACATGCATTATACAGACATCTTTCACTAGCACTTGCACTGCATCATGATGTTTAAGACGCCTTGTCTAGAATTTCAACTTTTACAAGCATTCGATTCTATTCACTATCTATTCTATTTGTTGTGCTAAATCTAGCTTTTTTAGCGCAAGAACGCATTCTATATAAATGTCCCCTTACCCTAATGCCATTCTGAACCTATATTATTTTCTTTCTATTTTGAAAAACAAAATTAGATATTAGGCTGAATGTCTAAGCTACTCTTGACCCTATAACAAGAGTGGATGATGCTTTGTACTGCCAAGTTCTAAAAGGAGTCCAAATGAGTCATTTTCAATCAACAACAAATTAATGTTCGCTTATTTTATCTTACAATGCAAGAATCAATGCTCTTTGGCTTAAGTGACATCAAACCTGAAATGTGTGTCTAAAGGTAATACTTTATAATTGAACGCAAGTGTTAATGAGATTTGAGTGTTCAATAAGAAAGGAAGATTATCAGTGAATGACAATTAAAATTTTGGTCTGTTCCTCACAAAAATCTATTGTGTGGCTTCTGAAGACTTTGAAAATTACAGTTCCCTCATAAAGATTTTTGCCTTCGCAATAGCAAATAGACTTTATCCATCCTTTATAAAAATAAACCATAGTTTTACTACTGTAACCATAGTTGAACTATGATGTTCGTAGTAAAACCATAGTAATAATACAGGAAAATCAAAACTATGCTATTAATAATCACTACCATATGTGGTTATGGTTTTATTACAAATATTATGGTTGAACTATTATTACTGTAATAAAACAATGGTAATTTTTGTGGTTACCTCAAATACAATAGTTTATTGTGGGTTTGTGTGTGTGTGTGTTTTCTGGTTGTAATACTAAATGTAAATGTACTGTATGTAAAGTTTTTTAATAATTACATCATTTTTATAATGGATGGGCTTTTAATAATTGTGAGGGAGCACAAAACATATTGTAAGCGAACGCAAACTGTTGCTAGGGAACGCAATACTTTTTGTGAAGGATTGCAAAGCTATTGCAGAAGATAAGTCCCCTCCTTGTCCTCTAGAGGGCCTCTGTAGAATATAGCGCACAAATCATATGGACAACTTAAAAAAAAATAAATAAAAAAAATAGTCAATTTTCGAGCTCGAAAGTACAAACTACTATCCAATTTTCTTGTAATGAACAATAAAGCTCATACATTCTGCTAACATCTTCTTTTGTGTTTCACAGAAGAAAGATAATTATACAGGGTTAGGGGTAAGTAAATAATGACATTTTTATATTTGGTTGAACTACGCTTTTAATAAATTTGTCTTGAAACACACTTATTTTGCATGCTGATATAAAGCTCTAGAGACTGCATTATTAACTTAAAAGCAAAGATGCACCTCCTTTTGAGGTGTGATGTGATGTGCCAATGAAAATTTTTTTTTATCAAAGCCACCAAGATAAAACACCTGAACCCCTTGCTAACTGTGCCACATAGCAATGTGCTAAGCCTTGTGCTAAGCCACTTAAATGAATCCCGATTTAACTCTCCAAATGTGAAGATATGGAGTGGTATTTCAGTTTTAACAATGACAAAGGACACAAAAAAAGTAAACTGACTTTTTTGTTCTTCATTCACCTTAAATCAGGCAAATATAGCTAGCAAATTCCTTTAAACCATGTTCTGTACAGATCCACCCATTGGAGCGCACATTATGGATCCTATTCATATGGCAAAAGTTGAGTTTCAACCTCTCTGCTCTTCCCAAATGATTGGTTCTCTCTTCCCTGTTTGGACTTGTCTGCATCACATACCATGTAGATGGTATTCTCCGGGACGTTTTTGGCATCAGAGGTACGGCACAGGTTGGATCTGCCACACAGGCGACCCAACTGGTTAACTTCTCGTTTGAAGGTCTTGCTGAAGACGTAGTAGATGAAGGGGTTATATACAGTGGAAGTCTTGGCGAACAGGCAGGGTAGCATGCTGACCTCAGGCGAGATTGAATCACCAGGGCGGTAGATGGACCACAGGCTGACGATTCCATATGGTGCCCAAGAGCCGATAAACCCGACACTGATCAACACTGCGATCTATAAAAGCAAATGATAATGCATTCAGATCGATTCTTGGTGCAGATGATGCTTTACAGCAGGGGTTGAGCTGATTTTCAGTAAAACCAGCAATGAATGGTTGATTCTAACAAAACCTATTTTACTCAAAAATCGAACAAATATTTATTACATTTATTAATATAGAATTATAATTTTTTTTTAGGACCATTAAGATTTTTTCCATTGTGCCATTATTTTCATAACAGCACTTTTTACCACCCAATTCAATACTGCAACGTTAAAAAAGTTCATTATGATATTCTCATTACTGCAATGTGAATTTGTTTTTATTATTTCAATTAATTGAAATATCATTATATATCAGAGTAGGACTCTTTTGCTACTGCGTTTCATGTTTGCTTATTCTTATAAAAAAGATCATTGTACAAAATCATCTTTTTACTGTAACAGTAAAACAATTTAATGAGAATCATCATTATAAAACAATGAGAAGTAAAACATTCGGATGCTTTAAGGTATTCAAAATTGGGGGCTAAAATGTTCCTAAGTGCCCTAAAAATAATGTCACAATGCAAAAAATCATAATGGTCCTAAATGTAGACTTCTTTATAATATATATATATTTTTATTTACAATTAATTTGGTGTTAAATATGACCAGGACACTCTCTTGACAGGTTTTGTGAGAATCACCCAATTGCGTGTGTGATATTGTTTTGTAACAATAGTTCCGAACACAAGAAGCATAGAACAAGTGACTAACATTGTTGAAACAATATGGCCACTTAAAAAAATCTAAAGATATATATTTCTTCCAAAATACATTAAAAGTTGGTCAAATTGAGTTTGTTCAATTTCAGGGGCTCTCAAATCTTTTAATGCCAAGGGCCCCCAAATGAACCCTTTTAACCGGTCCACGTGCCGCGAAGCAGAAGTCGTCATAGTTGGCTAAACTTGAATGGCGGTGAATGGGGACCACAGCAAATGCACTTTTTGCTAACCCAGTTGCTCCAAAAGCAAAAATCAACAATTACGCTTTTACAGCTTTGCAAAGGAAGATAAAACAGCGCTGGATAACAGCAGTAAGAAGAGACAAACAGGCCAAATTTCCTGTCAATCCCTCAGCAGCTGTATTAGAAGCCTCATCACAGCTATGGAAACTGATTTTTTAAAATGTATTCCAGGGTAATATAACACAAAGTACAATGTTATAAATTTACACTATATATATTTAAAATAGGAAATATATATAAAAAAAATTGCTACATTTACGTTGCATTTACGTTACGTTTACTAAAGAAGGCAGAAATGTGTCATGACAAGTCTGTGAAAAGGGTCCATATGATGAGCCCCTTATTATTTTAATGTATAAAGACCCATTTCTACTGTGATAAAACCGTAACCTCACTGTGTGAGGTTGCCTGTATGTACAGTAACAAATCC